>NC_061772.1:20657272-21285227 GCF_022458985.1 Mugil cephalus | reverse complement strand
CGCTGAAAAAAGCTATATCGTCTGCATTCTGACTTTATACTTTCCTGCCCGCTGACCATGCCAAGGTCCGGAGATGAAACTTTTTTCTCCGAGATGTGTTATTAATTCATGATCGCTCGCTGTAACCTTCAGTCAAGTTTCACAGTAACTAGAGTTCGTGCCTGGGCGGAGACTTCAAAGCAGCGGGGGAGATGAATCGGTTTCATCAAGCAGACACATAAAGTGTTGTAATCAAAACCTATCGCCACGGCGCAGGAGATCAAGATCCGTTTAATCTGTTACATCCCAGTTCAGCTCTGAGAATATTTTAATTGATGCTTCAACCCAGTTAATCGAGAGCGACTGGTTTTGAATTCTCGGTGCTCAAAATGTAGGTGGTTGTTGTTGCCTAAACAGAGACATGTTCGTGTTGCAGGCTGCTTTGTTTCTTCTGGTGTAGGGAACAAGATTAAAATCCTAATAGATTTCTCTTTCGTCTTCTCTCAGCTCGGATAGCGTCAACGTGAAGAAGAATCAGGAAGTATATGACAGGGAGTGAAATTAGACTGTGCTTAAACTATCGTTTACAGTTGGGCTGTACGGGAGCTGTGGTAGAATACTTCTGGCTTGTTGAAATTCTGTGTTGAACTTGTGCGAGCGGAGCCTGGAGATTTGACCTGATTTTACTGCTATGACAGCATCAAAGGGGAAGCCACAGCCCCAACGTAAATAGGTCTAATATCCCATGTATCGACTTAAAAGCAGTGTAGACAGACTGCAAAGTATCCACGTGTACAGAATTTCACCATATGTTGTTTATCCCGTTAGTATTTCTTTTTTTTTTTTTTATCTCTGATGATTTTTTTGTGAGTGAGCGGTTAAGATTTGGTCAAAAACTGTTGGATGAGGATGTTTGTGCTATGGTCGGGTCTGCATGGTTACACAAAGCTGCAGTTTGTTCACACAACCGAGGCGTTTGTTGTGGTGGTTAGTTTGATATAAACATGATATGTAAGTCCAGAAATGATAAAGAAATATACAGAAAATATAAATAGAGGATAAACTGTGCTGTACAGTCAGAAGGTGTGCGTTCATAGGGTAAGTGTAAAGAGACAAGAATGTGCATTGACAAACAAGGTGCGTTAATGTAACGTGTGGCGCTTAAAAAGTCTGTGAGAGAGTCCATGTGTGCGTTGACGAGTCACAGATGGAAAAAAGTTTTTGTCCGGCTGGATCAGTAGCTGGGGTAACAGTCCAAAGCTAAGACAGCTGAACCAATAAACATGTTTCAACCATTTGTTAAAATGTCACTGAAACCTAAATGTAAAAACAAAGCATTGTGGTTTGATGAGGAGTTATTGACGAGGCTATTTACTGTCACCTTGAATTTGTCAGATGAAACAGGCGACTCCTGCACATTTCAGTTGAAAATATGTCCACAAGTCATGAAGAGTCAAGATTACATACCCTAATGTCACCTGCATAGGTTTCTCTTGTGATTTTCCCTTTTTAAAAACAGTTGTTCTCTGGATGAACAGGATGAAATGTGCCAAAGTAATGATGACGTTGGTGAAGTACTACACTGCGCAAGACACGAAATCTTGATCACAGAGCGGTATCACATCTAGTGTAATTCTTGACACAATTGAAACAGGATAAAAAAAAAAAACTGCGCGACTCTTTCTATTAACATATATTTTTAGACGCTCACGTTGTATCCATACTGGCTTTAAATGGAACTTAAAGTTACAACAAGGGAGGTTCATGTAGACAAAATATTTAGTGGTAACATCAGCTGTAAGTCAAGAAAAGGCTGCTGCTACGCGACTGTTAGCATCTTGAAGCCACCACGGCTAACAGTTTAGCAAGCTAACGATTATAACGGTTATAATAATAAGGACACTGAAAGGTTGAGGCTCTGGTTTCCCCGGACATATTAAACATAATATAGTGTTACAAAGACAAATCTACACGGCTAAATTACAATATATCGATTTATCATTGACCTCCACCATTTCTCAAGACATCAGCAAGCACGTCTCAACTCGGGAACTTGAAGGTTGCAAAAGATTTTTTCCACCAAGTCACGAATACAGTGTTAATCTTTGTATAATCAGCCTCTAACCTTTCTTTATACTACTAAACTTGGTCGGTCTCTCATCAAACTGTAGTTAAGCTTGTATTTATTGTACCCTGAATATACTGTGTTTACTCTTCCTCCAAGCCCTTTCTCTTACCTTATTCTATTCTATTTATAGAACAAGCTGTAACAAGCAGAGTTAAGCTCTTGCTCTTCCTAAAACCTTTGAACTATCGATTGTGAACACTACAGTAAATGTCCTTTGTATGGCACCTGTCTGTTTGGCCTCCAGGGTCCCGACTGCTTTTGTCCATTTAAGCTCGTAGATTTAAAACTAATGTGACTCATTGGATTTGATACTGTCTCGCTTCTTTCATTCGGATGGGTTCCCTTTTAAATTCCACAAGGCTTAACACAACAGAGTGTCTGGCATTTAAAGCGGCAACTAGATGGATTAGAACATACAGACGGGAAACTAACAGAGAGGGGGAAAAAGACAAGCCTCGTAACCAGCGTTCCTTTGAGGTGCTGTTTCCCGTAATTAATCGGCCTAGCTTCACTAGACTCATGGCATATTTCACGATGACACTAATAATGCCTAATTATATGATGTTGTAAAATCTTAGCTGGTGTTTAAACATGTAATTTAGGTAGAGTAATGGTGCGTATAATGTATTTTACTTTTAATCACTCTGAGTTTTTCATGAGGAACTGGAGGAGCGAGGCTTTGCATTTCAATAAAGCCACTTGATTAGGGAGTGCGGTTGTTGTTTTTCGGCTGATGCTGTTTACTCCGAGTTCTGCCTCCCAAAATTCCCCCTTCTGCTCCTTTCCTGGAGACGACTCAAAGACCCCCTGCTGGCAGCTCAGCGGAGCAGCTTTATCTGGGTTCCTCGCACTTCCCCGTCTTTCCGCAAGCCTCTTCTCATTGTGTCACCCCAATGTGTCAGCCTCAAGCTGCAAGTCACAGTCACAAACTGCATCTCAGGCATGAGAGAACCATTCATTAGAGCATCACCACCAACCCTCTCAACAAAGGTTCTCTGTTTCATTTCCCATCGCTCCACATGCATGTAAATTAATATGAATAAAGAGGCAGGAAAGTGGATCATCTGCTGACAACCATTAAGGGAATTTATGAGCAGAGCAAACAGAGATCATTTTCAGTTTTCTCTTTAAAGTGATACTTTGAGGAATAAAATGTTGTGTGCATGCTCACCTAGGACCAACACAGTCCCACAGCTGAGTTAAATATGCATAGTATGTACACTAGAAATAAGAAGAGCAAAGCCCTAGTGTTTCCAATGTCACCTTCAAATTTTCAGATTAAAGTCTGTTTATATCCCTGATGGAAACTGAATCCAGCTGCTCTGTAGGGGACTTTGTCCTTTTTAGTTATTCTAGACGATGAATGCAAGAATTGTGTTTGAGAGTTTATGCATAACTAACATTGACTGTAACTAATACTCACAAGGACGAACCCTCTGTGATGTCACCTATATGTTTCCTTTAGCTCCGTGTGTGATGTCACTGGTTGTTGCTGATTCTGTCCCCCTATAAAGAGGCAGACTTGTAGTTTATGGTTAGTCACTGGTGGACGTCTCAAACTCTGGTTGTCCTCTTGGATCTTTCTCATGCAAATATTCCTGAGTGAAACAACCCAAATATAAATATGCTACCGTATGAACAGAGCTAGTTCTTCTTACTGTTTTCTTACCAAGTTAGAAAAGACAGTAACATCTACGATGTGGCCCCCAAGCTCGCCAGGAGTGTGGTGGAATTTCTGCTGGGAGCCAAAGTCGTGATCTTTGTGTTAAATGCTTGGAAAACTCTGAACATGCACAATATATGGAATCAACCATTGATTGGCTTATCGTTGCACCTAATATTCTTTAAACAAACATCATGACTAAATTGCAGTTGACGTTTTATTTGGCTAAACCTTTTTGCTTGAGACCAATTGAAAACTTAAGCCAGAAACTGCTGTTCCCTAAATGTCAGGTCAATTCCCATAGAAAGGTCCAACTTAACATCTGAAATAAACAGTTTTACAGTCTGGCACAGACATTGTCTGCATAGCTTATTTAAATATAACTCAGCTATTTGAATTATAAAAAGTTACGCATGAATAAAGGAATAGCCACTTTGAATGACAGATGGGTGTCGTCACAGGTTGCAAAGGCAACTTGGTTCTAATGACGCTCCAGCTCCTTGCCCATTTTTGAATTAGTTACGAAGTTACACACACACACACACACACAGGAGAAATCTAGCAGCCATGTGGAGACAATAGAGCACTGAATGTTAATGAAATTCAGCGAAATATATTGATGATAGGAGAAAAAGACTTTGGCAAAACAAAGTGTGTGAGTACCAAATTGAACTTGGCTCAACTTTATGGCTACGAGTGCAATTTAGTCACGATTTTGCTGAGTCACAAGACCTTATTTAGCGGTTTTATACAAAGTTCTCTATTCTATTTTGAATATTTCTTTTTACATTTGATGTAAATATAAAATAATATAAAATGACAGACTTATTTTCTAATGGAAGCAGGAAGAGTAAAACCTCCTTGTGTTTGACAGAACATTTGCTGCTTGTGTCTAGATTTCGATCTATAAACTGACACAGCCCAGAGTCAAAGTGGGATTTAAGTTTAATGCTGATATCTTGGGAGACAGAGAATTTTGCTTCCGCATACAATTTCCATTTTCCACAACTGCTGAGCCAAAACAAGTCAAATGTGATTTTTCAAAAAACATTGATCATATTTCAGTTGTTTACTTATACGGAGACATTTTTTAGGATATGTGCCTCAAAAAACTGAAAAGTGAACGTCAAAAAACTCTCTAACGTGATTTCCACTCAGACAAGCTGAACCAGACTCCCTCTGCAAAAGCAGACATTTTAGCAGTGCATTGAATTATGGGTACACCGAATAAACTCCACTGCCTGACTAATGTTTACTGCCTAAGAAAGAAACATCTTCCTCTCATAAGTTGGTGACAGAGTAAAATACTGTCCCTTAACTGAATGAAGCTGGTTTGCTGAGTCATATAAAAAGAATGGGACATATTTCACCAGCTCGTCCGGGCCTCCCTCAACCTCATCCCATTTCTGTCTCTATATTTCCCCATATTTTTATGAGATGCTATATTGCCCTACAGGAGTCCACTCACACTTTTCCACTTTATTGTTCTCACATCTCTCACCTCAGACATGAGGGAGAAGAAATATTTTACTCATGTAAGCAAAATACTGTCACTGCAGTGATGCAGTAAGAAAGACTGTTTATTTCATTCCTCTATCTGAGCCCTATGGTGAAGGTGTGTTCCAAGCCGAGTCCACACATGAAGGTGGACAGCCACAAAAACCAACATGCTGGAGGTTTTTTCATCCACTGGTCCCTCCTCTCTGTGAGCTCGTTCAAAATGGATTCAAAGGCAGTGTTTTCTACTCCTGGTGTTTTTTTCATAGCTGGGTTGTTGTTTTCTCAACATGATGGATTAAAGCAACACTGCTACAGTGTCGGCTTTATCAGTGTGTCTCCACAAGGGCATGTGAGGTTTCTACTGGCACATCATGACAGTGGCTCTAAATCAAGGGCTAGACTAAAAGTAGAAAAGACTGGGGCTTCAAAGAAGTGTAGTAGCCGTAGCAGCTGCTCTATGAGGATGAGCTTTAACTTTTAACATATGCCGCACCTGAAACAAAGTTGAAACAAAGCCAGCTGGACTTTTTCTTGCTTTTTCTTGAAGGTGTTTCAACACTTGTCTAAGTGGTTTCTTCAAAAATTAAGATGAGTGGTGAATGGCCTTCAGTGAAACTCAGACTAGTACCTTTGTTGTAACTCTTTGTCTTAGATGTAATATAACCTGGGTGACTGAGCACATCTACCATTATTAAGCAGGCTGAGGTTTAACAAGTATGTATTCATAAATGTCCATATAAATATTCTCCACCACTTCACATGTGTTTTCACTTAAGTCTACAGTTTTGGTGGCAAACCACCTAAGTTAAGTTGGTAGTTATTTATTTAGATAAGCTTGTGCCGTTAATATATTTGTCCTTATGAATTTCTTTGACTTACTTTATTCTATTTTTAAACTAACTTCATAGCCCTGCCACTGTCATCGTATCATTTCGTTTTGTTTCATTTCATATCATATTGCATCGTATCGTATCGTATCGTATCGTATCGTATCGTATCATATCATATCGTATTACATCATATCGTATCGTATGGCATCATATTGTATCGTATCGTATCGTACCGTATTGCATCGTATCATATTGTATTGCATCGTATCGTATCGTGTCGTATTACATCATATCGTATCGTATTGCATGATATTGTATCGTATCGTATCGTATTGCATCGTATCATATTGTATTGCATCATATCGTATTGTATCCTATTGCATCATATTGTATTGAATTGCATTGTATCATATCGTATCATATTGCATCGTATCGTATCGTATTGCATCATATTTAGTCATTAACTAAAGAATTAGACAAGTAAGTTACGACCTGAATATTATTATGTTAAGGTACTAAAAAAGTATTTTATTTGTCAGTTTTTGTCCTTGGAAACCATATGACACTAGAGGAAACGCCAGGGGATCACTAGGATTCATAAGTTCATAAAACCATCAGACTGAATGGCAACATTTCTTGTACATAGTTTTTCCAAGATGTGACAATTTGATCATTACAGATGTCCAGAAAAGGAGCACTGATATGATGCAAATATCGTATAATCCACTGCAAAGTTAGTTGTATAAAGTTAACTGATGTTGGATGGATCAAAGTAGCAACTGTTCAAAGGCCAACCACTTGTCATCTTAAAAAAAAGTCTAAAATGTGTGATCAGAGGCAGCATGTCCGACACAGCAAGAGCAATGAGAAGTGATCTTAGAGAGAAAATAAAATCAAAGACTGGAGCTGTGATTTTAGACCCACAATTTAAACATTAAGATGCAGTTAGATTCAACAACTCATGACCAGTGTACATAAATAAATGTTAAAATGACTTGTGATAACAATTCAGCCAGAGATAGCATCTCCCAGAGGTTTGGAGAAAAGCAGATAGCACATCAAAACAGCCTCTGTAATTTACAGATTGCATAGATAATTTAAAACTTGAGCACATCAGAGTTAGATTATTCACCACCACCAGCAACAGGGTAACATTTGAAAGGTTTCTGAACACGAGAGCGTGGCCTCCTACACGGCCACCGGTTTTTGGAAAGCTGATAAACAGAGCCTGTAATCAGGAGGCTCAGTAGGATGTTTTCACCGCTCCACGGCCTCGTTTCAGTTGAGCAAGAGAAAAAAGAGCATTTCAAGGCAAACAGACAGAAACCTTTGAAAGAGGGGGATACGATGCATCAGGGATTTTACTTTTTGTTATCATGGGAGCGACAGAGATACAATTAACTACTACATTATCCGGTTTCTTGCAGTGTTGTCAACACCAAAACATTTCTCTGATCTGTGATTATCCCATCTCTGCTTCCAAAGCTGTGACATTATTCTGCTGCTGCAACAGGCAGGTTTTCTTCAAGAAATTGGGAGCGTGGCTGCAGGGATTTGCTACAAGAGCATTAATGAGATCGAGCGCTGATGATAGGTGATAAAGGTCTGGCTGGCCGTCAGAGATTCAGCTCATTCCAGAAGCTGTTGTATGAGGTCAGGGCTCTGTCCAGACCAGTCATCTTCACCAAACCCTGAAAGCTCTTAATAAACTCTGTTTCCAGCTCAGGCTTTATGTACAAGAACAGTGTCACTCCGATGCGGGAAAAGACCATTGATGAAATCGCTGTGTGACATGGAATTAAAATGTCTCTTAATTGGATCCAGCTCAGACCTTATAGAACAGCTCCAAACAGAAAGTAGACAAAAAATCTGTGGACACATGTCCTGAACTGCTCTCTGAACTCCATCGAGGAGGTTGGTGAGAGGAGGATGTTGGCATCAATCATAGGCAACTCTTCCCAAATGACATGAGGCTGTACACCAACAAGCCGAGTTAAAACCTGAGACCTATTTTGAGACTTGCTTAGTTTTTCTGGCGGTGTTTTTACACAAATTCTTTTTGCGCAATAATCTGCTTTCTTGCGCTGCCTCATCTTGCACAAACTACTTCACTGTCTACATTATATTATATTTTAAAACAACACAGAACTACGCTGAGAAGATGACTATCAATAGGCCAAGATGTCTTTTGCTTATTGCTTGGTCATCTAGGCCAGGTCCTAGTTCTGTGATTTTTCACTTTTGGCTCAAATATTTGTGTCTGTTTTCACGTTATATAATTATATTATATTATAATTTTTTAGCAATATTAATTCCCATCCCAACCATATGTACAGATTATCCTTATATGTCTATTTTCCTCTACATATTTTCCAGAGTGCCGTTATTTTTTGTATATTTGGATATTGTTTTTTGTACATATTCTTGTCTAAGTCCACCCTACTGTGACAAAGAAATTTTCCATACTTGGGATAATGTCTTACGTCTCATGTGGTGGACGGATGTGACAACACTGATTGAAAAGTGCAGTAACATGAGAGAATGACCTCTTCACTTTCATTCAACAACAACTGTGTTGTGGTGTGTTACTTTGGATTTGGACATTGAAATAAGAAGAGACATTTCACAACCGCACAGGTGGAATCTACATTTTAAGGAATTAAAGAAATCCAAACTTTACCTGGAAATGCTTTATTTGTTAACTGGAACATAAAACCACCAGTCTCACGTTTTAAATACCAAGGTTTTGTTGATCCATACATCTGCCCCAAGTCTGTCAGGTCAAGACTGCAGACGGTCGATTTAAACCAAAGAAACTCTTACACACACAGTCATGCTGATGCTAAAATTTTCATCTTAATGGAAAACATATGCAAAAATAATAATAAGTATGTGTTTTTTTTATGCAAATCATCATCATTCCTTAAAATATGATAATTTTATGTGTTGTGTTCAAGGTCAGACCAGAAGCAGCGTCTAATCTGATCGTCTCTACCTTGATCAAAATCCAGAGACAGGGGCCTCTGATGACTTTAGCTCAGCAGAGAGGCCCTGGGGAAGCTTTACAGTTTGTGACATAAATTCTGATCACTACATCACAACGGGACATCCTCTGTGTTTTGAAAAAAAAAATGAAATAATAAAATAATAATAATTACAGCAAATGATGAGATATGCAGAGAACAGCGGTAGAACAGCCTCTGGCCAAGGGCAAGGGCTGGTGAATAATTGAAAACGTTCTGCGAGGCATGGGTCAGGCTGTGTCCTTCGCTGGGATCCTTCGCTGCTGGATGTTGAGTTTGGGTGACCTGACACGGGGGCCCCATTTGGGATGCACAGATTAGGAGAGGTCCACAGTTTTGTATTTCACATTTTGCTAGTGTCCCTGGTTCCATGCAAGGATCTGTGGTGTGCTTTTTATGTTCTCTTTTTCAGACCCTTTTTGAGTTTTTATTGGGTTTGCACTGACAAAAGTTCCCTCTTTCTCCTACCGGTTGGCATCTTTCAAATCTGAAGCAGTGCAGCCATAAACTGTATTAAAAAGTCCCTCATGTATTGTGTGCCAAAGAGTAGCTTGCTTTTAGCAGCCTGTACGGTGACAGACTGACATGTTTACCGCCCTCTGGGCCTCCCGTAGCTGTATACACTCACAAACTCATATACTCCACTTCACTTGGCTGCTACTTGTACGCGCTCGCCACCCATGACACTTCACATACACGCCAAAATCCTGTCCGTACACTGTAGAATACTGAAGAGTGCTGGGGGGCTTCAGGACCAGCTGGTGCTTGTTAGCTCGTTGTGACTTCTCCTCCTTGCTGAGTTTGTCCAGTTGACTGCTGCTGCTTGTTTGACACTTAGACAAAATTTTGCATATCGTTTTAAATACGTATTGTGGGGGCAGAGCTTTTTCAGTTGCAGCCCCCCCAAAACTGTGGAGCAGGCTACCTTTCCAGGTTAGAGCTGCACAGTCCACGGAGCACTTCAAAACACTGCTAGAAACCCATCCTTTTTCTTTGGCGTTCAGTGCCAGCTAGATGAGTAACCTTTGCTTTTTATCTTTTTATCCTTTTTATTCTTTTTATTCTTTTATTCTTTTTATTTTTGCTTTTAAAATTGTGCTCCTTCTATTCCCTTACTGTTTTATTTAGTGTATGTATCACCATTTTTTACCTCTGTACAGCACTTTTGTTCAACCAAGGTTGTTTTTAAAAGTGCTTTAGAAATTAACTTTGACTTCACTTCACTTCACTTCACTTATCTTGTCTCCAGTCTTGTGTTTTTTCATATATTTTGGTGTGTTAAAGTATTAAAACAGCACAGAACTACGATGAGAAGAGGCCAATAGGCCAAGACGTCTTTTGCTTGTTGGTCGTCATCCTAGTTCTGTGAGTTTTCTCTTAAGACTCAAATATTTGTGTCAGTTGTCACATTCACAACCCTGTTGAACGCAAACAATGTCTCATTGGGCAAATTTCCCAAAGGGGGTCTAGGGGTCTTAAATGTTTTTCAGGCCCAGGACCCCCAAACTGATGGAGAGATAAAGTAGGGACCCCCTACCTACTATGTGTGTTCAAGCTCGTCCTAGCGCTGTTTATAGATACATTAAATAAATGCATTATTTATACATCATTTTGCATTCAATATTAAGCTATTCCTTATCCCTTAGGGGACATTGGATTCATGTTAATGTCTATTTAAAGAAATCTAACTTTGTGGGGGAAAATTAAAAAAAAATACATAAAAAGTCTAATCAACCAAAGGATCCCCTGCTGAAGACATATGGCCTAAAGCAATTAGTGCTGTTATCTCTGTTCCTGAACTATATAGCACTGTTTCCAAGAGACATAATATCGTTTAGCATGTGTTTTTGCACAGAACTCTTGATGGCCAAAAAGCTCTCCATTCACATAAACATGAACCTTTCCTTTAACAATAAATAGCTCCATCGACCAGTGTTTGCATGCAGCTCTGCCTTAAGAATAAATTACCTCGATAAACACAGTGTTGATGTGGAAATGTCAATGTCAATCTCTCTGTAGTGCACGTGTTTATGTGCCTGCAGACATACGCTATGCAACTGCATTCGTCATGTCATACAAATAGGTCATAAATCAGCCCTGACCTGGGTTTAATTGCCCCCTGAGCAGCCGTTTCATTGTTTTAAATTCCTCTCCACCATGGCATGCCAGCACAATAACTTCTCGCACTGAGGGGTTTTAAGACAACCCAGTAACAAATGCCGCTGGTGGTGCTGCAATTGCTTTCTGGAGACAAGCTGAACAACCAAGCACAGCATTATGCTTCTTCACGGAATCGATCCCCTGGAAAGGATGTTCCTCGAATTAGGTCTCTTGCACAAAGAGTGTTTCTAAGCACTAAAATGGTCCGATGTTTATTCATGGGCCTGGGCTGTTTATCTAGGGAATAGGAATCAATGGATTAAGGAGAATGAGTCCATTTGAAAATAATATTCTTAATTTTCTTGGCTTGCTTATCGAGTCGAGCACATTCAAAGGGATCAAAAAAATCCTTTAAACAATTATTTTATCCGCACACCTCATTTACTCCCTATTAGACCTCAGTAAATACTGGCCCACAAAACCTGCAGCTGGTTCTCCAGACATGCAATACATCACCAAAATTACACTGAATGCTTTTACTCTTTATCTGTGAGCCTTATACGGTGCAACACTGCTAAACATTTTGTCTTTATTCTCCTTGTTTTTCTGTGCTTTACTTTTATTTGAAACTTCAGCTATACATATCAAGCATAACATTATGACCACCATCCTAATATTGTGTAGGTTTACTGAACAGTTGTGAATCATCAGAGAATGGACATGGGCCTTCTGAGGGTGTACTGTGGTGTCTGGAAACACAATATTGTTAGTGGGGGGGTTTAGGTCCTCAGTCATTTGTTCCTAAAGTATTTTGTGTGTATGTCTGTGTCAGGCTGCATCCTGCTGCCATCAAAGAGTGTCATTGCTATGGGGTAGGGGGTGTCTGGTCTGGTCTAGGTGGGCGCTACATCCACACCAATGAATGTCTTGTCCAAAAGTGTCCTAACAGAACACTGAATTGTCACAAGATGCTTGATGTTATTTACTTCTCCTGTCAGTGGTTTTAATGTTTTGGCTGATTGGTGTACCCGTCTCAACATTGTTCTGTAATCGTTCCGCTAGAATGCTAGTTGGCAGCTACGAAGCTGTGTTGAATTTCTCTGTATAAAGTTACAAAATGTTGAGAAACATTTCATTTGATATACAGTGGGGGAAATAAGTATTTGATCCCCTGCTGAATTTGTAAGTTTGCCCACTTCCATAGAAATGATCAGACTCTGGTTTTTATGGTTGTTTACTGGTTATGGGTATAGACAGAATATCAATCGAAAATGCATAAAAAACACACAATCTAAAAGTTATAAATTGTTATGTATTTTATTAAGGGAAATAAGTATTTGATCCCCAAGCACAACACAAGTCAGTACTTTGTAGAGAAACCTTTGTTGGCAAGCACAGCGATGAGACGTTTCTTGTAGTTGGTCACCAGGTTTGCACACAGCGCAGGAGGGATTTTGGCCCATTCATCTTTACAGACAGTCTCTAAATCCTTCAAGTTTCTTGGCTGCCTCTTGGAAACTCGGAGCTTCAGCTCCCTCCACAGGTTTTCGATCGGGTTAAGGTCTGGAGACTGACTAGGCCACTCCATGACCTTAATATGCTTCTTCTTGAGCCACTCCTTTGTTGTCCTGGCAGTATGTTTTGGGTCATTGTCATGTTGGAAAACCCACCCACGAGGCATCTTCAGTGTTCTTGCTGAGGAAAGAAGGTTTTTGTCCAAGATGTTACAGTACATGGCTGCATTCATTGGCCCCATAATGCGGTGAAGTTGCCCTGTACCCTTTGCTGAAAAACAGCCCCAAAACATGATGTTTCCACCTCCATGCTTAACCGTGGGTATGGTGTTCTTTGGGTCATACTCATGTTTTTTCATCCTCCAAACACGGCGGGTCGAGTTAATGCCAAATAGCTCAACTTTGGTTTCGTCAGACCACAGCACTTTCTCCCAAGCCTTCTCTGAGTCATTTAGATGTTCACTGGCAAACTTAAGGCGGGCCTGTACATGTGCCTTCTTGAGCAGGGGGACCTTGCGGGCACTGCAAGAGTTCAATCCATAACGGCGCAGTGTGTTGCCAACTGTTTTCTTGGTGACGGAGGTCCCAACTGCTTCCAGATCATTAACAAGCTCCTGCCGTGTTGTTTTAGGCTGCTCCCTCACCTTTCTCATCATCATCCTCACTCCATGAGGCGAGATTTTGCTCGGAGCTCCAGACCGAGGACAGTTGATGGTCCTTTTATGGGTCTTCCACTTGCGAATAATGGCACCAATAGTTGTCACCTTCTCACCAAGCCTTTTGCTGATGGTTTTGTAACCTATACCAGCCTTGTGCAGGTCTACAATCTTGTCCCTGACATCTTTTGACAGCTCTTTGGTCTTGCCCATGGTGCTGTAGAAGTTGGAATGTAAGAAACTGATTCTTAGAGCAGGTGTGCTTTATATACATGACGAGTTAAGATCAGGAGTATTGGTAATTAGTTGACTGAGCACAGCTGTGTGCCACATGCGCACCAGCCAATCTGTAGGAGCCTGAATTCTAAGTGAATTGTTGGGGATCAAATACTTATTTCCCTTAATAAAATACATAACAATTTATAACTTTTAGATTGTGTGTTTTTTATGCATTTTCGATTGATATTCTGTCTATACCCATAACCAGTAAACAACCATAAAAACCAGAGTCTGATCATTTCTATGGAAGTGGGCAAACTTACAAATTCAGCAGGGGATCAAATACTTATTTCCCCCACTGTAAATCACTGCAACATATTAAAGGAAGGAGTAGATGGTTTGTAAGATAGTGAGCAAGGATTTTCTGTGATTGTCTGACCACTGAGAGAAGTTGCTGTGGAAATGCCTTCTTAGACAACTTTTGTGGTCTGCAACACAATGAGAAACCTGGCTAAAACGCAACCCTTTGTTCCCGGACACGACAAACATTTTCCCGTCCAACACAACCCACGTACATTTTCCATTTATCTTAAAACAAAGCCGACCACAGAAATTACCGATATAGAAATGTAATCGGAGATGAGGTCGCTCAAAATCATTCATGTCAGTGCACTTTTGTTTATACTCCCTCACTCCACAGTGATTAGAGTCTAGCAGTCTGAATGGTGAAAGATGTGCTCTTCACTGATGGTCCGGGAGAAAACAAGTGTGCGCAGCCAAAACAAAATAAATAAATAAAATAAAAACTCGGTAGTGAGGTCAGATATTTGAAGTATTGAAGTGCTGCAGCAGCTTTCTGAAGCCAGACCTCCCGTTGCGTATTTGCTGTGTGCCAGCCTCCAGCAGCTTGCAGAGATGAGCCGTCTGCAAAGAGAGGCCAACGCTGCTCTTCTCGTCTCAATACCTTCTAATCCGGCAGCCCCTCACCACCCCCCCGCTCTCCGCCTCCCCTTCCCCACCACCACCACCACTACCGCCTTCCCACCGCCGCTCAGTGACACTTAGCTCTGGACAGTCCTTCCAATAAATTCCACATCCTATTTCACCTCTCACTAATTGGAAACCTGGAGTCACTCTGTGTTTCTTTCTGTCGTGATTTCCTTTCTCTTTCTCGTCCTTTGTTCTTCCTCCCCCCTCGGCGTCTTCACACCCCCCCACGCACCCCCACCCCCCTCCCCATCGTCTCAATGCGAGAGGCAGACAGTATACACTAGCCCCTCTGTTGTCTGTGTAGTAGAGAAATGAGAGTGTAACCTGTGTAACCAAGCGAATCCCTTTATATTGGTTCATGTGCATGCAAGAGGGGCCGGGAGACTGGACGCTTTATTGGGACAGATGACCTCGGGTTTATGTTTCATACATCATTATCACAAAGGCAATCTCACTTTGGCTTTTAAATGCGCTGGCCTACAATCACACAGAGACACACTTCTCTATCTCTATCCTCATTTTTCTTTTTCTCTTTCTCACACACAGAGCGGTGGAGGAAGGACAATGTGATCTAAGTGTTTTAGTCTGGGGACGGGTGGTCGTGCACTTAGAGTTACTTCAATTACCTGATGTGCGGTGGAGACCGTGCAGGAAAAATCCATCAAAATGCAGTGCACTCGGTGGGCCCGTAATGAACTGAGGCTTTCCCAGTTTCTGTATCACATACATCATAGTCTGTCACTGTGTTGGTCATGACCGGTGAAGGCCTAATCCACATTTGTGTGGATGGGTAGGGGCAAAAAGTCCATTCAGCTCTGCTAATGGTTGGTCTTTTTCCTGTGTTTAGTTTAGTCCTGGTCCATTACTTCTACGAATTTACACATGCAAAAAAAAAAAAAAAAAAAAATACAGTTTATATTCCTATGGAGCTCTGTCTGTGCTTATCTGCAAATCTTAAATCTTCCTATGAAGGTTTTAGTTCACTTATAAGAATGTAAACACAGTGTAAATTGTTACAAAGCTTTGAACTAGCTTTACTTCATGACATTTCTGAAAACTGTGCATTCTGAAGTAAAGTGTGATACACTCCTGTTATTTACAATTATAATATAGTTACATTTTTAATATATCAACTTTTTTTAATATCGGGTTTGACGGTATCTGATTTAAGTAGTTGTTCAATGAGCCCTCTGCTCTGACACATGGTAAATTAGATTTTTAATTGTAACTTTTTTTATTCTACTGGGACTAAAGGACTAAATATCATTTATTCATTTTGTTATTATCTGTTACAGAGGTTAATTTCTTATTTGAAATCCATAAAAAAAACTAACATCTTTTTGGTTTTTAACAATTGTTTTTTTTTTGTTTGTTTGTTTGTTTGTTTGTTTGTTTGACTCCATTAGCAGTACCACCAGTAAACACTGGTTGGTCTCCATTTGTCAGCTCAGCACCGTGGGATGTAAAGACTACCACTTTAGTATCAATGATAAATAAACTGACTCTGAGGTTTAATTTTAAAGTGCACCAAATCCAGAAGCAAGAGCAATGGCACTCACAAAGAATTAAAACATCCACAATAAGAGTAGTTATACTGTTTAAATTACACAACTCACTTATTTAAATAATTTGCTCTTTCAAAGTAGCCAACTGAACAATTCTCCTCTCAGGCACGTCCCTGACAACTTCCCTCCACATGCATTTGTTACTGAGGTCACTGATAAAAACGCAGAGGTGTTCTTGATTCATCTTAATATTATCTGCTTGATGTCTTCCTCATACAGCTCAAACAAAACACAATGTCTCAGTGCAGAATTATACAAGGCACGGTGGCCCAGAGAGTCAGACAAGAAGACACGCAATTCTACGAATTAAAAAGATATATACACCTATATAACATAAAAAAAAGTGCCTAAAACCTGATATAAAATGAGAAGAAAATTAGACAGGTTTTATATAGACCCTTATACCCTGAGGATTATTCCGCATAATGTACATTTTCTTGTATGCTGTGTTAAATGTACATTTTTGCAAATAATTTTAGGGTAGCAATACTCATATATACAGTCTTGATCTTATTTGACTACATTCAGGTTCATTGGAACAAGTTGCTGACTGCTAGCCATGTAGGCTACTGTTATACTCTGCAATCGTGCAACTAGTGGCCTTGGTTAAACATGTGACATCACTTGTAATTCGTTTTCTTGACCACAAGAGGCTGCTAAGGAGAGAAATACACACACAGATCACTATGCGCCTTTGAACAAACAACTAATGCATCAGTTTTTTATCCTGGTGAGAACACTCGACATACTGTAAATGTGGTGCAAATTGCATTACTGGTTTATTTGTGTTTGTATTTTAGCACAGGACAAGAGGAGGACCTCTTGGATGCACGTTAGTTGCATTGGTTTTTATTTTGTCAATCTGTTGTTTGTTAACTCATCAATTCCATCTCAGTTTTGGATTGCAGATACTCATAGATATGCCTTTCAACCACCCTTCCTCACCTGCAGATGTCCATTTGATTTTCTCATTAGATGTCTGTTACCATCATTGTTTAAATTCATGGACAGTTTGAGCGTTTCATTTGACTACTGCTTGTAATTGTTGTGCAGAAGAGCAGAATCTAACCAGCAGCTTTCTTTACAAGGTATTGGAACACAACTAGCCTACACATGCCTCGCTGTTAATATGTGTTAGTGTTTGTGCATTGTGTTGCGAGTCACCTCTAAATCGCAGTCACCTTTGTGACAGTCAGCCAAGCGTTCAGCATGAAGTTTTACGGATTCATTTTCTCATCGTGACATCCCATTTTAGGATTACCTGAGGGGGTACCGTGTTGCCATGGACAAGAAACCTTCTGTACTAATCTGTCAATGGGTTTCTATTTGGGATCTAATTATCTTCTTAAGCTGTCAGTCAAAATCTTGTCAGACATCAGGATGCCCTTAAGGTAAGAGAACACAATATTCTCCTGGCAAACGGGAGAGAAAGAAGAAATAAGCTTGTTGGAAGCTCACCGATGTGAGGGTTCAGAGGATGAAAGAAAAACAGCGATGTGGCTCAAATGTTTTTATTGAATTGATGTTGGAAATGCATTCTGTATTTTATATGCAAAAAGAAAAAGAAAAAGCTATCAATAGGAAAAGATTAAGCCTACCAGGAGATTCTTACCTTCAAAAAGAATTAAAATGAAATTACAATATTCTCAGTTTCCACGGGTGGTCGCTTAAACGGTTTCTTTTTTTTTAATGATTCAGGATCAATAAAACATGCATTTAATGTGTTTTTATTTATATATTTCATATTTTCCTTTCCTTTCATACAGTTTCTTTTCTTAGTAATACCATGATGTTCTGGACCTATTCTTCCTTTATCCTGTATAGATTTTCCTGGTTTCATTCCCTCAAGACAACTCTCATGGAACCAAGAATTCCCCTTAATTCTTTGAGAACAGAAGGTACAAGGTGAATAAATTTGTAGGCTACCACTTATGCAAATGTTTGGCCTTATTCTTCTGTATTTTAAATGCACCACTTCCATTTCAGTTTGTTTGACGCAGCAAATGATGTGGGGATGATGTGAGTGGAGCAAATCTCTGATAATCTCTGAAAGTGCAAGACAAGTGCAAGTTTGTGTACATTAGGGGTTGAACTGACACTTCTAATATGCGTCTCTCGCTTGGCAATGCTCAGCTTTGCTGTAACTTCTGTCTCTCGCATGGTGCATTCACTGACATCAAGGACAAAAAAACACTCTACAACCTCAGCAACAATGTCAACTAATAAAGCACAACGGAGCATAGATACTTATCAATACTGTGCACTGCAGATATGTTTAGCCTATAGGAATATCATTACATAGTACTTGTTGTAAGATAGGATAGTGTGTAGATGGGTTAATAAAAAAAAACAGTCTTTAATTGACTATCTATCTATCTATCATTATCTATTACTATTCTATCATTATCTATCTATCTAGCTATCATCTAGTATCTATCTATCTATTATATTATTATTATCTTTATTGCGTAGTACATTTGTCGTTTTTCTGGGCTGACTTATTCTGCATGTCATGGTAAAATGGGTTTCATCTAAGTGAAGTATTTCCACACACTTGATGAACCACTGCTAGTTTGCTGAAATGGCCTGGACACTGGGCTGGTCACCTGTCTACTCTGTGTGTTGTTATTGTCACATGATCAGTGACTAGTCAACTTGATGCTTAAAGCGTTGTGGTTCAGCAGTGCAGTCGAGTGGACGGTACTACCCCCAGTGTACATATGTCTTTAAAACATTTTCAGACAGCTGTATCTTTGCCTCATGTCTCTCCCAAGTCTTCTAGGGAGCCTTGACGTCCTCTGCCCTAACACATAGCCACAATTACACATCAACTGTGAAATAAAACTTTTGCAAAAGCTTTTGCTCTTTTCTCTGTGACAGATTGGCCTAATTGGCATCTTCTGGGTACGTACTTGACAGGGAAAACACACAACAATTACTTGTTAGAGAGCGTCATGGCTATGTGACTTGCAAACTCTAAGGGAAAATATATACAGACTCTATTTACTGAGACAACATTTGATGGTCAGTGCTGTGCACAAATAAAGCCGGGCTTAGTGAGAATTTGGTCATAAACCAAATGACAAATAGACAAAAACTAAAATATAAACCTGTTGGTTTTAAAAGAGAAAATATCAGGGACCACTGAGATCATTAGGATTTGTCCTCTGGCCACAATCTGAACAAAACTGAATTAATGAATTTGTGGTTGATACGATCCAATGAAGTTCAAGATGAAGGTGCAGCCTAGCTAAAATTACATGGCCTCCAATTACCGAATTCTATTGCCAGTCAAATAGTATTCCACTCAAAATCTGGCAGAAATGTATGTAATAAACTCACCTTTCTGCAACTCGGAAAGAAAATTAATAAGCCATCATGAAAGCCAAGTGCAACAGAAGAGTCAAATGTAACAGCCTTCCTTTAATTTCATCACTTCTCCCTCAGAGTAATTTTAATTTGCACTCTGAAAACTGGCAGTCGATTTGAGAAATATGATTTCAATTTCACCCTGGCATAATGATCGGCGTGAAGGTTGGATTGCTGCAGGCCAAAGCGAGACTATGAAGCGTGCTAATTCTTTGTTAAACGGACACATGGCCAAATCCACATGTGTCCAGGATCCTCGGGTACCTGCGGAGTGTCTGTGCTGCGCGAGGGAGGGGGGTTTTCGGGATGCTCGATAGAGAGGTGATGACACTTGGCTGCGATGAGCAGGGATCCAGCAGCTGCTGCACTCACATATACATAAATACACACACACACACACACTCAAGCCAGGTTTTTAGAGGCTTTGTGGGACATGCGGGGCAGATGGGGGAGGACATGACTGGTGTCTACAGGGACAGCTGGGCACCTCTCCCCTCCTCCCCGCCTCACACCTGTTACACATCATGTCCGCCACAGCAGACACAGGATCTCCAAGAACAGACACACACACGCACACACACTTGCACAAATTATCAAACTATTCTTAAATGAGGTGACACCCGGTGATTCCTCATTATCACACATTTGTCCCTCTTAATTTAAAAATACATTGTTGTGGCTTTGAATAACTTTTCTTGCATATCTTGTACTTGGCGCAGAGCTTGAACATTGTCTACTGGACAAATTTCAGAGCATTAATTAACGGCACAGAATGATTATAAATCCTCCTGAATTGAGAAATGTGGTTCATTGACTGGGCTATTCATCCAGTGAGCCCTTTATCTCTGCGTGAATTCAACTCTGAGTTATCCAATTTTCTACGTTCTATGAGCTTTTATTATGTCAGAGGTTTTTGTGGGGTTTTAAACTCTGTCCAATATCTAATATGTGAGGATGCCTTCAAATTAAAATGCAAATGACAGTTTTGTCTTGTTACAGAATGCCCCACTATTTAATTAGTGTGTCATGCAACAAAAAAGTCTCACTTGATAATAAATAAAGTCAAATCAGTTGGATTTCTGGCATCTCCTCATGGGAATAGCTCTACTTTATGAAAAATGCATCATCTTGCAAAGTTATATGAGAAAATTGTCAGCACTCTGACGCCTGTACTGTAAATATGAAGAAGCCACAACCAGTCAGCTCATTAGGATTAGGATTCAAAAATGATTTCATTATGTATTTATTTTGGATGCAACATGGAAGGAACTGATAACTGAGGAATGGCTGGTTATGAGTTTCTAAATGGGCCAATATAGTAGATAATGAGGAATTACTGACGAACAGACTTGGAGATACTTTATTAATGAATCATTACATGATTAATAGTTCATAGAGATCTACAAATTTACATTTCTTTCATGACTAACTCCTGACAAATCTGCCTCAGAGCAGTATAAAACTATTAGTCGCTCATTAATTACTAAATGCCTCAACATTAATATTTTTGCGCCCCCTCAAGTGAAATAAAAAATTATAGTCAGGATTTAAAAAACGCACAGTGGTAACAAGTGAAAGAGATCAAGATTTTAGAAGCATGTGAATTAATGGATCTGAAAGTCAGAGACCTCTATAAGGATTGGAGTTTTGCATTTGCTCAGAAATCTCTGAATGTCTTTTGTGTTATTTCTTTCCCTCTCTGCTCCTTTGATGACGGCAGCTCCTGAACTGCACGGAGCCCACAGGTTTGTGAAAAATGTCGACTGATGTCAAGAATATTTGACTTTCTTGGTCTGTAAGTGCGCCATTAATGTTCTGAGGGGTTCAGAGTTCAGGTGACACGGGGTGGGGGGGGGTTCATCACAGTTTGCCTTTTTCTGTGAGGCACTTCTTCAAAGCTCGGAGGTGTGTTTGGACTCATTATCTTGCTGCAACATGAATCCTTTCCACAAATATGTAAACCAGAAGGTTTTGGTATAACTCCAAAGAACAGAGCTGCTTCTCCACAGTCGGGGGGAAGTCGATTCTCTGCAGGTGTCCGACTCTGGAGTAGAAAAACCCCCAAGACTTAAATATTTTCACTATGTGTGGGTTAGATGGTATTGTTCTCTGTCATGTTTGTGTCCTTCTGTTGTTGCCACAAATCTATCTCATGGATTCAGTAAATAGGAAATGTTTTCCATCATCCACTCTGAATTGCTGCCATGCTTTGGCCCACCACAAGTGTTTGTCTTTGTTTCCTCTCCTAAGACGTGGTTTAGAGACAGTGCTTATCCTCTGAGCCCCTACTCAACAACTTTCTTCAGAAACGACTTTTTCTGACTGAACTTTTGTTCCTCATTTTGCAACTTTTTATTTTCTGTCTCACTACCTTTTTGTCTGATCGTGTTTCACATACAACTAATCCGGTTTCCATACGGTGTTTTAAAGCTCCACACAATACTCCCTTAGAAACCTCCTTAATATGACAATCTGAACGCTTTCCCCCTATCACAATGCTACTAAAGCTTCGTACTCCCACAACAGGTCAAGGCAGAGTCTATGTAGTCAGTATTAATCTGGAAATGCTAGTCTGAAGCTTTGTTGAGTTTGTCTGTGTGGCAATTGAAACTTAGTGGCTCATGTTAGAGATTATAATTATATAATAACAGTCACTTTTACGGAAATCTCTGCAAAGCTTAATAGAGAAGATGTCTTAAGTAGGTGAAAGGAAGGAGGATTTTGAATCGCAGTCGGCTAAACTAAGCTAATTTTCTTGTTGGCTCCACGTCCAAATTTTCCGTGCATATCTCCCATGTTACTAATTTAATGACAGATTTATTAGATTTGTTTTAATCTTGGATTTATCTTACAATTACATCCGTGCTTTGACTGAAGTCAAGCCTTCCCACTAGCTTGATAAAAGACGGTGTAAACATGACATTTGACTCGACACTTCATCAAAAGAAAAAAAGAAGGAGTTTCTCAAAAGGACAAACTCCAGAGGTCACAGTGTTTCTGGTTCTCAAACACTGCTTGGCTTGTATTGATGGAGGAAAAGCGTCGTGCCCTTGAAAGCTGCCTTTCATTAGTATCCGAGAGGCTGGTGTAAACATTAGTCAGAGAGCTAAACTAAAAGGCAGAGGGCAATGATAGGTCAGGTCACGGAGAAGAGAAAGGTCAACTAAGAGAAAGAGTTCTGGCTTCCTGCATCATCTTTTGTTCTGTCTTAGATATAGAGCACGCAATTAAAGCGTTTCCCGAGGTAAAGAAGCTTGGAAAGATTAAAGAAGCTCACTTGCCAAATCGCTAAGCTTTCTGACTCTGTAGAGCTCACACATCCTTGCTTCTGTGATCACTAACAGGTGTAGCTGCTAACCGAGTATTTCTCTTCCACAGTCCAGGGCTCGGAGCTCCAGGCTGTAAACAGACGACCACACGCGCTTGTGTGCTGTAATGATGTCAATTGTTATTGCCATGTTTTCCATTACCCGACATCGCGCTGCAGAGGAAGGCAGATTTTTCCACAGCTGTCTGGGGCAAAGCCTGAACACAGGTAAGACCGAAGCAGACCTCAGAGAGCTGTAAATAGTAGAGAAGTTATTTTCATAAAACATAAGGCCTATGGCAAATAATTTAAATGATTTACATCCTTTGCGAAAAGAAAGGTGAATAAGTTAAATGCAAGAGAAGTAGCTCAATTTACACAAAGAAATGTATGTGGTACATACACTCACTTTATTAGGTACATGTTAACACACATAGCTAATCAGCCAATCACATACATTTCAATGCTTTTAGGCATGAAGTTTAAACCGAGCATCAGAATGGGGAAGGAAGGGGATTTAAGTGACTTTGTTGGTTCCAGACGGGCTGGTTTGAGTATTTCAGAAACTGCTGATCTACTGGGATTTTGCCGCACAACCATCTCTCTGGAGCCTATCCCAACAGTCATCGGGCGAGAGGCGGAGGAACACCCTGGACAGGTTGGCAGCCTACCGCAGGGCTAACACTCACACTCACACCGAGTAACAAGCAAACTCACGCAGACACAGGGAGAACATGCAAACATGCAAACTCCACCCAGAGATGTCCAAACTGGACTCGAGCCGGGACCTTCTCAGTGCTAACCACCGAGCTGCTGTGCCACCTCTGTGTGATGCTCTCATGTTAATATGAGTCAAAGGAGGAATGTTTCCAACACCTTGTTGAAAGTATGTCATGAAGAGTTAAGACAGTTCTGAAGGCAAAAGGGGGCCCAACGTTTTACTAGTAAGGTGTACCTAATAAAGTGGCCGGTGAGTGAATTGTGAGAAGGCATGGGCTCCTCTAGACCTAGTCTCACGAATCCGACTTGTTTGTCCAGCATATCTGAGAAAAGTTCGTCTGTACCGACATCTGGGGAATCTGGAGGCCAAGTCAACACCTTGAGCTTGTTGTTGTTGTTGTTGTTGTTGTTGTTGTTGTTGTTGTGAGGCCACTGGCATCAGGTGATGCGTGGTCCGCAACAATAGGAAGAATGTCGGTGTCAAAATAACATCCACGTGAATGGCAGGACCCAAGGTCTCCACGTAGAACAGTGTCTCATCCGTGTCCTTCTCCAGCTGAAAGTACTGTTTACACTAACACATACATGTTTTCAGGATTTATGTCTTTAGTGTGATTGTGAGGCGGATTAACAGTTGAAGTGGCTTCTTGTGATGGACAATAATGCATTAATTACCAGACAATTCAGCATAAAACAATGTTATATAATGATACTGAAATAATCTGTCAGTCATCTCAGTCTAAACATACACAAAACCTATTCTGCGTTGCAGAATGTTTTTGGTCGCTTGTTGACAAATAGCCCACACGTGGTGGTTTTTGAGGCTGCAGACGTCAATCACAGGGAGAACGTGGATTTGAACTAAATAGCTGAATGAATAAGTGACATCTAATCCATTTGTGATGTACACAACAGCTACACAACTTTTTCATCTAACTTCACTGTGAACAAACTGTTGATTTCCACCAATTTAGAACAGCACAGTATGAGAGTATGAGAACACATAACACGCTATGCCTAGTTCATAAAATAACTTATTTATCTTTTTTGATCGAATGAGTCTTACAAAGGACGACTCCCGTGGCCTCTGCAGCTCGAGCAGCATCGCTGTGCGCCCCACTGAGTATCCATTTTGTAATTTATAATTCATGGAATCCAAAATGAGGTGTAACTGCGGCTACTGTGTTTGTAAGCGTGTTGCATATTACTGCTGATGTCTCGTTGTACGTTTCGGGAGAGATTCCTTTTCCACAGTGTCAGACTGATTCCCCAGCACAGTCCAGCAGACAGGAGCTCCTTTAGTTAACGTTGCCAGCTGCCCTGGGGCGAGTTTAACCTGAGAGGTGAGATGCACCTGTACAACATTAAGCTGGGATTCTGCTGCTCAAGCTCACTAAATCTCTGTCCACTCAACAGGTATTAAACCCCAAGCAGTGAAGCGCCGCACGGGTGGGGGGGTGATGGGGAGCTGCACACATCTTGTCCTCCCTGCTGACGAGCCTTTGCTTCCCCGTCCTGCCCGGCTGTGTTGTCAGTAGTCGTGCAAAGAAAACTGTAGTCAGGCGGCCGGATTATTGCCAAGGTTATCGGCGTTAAGTGTTCGCAGGAACGGGCTTTGGGCTTTTCACTTTTTGCATCGTACGTCAAACTGAGCATGTTTTTAAACCTCCCTCCTCCTCATTTCTAAACACCACTTTGTTTGAGTGAACTGAGCAGCATATTCCGCTGACCCCAGGCGTGCAGCTAAATGTATCCACCAGAGAATAACGTGTACCCTGGGCGCGGAGTGGTTTTGATTATGAAACAATCTGTTACTCGCGCTGCATGGTTCACAGCAAAAACCCTGCAAACATCCTGCCATATATCAAACAACAGTCACAATCTGCTTGACCAGTCACAGATGTCCAAATTGTTCTCTCATCTTGTTTCTCTGGAAGTGTGTCTCTGATTTAGTGTGCTGGCTAAATTGCAGGCGCGTATGTTTATTATTTATATTCCGAAGCTGTGATTGATCTGTAATGCAGCAGCAGCACAATTAGTGCAAGCAAAAATACTACTGCGTGGAACTTTTGTCTCCCTCCTCTGGCAGTGAGAGTAATTACAGGCTGCTGATGTGCGTGTGCGTCTACAGTCTACAGTCAAAGTTGTCTATGGACTCTTGAGTCTGAAACCCCCAGAGCAAGCACCAAGGCTACAGCGGAAGGAAAAAAACTCTTTTTTTAACAGGAAGAAACCTTGAGAAGAACCTCAGCTCATATGAGGATCAATGTGCTTGAGGCTGAATGAAGATGAAGATGGGACGGAAGAAAAGGGAGGAGAGGAGTAGAACAGTGAAGCAGAGGCAACTAGATAAATGTATACATGCTTCTGGATGGGTACCTGCAGCATTTTTACATGATACATGATACCTAATTTGCCTTCGAGGATGAATAAAGTCATCTATCTATCTGTGATACAAAGAAAAATAAACGATAGAACAGAATGGATGGAACCAAAAATTGATTATGAAAGGCTTAGTAGCCATACAGTGTGCTCATAAATTACTATTAATAAGAGAAACTAAGATCACAGGAGCATCTCTCAGCATCTCCTTCAAATCCGCACCTCCATGTTTGTCCTCCTCATCTGTCACTGCTTTGGATTTTATTTATTTATTTTCATTTACTTCTTTTATCCTTCCTTCTTTCTCTTCGAAAACCGAGTCTCAAGGTTCAGGTTTCAAGGTTTTTATTTGTCACATGCATAGCTCACAACAACTACCGATAGTTGAATGAGCTAAGAAAAGAAAGTAGTAGACAGTTTATTATGTGTACTGGTAAAAACACATGAACAATCCTGCGCTAAATCTTAGCTTCCTGAAGGTTATGATATTCACAGTTTGTTTAAAATAACTGTGAGAGCTCTCGACTCAAGCTTGTTTTCATTTTGGAGGTTGTGATTTGTAGTGCTGTTGAGTTGTCTTTTAGTTAGTGGGCAGAAATCCTTCCACTACTCGCTACATCCTCCAAAATGATCATACAGTTTCAAGAGGCATGACAGGGGATTCAGTGCCGTGTCACTACTGTGCCTAAGGAGTCGTCTAGTGGGTGTATGATAAAAAGACAAAATGTCAAAAACGACAAAAACCACAAACACGGCCTTGCAATTAGCTGAGGTGAGGACTAGCCTCCGGGCAAACAGAAGCCAGAGCTGCTTCCTTTGTTTTTTATCTTTAGCATCAGAAACGTTTCTCTGACACTTCCTGGATTTCATTTCATTGTTCATAACCAAAAGAGCCAAGGAATTCATAACATTTGTAGTTTCTCTCTGTGGGCAACATGGCGAACGATTAATGCTGCTTGATGTAAAACACACCGTTAAACTACTAGTGCACCAGCATGGAAATGTCAGCCACAGATAGTAGATTTTAAACCCAAGAATACTGAAAAAATACTGAGATTTAACTAACTTAACACCAAAGTATGAGCTCATATGGGAAGTTAATTTCTAAATTCCTTGTTAGGGATTCGTGTTTTACCCCAACAGAATGAGAGTAGCCTCTTGAAGAAGGTTTTCCAAAATGATGAGCAGAAGTCAGAGCTCTGATTTTTAATACAAAAAAAGTTGAATAAAAAATACAACCCGGCAGTAGTGATACTGCCACGTTCTTACAGGTACCCCAAGCCCACAGACAAAATGTCAGAATGCCTTAACTCATTATCTTAAATACTCTTTGGTCTAAACCGGATGCTGAGGTTGCATTCAAATGCAAGCAAACAGAGCAGGAAACTACAAATGTAAATAAAGAGTTTAAACCCTGTTGAACACAATAACTTCAACACAAATGTTTTAATCTGAATTTAATCTTAAATACAAAAGAAAACAATCCCTCTCTCTCCCTCTCTAATTACTACGTTGCGTAGTCCAGCGTGGAAGCACCTGGTGGATATGTGGCATTCAAGTGTGTTCAAGTAAGCACCAGCTCCGCACAAGAAAACCTCCAAAAGAATGAATGATAAGAAATGAAACACCAATGAAACAAATTTGAGGGGGAAATATATTAAGTAAATGTATTAATCAACTAAACAGGATCCGTGTTTAGCTAAACAACACGAATATGCTAATAAAAGTAAATATTCAAATTAATAAACAAAGAGCTGACAGGTGAGGAAGTGAGTGCAGCTCCCTCACACTCCTATGGCTTTAAATATAGTAATCTTTTAGATCAATCAAAAGACTGCTTAAAACCCTCATATTTCTTGTCTATATCCTTCATGTCACTGCCGTTTTCCCCCTCCTGCTCCCTCCTTTTGCTGTGCACCTTTCATCAGAAGAGGAAGCTCTGTTTAGTCATCAGGATGTTGGTTAGTAGATAGTGATTGATGGTGTGTGGCGGTCACGATGAAAGGAGGTCAAAGCCACGAGGGTTACATTCCTCTGCTCCTCCTGTGGCTCTTTATCTCCTATCACACAGCACACACACACACACATGCACACACACTTATGGTGAGAAATGGAAGTTGGATCTCCTCTGATGAAGTCATCTGTTGACAGTAAATACAGGTTTGTGGACAGTGTCACAACCCAAAATAAATGTGCTAATAATATGGTGACATTTTAAGGAGGCGCCATAAGTGGTTGAATCATGGTTCAAAGGCTAAAATAACAAAGAAATAAAAGGCAAAGAGAGAAAACTGAGCTTACTTTAAGAAAAGAGCGCGTTCAATGTTAACAGGAAAAGCCACGTATACTAGAAGCTAGCTATGTCCAATTTAAGATCTGTACAAACATACTGTATGTGGTCCCCCATGTTTGAACACAAAGAGATGAAATGGGGGAAAAGGCAAAATCCCCATTCCCATGTGCTTCACATTTTTATTAACTGTCGCTGCCCTCACTGCAGCTCATTACAGGCCATATAGTGGAGTGAAACGGTTTGGAGCGACAGCCAGCCACACTGCTTCCCATACAGCGTTCCTGCTTTCCTGAGGGGCATTTCCCTCACCGTGGCAAAGACTTTGTAATCTGAGCCCAGCAGGTATGTTGATGGAGCTGACGTGTGAGTGTGTGTGTGTGTCTGTGTGTGAGTGAGGCTTTATGTGCTGCATAGCAACGCTAGGAAAAGGGAATGGGAGGTCAAGACAAAGAAATAGCTGGAAGCACGCGTGGATTTTTTTTACAAATGTCCGTACATATGCATTGATTTATGGTCAGTAAGACGATGAGCTGCCGAGAACCAGTTCGTGAACAGAAACATCTGGTGCATGAAATGTACAAAAACGTCAGAGACTTAAAGTTAATACAAGTTAAGAGCGAAGTTGTAGCCAGGTACAAGAACAGCTTTACAGGTAGTGTGTGTCTTTTATGAGGTGCTGTATAAACAGACGTATGCCACTAAATAAAATTGGTTAAGTGTGTTCAACTTAAAACAGACCCTGAAGTTTCATTCTTTAACTTGCAAACAGTAACTTGACAAACTCAAGGTCCCCTCACTTGATTTTTCTCTGCGCTTTCATCACCGACCCTGTCATTGCCCAGCTGTCATTGGGAGTAAAGAAAGTATTTTATATCGCACTTACAAGTAAAATCTGTTCTTAAAGATTCTCAGTTATTCAGGTCATGGTTTTATCAAAAAAAATTCAGCTGGACTTGGTTTAGCCAAGACCAGTCATTTAAAATCGAAAAAATAAAAAATAAAAATATAATATCTTGGATAAACATCTTTAAGAAAACTAAAGCAGTCCAGTTGACATTGTTTTATCTTTTATTTATGAATATAACAGCACCTGGATGACTGAAAATCTTCACATATAGATTGGTGGGGGGATGGGGGTTAGGTTTTCATCCTGTAACATCTGAGAGTGGTGTTAACAACCCAATGATAATCTCTAATAGGTGTTATTATTTTTCTGTTTCTTCTAGCTTTCGATATGATTACAAAATTGCACAATTTCTCACAGGCAGGAGTCCTCGCACTTATTTATAGTTCTGTACATATTGTTCGTAATTATGGTGTAAAGATAATCAAGCTTTATTGATCCACACGAGCAGAAGAAACATGCACATTAGGTAAGAGTGCATAGAGCAATTGTAGCGTGTGAAAGCAACATACAAACAGTATATATGCAATATGTGTATAGTTTTTGTATATACCATATTCAAAGAAGAATGCTTGGACATAAAATACAGAAATTGGGTTATTGTGCTGCGTCAAAGACAAAAACTAAAACAAAAAGCCATTGAAGGTGTAATTTAAATAAGTAATTTCTGACCTGACACCATCATCAGCAGGTGATCATCTTCAGAAACAAATGGCAGCGCTAGTAGCATGAATACAAACTGGGAAGACGTATAGCTGAAGTAATTAGCTGATGAGTGATGATAGAGCTAATAGATTCACAGAGGGGTGTTGATGCAGCGTAGCGCTCACTGCTGTTAACACAAGAGAGCCAACTGCCTGATATCTTAGATAGTGTTTAGAAGTGAAGACATCCATCTATTCGGACCCGCCACCTGTTTACCGTCAAACTCAAAGAGGGAGACAGCAACATTGCAGGCAGCAGTGGGGGAGTCCCCCAGGGCTCCGTTGCTGGACCTCTTCATTTCTGTCAGACACTTGAAATGTTGCACGCAGAAAAAAAAGAAAAATTGGAGTCTTTCCTGTGCTCCATTTGGATTGCTCATTAATCATTTTCTGCCTATCACACAGAAGCCTCAGAGAGTGCCAGCGAGTAAGTTGTTGGAAACGTATCTGCAGCTCACAAAGCTCCACAGGTCGCTGTCATTATGGCAGCAGGGAGGCGTGAGGGCAGGAGGAGCAGGGAGACAAAGGAAAGGGGATCCAAAAGAGGAATGCGCCAGAAATTAGAAGATATTAAGCTGTTCACATGAATGATGGATGGATTTATAATGTATTCTTAACGACCAGCTTTTACCAGCCAGCTGAAGGCTTGTGTTCTCAAACTGAAACGGTTCGAACCGGGTGAACGAAATCAGAAAAGGTCCATTCAGAGTGGAGCACATCACCATTTTATCCGCGACTCGCGTGAGAAATCAAAGAATGACACACTTTAATGTGCCTGACCGTGGAACTGTTTTATCAGTTTAAAGCAGACCGTCGAAGCTGCTCATTGGAACGGCACTTCTCATGTGGATGTGTCAATCGTGTCATTGATTAAGAGCCAGGTAATCCATCTGACGTGGAGATTACTGGATCGCCGCAGCACCTGCTCCGAGCTGATTCCCGTGAATAAAATGGCCGTGTTAATCCATATATAGGAGGAGGCAGTCCTTCAGGCTCAGGCAAGGACAGGCGGCCTGGAGGAAGTCTGCCTGGCAGTGTGTGAAAGCTTGAGATATTGAGAAGCTGTCTGAGACGGAGCTGCCTCCTCCTCACTCATATTGGTGTTTTTCTTTTTTTCTTTTGAGGAACTGGGGTTCGGAAGCGGAGGTTGTGTGGCATTACAGGGTAATTTAAGCCAGATTTAAGTTGAGCTGCCTTCAAGGTCGTGGCAAATAGGGGTATGGAGAGACGTACGGGTCAACAGTTCAGGCCTTGAAAAGGAAGTCCTTGTGACAAATTCACCATAGACGCTGTGGCGACTCCGGTAATATAACAGCCCTCCCGTCCCTCTGCGTCTTACTTCTCCCATTTTCGTCAACATAATGAAAATTGCACACGCTATGACTGATTGTTCAAGATATAGAGCGAACCACGAGGGACGGTGGTTAAGTGTTTGTTTTACCGCTTTAAACAGCTAACGCAAACACCAGCTTTCATTAGTGCGCAGACATTACCTCCAGCTATGTCATTCACGGGGTCCGCAGTCAAATCTCTCAGGTTACTGTGCTACTGTCAAATGTCATGTTTTACAACCGCTGGGTTTTATTATGGGCCCCGTGGTTTCTATTCAGCGGGCCTCACAGTGGAATGCAACGCAGGACCCACCCTGCTCCGCGTATGTGTGCGCTCATGTTCAGCCACTGTGACACGTTCTGTAATGGAGACAGTTATATCAGGGGCAACGCTCATGGGCAGCGGGGACGTGCCACTACGAGTGTATGTTGTTACTGGAAAAAGCGGAGAGCTGAGCAGGGGTCAGGGCTGCCGAGTAGCACCTCATCAGTCAGCCCAGCAGCCCAGAGGAGGGATTGTTTAAATTTGGCTCTGCGCCCCGTCTTGAGTTACGTCCAGATGGCTGATGAGACGTTGAGAGAAGGGTTCTTGCTTGGTCGAGCTTTTGGCCGGTTGCAGCTTCGGTTTTTTCGAGAACGCTCAACGGAACGCCATTTCACATGACATCCCATAAGTTTCTCCCTGAGAGCGAGTGAAAGAGGAAAATACGGGCTGCTGGCGCTCGTAAATTCACGGTGATGTTTGAGTTCACCGCGCAAGGTCAGAGAAATGTGTTCTGGCTTATTTCATGAAAACTGTGTTGTATCATGCTCCTCCAGATGGCCTTCCAGACCACATGAGAAGAGCTTTCACCTGCAATGCAATCAGACACCGGCCCCGTAGGTACCCGGTCATTAAAAATGAGCTGACATGCTGCTGGTCATGTGTTATTTCACTAAACATGCGCTGAATGCTTCCATATGCGTTTTGTCACTCTGGTTTTGGTGCTATGCGCTCATCGGCCTACTTTAACAAATCATCCTATTTGCATTCGCGGTTGATTTATGCGATACGTGGTCAGTTTAAGTCACATCACATGTTTAATTCACTTGACATGAGTCAGCTGCATGGGGTTTGTTTAGTTTTATTGCATGTTCTTTGCTCCTCACATGGAAGAGGATCTCCTGCCCTCGAGCATTATTCACCCTGAGTTCTTATTGCTTTGTGTTGTCATGATAGCAGTGGAGAACAAAAGAAGAAAGTTAATAATAATCCAGCTGTAGGAAATAAGTAAAGAAGTTCGACTGGGGCCTGCGTGGCTTTTACAGTACATTTTGATTTAGCAGCCAATTACTGTGACGACTTCGCTGTGGTGATATGATCCTGGAAATGAAAACTTCATTCCTAGATTTATAACTTGTTCTTTTCATGTTTTTTTTTAGTTCTTGAGCCCATATTTTTTAGAGTAGTTGTGTTTTTTTTTTTTTTTTTTGGTATTTCTCTTGCAGTTTTTCCATTCACTGATTCTTTCAAGTCTTTGTTCGATGATTAAAGGGTGACAGGGCAGATTATCTGCAGCTGTGCTTCATCAGAAGGCTCCTCTGTCTTCTGCAGTGTTTGGTCAGTAACTGCTTTAGCTGCAGAGAAAGGCGGACAAAGAGCAACACAAAGGCACAGGCTGAGCTGTCAGCCGTGAAACACTGTGTGTGCAGAGCGATAAGATGCTTCGAGGAAGGTGGGAAGTGAGTCGGATGACAATGATGACGGTAAAGGTTTAGATTAAAGCGAGATGAAGGACTGAGGCCTGGAAGGGGAGACGGTTTTTATGAGTTTCGTGACGGCGGATAGAGGAGAATCAGAATAAAGTTAACTCAAAACTCAAAGACCTTGCCCACTTTTAGCAGCGATGCAGCAGACCTCGGGGGGGAAAGAATTTGAAAAGAAAACCACATGAATGAGAACAGCAGCCTTGAGACAAGGGACAGCAGATGAAAGTGAAAGGGAAACAGCGTATAGAGAGAAGGGAGCTGCAGACCCTTGAACAACTCTGTTCAGAGCGTCTCTGATACCCCTTGTTTGTTTCACACGGGAGCTGCACATACAGCACCGTTTATGTCAAAAGTCAACCATGGCTCGGAAAATATGGGTCTTTTCTGAGCGCTTTAATAAAAACAATATGACGTGGTGCAAAAATGAGACGGGGGTGCCCTGAAGAAGCCGCCTGTGTATTTAAATACTGACTCAATGGATGCAGTTCTTCAACAGCGATAGATAGATAGAAAGATGGTTCTAATCCCAGAGAGAGGGGATACATGCAGCAAATATGGGAGCAATGGATAATTCGAAACACACAATCAAGGCTAACAAAGAAACAGCTGTTAGGCCAGCGTTCCAACATCTGTAATCGAAAACTACTATCACAACTAGAGATTGATGAAATACAACAACAATGCTGCGGGAAGGTGGAGCCGGGACAACTGGTCAGTGTGGAGATGTCTTCATCACCCCTACAGTCAGAGATTGGGTACGAAGCCCCAACAGATGAAAAACAGGCTCAATACAAGAGCTGCTGTATAATAAAAGCAGAAACTACATGTTTTCATAATTACATTGAAGTGCATGTGAAATTGTGACGTGAAAAGCTAAACTCTGCAAATAACGTGACCCATGTGACTGGTTACCACAGTATTTCTAAGAGCGGGGAATTTCATTCTGCTCCCAAAACAAATGTATGAACCTTCAAAACCAAGAAGGAGGCCGATTTGCTGGTGCAATACAATTCCGCATAGCAGTAATTTTGCACCACCTTCTCATTCAAACTCCGTCCCATTATCATTAACTCATCTGCAGACAACCGTCATATGAAAATAGCACATTTGCGGTACAGCCTGATAGGGACGGTGCACATCCTCCTTTTCAGACAATGACAAGATATTTAACTGATCCCGCAGAGTCTCATTCATCATTATGGCTGTCTTCGGGGGGGGAGGAACACATTTCCTCCTCCACTTCTGTCTGTAAGATGAACAGCGCCGCTGATTCGCTCTTATTTTATCTCTCCCTCTACTCTCTGCATCTACGTGCGGTTTGAAGATGCCGCCGATGCCTCCTCAGCTTCAAGCTGTTGGGCTTTAGCTTGAAGCACACGCGCGTGCTGCTGCTGCAGTGGGATTAATGCTGATGGCCACAGTGTTGTTGGTGCATAGATTAAAGAGGCTGCTATTTATAAATGTAACTCATTTAATCCACTAAAGTGAACAAGCATTCTTTGAAATATGTGAATGTAAAAGACATCAACTTTTCCCCCAATCCCATATCACCATCGCACTGCATATTTCATTCTAATGAAGGCAGCGCACGGCGGAAAGCCTTTTTCTCTTTGTCACTGAAGAGCACACATCTAAAAGGCTTTTGTAGTAATCCATATGTTATTTGCCTCTGTACATTGTAATCTGGGCTGAGTAGAAGACAACAACGAAAACGCAGATGAATGTTGTTTGGTAGAAAACTACGTGCTTGCCATTGTGCCATTGTTTCATAACGATAGCGTTCAAGGTTAAACTGTGTCCTACTGTATATGAAGAGAAAATGTATTCCAGTCGTGCAGCCGACACAGTGCACACAACGTTTAGAGGTATGGACGTTCAGATTCTTGTCACGCAGTACCGTCAGGCAGACGTCTGATCCTCCCAAATTCATTGTGCAGCAGAGCAATCGCCACAAACTTACAAGAGACTATACCCCGATCAAGCGTAACATTATGACCACCTTTCTAATGCTGTGTAGGTCTCCCTTGTGCCTCCACAATAGTTGTAACTCATCAGAGAATGGACATGGACCCTCTGCTCTGTGTGTCTGGCAACACAGTGTTGTAACTGCGGGGCTTTAAGTCCTGTGGGTATTTATATCTTATCCATACTTTCGAACACCGCGGGTTAAATCACCACACAGAATACAAAGCATTTATGAGGAGGACAGAAGAGGAGACACAGTGTCAGAATTAAGATGCAGGTTTTCATTTTATAGTAGCTCTTAATAGTTAAACAATAATTTATATTTACGGTGTTATTATTTTACTCATTTCTTTTTTTTCTTCTTGTTTGAAACAACATTTTCACATTTTCTGTTGTTGTATTTGCTCGGCTACAGTGAATGAGGCCACTACATTAATACACGTCTGAATAAATAAATAAATTACTGTGATGTGTTGTATATTTTATGAAGCTATGATTTTGAAATACACTACTTTCTTAGGTTTAGCAGACACGTTATACAAGGTATCGGTATTAGATCAGGACCAGCTTGAATTTTACTCAGGTATCAAACATCACTACTCTGTGGATCAGGCTTGTTCCAGTTCAAAACGTCCAAAAATTTCCCTGCAAACACTGAATTGTTACAAGATGCTTGATGTTATTCACTTTGTCTCATTCTCTTTCCTTTGCTTACCTACAAAGGTCTGTCTTAAACTTCTCCCTCCACCCTCCTCATTCCTCTTTCTTTTCCTCCGCTTCCATCTTTCATTATTGGAACGCGAGGGACAAGGAACTGAAGCTTCCTGACACGTGTCCCCCACCCAGAGTCTCACTCCCTGTGTTCCTCTATCATCATCCATCTGCGCACTCCGCCCCTCTCACCCCTTCCCTTCAACCCCCTCCTCTCATCCCTCCACCCATTTCCCTCACGTCCCGTCTATCAGAAAACTTCCCTGCTTCAGTTAAGGCGCGGTCTCTGTTAGTTAACCTGAATTAGATCAACAAAAATATGGAATTATTTACAAGCGGATGGCGGATGAGTTTATGTGTAACTATTATTATTATTATCAAGATTTATGTCATAAGATAAATAATTCTCAACAATGCCACTGGTGCAGAGATCATGTATCAACAAGAGGCCTAATGGCTCTATTCTGCACTGTACATTAGAAAGAAACCCCTAATTGGCCAATGATTGCATCGGTGGGTACGAATCCCTCTTAAACAAACCAATTTGCAGTCATACTTAAAAAATGATTGAGGTCGGCACAGGCGACAGATTTGTGATCATTAAACGTCTCAGGCACTTGATTGATGTTCGCTGAGATGTCAGAACTGGGCCAGGATTCCACGACTGCGTTTTATTCCGAGCTTGACCTTTCCTTTTTCCTCGCCATGCTCGTAATGAATCATCATCCCGAGGCATGCTGATGAGTGCTGAGTCTACAGTAATGACGACTGATTGATGAGCGGGAGTCGCAGCAGAATGCTTGTCGGTTTCATATTTTAAGCTGCAAAGTGCTTCATGATGCTGCATCTGTAAGTCAGGAGATGATTAATTAGGGCGACGAACACGAAGTGGACCGGAGGAGGAGATCATTTCAGCTCCACATGATGGGGAAAAGAGAGTATCTCACTCTATCACACACTTTACACACATGTGCTGTATGTTGTTTATCTGTGCTGTGAGAACCATATTCACACTGGGCTTTGTTCCAGAGATCACTGTTGCTTTGTGTGTTTGAGTTGCCTGTGTGTCTGCTGTAAGAAAATTGTGTCATGTAATAGGACAGACACACACCGCCGCCTCTCTGAGGACCCGGGGCCCCGCCCCCTCCTCATCCCACCTGGCACGGCTGTCAGAGACATGGCTCGGTGCCTCGGCGTGCAACCTGCCATCTCCTTGGCACGTCCTCTGGTTGTGGGACTGAGAGATGGGGCCGCGCCAACTGGGGCTCCTCCGATCATTGTGGTCGTCCGCTCTCTGGATCTCGGGGTGCCCGCGGGCCGGCGTTTCCACCTGTTCGGCGAGAACCTGAAGTGCATCTCCAGGGGTCTCCATATGTCACCCAGATCCACGCCATTCGCTCAAAAGACTGTAGCAGGTGAGTCTTCATTACAAGCATCAATCACGCCACAGTCGTGCCATTAAAGGGAACTCAAGGGTAAAATTACATGACTTAAAATTAAACCATTTTGTGGCCCCGACTGAATAAAATCATTTTGTTCAAAGAAACAATCCCATTTGCATTTGGAAATTTGCAATTTCCAGGTTGTCACGTGTTAATAATGTGATGTAGATTATGATGCATTTGTGAAATTGTGGCAGTAGTTTAACAAAAAAAAAAGGAGGAAGACTCAGATGCAGCACCCGCAGGAGGAGCGAAGTGGGATGGGTAACGAAAGCCAATTTTATTGAACTTTCTGTGATTGCAACAAAAGACTCTGCAGTGAGAAGCAGGAAATCTAAACAACGCCAAGCAAAAGAGCAATCAAATAAAACATGGTGCAATAAAGGTTATCCAATAAAAGATCATCTGGAAATCAATAAGAGACAAACACAAGGAAGTCTACGATGCAGACAGATGCAACAGTAAAAAAATAAATAAATAAATAAATTAAAAAAAAGAAACAAACAACAACAAAAAACAAATAATAAAAAAACAGTGGGAGCATACAACTTGAAGTCAGTGGGGAATAGAAGCAGTTTTGAAACCTCTAGGGGTAACAGATGATCTGACAAAGAGCTGGGGGGAAGACTGCACTGTATATACACAAAGAACTAACAGGAAAACAAGACATAGGTGAAATAAAAACCAAAAGACAACAGATTCCCAATAAAACTAGAATAGGGAAACTCAAGAAATGAAACCAAACCAAAAACTATAACAACTGTTTAACAGCTGCAATAAAATATCTTAACCTGAGCTAAACACACTGTATAATTTACTCGACTGTTGATAGTACTGATCATTGCAGTAATCAACATGGCAATTACAGTGTGACAAACCTCATTAAAAACCTCATTAAATGCAGTGTAAAGTGTCCCATGTGACACAATGAGGGGCACTCTTATAGCACAGTTCCTTATTCCGTAATAAAACATGAAACAGGAATTCATCTTTAAATTCCAAAGATGTTGATTTCCGACAGAATTTGCAGTTGAAATCAAAGCTGATGTTTGTTCGTATCCAGGTGAACTGCGAGGTGGTTCTTTCCTGCCAACCTCCGTCACACAAATTCAAATCAACAATAAATATGCACAGATTTATTCGTCCTCCATCACCGGCTGTTTGTGTTTGGCGTAAAAAAAAAAAACATCAAACAGCCTTTTCCAGTTTCTCCTTTTATATTTAATATTTTACACTTTTTAAGCGGGGCACCGGGAAATGTGGCACAAATCATCCTGCCACTTTGGAGCTCCGTTAGCTCTCTCACATCGGTTTGAACGCTCACACTGCCAGAGGCTGACTGCCAGACAAACTGTATTTCATGGATGACAAAACGCAGCTTGGTGATTGTGATTTTATTTATTTTTTAAATTTATTTATTTATTTATTTATCTTGCAGCGGCAGGGTTTCTCTGGCCAAAAGTGATTTTAACGATTAATGAGCAAAGCAGACACAGCTTCAACTTAACCTCAAAATATTGAGAGAATCAAACGGAAGCAGATTTACAGGATTAAACGGAGAGGACTGCAGAAATGACCACGTTCAAGTAAAGATGCAAGTTATATATTTGAATTACAGTGATTATAATCAGTGACATACACAGATCAGGCATAACATTATGACCACCTTCTTAATATTGTGTAGGTCTCTTGTGCCTCGAAAACAGTTGTGACTCAAAGAATGGACATGGGCCTTCTCGGGGTGTCCCGTGATGTTAGTGGGGGGGTCTTTGAGTTCTATGAGTTGAGGGGAGGGGCTTGTTCCAGTAATCCCACAGAAAGACCAGGTCAACACCTTGGGTTGTTTTTCATATTTTCTGAGTTGTTCCGAAACAGTTTGTGTGTGTGTGCGTTTGTGTCAGGCTGCATCCTGCTGGGGGTGACTGATGCCATCAAGGAGTGTCAGTAGTGTCAGTGTGGATGCTACATGTCTAAGTAACATCCACATTTATTGTGAGGACCAAAAAGTTTTGCAGCAGAACATTGAATTGACGCAGGATGCTCGATGTTATTTCCTTCTCCTGTCAGTGGTTTTAATGTTGTGGCTGATCTGTGTTTGTAGTTTTCATCTCAGATGGCGTTGCCAGTGCGGTTGAAATGACAGAGCCGAGTTGTCATTTTGCCTCCATCCATCCGAGCTGTAGCGAGCCGTCCTGGCAGAGGCTGTCAGTACCTTTACTCCGCTGACAGATTCAACACCATCATACATTTTGGAACAGCAGTCCCCGACATTTTAAGAGCTCACACTGGCGTCCTGAAACATTCTCTTTGTGCTTCACAATAATGTGTGAACTGAGCGAGGATTTTCTGTCTCTATAACTTATGTTTATATCTCTCGCAGAAAGTAACTTCAATAATCGAACGCCTCCAAAGCATGAATTAGCAAAAACGATGTTAAAAAATATATAGATGGTAAATATATAGATGCTCCTCGACAATGGCTGCTCTTAAGCTCGGGAAGAGAATTTTGTAGTCAAACATGGGATCTTTAGCTCTGATCACACAAATAGAACAGAGGGAAACAGTGATGTTCCTTAAAGACCCCAATACTTTGGAGAAATACATTCTCCAACATCCCAGCTTTTATAAGCCGTGCTCACTGTCTGGGGGTTATGAATGGTTTAAGCGGCAGTTGCACCAAAAGTGTCACACAAATTGTCAGCAGTGAAAGAGAAGCTCCTGATCAAACTCCTCCGCATACTGACAATGTCAAGAGAGGATTTTCTAAGGTACTCTGAGTTTAGAGAAGAGTCGGAGCTGATTTCCTGACAGCGCCAGGCATGTCACTGTGAAAAACAAAGAAGGGCTCCATGGTGGAACAATATTCTGTTTTAGCAGCAATAACCGAATGAAAGATGCTCCGGTGAACAAACACGAGGGAAAAGTAACGGCTGCATTTAGAAGGTTTAATCTTTGCTCTGTGCTCATATGGTGAACATGCATCTGTGAAGGTTCCCAGTCATCCAGGTCATGGTGATCCAAAAGGCATTTAAAGAAAGGCAACTGGACTTGTAGAGTTTCTTGAAGACGTTTCGCCGCTCATCCTAGTAGCTTCTTCAGTTCTGAGAGACCGGTGGGAAGTTGAGGTTAAAGTTTAAATTAATAAAATAGTCTAAATCTTAAATACTCTGGGGGTATTCATTATTACACAGGGTAAGATCTCTTATGCCCAGATCCCAGGGAACACGCATTTAGAAGCCCTGTAGCCCAGTCAACTACCAGCTAGCACCCAACAAGAAGATACCAGCTAACTAGCCTAGCCACAAGTAGGCAGTAAGCAGTATGTCGCACATCCCTTGACACATCAATGAGGTTTTCAAGTGGGCACCTCCCTTCATCACCAAGTTATGGCCACGACACCTCAAGAAGGCTTAACAGCGAGTTCCAGCATCCTGGAACCCTCTCCATGTTGCCACCACATGAGCTAATCAGGATTAGGGAATAAGGATACAGGGTAGGGTATGGGGATTAGGTGTACGGGACCTGCACACCCAAACATGGCCACATTAGCCTGGGCAATAGACCAAATTCCAAACACCATAACCTTAACTTTCCTGTGAGCCCTGACCAGTCTATGCCTGAAATGCCTTGTATCAGCTCCTGCCTCAATCCTTCAAACCTTCCCAAACTCTTTAGTGACTTCTCTGCCACTATGTTTTTGTTAGCAACTGAAATACTTCCTAGATTTACTTGGCTTCACTTTTATCACTGCACCAAAAGTGTCACACTTTTATTCACTGCAGGTTGCTGTTTAACTTATCCTGCAGTCTGCTGCTAGTACATGGAGCAGTTGACGTCGTCATGTTATCCATGTGGGCCCTAATTTGGGCCTTCCACCCATTTTGAGGCCCCAATAAAACCCATCAGAAACTTTCTTGACTTGTTTCTGTAAGAGCCAGAAACTGGTGCCATTAATGTCCATTAGCGGCTGGATACTTACAGAGCACCATTCATGGGGTAAGTGGCTCAGGCACACAGTCCCCCTTAACGACAGGGAAGTATCCAGGCGTTAATGGAAGTTAGTGGTACCAGTTTCTGGTTCTTACAGAAACAAGTCAAGTTTCTGATGTGTTTTACCCACAGAGTTTTCCTATTTAAACCTCAATTTCCCACCAGTCTCTCAGAACTGAAGAAGCTACTCGGATGAGCGGCGACACGTCTTCAAGAAACTCTACAGGTCCAGTTGCCTTTCTTTAAATGCCTTTTGGTTGGGGAACATGAATCATGTGGAATTATCAACATCCCCAGAAATATTACTTCAATGATACGTTGAGATTGTTTTGTTCTGTTTCAGTTTCTAGTTTCAATAATGAGCTGTTGAACTTCTCAATAAAGGTTCTCAATAAAGTGATTTATTATTATATATAAGTAATATTAAACCGAATATAACACAATAACTAACTGTAACTACTTTTTAGATCAATTGATCTAGCATCAATAACAATGAAAGTGTTCTGTGGATGTTGCACAAATCAAATCCCCAGAGCCTGAAACCTCCAGAACAAGCCTTAAGGACGGAAAGAGAGAGTATCAAACGGCAAACAGAAAAAATTACACATGGCCTGGACCACAGATCAGAAACATGCTGCTCCAAGTTGTGTTACCAAACATGTCTCCAGACTTTATTCATATTAATCTACATTGGTACTTTTGTCCCTTATTGGCATTTTACTCTCATTGTTCAGTTACTGTTGTCGAATTACCGCAGTGAGTGTGATGGATTTCACACGCATGCACATGCAGCGATACTATCCAGTGTTACAGGTGTTATTAGTGACTGAAACAACTCCTACACTGTCTCTATCCGCGTTGACTCCTTGAGAGAGATAATCCAATTAGTTTTTCCTTATTCAATTTGGAGAAGTCCGGCCCCGTTCCCTTATCTGATCCTGCAGCTCCTCCACACCCAGGAGCTGCCCCATTGCTTAGCTCACGTTAAACTTGTGAATCTGCAGAGCTGACGATGTTTCATGCAGCATTTCTGCAACGTCCAGCTGTACTAGTGACTTAAATATTCGCTTAGCACACCTTAAAGTGTGAATGTATCTCTGCTATATTTCACCTTCAAAGCCAGCAGCCGCTCAATCTCCTGGGAGCGTTTGTCACACCACGCTGCACAAACGCCTCGATTTATGCAGCAGCTGGTGCAGTAAATGTGCTGTAATTGCACAGTCACACATGGATTGGGGTGTGTTCATGGTATCACACCGAATCTATTCATCTGCAGCCTATGTGATAATGATGCTTGCCTCGGTACCACAGCTCCAACTCTACTTCCGTGTCCCTCGGCATGTTATTTAAAGCTATTGTTATAATGCCCACTCAGTGCCTGTATACACATATGTCCCTCTGAGCATTTCTGGCTGATTGGAGGAAATGCTTTTGTATTGTGATCTGATTGGGCATCAGCAGTGATCTCTGCAGTAATGACCCATGCAGGGAGGTGTTACAGGAGCAGATTCGGAGGCGCTATCCTGTTAACAAGGAGCCTGCTGAGACAAGCTGCGAGCAACACTGCAAAGAGATGTGTGATTTCAAGCTATCCTGCCCGTGCCAGACAGTTAGTGATCTGCGTATCACTTTAGATATGTTTTTTTTATTGTTATTGAATATAACACCTCAGGAAAACTAGAGTAGTTCAACTGAGATAAAAAGAAAATCCTAGAAAAATGGATGTGGTGGAAAGTGGATGTTGATTTCATTAGTCTTTTTTAATCGTGAGTTGATGCATCTGAATGTGATTAATTAGTAATTAGTGAAATCATCTTTAGGCGACATACAGTTTATTGGAATTTTGTGAAATTCTAGAAAGCAGTTTAACACAGACTGACGAAACTTTTATCCTCATCGATTCTCTGCCGTTTAGTTTAGACCTCTGGATTATGAATTTATCTCTGCACATAAAGCTAAGCCCTATATACCAGAGTACAGAAACCAACCCGAAGCAAAACTGAACCTTTTACTTCTGTTCACATACGGGTAGTGCATGCAAATGAGTTTGATTGCATAGGCGCATTATACCAATATGGTAAAATACAACATTGTTTCCTTGAGAGAAGAAAGGAGGAACTATCCATCACTGCTTTAAAACAACCCTGGTTGCCTCTGTGCTCCTTAGGCTACATGCAGAGTGATTCTCTTGGGGATGTATTCCAGACATAATGAGAAAGAAACATCGGGGTAAACAAATCGACTTTTTTTTTTTTTTTTTTTTTGCAGGCAGGTCTAATTACAGGGCCGGAATAAATAACTATTGGAGAGGAGATGGGCACGCTAGTGTAATGCATCGTAATGGACCATAGGGAATTAATGCATCATTTTTCTGCCTGACATGTTGCTTTGGCATGTTTGGTTTACACTGAGGTGCTACAACTGATGATTAGCCGGCCCTGACATGATGCTGTTTTTATATTTTGGCAGAAGCGTGTGAATGTCCTAAATGTACAGAAAATATACTAATGCAGTAATTTTACCAACATATTTCCTCATAGTGAATTTAAATCAGCATTTTTGGCTCAATAAGGAAAACTTCATCACACTTAACTTTTATAAGTGGATTGAAAACTGTGTGATCTTAACTTTATATTTATATAAAAAAAATATATCCCTTTGGACACAGCAATGCATCTGCTTCAAAAGTACCATGGATATATCTGGATGTGCCTGGGGCTGTTGGGACCGAGTGTCACAGTGATAAAGACTGAAGCAGCTAAAAAACAGTTTTGCACAGGAATACACATCGTCAGATGCATTGTATCATCCTTGATATATATTTTTTTTATATATATATGGTTTATTTTAGGAGTTTCTGTTTTTAGTGTCACCACCCTAACCTCGAACCACCTTGTCTGCTCCTGCCTTAACTACGTTTCCCAAAATACATTTCGGCATCCGGATGGGCCCCGACACTTGTCGCCTTCACTCAAAGGTCAACAATGGAAATGCTGTATGGAGGGGGGGGACTAAGAGTCACAATGTAATTGCAGTTTTATTACAATTATTTTTTTGTTTTTTTTTTCCTGTTGTAATCTTTAAAACAGCTTTAACTTTTCAAAATTAGCATTTTTTTTTCTTATAGCGCCATATAATGAATCAGAATAAACTCAATACAAGATAATCAACAACACCAAACGCATTCTCAAAATATAATTAAATATATGATGTATGATGAACCAATTTTCTTTGAAAATATTTTCCCCAACCTCCAGAAAATTAATTCCTTAAATTATACATAATTTTTAACATCTTGGGAAAACATCCTATTAAAGCACATTGAAGCTACAGGCGATTACTCTTTTTCCAACAATGTGCAAAACACTAACTGACTACCATTACAGCCGCTCTGTCTATTTAATATCGCTGGTGGGGATGTTTTTTTAAGGCCATAAACGTGCCTTAGTCGTTATTGTTTGATTTTACAAAATCTGCAAACACGAACAGATGCAAGCCATAATTGCCGCACTGGAAAACAAACATTCAAAGAACTCCCAACTCCAGCATTAACTCCAGCACAAAGCTCAGGACAGAGTAAAATAGGATTTTTTTTTCAATCCGGAGGTGTTCTGAAATTATTTTTCCTCAGCGCTTATTTTCTCATAAGTCTCTGACTTCCTCACAAATGTAATTCATGAAAACCAAGAAGGACTGCTGTGAACACGTGGGCGTCCCCCCTTTCTCTTTCTCACTCTGGTTTGAGTATTCGTGCGCTTCATGACGGATGAGGTGGAGAGGATGAGAACAAAAAAATATAAAAAATCCCCAAAGCTGAATATTCCCGTCACTGTAATCGTTTCAGTCTGTTCGGCCACAACAGATTGCGGTGTTTTGCTTCCCTGTTGGTGTGCCATGGAGCTGTGCTCCCTCCCTCTTTTATTTTCTCCCTCCCTCTCCCCCTTTTTCCATTATTGCAATATGGCCCTCTCCGTGTCATTGTCAGTCTGTGCTGCGCCGTATTAGCATAGACTTGCCACGGTCTGCCTTTAGCCCACTGGGCACTTCCCTGGCGAAGGTGTGTGATCGGTCATCATGGATAAAACATTGCACTGCACCCGTGTGGCCACAAGTTCCTGTTTATCTCAAAAAATAGGGATGAGCTCGGAGAATAAGCCGGCAAAATTGGCCATCAAAATGAAACGCTGTGCCGTATTTGTCGGGTGGAATTGAATGCAATCTTTTCTGAAAGGCGAGAATGTGGCGCATGCGAGATTAGGTGTTGCTTCTTGTTTTGTGCTCCCCAGTGATCCCAAGACCCAAGGCTCAGGAGTTGCCGTCCCCTCTTAATTGAACGAGCCCCTTTAAGTGGCCATGGTGATTCCAGCAACAACAGCCGACCTCCTCTGGCAGGAAGAAGGCCCTTAACCACAAGAGCCGGGGCCTGGAGGAGGAGGAGGAGGAGGGAGGCGGGAGGTGAGCCAGGAGGAAGGCAGCTTGCGGTCGTACATCTTGGGAAGGCTGCATGTGTTGCCCAGACAGCCTCTTAAGTGACTTCACCCCATCTCAATGGTGCTCATTACGAGCGATAGAAAGCCATCCATTCAGGAAAGCAGTATAAAACAAACCAACCCCATCTGGAGAGAGGAGAAGAGGGTGTCAACACAGGCTTGCAAAATTGATTGGGCTCTGTACAATACTGTAAATTGTTGAGAGCCGCACACTTTGCTCCTTGCTGTCACCATTACTGCAGCATATTTTGAATGTGAAAGTATCAACAGGGTTCTCCCAAAGTCTCTAAATATTTACTCACAAACGAGAGAAAAGGAATTCAAGGGCCTCCACGGCTGGCCTCTTTAAACATACACTATCTCAGTGGTTGTAACTCAAAGCAGGGCACCGTTGCAAAATCCACACAGCATCGAGTATTCATTTTGAAGTCTGTGTTTATGCTGCTCGGTTTGTTAGCCCGGCGTCTCCGCGCAAGAAGCTCCTGCTGGGATGTTGGGGAAGCTTCAGCTTGACAAGATGGAGTCGAACAGAGAGGAAGGGAAGACGGGCAGCAGACTCTGGAGACCAAATTATCTTCCACTGTCAAATTCATTTGAAATGCCAGTTCTGACAAATTACACCTTCCTCCAACCCAACACCTCCCTGTAATATCCCATAAATACCTTTTCTCTTTCAAGTATTGTGCTCAAGCCTACATGCGTGGCTGTGGAGTGCAGAAACCCTCCATATTTGTCAAATGACCCAGAGATAGAATTACTCTCGTCTGCCTGTGAAATAGGCATGAAGAGAGGATCGTGGCTGTGAATTGCAGCGTGGTGAGCAGCAAAGAGCTGTTAGGCTTAATGGCTTTGATTTGAATTTCATTTCATTAGAAACCATTGACATTTTAAGCACACCTATTGTCACCGACTAACCTTTAAAAAGGAGAGTGATGCGTTTTTTTTTTTTTCCTGAAGAGACAAAGACCCTCAAAAGATTCGCTTCACTTTTTTTTACTCTTTAAAAAAAAACAGATGACACCTTTGTGATCTTCTTTAAGTTCAGCAGCAAAAGCATAATAATTCTACCCAGTTCCAGTTGTCATGAAAAATGAATGGCTTTGTTCAAGTACATTTGACGTATCGATGAGAAGCATACTGTACGTTCAAGGTACGTTAGATGCTTCAAAGCCTCGTTATTTGATTAGGAGTTTTTTTCTTCTTCATGCTGAATAATAAATCTCTTACACCCGGAAACTGTTATAATCCTCGAACATCCACAAGGTGCAGATAAGTAGGTTAGTCCATCCGGACAAAGGACTTTAACCTCAACGTTGCAAAGTGGGTTGGGTCATATAAAGTGGTAGTAGTAGTAGTAGTAGTAATGTTATGTACAGTTACAGTTACGTTCCCGCTCCTCAACCTCTTTGACTCCGTTCACCATATGCTGTCAAGATATTCCAAACGTCTCCCCTCGAAAATAAATCAAAGCCCTCGCAGCATACTTGTGCTGAAACAGGCTCTCGTCAAAACCGACATGTGAAATAATTCCTTTTCACAGATGCACCTGCAGTTCAGCAGCAGATCGTCCGTCCTCTCTAGGCCTCATGTCGCTCCAATAATAATAATATATCAAAGTGAAAGTGGCCAGGCCTTACTTAATTTGACCCACCTTTGTTACGGTCTTTCACATTGAGATCGAGTTACTGAAATGTTTATGCACGTTTGCTCCACGCATATGGTGAACACATTTCAAAGTGAATTTTTAAACCACATGGGTCAATAATATATGCTCCCTTGATTCACAGCATACTTCCTAAACTATTTCTTTTGGATCAGAATTTTGGAATCAGGTATTACAGTGAAGTTTAAGCAGCTGAAAAATGAAATACTGCATCCTTGGTTCCACTTGATTAAGACCAACATAGCTGCACACTTCTTGCTAGACACTTGCAAAATGTTAGTGGTTATATATGTAGGCTTCATTTCCAGCTAAAATAAGTCTTGATTGACACATTTGTTGTCTCTTTGGTCAATATTTAATATCCAACTCCGCTGTTTAAACACACTCTGTACTACAAAATTCTACTAAATCCGTACAGTTGTCTAAACTAATAATAGATTGCATGTTGCCTGGTGGCGAAGACTCTGCTCTCTCATCCTCGTCCTCCCCGTGACTTCTGACGTCAATCAAGCCGCTGGTTTCACAGATATTACAGCTGCACACTGAGAGGTAATTAGAGCGGTGATTAACAGCATCCAGGGAAAGAGAGAAGACAGGGATGGGAAAGTGCTGACATGCGAGAGGTGAGCTGTGCCAGGCTCTAAAAATGTGTCCAGGCAAGCACACGTATGACGGGGGGTGCCCGAGCGCACGCCGGCTGCTTCCTGCTGAACCAGGTTGTGTGCTGCGTGGTGGCAGGTGGGGGCCCCGTCTTTGATACTGCCATCCTTAACCCAGCCCGGGTAGGCAGCAGCTGTTAGCATTTGTCCACAAATAGCATATGAAACAGAAGGGAAGTCAAATGTGTAAAAGATATATCAGCTTCAGCTTAAATCAGTTTGAAAATGTCATCACATATCCAGCACACACTACCACCTATTTATTGAATGAATGGTCTCTTGAGCCTGCAAATTGCCCTTTGCTGGATTTCTGATTCGACTGCCGACTGCCAATCAGAAGGCTCCTACCCTTCCCCAAGGCCTTTCAGTGTTACTGTTGCTACGAGTCTTAATGTAACATGGAGGCGAGAAGTTTCAGTGCTGATTAATTCACCCCCACATGGCTATTGTTTGTCTAAGCTAACAACAGTAACATGGGAAGTCTGCAGTGACATCAGATCCCCCCTGGTTGCTGATCAGCAGACCAATCAGAAAGAGCTCTTTTATGTTCAGCGATCAGCAGATGAGGTGATATTTTATACGGGATGTAAGTAATCCTCAGGACGCACCAAATGCCACGCTAAAGACTGCTCATCTGGCTCTTCGACGGGCTGAGCCTCGTGCCTCTTAATCTGCTTTTAAATAAGACTGGGATCATGCTGGGATCACACTCAACACAATGCGGGGATTGATAATCCATGCAGATCATTCCATGAGAATAGCTAATTATTTTTAGGAGCGGTAACAGTAACAAGCAAGATTTTATAGCATTAAATACTGAGGCTTTTTTTTAAAAAGGTAGTTAATGTAAAAAGCCGAAATCAAATCTATTACTAAGTTATAGATTTCTGCCTCCATACTATACTAAAGCAAATGCCAGTCTTGGGCATAATATTACGCACATTCATGCAGCTTAATGACGCCCTGAACACGCTTTACTGTACATATGTTTGCTGCTTTTAACAGAGCTCTAAATATTTAGAAATGTTTGAAATGTTACACTTACCAGCTGCCTCAAGTGCAAGTTAATCCACCGTCATTTCCGCGCAGTAATCTGATGGCCATTTCCTCAGCTGCACGGTTGCCATTACTTGATTCATGATGTGAATATCTCTTTAATGTTGGAGATATGAGATTTGGCATGACCTTGTTCTTTAATCTGGAAGAAATATGTTCCCAGGACGCAGAGCAACAGGCTGAGGGGAGAAAAAAAAAAAAAAGAACTGTTGGAAATTAGAAGCAAGCCTGAGCACAGCTGTGTGCCTCTGCATAATATAATTGGCCTGTGGATGTGAGTTTAACAGGCAGGTCTGCTGTGGAATATATTGCTTCATTTTAAAGAGCAGAGTATACCGTGCTAAGCTTTGGTGGGATTTCTTGTAGTGTGAATAAATGTTTTGGTTTCCTACAGGTCTTGCACGAGAACAAATGTTGACCATTATATTCTAATGACTAGTTATGTAAACCCGGCTGCAGACAAAAAGCATGACAATCCGTCAGACTTGTTCTTGTTTTTAAAGGGCCCATCCCCTGAATACCGTACATTTTTGCACTGTGAGTACAATGCACTTTCTTCGCCTTTAACCACCATTAGCAAAAAATAATTTGCTTATACATCTATTGGTTCATGTAAAAACAAGTCGTTGAGTTACCTTTTGTTTCAAAAGTAAAGACAAAATCACCTGTTCTTTCTTCTCTTTTCTTTATGACTGATTTCAGAACAGACCACATCGAATTGTGGCGTGAGACGTATGATGTGAACATTTAGCCTAATTCAGTCTGATTTTGAGTAGAGATCTATGCACTGTATCTTAATTTATGTGACTGCCAGTGGTCTAAAATGATGAGCACACTTTGCTGATTGCGTGGCGAGGCAGACAGGAAGCAAAGAAATGGAGAGATGTGACATGTAAAAACCACAACGACACCGGACAGGCTACATTTGTTGATTATTGACTAATTTTTCAGTCACAAGAACTTGACACAATCTAAACCAGGTCAACAACATTTACTGGACTGATTATAGGTTAAGACAGGATGATTTAAGGGTCAATTTGCGTTGCAATGTTCCTGATAAGATCGACCCCTGTCGGTTTGTAGAGCTTATGTTAATTATAACGGGAATCTAAAATGCAGCATCGATGCTAACTTGTTTGTATGCATTAACTGACACATTTATTTATTTCCTTGCCCCTCATTAGCCTCCTGGCCCTTAACTGACCCCCCCGACTCAGACGGCATGATAGTATTTACATTCATGGCTTGTCTGCAGGCCTGCAGAACTGTGTCGCATGTCTCTCTGATTTCTTTTTCACCACTGGACGTTTTCATGAATTTCTCAAACATATAGTCCTTGACAGAGGCTAAACAGTTACTTACTCACAGTTCAATGGGACATTCAGTTTACAAAAAAATGCTGTGACTGAATCTATTTGTAACCGAGTGACAGGGAATGAGAAATAATTTGACAAAAGTATAGAGAAAACATTGTTAGCTCAAGAGGTGAGCCTTGAGGCACACCATGCAATCAGTGAAACAAACAGAAAGTATCATTAAGTGATACTGAAAATGTTATGTTTGACAGTTGAAATGAAAACAAGTCCGGGGCAGCCGTGGACGAACATAAAGAGGCTCTGTCATGCCCAGGGGGGGTGGAAATGCTTATGATTAATATGTCATGGATAACTCAGACCAGTGGGGGGAGCTGTTCCATGTCTCTGCGGTAAAGGCCCTGTTTTCTGGATGACAGCAGTGATAGGACCTCACTTATTTCCAAACAGGACACCACTTCCCTTTCGCTTCTCCCTAGAGCTTAGTCACAAGCTGAAGGAGAATACTGCAGTTCTTGTTTTTGCTTTCATAATTATGTCCCATTTTCCATCTTCTAAGTGCAAGCAAACAGTCACTTTCTATACAAACAAATTCAGAGGCTTCCCTGAAATGTAGGTTGACTTTTCACCTTGATTTAATACCTACCGTTCTACTTCCCGGCCCTTAAAAAACAAGGATATTTATTTAATTTTCTTCCTCCTCCCCTGTCCTACAACAATGCATGACACTCCCTGAGATTATTTTAAGCAACTTGATCTGAAACTTAAGGGACTTAATCCTATCTTTTGATTTCCAGCCACCATGTGACGTCTGTTAGAATCAAGTTACAGATGTTGGCCTCTGCGACTGTTTGGATTTCAGTCAACATAATTCTAAACAGGAAAAGAGTTTTCCCGTTGTATGGGCAGTGCATTGTAGGTATGAGGACAGCTTCAGTGGGCACAGTTTGTTTTATCGCAGGATTAGCGAAAAATATAAACTGTGCATAGAGTACTCTTGCGACATACATTAAGAACACGTTTTACTGCTTTTCAGTTGAATCTCAATTTATGTCCCTTCGAGGAGCACCATGAAAACTCAAGCGCAGTGGCATGTATAACTTTTTATTTGCTAAACATAGTCTAACGTCATGTTTATGGCCCAGATTTACAACCTACAGTATACAGCGCTAAGCAGTTGCAAATAGAAGCCAGTAAGGATGAGGTGATGCAACCGTAGAGTCATATTCGTGTTTTATTGTGTGAAGTATAATATAAATAGTTCACTTGAAAGCTCAGTACAGCTGATACTGACACAATCAGCACACTGCTATAAACCGAATGGTTTAGAGTAAAGTGAGCTTGAGTTGAGCAGCTGAGTTTATCAGATGATAAAACCCCAAAACAAAGCCAAATCAAATAGAACCGGTCTTGTTGAATCTTCTTGAAGACATGTTGCCACTAATTCAAGTAGCTTCTTCAGTTCACTGGCCTCATTCATTTCAACCCTTTGTGTGGATACACCATGACGAGGATGACTAAGAATGTTCACAGACATTAGATAATGTTTTATGTGTGACTTCTGGTGCCATCTCTTATTGTAATAAGAAAGATTTGCCCCTGTTAAAAATATTACAATGAAGGTGTTAAATATTTATCTTTCCTGTTATGTAGAAGAGTGTCTTTACAAAGGAGTTTTATATATATAAAGTTAAATGTTGTTCAGTTAGCTAGAATGGTAGCCTTTTCAAGATGGCGACTGTCTGTCTGGTTTCATAAGAGCTACAGGTTTCACATTATGAAAAATACCCTTCAACTGAGTGTTTAGAGGAATATGAATAATGTGGAAAAAGATTATGTAGCCTGCGTTTGAAATGTGTGTGTGGGTAGGGTGTCTAAGTATGATGTGCTGCTTTTAGTTTGGAGATATACCACTTCTGGCCACCATCTTGGATTGTTGGAATAAAGAATACTTTCCCCTACTTAAAAATCATAATGTGGAAGAATTTTTTACTTGTTTTTCACATTTGAGTTTTTTTTTTTTAGAATGTGTGTTTTCAAAAGAACAGAGAGAGCTTTTTAACTTTTACCTGCATTTCAGAAAGTTAGGCTAGCTTCAGTGCTAGCTTTGTAAGATGGTGACCTGTTGCTTCTCAGCTTACAGATTAAAGAGCCACAGCTATCGCCATATGAAACATATACTTTAACTAGGCAGCCAAACAAAGTCTGACATTGTCATGGTTGCCTTTGTATATTTATTATTTACATTATTTCATTTATTTGCATCTCCATTAGCTTTGGCTAAGGCCATTGCTAGTCTTCCTGGAATCCAAACCCAACACAATTATCTTTACACTGCATTGCTTAATTACTTAAAACACACAACAAAACGACACAAACAACAACTAAAAAACACCTCACAACAATCTACAAAACAAAACAAAAAGGAAAATCATACATATAGTACGTAAAGTACTGGACCTAGTTTCAGGTAGCGGTAACACCAGAATGTAGAGCATCATTCATAAATGGTCAGATGGTTAGTTATATATCTACTTACATTAGAGGTGATTCCAATATGTTAAATTTATGGTTTGGATCTCATAAAACCATTTAGACTTAATTGTACGCAGTAGCCTCGACTAAAAAAGATCAGAGACTGAGTGCTATTTTGTTAATAAATTAGTTTTTCACTAATTCCTTAAAACGATATTTGTTATTTTCTTGTATGATATTTCCAGGCATGGTGTTCCATATCACCGTGGCTCTATAAATTACAGTACTTTTCAGTTTGGTTGTTTTAACTTTAGGTAAAGTAAATCTACCTTCAGTTCATCACAACTGACATCATGACAGACGTTTATATAATACCCTTGTCAGGTTACTCACTGATATTTTCCTAAAAAAATAATTATTAACTAAAATCAGCTAATGAGGAAATAAATATGTGTTTAACCTACAACCAAGTGTATTGACATCGTGCTCCTTTATTCTGAGCAATTTGTAGTTTATTTATATATGATGTGGCAGCGCTGAAAAAAAAACAACCTCTGAGCAATAGTCTAAGTGTGATAAAATGAGACTTTTAATCACAGTTTCCCTTACATTTTAAGGTAAAACTCCTTCATGAACTCCAAGTCTATATAAAATATCTTTATTCATACTGTGGACCGTGATATTTAACAGTGTATGTGCAGAGAGTAACACAAAATAGCGACTAATAACCAATTATGACACATTAACTGAGACTTTACAAGAACTATTTCCTTTACACAGGCATTTGGAGCCTTGGAAATAAAGTATGTATATAAGCTACTGGAATTAAAATGTGTAGTTATCAAAGCTGAGTGAGGAAGGTGTGGACTTTCCTTTTTTTTTACGACACCATAGGTGGATATAAGGTGTCGTCTTGGGTGAAAGTCCCACACCGCATTTTAGTTTTTGCCTGAGCGCACAGACAGCCAGGATCCCAACTTCCGTGTGACTCCACACCCTGTTTTCCGGGGAGCCGGTGGAGATCCAGCCCTTCAACACGCTGCTCTCTTACGTCCCGTCCGTGATCAGTGAGCTGGCCGCGGCGGAGATTTCTCCTTCTGCTCGGATCTTATCTTTTCACCAACTGAGCTCTTTCTAGTCGTTTGCGCGCTTGGCAGATATTGGAGTAGTATAGCCGGCACATTGGTGCTCAGTCGTCCGCCAGTCTTTTTTTTAGGCTGTGTCTCCGCGGCAATGGATTGATTTCAGTGTTTTTTTCCCCCCCGACCTCTGCCTCGACCAAGTTGAGAAAACAGTCTCTAACCTGCGGCTCTCTCCTTCCAGCTACATGTTTCATCCGGCCAGTTTTAAAAGTACCTGGCTCCGGATGTTTTTGCACATTTTAGGACTTTGAACTTTCCCCCTCCCCTCATTTGCGCGTTTTACAGGAGGCGGGTGGAGAGGATTAAGGATTTTTTTTTAATTTTTTTTTTTTTATTAAACAAAAAAGCTTCTCCGGGGGTTCTTGAAGCCTGCAAAGATTTATTTGTGAAAAGTGATGGCCGAGCGGGGAGCTCTGTCGCTCCTCTCTCTTCTCTGTCTCACCTTTCTCTACACGGAGACCACCGCCGCAAAGCATGTCGACAAAGGTAAAAAAAAAAAAACACAGTTTCTGCTGCATGTATGTCTGCTCCTTTACACCTGGTTTGGACAAACTTGCCTACATTATTACGAGTTGGAGGGGGAGGGAAAGAAACCATGTCTCGGAGAATCAGACATGGGGCTAAGGCAGCTAAATCTGGTCTGTTCACATCAAGTCATTTTTCACCATTTTACATAACTTCTGAAGTGGGTGTACTTTTTTTTTGTTTTTATTGAGAAGCACGTCATTTAATCCGAAAGCAGCCCGGTTTCACGCAGAAAGCAGCACGCATTCACACTCGGTCCTTTTGTCTGCAGAGGGGCTGTTGAAGCAGAACTGCTGATAGGTTTCTCTGGTTGTCTTTCAAATGATTCCCAGACATGCGGTGCTCCTCTGACATGGATGTGGATTGCGTGCATTTGGATTTGAGATGGCTTGAATAGCGCATTTTGCCGTTTGCCGGTGCGTGCGTCCGCCTCTGCGCGTGGCAGGCTGTGTAGTCATGGAAATGCAAAAGATGGCAGAGGCTTAAATGTGAAGGTAATAAAAAAATAAATTAAAAAAATACACTATGCAAAGAGTCATTAGTGTTCACTGTCAGGTAATGAGCTGGCATCATCAGTCCGGCAGACATCTCATTACCTGGGCGTCAATACATGTTTAGCTGATGGATCAACACAAACCCCATTCATTTGCTTCTGTTAATTGTTTTGAAGTGAGGGCACTGCAGACCACAGTTGCTGTCATGACCATTTCGCTCATATAACAGGTGTCTTTTTGTTATTAGTCGTATCAATTAGTGTTTTTTTTTTTTTAGTGTAACCTGCCACACTTCTTTTTTATTTTATCATCACCCCAAGCTGTAAGCGATAAAGCCACGAGAAATAATTACTTTCCAGCAGTCATTTGACTGCACAGCTTCAGAACCCTTATCGCATACCCCATCGTGACAAAGTCATATCTTTATCATTTATGCTGGCAGACGTTATCAAACTCCAGCAGCATGTGGTCTGGAAAAATTGTGAATATAACTGACTCTTGTGCAACATGGCCCAGTTTTTCACATCATTCTCGTGATATGCAAACTAGTTTGTGTGTATGCGAGTGTGTCAAAAAAACAAAAACAAAAAAAAAAGCAGCCAGTCCCTGCGTCTTTGAAAGCGCGTTGTTTATTTTGTCAGTTAAAAAGAATGAATGTGCAAAAGATGGAGAAGGAGAAGAAGGGGGGAGGAAAGAAAAAAAAGAAAAAGACAGGCTTTGGAGTGACGGGCCTGTGGTAGCTGCTGGGCTCTCTTGCGTGTGGAGCCTGATGAAAGACCCTCTCCTGCATGAAAAGCACTCTGCAGTAGTGGAAGGAGAGAGAGAGAGGGAGAGAGAGAAAAAAAGCCCCTCCTTGGCTTTGCTGGAGATCAGTACAAAAGAGAAATGGGGGTAGGGTGAAACAGGCCGACTGTCTGGAAAGTAATAAAACCAGGAGATTAAGGGGTCCAGGGAGTTCCTTTGGGAGCTTTGATTGATTCCAGAGAATTGGACTGGGACCCACACGCAGAGAGAGGCTCAAATTACTAATTGTGGGGTCCCCTTCTCTGAAAATATCTGTTTATTCAAAACACATTTCTTTGAGGGACTGACTGTGGCTAGAACTTATCAAAGCTGGCAGAGTTGTGGCCCTAACCTAAAGAGTTCCAGCCTGTCTTGCTTGGTTTAGGGGCACATAGTTCAATTTTTTTTTTTTTTGCTTCACTTTGAAATAACCTGTTAAAGTTTGGCCAGGCCGCTGCTATTTTTAATCAATTACTCTTCTCTGTAGCTCTTACAAGTTGCTAGAGCTCTAAAAACGTCTCCGAAAGTTCGGCTTTTGTAAACAAGTCTCGGTTAGGGGAGTGTAAAATCAATTTGGGCTGTTTCTTATCTCCCTAATCCTGCTGGGAGGGAATTGTGTGCTGATTGTCTCCCAGCGGACAATGCAAATAACTTGCTGAAATGTGTAAACAGTTGGCATCCTTTGCTCTCAGAGTGCGCCCTCCAGGGATCTATCCTGGCAGACCACCTCAGATGCAAAGTTGCCTGGACTCCGTAAACAAACGCTGTTTTCTTTGCTGCTTTTAGGCTAACTCCGGTGCTGAGGACGTAGCTTGTAACTGTTGTGTTTTTGTTTGGAAAAGCCCCGGTGGTCCCACACCCCAGTTTTTTTTTGGGGCAAAGAGGTTTGGGGAAGGCTAACCCGCAGTTTGCGCTTGTGCGTTAATTGACGCAGAGGCTCCGGCGTCAAGGCAGAGCCAGAAATGTGACGACACAGAGCGGAAGGGCTGTGATTGGCCCGCGTGGTGGTAGTGTGTTTCTGCTTTAGTATTTCTGGCTGATTTTTGAATTGATTGTTTTGGATCATAAAGAATCGGTAAGGTTAACTGAGGAGATTTGGAGATACAAACATTTGTATGACTCGCGTTTTGTGAAATTTTGTCAAAAAATGAACTGGACTGACCAAAAATCAAAACAAAACACACAGCGCTGACTAGTGTTTGTTGTTACGGAGCGAGCCAGGCGTACTAGCGCACAACTATAAATGTCCCACGCTGGCCTAAACTCCCTGAGTAGGTCACTGCAGTGCTATAAATTCACCTTAAGAGCTGGACCTTATTCATCCTGAATATGAAGAATAATTCTTGCGTCTCCCTCCCCTCCTTCCCGGTGCAATCTGTATGCAAGCCGCATAGAAGATTTGTGCTCTGGCCATTTAGGCAAATGAGTTTTCTAACTCCCATCTTCAAAATATCAGAACCTTTTCCACATGTCCACATCATTTTGTGATGAGTTGAGAGAGAGCGCCATGCAGAGTCATCTGCTGTCTCTGCTGCATTGAGTATGCTGTTTACTGATCATTTATTTATGGGCTGCAATCGCTCATAAAGTCCTAATGACCTCCATCCACCGAGAGATGGATAATTGCACATTTGGCCAAGTATTTGATTCATCTGCTGCTCTAATGAAACCAGCCCATTAGGATATGCTACAGATCTGCTGCGGCCGCTGCTGACGTGGAGAATCGGTTCGTCGCAGCCCAGTGTTCATGTTTAAGGAGCGGCGCGGCAAGGTCGGTGGTTTCAGATCTCACGGAGTCGTTTGCGGATTGTTTGCTGTTTCTGCTGCTAAATCTCCTCGTCCAGGGTCGCGGGGGCTAAAATGAAAGCAATTATTGAATTAATTGGTACTAGCTGTCACAGCGGTTTATCACACGTAATTGGCATGGTGAAGGGGGATCAATATCTTCTGAATAGATGGCCTGACATCTGCTGTTGCATCGTTGTGGTGGTTGCGAGGGGGTGGTGGGGGTGGGGGGGGTGGGGGGGTTGTGTAATCAACCACTTTCAGCTTTTAACTTCCAGCTGACTGAGTTTGTAACCAATATGGCGAGTGTCTCTAGCTTTCTCGTGTGTTGCTGTTGTTTGGAACAGTGTGGACTGAGTTGCAGGACTAATCTAATAGTTTGGTAGCTGTTCTGATATAACTGTAACATCATCCCCGTCACTTGCACCATGAACATATTGCGTGCACTGGCTCGATCCCATTCCTCACCGTATCACACTTCAACGCCTTCGCTGCTCATCTGGAGGTTCAATGCTTGTGCACCAGGCTGAAGCTATGTGAATTCTGTCTCTATATAAATATATCTCCCTTTTTGTTCCCACATATGTTTATTGATCACTCTATAGCATTCGGTTTGAACCTGTTTCTCTAACTGGCATTGTCAGTTCCCTGCACATTCGAGGCACAGACTTGGCCGCCTCGTCGATTGCTTTCGGTGCTGGATCGGGCCATTTCGAGTAGAGGCGCTTGCATCATGGTCTAAAATCCAGTGTGGATCGTGGGCGAATCCATTTCTACCTCCCCTTGCTTGGATGAAATTGCCCCATTTTGCTTTTCCTGCTTCTCCACTGCAGCATGAGCACCAGCTTTTACTTTTTAGTCTTTTAGTCATTCTGTTTTCCCTGAGTTTTCTACTTTTCCTTCTTCTAAACCATATAAATCAGCCCTGAAAACCTGTTTACTTGATCTGGTTTTGCATATGTGTGTACTGTATTATTCTTCATTTGCATATGATGCTATTGGGAAGAATACGCAGTGGTAATAACTATACACAGGTGGTTTACTCAGATTTTTTATTTATTTTTTTTTAGAAGGCAAAACTTTCAATAAGCTCCATCGTCAGAAACAAAAAGTGATGTTTTCATTTGCAGCTGTAAGTAAGTGGAGAAAGTGTGCTTCACCTTGTGCAGTGGGGGAAGTTTCTTTCACATACAAACGGTGGTTTAGGAATGAGCTCGGCAGATAACCGTTGCTCAGCCAGGTAAACCCTGGGGCTTCAGGCGCTTGGTTGTAATCAACAGTCAATATTGTGATAATTGTGGGAGGAGAGGATGCTGAAAATTGACTCGTGGCTCATGGGAACTCAGTTTTTTTTTCTTTTTACCAGCAGAGATGACCCCCCCCCCTTAAATATAAGCGCTTAGTTATTACTTTCACCTTCAGATTAGTTCCCATTTTTTTCCCCCATTCTTAGCAAATTCACATTTGTCCAAGTGCAACGATAACTGTTTGAGGTTAAGATAAGATAAAACGAGATAACCCTTCATTTATCCCACAGTGGGGAAACCTAAGTTTGCTAGGTGGTCTTGTTTACCCTGTCAAACCGTACTGTAACGTTCTCCTTCCAGCATTCGGGAGACTCGTCATGCTTCTCGTGCCACTATGGAAGGCCACATTTAAATTACATGTATGGCACACTGCCTTTATTGCTCAATTTAAGGAGTTCTCACCCCTCTTTTAGCAGCCACAGTGAACTGAAGCGTGTGAGAAAAAAAACTATGATGTAGTCAGGTATTTGGGTCCAGCTGTCATTTCCATGCTTTAAGGTAATAAATATCAAAATAATACGTCACAATGTTGGGTTAGATATAGAAAAAAATACAGATACTTCTTGTAGCAACGTGTTAAAAGAAAACTCCCCAGTCAGTCTCGAGGGTAGCATTCGAGTTCTATATTCATAAGTTATGCTTTTTAATGCTCCACATTAATAGCAGCAGTTCCTGGTTCACCAGTTCCATCATTGTCTGCAGTGTACTCCAGGGACGTTTTCTACGTCTTGGCAGAACATTATTATATTTTTTTGCGTCTTATTCCAGTCCATTGCATTGAGGAAACCCGTCCCGGACCAGGAATGCTTATTTGTTTGATGCAAAACAAAAAAGGGGGGGGGGGGGGGGGGGTGTTGTCCTGAACCGTCGTCCTCCTCTGTAGTTCGAAAGCCAGCCTGTTCCGTGTTATGGTTGGTTTGTTTGCTGAAAGCCGCTCACATCAAGTGAGCTCGTCTTAAAAGCTGAACTTCTCCCGGCTTCAGAGGTGCTCCTGCTGTGTTTATGAAAGATTTCAGAACCAACACCTTTCCAATCCGGCTGCTGTCTGCCGTCTTTGTGTCTGCCGGCCCTTTCATGTCAAAACAAAAAAAACAAAAAAAAAACTCGCTGGGACTTTGAAAAAGTTGAATAGCGTCTAGATACAATAACGCTGTCCATACTGCCCTGTGTGATGATTCCTTTGAGACTTGCTGACCCCAGGGACATTACATCAGTAACAGTATTTTATCTTCCACTGGAGATGCAGCTGGAAACATGTTGTGTCTCCAGCGATTTCCAATGTCTCTATATTCTTTTTTTTTTTTTCTTTTAAAAATAGACCCGAATGCAAAGTTTGAAATGCCCCCGTGCTTCTGTTGTTGTCTCCAGGCTTTCCTGTTCTCTGGTGATTGAATGATGCTCGGGCTTAATGACCTTTGGGAGAGCACAGTCTTTTCAATTTCCTCCGAGCTGACGCAAGTGGGAGCAGTGTGAGCTCAGCACATGAATGAAGGGGCTGAAGTTATGGCCACATGTCAATAAGAGTCTAGTTTGTCATCTCTACTAGTCTGATCCTGTGAACTCACTGCAGAGCGACTGGTGTCATGCTCTGGACGACTAAATCGATCTCGCTCTTACAGGGATACAGAGCTGGCTCCGATGTGTTTGTCTATGGTCATAGAGCGAAGTTAGAAGACACCTTTGCAGTGTTGAATGTGGTTACTAATCAAAGAACCAAGGTGTCATTAAGTCTAAGACAAGACATCAGATTTAGACCAAACATTGCTACACACTTAGACTTGTAATCATTCTTCTTGTTTAGCTAGAGCTGTGGAGAATGAGGCAGCGTTCTATTAATTGTGTGTAATGCCAAAAATCATGACATATAGACCTTCTCTTCGACTGGAGTCACAGTTAGTCGTGTTCTCCGGGACATCGTCCGGCCATCTGCTCCTTCCAGAAAAATCCTGTGATTCAGTGCATGTCTTTCATAACTGCAGCATGACAGCAGCAAACCCGGTTTGTGGCTGTGCAGTGATGTTGCATTTAACTAGAGTACTGTTAGCGGAAAAAAAAGTGTCTTCCCCTGCCTCGGCGTTCGGGCAAAACCTTGAAGGAATGGGCTTTGTGGCCCTTCCAAAGGAACCTTTGTACGAGCTCAGCGGGACAGTGAGGACCTTTTTTTTTTTTCTTTTTCTTTTTTCGCCCTCGAAAATTTTCCCCAAACTTTAGCTATTTTGGTTCTGCCGAGCTCCTGTCGCGGTGTCTCCTGTCGATAGTGGCAGCTGCATAGGATTATGACACATGCAAGCTGTGCTTGTCAGATGAGCCTCAACTAATGAGTGCAAGGCTCTGTTATACACAAAACTGTTTTTACAGCCCTGAGGGCATATCACAGGCATTTCATTTCAAAATAAGATCTGTTAAGCTTAAAAAAGCTTCCTGTAATGTGAGGGTATAGTGAAAATTACAACAGTGGCAGAACAGTTCATGAATAACATGCACATGTACGTTGTGTATGGGCGGTAGTTATCAATGAGTGTTTGACTTGATGAGGGCTCCTTTCTCTCGAGGCCATTTTCTTACAGCCCCAAACTAAGGGATAGTTAAAGTATTATGACTTAAATAGAAAATATATGCTCAAAGGTAAGGTATTTATTATGGTAGGCGTACTGTGTTACGGCTTTAGCAAGAACAAAAGAAAGGTGTAGTGTTTTCGTTGCTACACGGTACTTTTCCACGGCACCGCCTCAGCGTGTAGAGGCCGACTTGAAAAAGCATGTTTAATATTTTTCATTAAAGCGTTACAAGCTGTTATTAAAATATTAAACACGGTCTTCTTGCTGGTTCTTTATTGTGCTGCCGGTTGTTACATTTATGAACCACACATGTAATTAAGTTAAATTGCATAAATTACTTATGTAATTTATATTTTTTAATATAATTGCGCGAATTCAGGGTTAATTCCTCGCAGCGGCCCTCGTTATAAATTAAGAGACTAGTATTCATCCTGAAAGACTGATTAATAACCTTCATTCGGTTGCTCCGTACCTGCTGGAGTTCAAACATCCTGCGGCTCTCAGACACGAATTTATTCTCCGCCGTCTTTTTGGAGGACGTCCAGGGTGTGATGAATTAACCTGAAAATCTTCTCCGTGGTGTAGATCATCATGTAGTGCAGTTTGTTAAGTAGCCCGGGCTTCAGAGAGACCGCGGGCAAACAGGAATCGATGCTGCTCTTCCAATTTAACGATTTTTGTTCATCATAATTGTCGTGCAGTTTGAATCTTGCCAGCCCGGGATTGTTTTTATGGATCCCGTGGCCTGCTGTGCCCCGGCAACGCAGGTTCTGGTTCAGATCGATGAATGCGCCGAATTAGCCCATTTTGTTGCTTTTAACCTCCAACATTGTAATCTTCGATGCAAATTACTCATGCTCAGTTTACCACTATGTGTGTGTGTGTGTGTTCGGGAGAGATCTTCCATACACGCTCATAAGGTATCAGCCAGCCACCTTCACATTGAATTTCCCCGCTTTCATGCAGTCAAAGGAACTTTTGATTAGTTTGAAGGGTGTGGGGGCAGTCAGTCACAGAGGCAGGATTGTGAGCACTGCTCGGTGGAGCTGGCTGCCATCGTCTTGTACCCGGCTGTGGCTCTTGGCAGCTTTTGACATGGTGGGATGTGTGTATGTTTGGGTGGGTATTTGTATAGGCGTATGCCACCCATCTGGGGCTGAACAGCTGTTTTATCAACAAGGTTCAGAGAGTTGCTCGGCTCGAGCAAACTCTCGCCAGCATAAAGATGTTTACTTCCTTTCACTGAGAATAAATTGGGCCATTTTCATTTCGCCTCGAGTGGCAGCGTTAGCAACTGCGGTGTCACTGATTCCCCCATTATACAATGCGTACTTATTCTGAGAAACAAAATGGGGGGTGGGGGGGGACTGCACGGATTGCTGCGCTCGTTATGTTGTGAAATTCTATATTTAGGTTTGGACAAAATTACAGATTCGCCTCACGGCTGAGAATTGTAAAGAGGTCGGTAGTTGCGCGGTTTGGTTTTATGGGAGAACTTTGTTTTCTAAAATTGTGCTCAAGAAAAGGTTTTATGGAAGCCGCATGAATTGCAGCCTGATGGCTGATTGATTAAGTCGACCCAGACTTAGGCCCCGTTCAACCCTGGTATTAACATGTCATCCAGCCGCAGTTAATGCACGTGTGTAGAAACGGGCCACGTTTGGAGATGGTCTGGGCAGATAGTGTGAACGCAAAATGAATCCTGGTCACATTGAGACCACCTACTCCACTCAGCGTCCTCTTATTTGTCAGAATTTTGTCTCATTCATTCAGAAAATTAATTTGTGTTATATCCCCATGTCTCAGTGCATGTTATTACCAGGTCTGAACAGGGTCTTATGTGGCTTTTGTAACATTTCTGAATCAGTTATTAAGGAGCTGCTGCAGATTTGGTGCGTGATGCCACAACAATTCAGTTTGAAGTTGCTTTATATTCCCGTAACTTTCTTGGTTTGTTGTTTGTATGTTTTGATTATTCTGTCTTTTTTTTTTTAAGCACAGTAAGTGTAGTGTTTTACAGCGTCAGCGAGAACAGGACAGAAGATGGTGCCATTTTTTTTGTCCCGCTCAGTACTTTTCCATGGCGATGTCTTGGCACGTAGAGCACAACAGCGTTTTGGATTGTTGAGTCTCAGCCATTACGTTTAAACAAACTAGGTTTTACAGCTAAGGCCGGTGGCGGGGCTGCGCTGGTCGTGTATTTATCTGAACCAATGTTCTTCTTGGAACCCCTCCAGTCAACCCCAGGTTTCTTATTTTGATTTCACCTGCTGCTATGGTGACCCCTCAAAAAAAAAAAAAAAGTTCTCCCTGTATTAACCAATATTTCTGCTGCTAAATCCAAGCTGAAACGATTCTTTGAAAAGTTCAGCATCAGATAGAGGCTCCTTTGTGCTGCGGGGAGCTCCCCGTTGGCATAGGCCTCAACTGACTGCAGTGACTTCTCACCATGTTATTGGAGCCCGCTTCTCGACTCTGAGATCATTTAAAGCTAGCAGAGGTCAGGGGAGGCAGCTGAAGCGGTGAAACCGCTGCTTTAACCCTTTTTAATATACTGTCCTGCCGTGATGTAATGGAATTGGCCATTTCTTTTGATTCTACTTACTTGGCCATCACAGTTGAATAAGCGCGTAGGTCTGCTGCACTCGCTTGAAAGGTGAAGGCTTTTATATGATTGCCGCCATGCTCTGGTACGAAATATGCTTAGAAATGTTAATTGCACCTTGAAATTTGATTTACAGTATAACCAAGGTTGAATACGTTTACTGCAAGCAGTTGTTCCCCGTGCACGTTATTTCTGATGTGAGGACTTGGCACTGCACCTGGTCAATAAAACGAGGCCACCTTACTTTTCTAGGCATGTGTGTCCTTTCCCTTTTGTGGATCTTGTCTATGACCTTTTAGAGAAGATTATAATCTCCATTGTGTCTCTTTTATGGAGTCTGACAAATGACTAAGTTTGGCTACGATACGTGATTAAACTTAAGATTGGGAGAGGCAGGCTTACACAACACGGGAGTAGATTACACAATTTCCACGGCGTGACTCAGAGCGGTCCTTTTACATGCACAGTCGAGGAGATCCTCGGGATGATTGCAAGGTCGACAACAACTTTGTTCACCCGCTTTGGACCGGTGCCAAAATAACTCCAGCCGCACATACAGTGTGCACCGGGGGTTTCTGTCACTGCTGGATTAAGCCGTACAGAACCTGAGAGCAGCATCTGGGACGACACGGTCTCTCGAGCTGTGTCTAAATACAGACGTGACCTTCCTCTGTCTGATGTGGAGGAGAAGGAGGAGGATGAGCTTGGCTAGGAGGCTAAGCAGACAGAGACACAGCAGTGAGCTCCAAGAGGTGGCGATTTTTTGTCCAGCTTGAGGTGTAGTGGTGATGGAAAGCAGCTGCATCAGTTCCCTCTGATTCCTTTAGGCATTGTCCCTTGAACCTTGACACCACTGCCCCCCACGCCCTCCATCCACCTTTTCCATCTCAGCCGATGACAGGTCACGCAGCCACAGCAACAGCATGACTGCAAAAATGGATTGCAACCAGTAGGGTGCACCTGCAGAGGAATAGCAGGAGAGCAGCATTCCATCACAGGACCCTGAGACGCAGATGTCATATGAGACACGAGGGACGTGGTTAGGGGACGGGGGGATGGGTGGATGGGATGAGATGGGTAGGGGAGGGCCCGTGGCAGAGGTTTTGGCATAGTGGTGTAGTAATGGGACGGGACAACAAGCCAGCTGCTACCGACAGATTCCTAATGAGGTATCCCATCAAGAACACGGAGGGATGAACATTAATGACTACAGTTCAACCTGCCTGTTCATTTACTGCTTCCTTCTCAATCTTTCAAGGATGCGGCTCCTGACATGTTTGCACACGTCGCGATTGGGGGTTTTTTCCAAACCTGTGAATAGTACAACAATTACTTCCGCATTGGGTTCTTATATTTTTATGTTACGCCATCAGTTAAATGCCAAGGTTAGCCGGAGAAGCTAAAAACCAGCAAATTAAAGCAATTGATCAGTTTATGTAAATTGTTCTTGACTAATTGTTTTCTGCTTGTTAATTGGATTTCCAAATATAATGGAAGGTGCGTGGTTGTCATAATCAAGTTAAGTGATGCACAGAATTAGAATATTTGATGTTTTCAGCAGCACATGCTGTAAATGCATACATTAGCTCGGTGAATGACGGTTTACCTAATATGGGACCCCGCAGTAACATTTGAAGCTCTCCGTGTCAATCATTGCCTTTTCAGCTAAGAAATGACTAACTAAATTGTATGCCCCCCTCCCCCCGCCAGTGAGGATGCGGTGAGGTCTTTTTGTAAGCTTTCCTGAGCATCCGACAATCAGCGCTTGAATTAGTGGCTTGGGGGGTGGAAAGCAAAATGCTTTTTCTGATTTCATACTTCATTTACCTGGAGTGGTCTAAATTAGTCCTGAGTGCATAAGCATGTCATTCAGGCTTTTTGGACACCTGCTGAAAAATATTCACTCAAAGAGCACGCATGCACAAAAGCTCGCGCGCGCAGTGCGAGATCCTAAAATATGTCCTGCAGGCTGTTTGGGCCATATGGCGTATAAGATTGTTGTGAAGTGTAGCAAGTCTAAATGAAAATTCACCCGACATTATCTAATTAAGCAGGTGTGAAGGAAGCTTAATTCAAGCCACTTTTGGCACCTCTCACTGGTCCAAGTTCAGAGCGAAGCAACAGTTCATTCAGCTGGAAGATGTGACTACTTTTTTAAGCAGGGGGCGGGGGGGGGAAACTAAGTTGCGCACTTTTATTCCTCCTCAAAAGAAGATGTCAGAAGTTGTCTCGAGTTATAAAGGGTAGTGGTTTTATTAGCCGCTGCTAGCCCGTGGGGTGCTTTTTGTTGCGGAGTGACGGGGGACTTAATAATGAAGCTCTCTAACCCAATCAACCCTGAATCAGTGGTGCCCCTCTTTCCCTTCTTTGTCCTTCTCCCGATCCCCCCACGGTGCCACTGCATTCCCAGCCTGGCGGGGCAGTGTCTCTGGGCCAGAGCCATGTCACGCACCCCTCTCGGCCCCATAGGACCGTGGTGGTGGTGGAGAGGGGGGTCAGGGGTTCAAGTGCTCCCCATGGGGCAGTGCACGGGACGCCCAGTGACGCCGCGGCTCGGCCCCCTCACCGGCCGCGTCGGCAGTTAATTTCTAATGGGAAAAAAATTGTCTAACCTCACTATATCGAGCCTCTTGGCTCGGACTCACTGCCGCTGCCCATTTCTCATTTTCTTCCTCGCAGGCTTCAAAGGAGGGGCGAGGATAGCCCCCCCTGGGTCAACGCTGATAGCGGAGCGCTCAGAACATTCCTTGCGTGCTAGACAGAGGTTGAGTGTGGATTTTATGGGCTGTGTTTCTGCTAGTCCCACACATACCTGTGGTTCATGTGCATGCTGTAGAAGCTTAACCATGTTAACCCCTTCTCATGTGCGATAGCTGAAGTGCTGCTGCTGCTATTTTGGAAGGTACGAAAGCTCCTTGGCTGCTGTGTTTTATGCTGATCTACAGTTAGATTTATTGGGAGTTTATTTTCATCCAGCGCTTATGTCTCATCCAATACACTGATCTGATATTTTGGGAATTGAGTTTATTTGTTGATTTACCAAGAGGCAGAGCTTGAAGACTGATAGACATTCCACTGAATTAGTTTGCTGCATTTAGCAAAGCAGGGGGAAATGCGCTAGCCTCTCTCCAAATTAAAAGGAATAAGCCACATACCAGCTCTTAAACTGTCTTACTTGACAGCAAGTTGCTTATTTTTAGCTAGAAAATTAGTCACCGGGTGTATTTTGTTCAGATGTCCTAAAATATGCAGCTCTGTCTAAAAGCCTGTCTTGTATATTTTTTTTCTTTTTTTCTCAGCATATGATAAATTTGTGCAGATATCATCGTGTAACACTGGCTATTTGGAGCTTGCGTCCGTCGTTTGATTGGGTGAGGATAACTCATTTCAGTTGCCTGCTGATTGAGTTATTGTTGGCTTGAGTGTTGAATTTGTCTTCCGGGTTATATAAGAACTGTTGAAACGAGTAATGGGAGGTCTGTTGAATCAAGTGGTTCTAATGATGCTGACACAAAGACTTTACTGAGTTTTGCTCCCACTGGCTTCTGGCTAGATTTTCCAAAGTAACACACTGTTGCTGGTTCTTCTGGTGGTTTATGTATGTCAGTGTTTTTTTTCTTTTCTGCTTCTCATGACTGTCCTGTCATTTTTTTTTTTGGTATGCTTAATTTGTTTTTGTGCATTCCTCATTTTGTATTTTGCTGCATATTCTCTACTTTTTGTCTACTCCAGCAACCATTGACCCCCACAAAGTGACCTCTTTTTTTTTTTTAATTACATTGACATATATTCTAGTTAAAGAAACAAAAAAGGCATTCTCTCTTTCAAAGATACTTAATTAAAGCACAGTATCCATGTGTTGTGGGTTTTCTGGTCAGTGCGTCCGCAATCTGTATTGATAAGCTTTCCTGAGGGGAAACAATTGTGTGAAATGCAGGAAGCCATTAGGAAGCCAGGGACTCATGTCTCTCCCTGCTGAGTAAATAGTGTCTGGGCCTCCCCCCGTTTCATCCACTTTTGAATGAGCCCAGCACTTGTAACAATAAAGGCAGGAAATGAACTGTACTCACACAGGAGCGTGCTGGATGTTCATTGTGTTCCTAATTGACCAAACTAGGTTGGGTAATAAAAGCAGACTTTTCCATTAGTTAGATAAAAATAACTCAAAGGTAGCACGCAGTCGATGAGGTCAAAAAAAAGCTTCTTTGTTTTTTTTTTCTTAAATAGCTAATTAGGTGGTATTTCTTTGCTTAACTCTTGATCTTTTTGGGTTGTTCGGTCTTGTCAAAACTGACCCAGTTTGTCTAAAAATGAGAGTTTGAATCTAACGTTGGGACGCACCGATACCAGTGTTGAGTATTAGTCCAACACAGTGCTCATATACATGTAAAACAGCTTTCATAATAGAAATAGATACTACATTTCTGCAGCACATTTACCTTTAACTGTGCCGTGCTGGTGGGAAGCGATAGCCTGCATACCAAAAAAGCGAGACTTGTATTGCTTACATGTGACATGTGGGCCTATATATGTTTCGTGTGAAAATGGTCTTCTGCCTGAACCTGTTTATGATACACTAACCTCATCTGGCTGTTACATCCTTGTTGTAGTCTGTGGAATGCAGGCATGTTTCACAGACAGACAGACGGTGATATTTAACTCGTCACCTGAGACGTCCCTCCAGAGGAAAGTTGTTTTGTCCTTGACTATAGACCATAAGCGTATTTGGGCTGATCTACATTCAGAGGAGATTGGTAATGTTGGAGGGATTGGGGTTATGTCTACTTACCAATCCTGCAACTCATTAGACAAAAGATGGTGTTTGCGTGTGTGCTTTTCTTCTCTTCCCGAGCCATTAGCTGTTTTGCACGCAGCGTATGCTAAGCTTAAAGGTAATGTATGCCAAGAATCTAATTCAAAAGTTTCTAAGTGGGCCTTCTGGCTTCATTGTTGGTTAAAGAATCATTGGATATCTGGCCCACTTTCTGTTCTTAGTGTAATTGATATTTGGTTTACCCCTAGATTAAGTGACAACTAAGCAGGTTAGCACTGAGGATTTTCCCAGATTAATTCCAGGACTCCAATCTGAATGAGCGGGCCGCGCTCCCCGCATCATCCCCCCCAAAACGTCTGCCTTACCTGGGATTTACAAGCATATGAAAGGGAAATGAGATCAGAGGTGGTGATGAATCCTGCGGCAAAGCCTTCCTCAGGGAAAATGAGATGCGCACATGGTGTTGTCAGTCACCGGGTGGACATGTCCTCATTTACAATAAATTGATTTTGGGCATTCAGGTGATGGGAGGTGAGCAGGACCTGAGCCGTTCCAACCAATCCCACTGTCAGCTCGGCTATCCGTCCTATATTGGGTTTCTTTTCTTTTCTTTTTTTTTCTAATTATATTTAGACGCAGCTTTGCAGAGACTTGTTTGCGTTGCATTGTGGCATGTGAAGAAATGTGCTCAAGTGAGGCCGTCCTTCCTTTGTTACGGCTCAGAGAGCCTCGAGTGACGGTGTTTTCTGCTGATCAAAAGGATTGGGGTGGGGGAGATGCCTCGGGGTGGGGGTGTGGATGGAGAACTACTGAAAGAAAATGCAGCCGTCAGACCATGTGTAGAAGTACACATTGAAGTAATTTTTTTTCGCCGTATGACCCAGTCATATCTTTTCAAAAGTGAGCCCTGTGTTTGTTTTAAGTCTGTTTCTTACGTAGGCTCTGACGTGATGGTACAACCGAGATTTGAACATGCCTTTTTTTTTTTACCTATTCCTTTCCCTCCCGTTCCTCCCCTACCACAACACTTCCACTCTTCGCGCCACATCTCTTCTCTTGTCCTCATCTGTCCCTCCCTGAGGTCTGTCTTCCATCCTAATCTGTGTTACTTCTCCCTGCGGAGGTAAACAAACAAAAATCAACTCTTAATAATTCAGTGGAATAATGCAGTGCCTGCACGGAGAGCTTCATCAGCGTGTCTCCTAAAAGACTCGGTAATATATCAGTATTCTACATTGCTGGCAAAAAGATTTTGGCTCAGAAAAAAAACTGAACGATGTCGTCCTCCTTCACAACAGCGAGTGTTTGCTCCGCGGTACCAGTTCAGAACGGGTCCACGGACTGTTAGATTCCTCATATCCCTGTAGATTTGCAAACAACTAATTTAAGAGTTGTTAAGTGATTTAGCATCTGTCTTTTATAGGACCCCTGTGAGCCACAACTGCCACCCCCCCCCCTCCTCCTCTTCTGCCCATCGCTGTCTGTGCCTGTGGCGTCGAAGCTCGCTTTTGAATTTCAATCAGCCCCGGATTCATTGTTGTGTTTATTCGAGGGGGATGGGTTTGGATGGGGTGTTAGTCCTGGTAACTGGTTGTGTGTGTCAATCAAATATTCAGTGTGACCAATGGCCGGCTCAATGGAGGCTAGTTGGTGTGTTCTCAAGGGGGCACAAGGCTTTAAGTGCTGCCCGCGGGGCGAACCCTGCCCTCCATTCTTCACCCTCCCTCCCTCCCTCCCTCCCCCCTCGTCATCCGCGAGACACTGGCAGTACAATCAATAACACCTCGCCCTCCTTCTCCTTCCCCGCACCCCTCCAACTCCTCCTCCGGTCAGCCGCTCCCTGCTTTCCATTTATCAACACTGCGTTTGATGTTGGCTCCATCCTTCTCTGTCAACCCCCTCCTTCACCTTGATGTGTGTAATTGTATTAGATTTGTCATGGTGGCGTAGTTATTTGGCTTGCCTCGGCTGGTAGCGGGCCAAAGGGCTTCATTCCTTGTACCTGCAAACCAGGCATTAGTTTGAAGCATCCACAGTGTTTAATCTATTTCCATATGGGCAGTTGTGGTTCAGTGGGTCGTCCCGGTACCCTAAGGTACATTACATCCCTTATTAAAGACCATTATTCTTTTTTTTTTTTTCTCCCATTGTTCCCAACATACCTCTCTCCATCCGAGCGAAATGACTTTAAAATCGCAGCGGTTCGCCTGCTGTTGAGGACTATTCGCGGTGATTTCAGACATAATCACACACACATTCAGACAGATGCTAGCATCGTAGTAACGCTGTTAAATCTCCCCAGAAATGATGCGTCATTGTATTATTTGATGTTTCTGTTCGCACCTTATTTCTGTAAAGAACGGGCTCCGTGTGAAAATATTCGACGGTCACAGTTTCGTTACGGCCAAAAAGCGAATTCGGTGAATGGGCTGTTTTTTGCGACGGCGCGTTTCGTCCGCGTCGCATGTAAACATCGGCGTAATAAAGTGGAGGCTGTTGCGTGTTCACACTCCCGGGATCAAAGATTTATTGGCAACACCACCGACGGAGTGCGCTTTATCTTTGTCCCATCCAACCCCTTTTTATGAACCAATACTACACCGGCTCGTTTCCGTCCGCTCTCTCGCGGCGCTGCCTGTTGAAGAGGGGGTGAAGTCTCCGGCCGGCGCCCCTCCGGGTGCTGAGAGAACGGCGGGGTTGGGCGTGTTGCGCTGTGTTGTCTGCGAGGAGAGAGGAGGAGATGGTGTGCACGGGGAGAATGTGGGAAGGGGAAAAGGCTTAAGAGGCACGCTGAGAGAATCCGTCCGTGTCGATTATACACGCACTACAACCTTGACGGCCACATTAGATCTCTTTCTCCATACACCAAACTACCATTAATAATGGATACAGCTCTCTTGCTCTTTTGCTTTCTCTTCCCCTCCCCCACCCCCCCAGCATTGCCCCTTAAGGCGTCTAGCCTTCTTTTCCCATTCGCATCTTCTACTACCTCCATCCTGTCCTATTCTCTCCCCCCCTCCCCTTTCCCCACTGGTTTCAGCTGTGCGACTGCTAGCCAGGAGCTATGGCAGGTGTGCATACATCATCACGGTGCTGGCCACACAGCCTGCAGCACCCAAATCGCCAGACGGGCACATCCACCTGCCTGGAAGAAGCACAATGTAGAATAGCTGAGATTGTTTTGTGTTCCCGTTTTACAGCGGCTATCTGGGTTCAGATGACGACGTCGGCTTGTTTTTGTCCGTTCTGACCGAATCCCACGGACAATGACGAATGAATGACACCTAAATTCTGCGGAGACGCTGGGAATAAAATGGAGCCCGCGCGAGGCTATTGTTGAGCGCTCATTTGCATGCGCAGCTGGGAAATGAGCGTTTTTATTAATATTATTTCCTGTTTGATTGTCACTTCAGCGTTGCAAATATCATTTGATCCCGGATAACGGTCCTTAAACACTCCTTCTCGAGCTTAACCCTTAATGTTCTTTGCTCAGGCTACAATGTAAACATGCAATATGCAAAAATATGTAATGTATGCATTGTTTCAGCTTATAAGTGCAGGTATCCATTCACTTCCATGGACTAAATTATGAGGGTGTAACACTGAACTGATTGGACTATTTGTTATCCCTGCCTTCCAAGGCCAAACTGATTCTGAGCTGAATTGTAAAAACCCTGGTGGACTTGTAAAAAAAAATAAAAATAAAATGAAAAATAAAAAATTCACTGGATTGCATGGGTGTATTTAAAAATAGAAGACTGAATCATCAATCAGTCTACATATAAGAACAGAAACCAAAGAACACTAGACGAGCTGATCTGGTTTCCAACTGGGAATGTATTTTATTTTAAAGTGCCTTCGCACCTTAAACAACAAAGATCCAAACTTGTAACGGCGCATTCTTTCATTGTCTGGGGAAGAGTCACCATGTCGCCTCCCGTGCAGAAAACCCTCTAGCTCGGAACTCACGTGCCAGGCTCGGGGAGGCTTGCATCTTCTCATCATGCCAGTGTGTTTACACTCATCTCTTTTCCATCTCAGGAACGGTTTTGTCCGTCACTTGTCTTCCATCATCATTACACTTTTACAGGGAAGCTTCACTGCTCCCGCACACGCAACTTAAAAGATGCAAGGGACCTTTTTGGCTCTTCAGATTCTCCGCTGGCCCCGACCGTCTCTGCTTTTAACGTTCCCCTCTCACAAAAACTGTCTTTCACCCCAGTGCAGAGATCAAGATTAGGGGAATGACTACTTTTTAAATAGTAAGGGTGGCAGTTTGACAAATCACGGATTAACTACAGTCCGTTACACCGCAGCATCTCGTGCTCGTAAAGCTTGAGCGTCCGTCTCCAAAGTTCAGACGCATGTGACACCGCTAATCACGTGTGTCGCATGATCGTAGATAATATCAACATAAACACTGCGCATTTGGCTTTTGACGGACTCTAATGCCAAAGTAATCCTCTCGCCGTGATAAATGAAACATATACTCAAGAAAATGGCTCTTAGATATATAGTGCAGCAGTCCTCCGCTCTGATGTTAATCCCTGCGGAGTCATTACTGGCTTTCAGAAAGCCTCTCTTCTGGAGCTGGACACTGTGTCACTTCAATCTGTGGTGGAGAGACTAAATGAAAACCATTTGTATTTAAGGTAAAGAACTTGAACCCCGTTTAGATTAATATTTTATTATCACGATCCAACAATAAATTAGTGACCGATTGTGGGTGTTGTCTTAATGACTGGTGAACAATCCTCACAGTAGCCTCACGTTCAGTCAATGCGGTCACGTCCTTTCCGAATTTGTGGTGGTTTTTCTAAAGCAGAGAGTGTGTGTCTCATGTCACTCAGCCCCGTTGTGCACCGAGTGTCTCTGTGGCAGGTAGTATATTCACTTTCAAAGACATCGCCGAACACAACAGGCTCATAAAAACCATAAACCGAGTCTGCCCGGATCCCCTGTCATGGATTGTCACGGTCAAACCAGACAACAATAAAAAAAATAAATAAATAGATAAAAAAAATCAATGGAAATGTTGGAGGTGGAGGGTGGTACGACTCCCAGTTGACAGATTAAGGACAGGTTTACAACACGGAGAGGGGGAAATCATATTTCCTGTCCACTTCGGCGGGATTATCCTCGTCTGCTTTCGCCGCGTGCGTCCTCCGCTGCGTTGGTGAAAGAGTTAAAGCGGTTCAAAGCGCCGCGGGGCCACAGCGCTACCGAGTAGTGTGACGCCATTTTCACTGAAGCAATGATTTGCGCTGAGGAAGAAATACAATATTGGCCGTAATGGTTTTAAGTTCAGACAGGTCTCACACTGCTAACCATATAATCTAACCTCTGTGTGTGTGTGTGTGTGTGTGTGTGTGTATGAAACGCTGTCACTCAGGCCTTCGGCGAACAAACAGCTACTCAATTTCTGTGCAGTAATTTGTGACCTTTTAACTGGGGCCCGGAGTAATGCGGTGGAAAACAAACATCATACATTGATCAGCCACAACATTAAAACCACTGACAGGAGACGGTAAATAACAACGTTCTACTGGCAAAACTTTAGACCTGGCATTCGTGTGGATGTTACTTCAGTGTGGATCTGCCACCCACCTAGACCAGACCAGGCACCCCCACCCCATAGCAATGATGGCAGCAGCCATCCCCAATAAAAACAGTTTAGGAACAAGTTTAAAAAAAAATAAAAATGGAAAAACAGCACAAGGTGTTGACCTGATACACAGAGGCCTCTCAATGATCCCCATGTCCAGTCTCTGATGAGTCATAACTGCACAAGGGAGATGTACACAATTATTAGGAAGGAGGTTATAATGTAATGCCTGAAGGGTATATTTTAAAGTGTTAATCTGACATGTCTGACATGCTGTAAAGATAGAATATGACAGTCACCGGTTCGAGGCTCAAAGGTGGGAGGTTTGCCCGTAGATATTTGTTTTCCTTTTCCTCACAGCATCATCCTCCTCTCGCCACCTGAGGCGATCCGTCTTCCTGTCATCCTATTGATCCCGTCCAGCGCTCATTAATATGGGCAAAAGGCCATTGAGTCTGAGATCTGACTCTAGCGGCTGCCGTTGGACACAGAGGAGGAGTGTAAATGAAATAAGAGGAATGATTAATCCAGCCCACAATTACACTCCAAGAGCCGGGATAGCTTCCATGCCCACTACAAAATGTCTGGCGCGGAGGGAGCGCTTTTATGAAAGCCCTACACTCCGACCAGAGCGTAAATAAAAGTGTAATATCATCTCTGCACGGCCTGCCCCAGAGGTGTGCTGCAGATCTTTGACCTTGTGCGCGTGGATGACAAAACCTTTTCAAGGAGGGAGAACACTGAAACAAGGGATTTTAATCTCTTAGCATCAAGTGCAGTAGCCGATCTGAATCTTGGGATCACTCTCGTGAATGTCAGCTCGCTATCTCGCCACAAACGCTCTCCCCATCTGCAGTTTGCTTACAAAACAGGAGCGGGTGGCAGTTTTAGGTGCATATTGATTTGTTGAGTGGGATGAAAACTAAACACATTTCAAATCCACTCAACATGCTGCATGTGGTTATTCTTTTTTTTTCTCTCTCTCTCTCTCTCTCTCTCCCTCTTCTTTCTCCCCATTTGGTGGCGTATTTTAATTTGGACTTCATTTACATTCATATTGAATTTGTTTTGTGCCATATGCTTCGCTACGTTGTCATGGGATACAGGCCAGACTGATTATTTCCTTTCTGGAGGCAGCTGAGCACATTCATTTGTATTTGTTTTAAGTGACGAGATAAGGAGAGCAGCGGTCCCTCCCCAGGCAGTGGGTAAATGTTAGATAAAATCAAGATGCTAACATTGTCCGCGATTCCATTTCAGTTTGACGTATGCAAACTGCCAACAGGTACCTCTTCAATATCATGTTGCAGCAACACTTCCTCGTTTATCACTGAGATTGTCGTCTTTCAGGAGATACGAGGAGCTTTTCTAAATCCTATGTGAAATGAGAAAGTCTAGCTACTACAGCGTCCCTTTGGCTTTATATAATTCTGCACGTATACTGTACACCAGGAGTAAAAAAAAAAAAAAAAGACTGTTTTTATGGGCAGTGAAACGTCCTTGGAGGACCTGTGCAACACACATGTCAGGCACAATCACGAGACGACGTCTGTGCAGTAATTTACAGCAGAGCTTTTCTTTAACCTGGGGTGGACCGATGCGATCTCTGTATTCAGCCCCCCCCCCCCCCCCCCCCCCCAAACTTGTTAGTAAATCAAAGCCATTGTGAGGTGGCAGAGAAATTGTCCATTAATAAGCACTATGCTTAGTCAAGTGGCACCGAAGGCACAAGGGTCAGGCCTGCCTTCCAATCATTATACCTCATCCACTTCCTAGTAAAAGGCCCCTAGCCACTCAGCCACAGGTCGCCATGGAGACCCAGGACAGGGAGAGCGGAGAGTGGGGTGCAGACAACCATTAGCAGCCCATTCCATGGTAATTAATGATCATCCCACTGGCTTGAAATCAGGGCCCGGAGGAAAACAGAGTCTCTCTGAGAGCAAATGTCACGGTGGAAAGAAATGCGTCTGTGGTCTGGATGAGGTGTTTTTTGTTTTTCCTGGAAGACGACACAAGGCTGCCATGACAAACTATAATGTTGCACATGGCGGGGAAGGGATGGATGGTCTTACATTTTCATTACCGTCTCTCTGGTCGTAAGTCAGTCTCCTCTTCGGCGTGGACTGATTAATTAACAAGAAGAATGTACACATGCCGCCATTTTCACCCTTTTGCTCACTTGACACCTTTGACTTGCGTCTATCTGGCTAAACAATCACGTGTCTAATTGAGTTGTAAGTGCCGTTCGCATTGCAAATATGAAACGTGTATTATTGGGTTTGTAATCAAATCTGAGGTTTGCTTGCCCTCAAGGGATTCCAAGTCAGCCGACAAACCAGGCAACCAATCAGCCAGCCACAGCAGCTTTTGAAGTGCCAGCAGACCGAGCTACCCACCTTCCCCTCCCCTTCCCCCTGCAAGCAAATAGCTCTTCTCCATTTTGCACAACCAAATATGCACACACTCAGACACAAAAGCAATTTTGTGGGCAAATGAAAATGCAAACAAATGCCACACCGGTGCCCACGTCTGAGCGTGCCGATGGGAATAGACATGAAGGCGAGGAACGCGGCTGACACGCAGCACACACGGCAAAACAATCGGTGGCACACAAGCAAAGATTGTTGCCATGTTCGGTGAGGGCCAGTGCTGCCGTCTCTGACAAGCGAACTGTGTTTGCTCCAGCAGTCTGGGCACATAAACCGACACCACACCTTTATCACACAGAAACACTGGACAGATTAAGCGACGTGTCGACAGTGCGATTTGCAGGCGAAAGGCGAGGATGTGATTGTGATCAGAAGTGCACTGATTTTTATTGGGCGTGGTGTTAAACATTTGAAGAAACCAGATTTATTCTTACCTTACAAATTGTAGTCTTAGGGATGCGACGCCCCCTCTGCCCTGTGTACCATTTATTTCACATGTGTTGCTCTTTGTGCACCATGTCCATCATCCAGTACACCGTAAGAAACATGTACTCGCTCCATACATTTTCAGGCTTCTATTGTTTTTAATAACATATAAGATAGGTAAATTACACCACTTAATGGAGCTTATGGTGAAATCCCAAAACAAATGCAACAACTACAGATAGAAACTCCGTAACCGGATGAATCTCTTGGAAATTAATGTTTTTACTGACGCCAACAAACCCTAGAAAACACTGATCTCATCAATGTTCCTGTGAGAAGTGAATAAATGCTTATTTTGCTGTATTATGTGTACAATGAAGTCAAACTGTAAATGGACCGATACGATAGTTTGATATAGAATTAGGTTTTACAGACTATATAAACAAGTGATTTGAGGCATCTTCACATCAGTTAATGAGTCTGCAAACTTGTATGTTAGTAGTTTGGTTTCTTTGCACATGGTGAAAAATCAAAGCAAGCTTTACAAACTGTGAGAATTTCAGCATACAGCAAGACATGCAGCCCCCGTTAGGTATTATTATTGATATTTGTTTTTACCAAAATTCCTACGTGAGAAATCAAAAATATCTATCCCGTCTAGACAGTCCTGTGCTCTGGGCTAGCACGTTACTCAGAATGTCAGCGGATTTTCATCAAGTCGCAGACAAAGAGAACGAGATGTTATGCTTTAATTGTTTATTCAGGAAAATCAGCCACTAATGCACAACTGTGAGGTGAAAGAGTAAGTTCACTTCTAGGATTACAAGTTAACTCCATCTGTTCAGAATTGCTTCTGATCAATGTAATGAGGCTCCGGTGCTGTTCAGTTCACTGTCAGGGATTTGTCACAGTCTGATCTTCACATGTTTGAGGAAGTGTGTGATGGCACCGACAAAGGAGCTTTCTGAGGATCTCGGAGAACAAATTGATGATGTGAAAATCCACTGATATCTTGAGTCATTTTTAATGCAGGAGTATAGAACATTCTGAATGACTCGAAAACCTTTCAGCAGCACTGTATATTGCATCTGACAGGGGAACATTCCCATGCATTTTAACTTGAAGTGAGGTGAGCATTTGCCCCAAACCTTGATAATTATCTTGTAAAAACTGTATCAGTAGAGTACCGGTGAATGGGCTGGTCATTACAGACCCGAGTCATGTGAGTTTTAGGTGGACTTCACCCACAGATGTTCCTAATATACTATAAACCCATACTCCATTGTGGCAAAAGATCTTCAATAAAACCCAGCATTTGTTTGACCTTTTCTATTTTTATATGGATATACCCAGAGAACCTTCACAAACGTCTTGACAGTTCTAGGTTGCCTCACATGCTGCAGAGACAATGTGCTGCCTTTAGAAGACTGAACGAGAAATGGACCTAGTTAAGCCTAACCCTAACCCCCTAACCCTAACCTCAGACTTGTGGAGTTGGTTAGTTCGGTATTCTGGACATTAACAGCTGGTTTACCGCCTCCTCTCAAGGGTTCGGTCTGCTCCCGGGTGGGATTACTACACTCACACCGGCCAAACACTCCAAAGAATGGGGTCAGACGCACTACAGTTCAGTTGGAAAGACTGTGATAGCAGTCAACATAGACCAGACCTTTTGACTTTCACCTTGGAATCAGAACACATAAACGTTTCAACTGGAAATGAGTGAAAACCCACTATTTCACAACATTTCAGCTGTGTGCATACAATACATACTTGCACCATTTACCAAATCGAATGGATTTTAGGGCTCACCCTTTTGCCATTGTTAGTTTCCATACCCTTGCAGTTCATTCATTGTACCCTCATATAGCAGGTCCAGTTAGTGATACACACAGCGGTTGTTGTTATTCTAGACATTCCTGCTGAGGGATGCACTCTCCTCTGTGGCATGGCAGCAAATTCTAGCATGTCTGTCACCCACCTACTCCTCCCGGGGGTGCTATCAGTGCTCTGCCTCTCACAGGCATGCATGTACACACTGTGTCCCACTCTCTTAATCCGTTTCTCCCCCCATTTCCTTTCTCCCAACCTTCCTCCCTGTCGGTCTTTCTCCCCTGCCTGCACCTCTCTTTCTCCCGTGCTTTGCCTTCGCTTTACCTTTCGTGCCCTCCCTCCTCTCTCCTCCCTGGCTTCCACGCTATCAAAGGCAGTGGAGAGTATTATCACCGAGGAACCGTCCTCTCAGTGAGCCGGGCTAATGCAGCTCGACCGCACACACACACACATACACACACTCAAAAACGTACATACAGTATATATGGGGAGGGAAAAGAACCTTATCAGTGCCTGCTGGCGTCAGACCCTCAATTAATTTTGTCATTAAATGAATCCCATTAGTCTCACGGCCACCGCAAAGACACGATGTCCCACCCTCGCTGGTAAAAGACGCCGCCACCGTGTGCATTATGCTCGCACACACTTTCGCAGAGAGATGCCAATTCGCTGACATCCATTTACATCCTAATGATGGAGGCAAATCCCCTGTGCGATCACATGACCTTTCACCCCTCCTCGCGTTTTCACCGAGAGCGCGCTCAGGTCTGTGCAGCCAATCTGAAACAGACGAGAGGGGAGGGGTGATGAATAGGGATACGGCGAGGTGCGGCGAGGAGGAATGGGGGAGGAAAAAGAAAAGCAAAGAAGCACTGGGGTTATTAAGTGATAAGAGTGCATACCACAGAGATGGGTGGAAAGACCTGCAGCTGGATTCCTTTTTTTTTTTTGACCCCCACGCCATCAGATGCGTTCGGCTTCGGCCCCTGGGCTCCACGGGGACCAGTGGTGAGGCTGTTTGCTAGACTCGACGGCTCATTTCCTTTCGAGGGAATCGGCTGTAGTCCGGCCTCCCCTCTCATCCCTGATACCGATTTCCCTCCTGCTGCTCGCCCGTGTCTGTCTCCCATAGCTTTCTAACCATCTCGCTACAACGATCCCAGCCACAGCAGGTTGTGGCGCAGAGTAACCCGACTCCATTTTGAAACCCAAGCGGTCTTGCTTTGACTTCTCTTCGGGGAGAAAGTGATCTTGGCTGGAGGGCAGAGAAGGGACAGACCTTCCTTTCTGAGGGGATTGTTTTTGGAGCTACTACCTCTCTGTTTGTCTTTTTTTCCCCGTCTTGCGTGAGATCTCTGTTTTCTTTCCTCCCCTGTCCTCGTAAATAAAATCCGCCGGTGTGGAGTGGGTAGTGTGTGCTCAAGGCTTATGGGTCGGAGTAAGGCTCACGGCTTACAATGCAGTCCACATTGTCCACACACCATACTGGAAGTGGTACAACGCCAGGGGTGTCCTGCTGGTGCGTTTGGCTCAGGCTTAGAGTATTCCCTGAGACCCCTGGTGATTGAATCCAACCCAGGGCATCTGTTGCATGTCTTCCCTCTGTCTCCCACCTTTCTGCGTGTTGAAATAAATACACATTTTTAGAAACGTGCGATTCTGTTGAAATTTGGGTTTTGATTTCTCGAAAGCAAAACGGTACTCGAGCTAGACCATATGAACAAATTGGGGGTAAGTGTGGATCTAAAAAATGCTCTACGAAGAAATTAATTTTAAAGAAACGTTGCAGACAAATATGCCAGTGCCACGTGACATGTGGGATCAGTGCATCCTCCTTCCCTACACCCTGTTCAGCGACACGTCGTCTTAGCTCTGGTCGTTGTTTCTTCTCATTCTCCAGCATTTATTTACCCATGAGTGCTGTGTATACAGTGTGCTGTGTATGTACATGTATGTTTTAGTACCCTCACCCCCTCCTTTTCCCCACCTCGACCCCTAATTCTGTCTCTCTGTCTGTCCTCCCCACCCTTGCCCAGGGGGCTCCATAAATATCATTTCATCCTGTGGAGCCGCTGACACGCTGCAAAGGGCCTACGATAAATAATTCACTCCCTCGGTGCAGGGCAGGCAGACTCCCCTGCTTAGGAATTCAGCCGGAGTGTGTGTACATTAGGGTGGAGGGGCTTGCGTTGGGTGTGTGTGTGTGTGTGTGTGTGTGTGTGTGTGTGTGTGTGTGTGTGTGTGTGTGTGTGTGTGTGTGTGTGTGTGTGTGTGTGTGTGTGTGTGTGTGTGTGTGTGTGTGTGTGTGTGTGTGTTGGTGCGGGCTCGCGTGATAATACACACAGCCGTACAGGGTCAACAAATACTGCGTTCTGGCGCACAATTCGCTATATGAAGTGTTTAAATGGTTTAGCCGAGGCTCCAGACTCAACATTGATCTTTCATTTCTCACTAGTGGTGGAGCACATATGTTGATGTGGTGTCAGCATTTCCAACACACGTGTTTGTTTGTCTTTTTTAAAGCTACTCCGGCACATCTCTCTGCATCGCTCACAGCATGCGGAATTAGCCTGATCCGGGGGATTGTGCACGGGCCATCACCTGACTCCTTTAAGCACCGGCTCCCTGATTTATTGATGACGGCCGGGGTTATTAATGCCAATCACCCAACCCTCTGCTTGCAGAGCCGCGATATGAGCTAAGCCTCCGTCTCTCTGCCCTCCCTCTGAGGACCGAAAGATGGAACGGAGCGGAGGAGACAGAAGAGACATTATGAAGTCCTGACGACGTCTGAAGAGTCGAGACGCTGTCACATGAGAGGAGAGCGTCTCTGCTAGATGCATTTTCACTGCTGGAAATCCTCTCTGGTTTTCATGAGGGGTGGTGCGGAACATATAGAAAGCAGCAGCATTCACACTCCCTTGCTTTGTATTCTCCAGACAATTATAGCCTGTATTCAAACTGGGCTCATTACACAGACTTTGTACTTATGAAGCTGGCGGCGTTACGTAAGTGTCAGTGTCAAGTCTGGCTGATGTAGATATTTGCGTTCTTATTAACCTCTGGATGATGATCTGTTTTCTCGTGTGTGCGCATCCTTATGTCAGATATATATAAGATTTTTATAAACCTACAAATAGTAAAAAGCACATGGCAAATCCGTTTTAAAACTTTTGATACGACGTCACTTTTCTCTTTACGGAAGCACATCCGCGTCGTCTGAGCTCGAGACGAGCCCACTTAAAAGAGTGGTTTGCTGTGATTACTTGACACATCTCTTGCATCTCTCTCTCGGAAATTCTGGCTCCGTTACAGCCGTCCTTGTAGGCTCGACATCCTCAGCGCTATCTGGCTCAGCTCTTTGCGCTAACAATAGTGTTTTGTTGTTTATCTGAAGCTTGAATGAGTGCTACTCCTGTAACGCGCGCTCGCACCCACGCGCGTCTGCATGCTGCAGAGCTGCCGTAAATAAATGTGGCAGTGGGAAGAGCTGACCGGCGCTGTGGTCGGAGGAAGGGGAGGGAAGGCAGAGGCCGCTAATGTTTGTCTCATCCTCGCCCTCCGCCCTCCGCCCGTTCTAATGGATGCCAAGGAAAGAAAAAGGAGTCTTGGATTTGATTAGCCTCAAGCTGCAGCGTCTAATTGCCCCTTCCACCAAAGCCATATTGAAATGATTTATTCATCATCAAGCTCCAAACAGTCCCTTGTAATAGGCTGCCAGAAAATAGGATGCTCGATCCCCGCTCCCCTGCCTTGCACTATTGTCTCTGTCATAGGAGAGGATAATGGGCACGGTTTTTCCTGTTGCTAGCAGGATGTAGGCTGATGTTTACAGCTATAATGATGGCGGACAACTGTTAAACATTCACCATGTGTGGAAGACGAGGCTGTGTTTGCATACAGCGGCGGAGGGACGCTGCCTCCCGTGCTATTGTAGCATCCGCAGTGACCGTGAAAGGCCCAGAACCGTATTCCACGTACTGCTTTGCACCTGATCGCTTCATGAACAACCGTCGCAAATGTGTTCCCTGTGTTTAATTTGCAAGGGAGAGGTGCTCGCCCTCGCTGGCTCTGGTGGTTTATTTAAAAGCAAATTACACACAGACACCGTGCGTCTCCGGCTCTGATAGACCTCTTGAGCAGCTCTCCCCCCTTTGATCCATACGATAAGCAAGTTTGTTAAGGGTTTACATCAAAAAATGTTCTGGAAACTTTTAATCTCTCAGTTCTCAGCATCTGTGCATCAGTCTCCTCTTATCGCTTATCCAAGAACACATTTCCACACCAGTGGGGCCACAATCGCTGTCAATCCCAAGCAGGAGCGCCTTTTCATGTAGTTGAATATGCTCTTTAAAGAAGACTTTCGGCTTAGTTTTTGATATTTAAACATGAGCAGGCGGTCAAATTGATTATGGGTTACAAAGTTTCTATGGTGGAGGGTTTACTGGCCAGTCTGAGTCTTATGTGCCATGTTTGTTACATAGCAATGCATGCGTCTCAGCTATTTGCACTTTTTCTTTTTAAACTAAACTGGACTCCCTGGACGCCAGTAAGTCACCTGCCTTAATGTCACTCTGACCTAGCAGTCCTTCAGGGGATCAGTTTAACACCTAAGCAAATCTGCTTTCAACAGAGTTATATTAATATGTTATTGGCCAACGGCTAGCAGTAGGTTAAATATAGGATTCTGGCGGTGTGGGCTATCGAGGTGACCCTGTTACTATTCAAAGGGAAACAAGAACCCGAGCACGTTGGCTCGATCGACTTGCTTAGGACTGGCTCGCATGTAGGCCAGTTGTGCGTCCTGCAGCGCACAAAGACTGACCATATGCAGTGTCACAAAGTTGGCCGACCGTGCAGCTTTTCCCATCCGGATGGTGGCATAATTTAAGAAGTCTGCCTCAGCCACCGCAGGACGGTGTGGATTGGAGGTCAGACATATGCACACGGGCTTGTCCCTCTTTTATTATCATCTGCTGTTTCTTTCTGACCCCCCCCACAGGCCTTCTGTGATGCAGAGCCCCGGCTCTTGTGGGCCAGATTAATGCTATCCTACAGGCCTTGACTTAATCCTCAGAAAGGATTGTTCTAAGCCTTGACAAGGTAATATGGGCTAAACAGATTGCAGTGGCGCACAATCAGAGTTAGTGTAATGTGACGCTACAAATCTGGGAGTTATTGCATTAGCACATTACACTGTAAGCTTCCCAGGTCTACCGACTATTGAGGTGATTTTGGTCGCGCTCTTCTTGGGAAATGTTCAGTGAATCCAACGAATGTGCTGAGATGATACCGAGAATACCGGCGGTGATAAATGTTCATCAAATTGGCCGTGTCTCCCACCATCACATTACTGCCTGCAGAGACTCCATCATCAGAGTCTTAGCTGCCAACTTTAGAAGGCTAGAGGGGGTTATTAGGAGAAAGCCCATCCTTTACCTTGAAGTAATGAATTCCGACACTGTTGTGTTTCTTAATAAGAACCAATATGTTATGGAAGTAAAAAAAAAAAAAAATGTGTGGCCTTTTCTATCTGTCTCTCCATTTAAAGCTGAATGTAACCTGGTCATAAAACATGGCGGAAAAATACATTTAAATTCAGGAAAGAGAACAGCTCTGCCATTCAGACTTTGCTTCTTGTGGATGTTGTGTGTAATTAGTTTGATCAGCCGCTAGCGACTCTTCCCTTTTTGGTTGTTTGGCACAGTTAGGCTGAAAGGGAAAAAAAAAAGCACTGGTATCTGCCCAAGAAATAATAAATTGAATGGCTTGACACAGGCCATAAATGTCCACCTAATGCTCGCCATTTATTTACGTGTGATTAGTGTCAAAGTTAGTTTTTTTTTTTTTTAAATGCTGGTTTTATTTGGCTTAAAGCGGGCACGCAGAGATGTGGGCCAAATTGATTCTGAACGAGACATACTGGCTGGTTAATGAATCTGGTTAATTGACTGTGTAAAGGGCTGCCATAACGGTCAGGCAGTTAAAAGCAGCAGCAGCAGCAGCAGCAGCAACAACCAGCTCAGTTCAGCCAACTCATCTCTGATGGCGTCACTTTGCCCTTATTGATTTTGGTCTTGAAGTTGTGACACCATCAAAATTATCGTAAGCAGAAAAGATTATGGCTGTGATCAGGGCAGTCATTACCGCTCCGTCGGGGACATTTGGACGTCTTGACACCCCTTGTAAAGTGATTAGCCTCATCGCTGAGAGTGTAGCTGGGTCCCATTGGGCTTTGCACCCCCCACTTTCCTTCGGGGACTTGAACTGACAGCTGTGTGTGACGGGTGGAGGCAAAGAAACCCCACCAACAAAAAAAAAAAAAAAGAAAGAAAAAAAGATAGCATGGTCTGCTCTGCCTAGGAGGCTCCTCCACTCTCCAGTTCCACTCGTGTTCCCTTCCTTTCAGGTGAGTGTGGAAGAGTATTTGAAGAGATTTTGGTTCTCACTTCACAGGAAATGAAATGTAGAGCTCCCGACCGAGCCGTGACAAAGAAATCCATGGTCCCTGTTCTTAAGCACATGTACGCCCCCTCATGCGCAGACAGCTAGTACAAACACTGTCTGAGGCATCTCCCTTGGTATTGGCAGGGCTCTCCAGGAGCTGCCGCCTCCTCACAGCTCCCCTTTAGATCATCAACACCTCACCGTGGAGGTTTTATTACCCTCTCGATTGTCTGGGATCTCAAACTAGCCTCCGAGTTCCAGAAACGCTTCCCCTGCGCTCTCCCAGATGCTCTTTGTTCTTTGTTTGTCAGCTACTAGATTTACCCGGTTACATTTATTGAGTTTCAGAGGTGTTACTACTCCGTTCCATTCTCCTGTACTCGCCAACAACTCCTCGTCTCATTCTCCTTCGCGCTTTCCCTCCCACCTTGCTTGCTGCAGCTCAATAAGCAAACAAAACCCACTTCCTCTTGACACTCGGCTTCGTCGCGGTGATTTGCTGTGCTTGTCAGGTCGAATATTGAGCGACATTGTGGCCCCTGTCAACAAAAGGAAGGCCCCGGAAGCCGGTGGGGTGGCGTTATTTGTGTGTGGGGCGGATTATCCCCCCCCCCTCCCTCCACACGCCATTCTGCCTTTTCCCATTGTCTGGTGTGTAACTGGGATGCCAATGCCAGGATGGCTCCCTCGTGGCATTCACTAGGCTCAGTACATAGCATGCTTTGGTAAAACTGGATGACACATACACACAACTCATACAGTCAGCCGCGTATCCTTGTCTAAGTGACCTCCTGGACAACGGCCAGCAACATTTTCTTGATTAAACACAGGATGGAGAATAACAAGCTGGGTGTCCATGTGAATGTTTCATGAGATGACCTTGTTGGGAGCACTGTCAATGATGAAAAAACCATTGAACATATGTTCCGAGTTTCCACCCCGCCCCCAAACCCCTTTTAATTTCTAGTTCTCATTATTGTGAGACATGTTCATGTCTGCGTTCTGAATCCAGCACACGTCGGTTTTTATGTTCGACCCTCTGCGCGTCTGTGTTAGCATGCACAATGCCGCGTCTCAGTCAGATGTAGAGTTTTGAAAGGAGCTGTGAAAAGACAAAGAGCACACTCTGGAAAAAAACAAAAAAACAAAACAGGTTTTTAAACGAAGGTGGGGTTACGGCACAAGCGAGGAGAGACCACCAGCGCGCCCACCCTCCCAAGGTCCTGATTACAGCCTGCTGAGCTGCAGTTGGCCATTGTAATCAATGGCGCAGCAGGTGCCACAGCCCTCATTGACACAGGTGGAGACGCTTGTGCGCGCAGCGCTGTACGCGGTTTGCTCTCAGACATGACACTTTCGGACACAGAAATTAGACTTGCGCACACACACACACACACACACACACACACACACTGTTTGTTTTACCCTGAGTAATGAGATGCAAATAATCATGCAAGGGGAATTGGGGAGCCCAGGGCCGCGGGAGACGGAGAGGAGACGCGGGGGGAAGGGATGTGACACATGCGCCTGCACGGTGGGGCGTTCTCAGCCAGTAAACCCGAGGAGACAAACGGATTTCACGGCAGGGAGCAACACGGTGTGTCATAGGTGTCAAGCAGAATGGGATATCACACAGGCGTGCTGGTGGGGGGAAAAAAAAAAACGGGAAGGCATGGTGGCACTGGCTCCTTTCCACACCTTATAACATTAGACTGTGGTAGCTGGGCCTCTGCTTCCTTGGTGGCATTGAAAGTGTAGCTGGAGGTAGAAAGAACCCAAGAACAGCTATGGAAGTCTTGGCAGTCGCTATAATGGGCAAGTAGAGTGCTTGTCAGCTCCTTCACTTGTAGCACAGTAAGTGGAAGCTAACAGGTTGTTCTAAGTAGCAGTGGTATTATCTGTTTCTGTGGAAGAAGTGCTGCAAGAGAATAGAATGGCGAAATGACGAATCTCAACGTAAAGTGTATTTCGAGTGCTCATTTTCACGATTGGAGTTTGAATGTGGACAAGTTGCATTTCCATGTGGTAGCACGTACATGCAAATTGAGGTAACGGTCCAGGCCAGGTGTGATGCTAGCCAAATGCGCGAGCAGAAAACAACCTTGTTCGACCAGTTCTTCTCAATTTTCAGAATGAGAAAATGGTTTCGATCAATGTGGTGTGACATCGAGGGACTTTGCGTTATGACATTGTTTTGTTGGGTTTTGTTCGGTAGAGTGATGTATGGAGCAGAGTTACATGGTCAGATACTTCAGCATCCAAGTGCCTAAGCTCAGGCCTTCTTTGCTGCACCGGGTTTATACCCGCTGTCATTCTGTTTCATGGGCTCACAAGTTAACTTTGTCTAATCTCCCAGACAACCGCTGTAAATGGTGCGACAGGGCCTTTGGCTTTCGCTGTCACCAGTCATCTCGCATGCGTATAAAATGGCAGCTTGGGGCTTTGGGACCTACTGCAGTGGCAGACGGTGCATTCAGGGGATGGACCGCGCGCATGCTGTTTCTGCCATAATTTTGCGAACGGCTCCAAAATGCCCCCCACCAGCTTAGCAGATATGTGCCATAATTTTGCATATAAACCACAGAACAGCCTGTTTCATATCCGGACTTCAATATCAGAAGAGCTGATCAAAAATGCAGCCAGTTTCATTCTTTTGTCACCGACGGTTTCTGGTTTCACCCACAGATTAAATGGCTTAGGTCGGCGTTGACGTCTTGTCTTGCTCTTAATGGGGGTGTGTGTGTGTGTGTATATATGATATATATTCAGATGTATCAATTACTACACTTTAATCGCACCGCAAGTGTTCAACTGTGAAACGTTTGTTTTCCTTTCTCAATAAACCTCCCCTTCTATAGTGACCCTAATCTCATTTAGATTTATTCACAGGTGATATAACTGGATTCATGCGATAGAGGAAATTGTTAAACCACCCTGAGATGTGAAGGTAATTGAAAATAAAACACTCAAGCGTCACTCTATTGTGCAGCCGTAAATCGCGGCATCATACAACCGCAGCACCCGTTCTGTTTGTTATGCATTTTGCAGCCCTCATTTTATGTAGAAAAGGCCACGGAGGGTCTCGCGGGGCGAGCGTCGCACCAGCGTGTGGACATTTGTCTTGATTGTGTGTCGTTTTGTGAGCACGGACGCACAGGCTCTCCATGTGTCGCTGTGTTTTGCGCTACTAATAATTTGATCTGCCTTAATTCATTTTGACTATTACACTTTGTAGTTGCGTGGGCGAATGTGTGAAATAAACTGGGCTGTTTTTTTTTCTATCATTTACTTTTGTTCTTTGAATGTGTGAAGTCGTTGTGCATGTGAATGGCGCTCTACGTGCTTTGGCTTGTTGCATGTTTGCGAGGCGGAAAGTGAAAGAGACTTACTGGGAAAGAGTTGCTCAGTCTCTATTCCAACCACATCCCTCCAATTTATAGCTCTTGGAGAGAGATCTGTCTGACAAGAGGCCTGTAATTAAAGTTGAGAAAAAAAACCTTCACCAAATGCCCTACAGAGTTTTTTCCTTCCTCCTTTTTTTTTTCTCTTTGGAAGATTTGAAGGAAGAAAAAAGGTTTTTCCATCTTCTTGTTGCACTTCAACTCCCCCACTGAATGTCACCGCTGTAACTTCTCTACTAACTTTGCCTCCAGAGACCGTTTTATAATGAGCACATTACAATAAAAGGTATTTGCTTTTATGAAGGATGCTGTTTATTTAAAGAACAGAACATTTAAACGTCATCAGAGTGACTTATATTCAAATTTTTCTGTCGCTATATAGCTGCGTTGCCAGCGGCCTCCTAGCATCTAGCAGTTTCTATCATCGCTAGTCGGGCCACATACCAGCGCACATTATGGGCTAACTCTGAGCCCTGTTGATTGATCGGGATTTATTGTCCGACTGCTTTTTATGTTTAAGTTTGACAGCTAATCAATGTCTCCATCAATAACCCCTCTGTAGAGAAAGCCTGCGGCTCCGGAGCTACAGCTTGCAGGTCTCTGGGTTTAGGAATAAATCAATTGCAAAAGGTCCTTAGACGCCCATTTATATTTCTGTGAATTTTTTGAGGTTGTTTCCTCTTGAATTGTGTTTGTATATTTATTTTTGCGCCCTCAAAGTAGATATTTGCCTTTCTGTTTTTTATGTAATTTACAAACCGATGTGTAATGGAGGGTTTTTACATATGTCAGATATTGTCTTCATCAGACTTTTATCTCAGAGGTGATTAGATAAATATGTGCACACTCACACAAGCGTCGCCCCAACAGGTTATCACGTCCTTAAGGTGACAAGGAAAGTCTGAGGTTGGACAGTTACCAGACAACTAGATGAACCAATACACTGAATTGCCACTTCATTAGGTGCAGTAGAAAAAATGAAAGAAAATAGTCCTGTATTAAATCTTCAGGAAGGTTATGGCACTCAACATTTGTGGTTTGTAGTTCTATTGAGTTGTATTGTGTTTCTATATTTTGACATCCCGGTTTTAGTCATTGGGCTAAGTGACAGAAAAAAAGCAGCAATGAGGATGCTTTCATTTTCACTAGTGGGCCCGATGCATTGACAAGCGAGTGCATGTTTGTGTAGTAGCAGATTAAAGCATTTTATCTACACGCGTGTTGGCTCAGAAAGTGTATTGCGACATGTCTGACACGAGTAGTTTATAATTTTATTAACTTCCACAGACTGTGATCGTTTGTCCAGTGTCTTATAAAGAGAGTAGGCTGGGCCTGTTTCGCCTGTAGCTTCTTTTTGTCTCAACATCGTCGCCGGCTTTTGGAACAGACCTGATATTGCCACAAAGGAACAAAGAGGTACTGGAGATAGGTATCGTAGATACACACTTCTTCCTGCTGTTTGGTGAATCAAAAGGACCCGGCAGGGCTCCTTTGGGAGTGTAAACCGCTGCCCAGGTAACCAGCCTGAGCACATTCTTGGAAAGAAAATGTTTTGTAAGCCGGTTGTAGAAATTCCACCGCAGGACAACGCTCGACGCGCGCAGAGACGTGTGATTAGTTTCGTTAATGACAGACACGCACTTGTCCTGTTTTGCATTTCACGCAAGCTTGTTTTCTTTTTTTTTTTTTTTTTTTTTTTTCCCCAAACCTGGGTTTCCCCTTCTACTTCTGACCTAAGCCAGAATGTTCAAGTGGAGCCTGAAAGGTTTTTTTTTTGCAGCGAAGCCCCGATGGAGAGGAAACGGTTAAAAGCCGAGTATGAAGTGAGCGTTTAGACTGCCACGGTGGACCTGCACAGCCAGTCGACTGAAGCAGGACTAGCCCAGTGACTGAACCGAGCTGGCTGGCTGCCAGGAGCGCCCCATGCTGCAGACAATACCCACCTGTGTTAGGCAGAGGAGGGGGGTTGGTGGGAGTGTGTGTGTGTGTGTGTGTGTGTGTGTGTGTGTGTGTGTGTGTGTGTGAATGAATACGCACACGTACACACACCAAGCTAGTTATTTTGCGCTCTAACAGGCAGAGTGCGGCTCCTCCTCCTCCCTCCTCCCCCACTCTCCGTCCTCTCGCTCTCCAAATGTCTATCAACAGGCTCCAGCTCTTGTTTTGGCTCATTGTGTTGGACGATGATGTTTGAAAGCAAACTCGGATATGAAAATCGAAACTGGATTTTGAGACGACTGCGCGCTCACGAACGGACAGAAGGTCTATTGGTTGATTATGTGTGTGTGTTCAAAGGACACCCCCCCTCGCCAGTGCCAGACACCCCCAGCTGGATCCCTGCGACCCCTCCACAAACGTGCCGGAGGCTAGAAGGGGTGAGGGCGGGGGGGAGGTGAAGGGGGGGTCCCCAGGGGTCTTTACTCTCTGGTTACCGCAAAGAGCCTGCCACTGCCGGATGGTTGCCATGGCAACGCTATTTGATTCCTACAACAATGCCAGAGCGCCACTAACCCCCTCTGTCTTCCTCCACCTCATCCTCCTCTTCTGGGCGGCACACACGCACACATTTACACACATTTACACACGTTTACAAACGAGGCCGGCCGTGATTGGACCATTACGGTGGAGATCATGACTGTGTCGCCGCCGTAGTTGATTTGAAAGAGGCTGACAATGCCCACGTGGCTTAGGAGCTGCAAATTAATTTAAATATCATTATCAACCTGAATAGCATTATAAAAAAAAAAAAAAAAAATTTTTTAAAAATGAGCGCATCAGAAACAATGCACAGTTCACGACGTCCTTGGCAGGCAGGCGTTTGGTGATTGGAGGCATTCAGATTCAGTCTAATGAGCCACAAAAAATCAGTTTTCATGTCTCATCCCAGACAAATAGTCAATTACCGTGATCGGAGAGAAAGGCGTCTTTTCACAGTGTTCCCGTGTAAGTGAATGTGGTCTGATAAGAAGCCTTTGTCTAAGTAAGAGCAACTCAGTCAACACTACAACGCATTTATTGGCGTCCAAATAGAAAATAATAGAATTTGTGGTGAGATTGTCTTAGCGAAAACTTCCCGTCTTCCTAATAACGCCCTATAATATACACCTCCACCTTGTTTATTATGCGTCCTGATAAAAGAACAACGAGATGAGAAAACACGAGGGGTATTTTTAGCAGCTACTCTCTGATGCCGATTGAAGTGTGACTCCGACGTTCTCAAACGCGCATCAAGCGCTCGAGGACGTGCAACACATCGCTCGTTACATATTGAACTACATGTTTTTGTTTTTTTTTTTGTTTTTTTTTGCGCCTGTTACTCCAAACTCTAACAGACAGCCACTCAGCTGACAGCAGAGATGTTTATTGGTGGACAGCGGAGCTTGGAGAAAGATGTCAAGACGAGGAGTAGTTTGTGTTTTCAGGGAGGCTGCTGCGCGATTCACAATGAAGAAGGGAAAAGTCGGCTCTGTTGCTTGATTGTCTAAGACGGTGTGTGTGCTCTGCGAGGTTCGGGGGAAACCCTTTTGCATCATCGACGAGCCCCGGCGTGTGTACCCGAACTGTGATGTGTGCGTGCATGCTGTTCAGGGACACGCTAGAGCTGCTGAGGGATTAACCCCACCGAGTCTGAGCCGTGCACAGTCCACACATGCACACACACACATATCTTATGCATCTTATGCACTCAACTCTGTAACACTTCATAGCCGACAAAGCTGATAAAGCACTGTTTGCGATGACTAATTCCCTGACAGGTGTCTAATAACTGCTCGAACCGAGCCGTTTAGATGTTCGTCCCCCTTGTGAGCTGATGAAACATAATTGCGAGTTGTAATTTGCTTACAGGAAAAAAAAAAAAAAAAATAGGACAAACAACTAATTTGATCTGCCCTTGGAAATCCACAGCAGAATTCTGAGCAACACTAGAGCCATATGCCCACGGCACATCCTATGGCGTGCCCGGTGCCGAGCTGCAGGGTGCAGGCAGGAAATGCCATATTGGCCTCCTAGGACAGCGAAATCACTGCTTGTGCCCCCAGGGTGTGGACACATGGTCCCAGATTGCCTCATTCTCTTGTTTCTTTTGTCCTGCTGACGCGGCGAGCTGTACTCTCGTAAGAACTCCTTCGAAACTTTGCATCGAGCTTTTCTCCTTCCAGGTGTGTTTTCCCCCGACAGATGCAGAATTGGTCGTGGTTAGACACAAGTACGAGGACACCTGTGTTTCATTTGGACATTAAAGGCAAGAAGGAGCCAAAACGGAGGGTGATTTTTTTCAATTGCAGCCAGTCGGAGGGGGCTGCTTGTTGCGTCTTACTGCATGTTCAGATGGAAGCCGGCGCGGTATTACCTATATCTTGGCCGTAGCTGGATGGCCCTTGCTGGCCGAGCGGGGTCCCCTTAATATGATTAAAACGGATTATGGCGTCGCCTGCACATCAAAAGAGCCAAGACCAATTATCACCCCTGCCTTTCAACGCGCCGGCCACTCCTCCTCCCTCCTCCCCCGCAAACGCGAAAGGAAAAGGAGAAAACAAGAGTCCAGGCTCTCGTAGCACTCCAGAAGCCCCACGCTAATGGAGGGATTCATCCTTCATCAGGCCTTTCATGTACAGTATTAAGCGGTGATGGTGCACAGTTGCCAATGCTTTGGCTTGTCCCTAAAATAGATGGAGCGTCAGAGCCAATTATCCCTCACCCAGAGGCATGTACAAACAAGTTCATGTGACAGAAATACGGTGTTCCACGGCAGTCGGAAAGAGTGGGATGCTGTCAAAAAAACATTCTGTACCTCCAGGTAATGTTTGTGAAAATTTTATGGGTTTTTTTGCAGATTTTCGTGTTTTTGCAGCAGGTTTCGTGTGCTTGGAAGCGGCAGCGACAGCTTTGCTTCGTTTTGCTGAGGTGCCCATTACCATAATCCCCCCCGTCAGAACGGGTCTTCCATTACCCCTTTGTGCTGTCTGTGCTCATGACAGGAAATCAAATGGATGTGGATAAAAGTAGTCCCCGCGCCCCCCCACCCTCCACATTTTACAAGCCTCGCGCACAACACACATGCGCTGCTTTGCTAAATTACTCTCATAGTTTCACTTCTCCCCAAAGCGCCAGAGCCTGAGCGCTCGAACAAAGGTGCCCCCCCCCCCCCCCCCCCCCCCCGGATCCCAACCACCCATCAAAGGCAGAACTGGAGTCAACCCAGAGTCCTGTCAGGAGTCAAATGAAGCCATTAAATTCCCCTTTTCCACTGTCCCGACTCTGGCGTCTTCCTTTGTGTGCGGCATGGAGCTTCTGCCTGCACAGAGAGGGCGAGGCAGAACTCTCGGTGCAGCTCGCCGCCCAGTGTCCCCGTCAGAGCCATTAGAGCGACAGCAAAACAGATTAAAAGTTGTTCATTTCTCAGAAAATGTGTCATATACTGACTAATAAAGTCTGTCAGTCAGGCTTTATTTCTACAGCACCTTTTATTTCGAATACAAGAGCGAACTCCTCTGATGTTGCACACGTTCGAGTGAAGTTTCGGCTGGTTTCAGCACAGTGTAGACACCGAAATCTAGATGATAACAAACCTGCACTGGGACGCAACAGTGGACAGCTCCTCGGCGTCTCTCTTAATTTCTTCCTAAACCTTCTACATTCGCTTTTGTCTGATCAACCCGAGGCGGCAGCAGCAGCAGCAGCACAGAGTGGAACTGTTACCTGCCTGTGAAGATAATTGTGCTATATTTCGTGAGCTAATTCCAATGGGCAGTGCGCTCTTCGTATCGCTGCACCACAGCTGCTCCCAGCATGTGCGCTTCCAGCTTTCCCGCAGTTCTCGGTTTAATCACAGATCCTTCGCGAGCCGCGGCCTTGAGTTTCCAATCCCCCTCCTCATGTGGATTTATGCCTGCATTGTGTTTACATACAAGGCGCACACACACACACATGTATATGTATATATATATATATATATATATATATATATACATATATATATATACACATATATATGAAATGCTTGGGGTATACAAGTAAATCCACAGGAACCACGTCGACATGGCCGACGCCGTTGTGGGCTGTTAGCAGGTGAACACTCAATCACAATCCCCCCACAAGCATGTAAACAAGGGCTGATGTGGCCTCTGCGCACTACATGCTACATACCGGCCTGCCTTTTGGCTAACCTGCAGCCTGCAAGGCCGCCATTAATAATTTAACCGAACACACAGGAGTGATGGAGCAGACAAGAGAACCCAGCGAGAAGCACTCTAGTCGAAGAGGGGCTATTAAATATGAAAACTATTTGTGGTGACTACTAGTATTTTTTGATTTCCTGGAGCTTAAAGTCTCATGTGCCGCGGCTCCGCCGAGCGTGAACCGTTTGATCAGAAAAGATTAGGCTGCAGAGTCTGTAAAGTGAACTCTGTTCAGCCCGCATAGGTCCTTCAAAGCATATTAACTCAACCCTAAAGTAGCAGCATTACAGACCCCATTAGCTGAATTTACAGTTTATTCGCGCTGGTCATTGTTGCTAATGACTAATCCGCATGACTGAACGCACGCATATGTCCCGACAGATGTGTTCTCTAGTTAACCTCTGTCAGCCAGGTATAATGCTCTCCAACGCACAGAGCTGACTGCCTACTACTTGTGTATTTATACATTCATGGGGCGCTGATGCTGTGTGCTTCATGGAAAAAACACACCTCCACACACACACACACACACACACACACACACACACACACACACACACACACACACTTACTTACTGGAGCCATATTCTTGTGTTGGGGATTAGATGTGTTCAGGGCCAGAGAGTGCCCATCTGGCTGCAGCTCTTGCCTTGGTGCGGTGTTTGGGTAGGCTGGTGGGACGAAAACCCTCGGGGGGGCGGCGGGGGGGAAGGGGCTGCGCTGCACACAAATCATTACTGCTCATCATTCGCTGCCACTCACCCACTCATTTACTCGGCGTCTTGGCTGGTGCGGCTGAGACGGACACACACCGACACTCACCTCCATTATTCTGCACGCGTGGGGAGAAGAAGTGGGTCAGGACCACGACCTCACGCGCGCAAACCCCTCGTGCCCCTATTCTCAGTCACATTTTCACAGTTGACGTCGGTGTGTAGTTTTTCGTTCGGCAGAAGACTGACGATCGAGCCTCGACATGACTAAAAAGTGTTGCTTCAGCGTTTACACGCGCCTCTACCCAACACCTTCCACTGTGAATTATTTATCACTGCTATACCATGTGGGCTGTATGTAGCATATTAAATACATAATCCTCTCATATTTTATTGATGCTACTTTGAAACGGACCCCACTGATAAGATTGATAAAGGGGCTTAATATATAAATATATATATATATATATAGAGTCCGGTAAGCAGATTTGACGAACCAATAGTGAGCAAATAGTGATGAAACTTCACCCAAGCCGTACACGAAGTGTAGCTTCCTCCAGTGGTGAGGGCTGGTTGAGTGGTGGGGGGGTGGGGGTAACACGGTCCAGATTGCTCTGGAAGAGATTACGCTTGCTTATGATATACTGTAAACACTTGCACACAAGGCTGTCATGCTCAGTGGCTGACTGTTTACACACCTCGGCAGACAGATAAGAGGGAATTTCTGCTGCGCTCTGATCAGATCTGCCACAGGACAAGTCTGTGTCAAGTGCTCGTGGTCCCTGCTTCCTGTGTTTTTATTGTAAGCGGTACAGATGGATGAAGACACAAAGGTGGGGAGGGCGGCCGTGTGGGGGGAGGGCCGCCTTTGATGGGTTAAACCTCTCGGTTTGTGGCCTTGCTGCGTGCGCGCACACACACACACACACTCGCATGCGTGTGATCTGGGCCAACAATGGAGGCTAGATGCAGCCCGTCAGCGTGCAGGAAATGGGATTCATCTGTCTAAGCTCAATGGGCGAGACGCAGCGGCCGCCGCGCTGATCGGACGCTTTTTTTGCGAGTTGAGCGCTGCCAAATTGATTCGGATTCTATGATATAATTGGCGCAGACAATCCAGCCACCGCTAAGGAAACCTCTTTACCTCTTTAGTGTAAACTGATCCCCTGAATATCCACGGACATCAATATTTATACAAATAATATTGGGCTGAGACCGGAGACATTTCGGTTTGAGCTATCCCTGAATTAAACTTTCACGATCAGCATCGGCCAATTGATTTAGCTCAGAGCATCTCACTCTTTCCAGCTCGTTGATGCACTGAGCACATGCCCACTAGTGGCCGGGGACAGACGTCGGAAGCGGCAACATGAAAGCAGCTGAAACGAAAAGTCCAAAATCTGGAAGTGTTTCATGCTCGAAACAGACAAAGATACGTTCAGATCAAAGATTTTTTAAGCTGAACCTCGTGCACAATGGGGCCACCGGGAAGCACATTTTAGAAGAGTCGCACTGTGAAATAGTGACCCCCCATGCTAGTAGCCAGCCTGTTACTGTATATGCATTCAGCTAACATCAGGCACGTTTTGTGTTGAGACTTAAAGTTTGTGTAATTATGTCAGAGCTTTGACAATAAGAAACGAGACAAATTATTCTTCGAGGCCTCGAAGCAGCTGAGTTTTTCAACCAGGCCAAGTGTCAGTTTTAATACCATTAAAATCTCCCCTTCATTTTCTTATCGAGCCTTTTCCTTATTTGATTTGATTGCTGTGTCACCACCACCACCACCAGACTGGAGTCTCAATCAGCAGATTTACAGCCAGTCATTGCACCGCAGTTTCCGTTTTGTCTACGTCCGCTTCCCTGTTGAGATAACGTGGGGTGGTGCATTCAGTGCCCCCCCCCGATCTGTCACGATAATCTTAATAATATCCTGTAGTTTGTGTGTGTGTGTGTGTGTGTGTGTGGGTTTGTGGGTTTGCGATTCGAGAGAAGGGAAGTTTCGGAAGTTTCTTCTTAAGTTGCAGCCTGTTGTTGTGGTGCATTCACTGCCCCCCTGATCTGTCACGATAATCTTAATCATATCCTGTAGTGTGTGTGTGTGTGTGTGTGTGTGTGTGTGTGTGTGTGTGTGTGTGTGTGTGTGTGTGTGTGTGTGTGTGTGTGTGTGTGTGTGTGTGTGTTTACGATTCGAGAGAAGGTAAGTTTCGTCTTAAGTTCTTCTTAAGTTGCAGCCTGTTGTACGATCATTAAAGTCCTGTAGCGTGACTTTGGACATACAGTCAGTGTCGCGCGTCTCTTCCAGCTGAATTCAGTTACAGGTTTTTACTTCTTTAATATCATGTCATCAAGAGCGCTCTGTCTGTAAACACAGATAGCGAAGGCCTGAACCTATATTTTATGGTGTGATACTGCTGCAGAGATGATTGGACGGTGAGAAATGATGCCCGTTGACATGGAGTCGCTCGGTGCCTTTGTGGCTGCTGAGACACAAGGTCCTTTTTTTTTCATTTTTTTTTTTTTTTTCATTTTGCTCTTATCTAAGCCAGACCGATTCAGGGCACATAGCCATAATTCTTTGGGTAAACAAATGAGAAGAGCCCCCCCTCCCACCCTCCCCCTCGGAGATGTTCACACAAATACACGCTGAGTGACATTCACCTTGCTGTGTCCTGCTGATTTTTTTTTTTTTATTATTATCATTATTTTCCTCCTCACGCCTTGACTGCACAAAAAAGAAAAAACAAAAACATTACTTTGTCTTGTTGCCACATCGCTGCACCTCTTCCTCACCTGCAATATGATCCACATTAGCATCAACAACAGCCCGGGAAGCTCCCGCCGTCCGAGCCAGCAGGACTGAGAGCAGAGATAAGCTCACTCTGTAATGAGTGCTCAGCCTCTGTTGGCCAGGAAGAAAGAAAAATAGAAAGAAAGGCCCTTCATGGCGACTGCTGGTCACACGCATGTATTACTGGGGAAGCCAGCGTCCGTGACGGAGAATGCGGTTTTGTTTTTAGGACGCGAGTCGATGCGATGCCTTGTTTATGGCCGATATTTACACTGTACTTCGCCTCCCATTCATGCCACCTGTGCCGCGACGTCCTCCCAGCCCTTTTGTTGTAGCTACACCCTCGGCGGCTGGCACGGGCTTCATGCTCGGCGGCGGAGAGAAAAGCTGGTTACAGTGGAACAAAGGTGCAAACAAAGAAGTGTAATGGTTGAGGAGAAGTGGGCGAGCGATGGGAAAACGAACGTATGAAAAAGCAAGGTCCTCTGAACGAAACAACGGGCGCTCCCGGAAGAATGAATGAGAGGGATGGGAGGGAGGGGAGGGGAGGATCGGCAGACGGCGTCGCTCTCCTGCGTATCGTCCTGTCTTCAGCTCCGGTTGAAGCTTTGCTCTGTGGCTTAGTGTGACTCTTACCACCAGCTACACCTAAGCAGTGCCTGTCGACTACCGGAGGGCACGGCAGAAGGCTCTTCGCTTTCAAAAGCTCGTTTTCCCCAATACATTGTAAATATTGGTACATCTGCTCAGTTCTGTGTTTGGACACGGACCAAGTAGGTCATTCGTCTCCGCGGTTAGAAAACATCCCGTCCTGCTTCGCTGTGTTGTGGATGACGAGGGGAAAACATGAGCATAAAAGCCACTTTGCGAGGATTAAAAGTAATTTGAAGACAAAGTGAACACAGAAAATAGTGGTTTTGTTATGTTTGTGTAGGGATATGTACACACTATCAGCCACAAAATTAAAACCACCGAATAAAAAACATTGAGCATCTCGTGACAAATCAGTGTTCAGGGAAACTTTTGGACCTGGCATTCGTGTGGACATGTAGGTGGTCATAATGTTAAGCCTGATTGCTATGTGTGGCTGAGATGTGTGTGTGTTTGTGTGCGTCTGCCTGCCGGAAGTGGGTGGTGACTCAGGTGCACCCTTGTTAGACGTGTAATGCTCCACTACTCCAGATAAAAAGGATGCCTGCGTGGCTTCAAAGAGAGCTCGGGTATCTTTGCATGCGACTGTATTAATATCTAAGAGACCTTCACGCCTCACACAGCCTCTTCATTTTGTAATCTAACTACGCTCCTGGTGCAAACACTTAACCCCTGTAACCACACTTAACTCCACTATTATTACTCCCCCCCCCGCCCCCCCGAGCCCCTTGCTTCTCCAATTTGCCCTGGATATTTGTCCAGAGTTATTTTAGGGATCTTTTTTTCCCCCTTGTATTTTTTTTTTTTTTTTTTTGGGAAGGGGCAGTAGCATCCGGTTGCAAGTAAAATAGTAATTGAGTCTCCCTCCCAGTGTTGACTTGAAGGCTTTGATCTTTGCCATACTCCAGTGTTAAATGGTTTCCTCCAAATCACTGCGAACACACAGCAACTGGCTGCTTTTTTATCAGCAGCCCACTAACAGCACCCCCTCGCCGAACCACTTTGAAGCTGCAAACAATTCACTCTGAAAAGAAGAAAAAGGGAACAAAGGATAAGAAGTCCTTTATATATATATATATATATATATACATATATATTTTGCTGCTCATATACATATTTCCATATACGTGCATATTTGTGAGTAGGTATTGTATTTCCAAGTTTACAGGCGGATCTGTGGGATTTATTTTTTTGTGCAGAGTGAAACTTTGCTGTTGACTTATTCGTGAGTGGGCGGTTGACTTTGTTTCTTTAGAGGAAAAATAATGCTATAATTCTCATTTTTATGGCGGTAATTGGCCAGTGTAATAGTCTGTAATTGTTCGCTGGGAATTTGAAAATAGGGGGACTGTGACTCAGCTCTCTTGTAATTAGTCGAATTTGCATGCTGATGCTTATCTTTACAAGGGGAGAAACTGAGATGGCTTTGAAATGTTTTTGTGTCTGGGGCTGGTAATTGGGATCAGGCTTATCGGGCTCAGATTGGCCACACTTGACCGCTCAAAGGAGCCCGAAACCGAAGGCTGCGATCAAGTGAATTGCCGCCCGTGACCTCCAGCAGGCTTGTCCGTTGTGTGCTGCTGCTCCTTGGGTCTTCTTCGTACCGAATGATGTGCAGAAATTGTCGCAACCCTCGATGGAAAATCTTTTCATTTATCTTTTTGTTTTAAGACAAAAAAAAAATGACATCAGTCAAGGACGAAATAGGCAAAGACCTAGACTTTGAAATCCAATGCTGATAAATTGCTGGGTGTTTGACTGCGCAAAGCATACAGGATTATATTGATTTCCCTTCCTCTGTGTATGTGTATGTTTGCGTGAGTGAGTGTGATGGCAGAAAACCAGGGGCAAGAGAATGTAATATTGTGTTTCATTAAAAAATCTATAGGATATCTCATTACGGCCACATGATTTTCTTCAGTATCGGGGTTAGTGGGGACGGGGCGGAGCTGCTGGGTGGCAAGATGAATGTGCTTTCCTGTCACAGATGACTATCTCATCTGTTGTTGCTCGTGGAGCAAAAGGAGGAGCTCAGCTCAATCTGCCCAGGATGTTGGCTGCTTCCCGGCCGTGTTTGCGCAACGTTTAATGGTTTTAGAGCGGTATCGGATAACTCATCTCCACACGTCGCAGCGAATCTCTCATTTATTTTTCACTCCGGACCTTCTGACGCTAATATCTCACGTAGAATCTCCACCCGAAGGTTCATTTTAATCAAACACCCTGACCTGGATTTCAAAATGACGCCTTTCTACCTTTGAGGGTTTATTTGACGGAGCCTCTCTGTTGGTTTTTGTGCGTTTCTCCTCATTTGTCACTAGTACTGGGAGTATTAATGTGTTTCCTGGCAGTGATTTAAGTGCGCCGTTTGTCTTGGGCACCTGCAAGTTTGCTTGAGAGTTCAGCTTAAAGAGCATTTCACTCAAAAACAGTGGATAATGGCATCTGCTGCGACAGTAAGATTTTTTAACTTTCTTCAGCAGCCTGAAAAGGTTAGCCCAATTCTGAAATCCTGACATTAAGTGACGGTTTTAACCTTTAGTCCGACTGCTCCGTGGGTATCCGTCTAGCCCGGGAAGCATGCTGTTTCATGCTATGTCGCCTTCCAATTATTCACAGTGAGGCGGTGTTTTTGACGTCCTCTCAAACTGTACGCTCCCACTATCTCTGAACCAGCTCTCACAGTATGCCCGTCTGTGTTGCCGTCGTCTCGGTGGGCCAATCCTTCATCTCGGGCCGGCGGGGAGGCTGATAAGAGAGGGAATTTGTGCCTCAATCAGTGCTGGTTAATTATCACAACCAGATGAGGTGAGAAAGGTTTCCCCGTCTCCCCAGTCCCTCCTGGATTTGTCTCCCCCCGCGCACTCTCTCATGTCTTGGAAGGTCTGCCTCGCTTCCGCTCAGATGGTATTTTTCCCTCTTTTGGTATATCCATCTCTTGGTAAAGCGCCTTTCGGCTTTTCTTTAATGGAACGTGTTTTAAGAGGATAAAAATACCCCTTCATATGGCTGGGCATTAGATCTTTTTTCTTTCCGTTATGATATTAATTTTTTATATATCTGTAACGGCTATTTGTCTTCTGTGTCGATAATCAAAAAACTGAAAAATATCAAAACTATATTAAAACTAAATCAAATCAAATGGCCACTGAGACACCTAGGGAGTAAATTTATGCAGGATAAATAGAGTTTATCCAAAAAATTAAGTTTCTTCGGTTTATTCTCCATTGGCAAACAAACAAACAAACAAACAAAGAACAATGGCGCTTTGCTGCCTCTCTTGCCCTGGTAAAAAAAAACAAAAAAAAAACATCTGCCCTCCCTGGTTCTTTGCTCACCTGTGTCTGCCGTCCCATATATGTAAACTCACCCAGTGCGCTCCAGCTACCCAGTACCTTCAAAATAAAAGCATGGTTCAATGCCCAAATTAACTCAAACAATACTAAATATCATAAACAAACTAAAAAGTTTATTCCTCAAACTAAATCCCCCCCAAAATAACTAAATAATAAGTGTTTAAAATATTACAAAAATAGCAAATAGCTCTGCCAATATTACTGTATTTGATTATTGAACGTTGTACCGCAAGACACTGTTTCAGAAAGGGCCAGTTTTAATGTAGTGCTTCTAAACATGCGGTGACTGTGCCACTGCGAGGCGTGGTGAAGATGGAAAGGTCTGAAAAATGGTCAGATGACGTATATGATTACGTTGCTGTTACGCCAATGTCCATCTAAAGCCGGCAGATCATGAATTGGTTCCCAACGGAGCAACTCCAGACCAACCAACAAAAACTTTTGAGGGAGGGGGTAACTTCAAGTTCACCACCAGGTTTGATAGGGCAGCTGTGGCTCAGTAGGTAGAGTTGGTCGTGCACAAACCAGAGAGTTGGTGGTTTGGATCCCGGACCTCATGCTGATGGGGTTTTCCTCCGGTGTGGCTTTGATTATCAGTCAGTTTCTGCCAGTAGGTAGAAAAGCACCATATAAATACATTCATTTCCTGAATTGTTTTATTTGTACATCAGAGGATTTTGACATCACCCAGCATTTCAGGGCTCCATCCACCACGTTTCAGACACATGCTGTCCAGACGTCAGTCTGCGTGCTCATGAACGTACACCCAGGCATTTAGAGTTGGACTGATTTAATAAGAAATGTGCCACAGCTTGTGCACCAGTAGCCGAACAATCATTCAAAGTGTAATTCCCAGAAATATCCTTGACCTTTTAAAAATACACAAAAACAAGTTTTGGCCGGATTTCATTGGCCACTGTGGGTTGTTTAGAAGTTCAGCGTCCTTGCAGCTTTGGTCTCATTAAATCTGGCCCTTCTGTCTACACTTGCTTTTTATTTTACAGTTTGTTCTTTAGTCCATATAATCCGCTGACTATGCGTGATCAATGAGTTTAAGAATCGAAAGTGGTGCCTCCAGAAGTCAAACCCGTAAATAAAAAAAATAAAAAAAGCCTGGGCTGTTTTTTTTCTTTGCTCCCACATCGACCAGTTGATTATTAACAACAAGTTCTTGAATTGTGATTGAGCCTTTCGCTACAAAGCAGTAAGTAGTGTTCAGTGTGTTGCCTTTGGAAAGGCGGATTAGGTGCTGACTAATTATGTTTCCACTCTTGCCTGATACCATTGTCTGTTACTATGCAGGGAACAAAGATGCATCATGTTCCCGGAATAAAAATCTCCTCAGTCAGTATCTGTGCATTGGACACGGTTGTTTAAATGTGGTGTTTTGCCGGAGTCGTGCATTCTAAGCATTCTCTAATCCCATTAACCGGCGCTTCATCTGATTAAAAAAAAAAAAAAAAGTAGGCGTTGACATTTGTTTTAGGACAACACGCAATTTTCAGAGAGCCCGAAGCGGCCGCCGTTGCAGCGACCCAGCTCCGCCTGCGACCCCGCCGTGTCGCCTCTGGGCCTGCGGAGTTTTCCAGTGGCAGCGAACGTGCGGGATGACAGAGCGCTGCGAGCTGAAAGAATTGGATCCTCCTCTTATTTAAGCTGCCAGTTGAGCCGGTGCCAGCGCAGGACAGCCAGTGTGCGCTAGGCACCCTAATCATTTTGTCCATCCCTTTATGGCTTGGCCTCAGCCCTTCATTTCATCAGCGGCTGTGGGGAAATGCTGAGAACACCAGAATAAGTAGGTTGTGGTATCCCTGATCCCTCAGGCATGTCAGGCGTCGGAGAGCACTGAAGAGGGCAGACTAACTAAAAAAGATGAATCTGAGTGTCACTCAGCCTCTGTATTCTGGTTTGTCATTTAGTTTGCGTTTAATTATTATCCTTCCTTGTGCTCATTCAGATGTGTGAACACTTAGTGTCGTTTTAAGCATTAAATGTCCCTTTGAAAACAGCAGTCTATCTTAATTAATAGTTCCTTTCTCCTTTGTTGCCTTATAATTAAATAAGAACCTCCACTCAAATTTGAACCCAGCACTCTCTAATAGAGTCCTTGAGGTTACCTGCGTGCTCGTCCTTTGATTAGCAAAGCACACCTTTTCCCTTTCGTCCCCCCGAATGGATGGTCAGATTTAACAAGTTGACTTCGGTTGTCTTCTCGCGCTCTATTAAAGACACCCAGCGCCTCCACGCTCGGTCCCAAGATCACTGTAATTTCCCTGAGGGGCTTCTTGGTGACAGATGGGCTTTCGAGGGGAGTTTCGTGGAGTGATGGGAAGATGAAAGAGGCGCAGAATCCGAGGTATAAAAATGAAGGAGAAGTAGTGGGGGGAAAGAGTGGGAGGCAGGCTGCGACAACCGTTTCCATTAGTGTCATTAAAGCGGGCCCGGCGCCGAGGGTGGAAGGACAAACATCGGAGAGATGGAAATAACGGGGAGGCAGGGGCTCGGTGGATGAAGCGCTCGCGTTTGTTACAGAAGCGTCTTTGCGCTGCCTTTATCTTAACCTGCGTGGAAGCCTTCCATTCATCCGTGATGCGCTGTTTTGTATTCCCGGCTCGTCGTTATCTTATAAAAGGCTGGAAACCTAGTCGCACATTATGAAACAGGAATGCAGAGAGTGTGAAACCTCTTTCTGGTATCAACAAGCATCCTGTAAGATTTCAAATCCCTATGGAGTTTGTTGCTATTTCACATTGTCCAGGATTTCCCTGCCTCCGAGTCCAAGCCAACTGAAGGGTCTCTGTTGTTGAAAGTGGGGCTGGTTTTGAGAGAGGTCTGCTCTGTCTCAAGAGCGGCTCAATAAGGACGGTAGTCAATATGCCTGCTGTCAGGCAGTGGGTCAATGAGGGAGGAGGCTTCCTGCTGAGCCAAGGGTAGAATAGGAGAGAACAGGGAGTCTTTGTGTGGAGAGCAGACCCTTCGCCCACTACTCTTTATTGCCTTTGCTGGGATATTACATATCATGTCGCGAGGCCGACTTTCTAATCTAGTTTAGTGGTTGTAAACTGTATCTGGGTTTGCGCGCAAACAGAAATGAATCGTCGACATAGAATACAGCTTTGCTAGCTCCCCTGCCCCTGGAAACATCATTGCAACTATTTTTATTTTTTTTAAAAAAAACCCTCAAGCAACAGAGAGATCTTAAAGTTGTGGCCTAGTTCACTGTGTAATGTCTGAAAACCGGCTTTGTTTGTACGCCGCTCCGAGACGGAAAATCCAGCCCTAGCTCCGCGTCTCCGTTCCGTCTCTGTCATCCGAGGGAGGGAGAAACCGGGAGGCGGCGCATCGGGGGGCATCACCTTAAGCCGCTGCTCCCAAACCTTTTTATGACTGCTGAGAAAAGTGGATTTGGGACGGAGGTAACAGCCTCATACTTATCAAGCGGCACAACCTCGTTTTCCAGCGCCTCGCTCTCCGCTCCGTCGTTCTCACCGGTTGCCGGGTGAGGAGGGTCCTATTTTTCAAACGCGAACGGGGGCCAACGCGCCGGCGGACCCCGAATAGATTACAACACACTGTAATGCGGTTTCTGACACCCCCTTTCCTTCTTCAGCTCTGCAGCGCTGTTGTTAAAAGCCTGTGCTGTTTCACCTTTAATGAATTCTGGCAGAAAGATGTGTGCGTTCTCTGCTGCAGTTGTAAAAATCATTTCTGTGAGGGGGAAAACTTATTTTACTTGAGAATTCTTTGTATTTTTTTTTTTTTTTTTTTGTAAAAATACAGCGATCATAGAAACAGATTCTTTTTTTATACGCTAGACAGATTTCTCAGTTATGGTGAAATTCACCTCTTCTCATTATGTTTTCTTTCAGCAAGGTTTGGTTAGATAGTTTCCCTGCTCTTTGATGTATGGGAACATAAGGTCTGTAGAGTTTTCTTTCAATGAACACTTGAGAACACATCAGTAGAAGGCAGCTTGTTCTGTGGGTACTCATTAGGATTTTTTTTTTTTTTCTCCACGCACAACTCTCAACCTTGTTAGTTGTCGAAAGTAAACTTTTCCTTAAATTTGACGTAAAAGTTGAACTTTGTCTTTAGTCTAAATTTGTTTTTAATTCCATGCAGCAGATTGAGATTCTTGCTGGCCTCATTTAACCCACCTGGTTCAAATTTTAATATCAACCACATGTGGTTTATTTGTCTTCATTTCCAATGGTTTTAGTGGCAGAATAGAGTTTATGTGGGTGCAATCATGTGGATGATGTAATAACAATAATAATAATAAAAAAGCAGGTAGCCTGCCATCACTCCCGGTTTATTCGCAGATTTCTACCCAATCTCATCCTCTCCCCTGCTTCCGTCTGACAGCGGATGTTGTGTCCGTAGCTGAAAGCAGACGGTTTGCCATTTTGTTCGACGGCGGAGCTGAAGCTAAGCCCTCCCCTACTGTTCGTGCGACGGGGATAAAAAGCTGCTAAAGGCGCCTGCTTTGGCTGTGATGGATGCGGCAGGACCTTCTAGTGCGTTCAGTTCTCTCCTCAGATAAAGAGAAAGAGAGAGAGCGGCTGAAGATGGTCTGTGGTCTGGACCGGAGCCAGGCCTGCGCATGGAAGCTCCGTCCGGCTCAAACACCAACTGCTCCGCTGGTGCAAAGCAGAGATGATTAAGCATGCCGTGGTGCCTCTGGTCTGCAGGAGTGACGAATCCCCCCGCTGTCACTCCGCTGTAGCCTCTCCCAATCTGCCATGTACTCCATCAGTTAAATACATTTGCTGGCTTTTGTCACATTCTTCCTTATATGAACGCGGGGCTGCTCTGATTTTATTGATTTCTTGAAATCAGGCGCTCACTTCGGTCTGATTTAAAGCCACTTATTAAAGAATTCACGCGTTGCCCGTTGTTTCTCAGCTGACAGTTTGTCACTAGGTTTGCTCCGAGCACAATATTAGCATCATGAATGTGGTTGCAGTAAAGTGTTTCCTTGCAGTAAACATTACAGGGGGCCGTATTAACTCTTTAACACCTAAACCTTGATATGTCTGCTTGGATTTATTTGCTGATTGTGAATATAAAAATGTCAGGAAATAAGTGCTTTTGCCCATTTCTCCAGAATACCTGGAGCTTTCAAAATCTGTTTTATATATATATATATATTATAAGAGTGTAATGACTTTACAGGACTTTTCCAAGTGAAATCACCGTAATGACACCATATTTCCAGTAAAGCGCAGCGTCCAAGCTTTCAGAAACTGTTGAAATTTTTCGGACTGTGCAAACCGTGGCGTTACCACCTCCATAGTCGATACTAGCCTCTTCCTGCGTTTACACCTCTTTACTTGGACTGCTTTAGGACAGTGTGCATTGTATTCCTTACTGTTTGTTTTCACCTGCATTTCTTATCTTTATCCGTCTTTGCATCAACAGATCTCAGTATGATTTGGTATAAGTTGGTATCAGGAAAACTGTGCTTCGCTTGCATTGACACAACACTAAAGCGGATGCAGCCGTAGCTGTAGTTCGGTGGCAACCAATGGAAGAGTGATGTTTCTGTTTTTTTTTTTTTTTTTTTTCTTTTCTTCTGAGAGACTACTAATCAGTCTGGCCTTGATTCAATTAAAATGGCCAAGGTCTTCGCCTGTCCATCGAGACAGAATGAGGCCACTCTGCCTTTTCTCTGTGCTGGCCCCCCTCCGTCGATGAATTAGCGTGGACATGATTGCTCGGTTGAAATGCTGCGTTGTCTTGCATTAATTCCTTAATGTGAAAGTGGAAAATTTTCCATTCAATTCAGACACTTTCTGCTGTAATTGTTTGTGCTTTGGAGAGAGCTAAGTGCAGGGAAAACAAGCAGCCACCGTAATGGACCCTGCATTTCACTGGTACCCTGTCTGGATCTCACACTAGGGACTTGGTGCCACAAGGTAGAGAAATTACCTCTTAGTAGTTAAATAGCTGAACCATATCTCTCTTTGGCGCTTTTGTTCCCTCTCATTTTCCGTCTTCCCCTCTTTCCGTCTCTTTCTGTTCTCCCCTGGAGACATGCCATTTCCTTAGAAAGGAGCAGGCATATTTTAAACTGCATTTAACACTCACCCACTGCATTATTTAAGTATCTTCATACCCCCGTAATTATTTTTGTAGCTCTACCCCATCCCCGCAGAACTGATAATTGGTGTTATTTATCTAAACAATACCACCGTGTGACTCTTGGGGTGGGAGATCTTGAATAATGGATGAGGACAAATGCAAAGTAATTGCACTTACTCTAACTTTGGCACTATCCATGTCAATGTGATCTTACGGTTTATGCTCGAGGAAAGGAAACGGCAACCGTGCTCCGAAGTGTTTACTCCTTCGCTGTACTCTGTACTTACAATGAAGCAAGAGGTGATATTAACTTGCCAGGGAGGCTAGACTGGGTTAAATTTGTCAGTTCCTCTTGCCCAATTCCAGTGGGGCTTGCGGTTTCATAATAAAAAGCCTCTTGGAGACTCTGGGTTAGGCCCAGGCGCTTTGGCTCAAAGGGAGAGTGGACAAAAAGATGTTTGGCTTTGGGAACATTTCGCTGAGTGTTTGGGGCACTTGGAGTCCTGCAGTTGTCGTTTCATTTTTAGAGTGAAGCCCATGATGTCTGAGGGGAATGTTATTTGCAGTCCCTTGAACTGAAAGGCAGCTTGTACTTTATTCCTGGGTGATTGTCAGCATTTTTTTCAAACCTCTGCTTCGGAATAAATGTTTAGTAAGTAATTTCCACACGTCAGTTAATGGTAGTGCCAGAACTTCACTCGGTTCAGTGTTTATGCCAACGATCAGCCATAACATTATGACCTAATATCGTGTAGGTCTCGTTCAAAACGGTTGTCACTCACCAGACATGGACATTGACATGGATGTTCTGAGGGTGTCCTGTGGAGTCTGGCAACTGAATGTTGTTCGTGGGGGTCTTTGGGTCCTATGGGTTGATGGGAGGGGCCTCTGTGGACCAGACAGTGCATCCCATGGCGTGGATTGAGTGGATGTTTTATCAAGGAGTGTCATAGCTATGGGGTGGGGTTGCCTAGGTTAGGGTTAGGGTTAGGGTTAGGAATCCACATGAATGCCAGGTTCAGAAGTTTCCCAATATAACATTGTATTGTCACAAGATGGTCAATGATATTTACTTCTCCTGTCGGTTGTCATAATGTTAAGCTTGATTGGTAACAACTTCTGCTGCAGTGGCCATGGATCGAATCAGTTGTTAGAGATCAGAACCATTCCACTGCTTCGATCCTGTCCTCACTCATACAATTCCCCCTCTTGTTGCTCCAGGTTCAGCAGCGCGGCCCTTCGACCCCTTCTGGTTCACAGTGGAGCCCCAGGACACACTGGCCATTCGGGGAAGCTCGGCACTGCTCAACTGCTCGGTGCACAGCGACGGGGCCACGCCGGCACACATAGAGTGGAAGAAAGACGGCACCTTCATGAGCCTGGTTTCAGACGAGAGGCGAAACATACTTCCCGATGGCTCGCTGTTCTTCAGCCACGTGGTGCACTCCAAGCACAACAAGCCGGACGAGGGCACCTACCAGTGTGTCGCCACCATCGACAACCTGGGATCCATTTTCAGCCGCACGGCGCGCCTCTCCGTAGCAGGTAAGAGCTGCAAGATTTATCAGTTTGGAGGCCTTTTTGAAACCCAGTTGTAATTGCGCTGTGTTGTAAATTCTTGGGATGAGTGAGGTGAGGTTTAGATCGTTCTAGGTTGCACATTATTGCTTATACTGCTGTATTTTGTTTATTATTATAGTCATTACTACTTTTTTTAAAAAGATTATTATTTATGTATTAATTTTTAGGATTTCTTGGATCAACAAAGTCTGTGTAAGGCCACGTCTACAGTGTCAGCCATAAATAGAGTACACAATGTGCAGATTAGACAAATGAAAGTGTTCAAATACCTACGTGTTTTTGTAACTGAACGGTTGCTAAATGCACGCCCACATATTCGACGCGTAAACATTGTTTGGTTGCTTCCCTTATTGTGTTTTCACCCTTCAGTTGCTCAGCTATTTCTTCCTCTGTAAATTCCCTCACCTGGCTGCTGCCTGAATGCATTTCACCACTGGATAAACGCTTGTAAAAAGGCTCCGTGTTTTTTCCCCCTTCCTTCCATTACGAGTCCGACAATGTGACCTTGTTCAGCTCGGGAACAGCGAGTGACGTGGGATTATTAGGTGTTTTGAGTCAAGTCATGCCCCGAAATTCAATTTGCAGCTGGAGGAGCCACAGAATGCATTCGCTGTGTGCTTCCTGATCAGCCGTGCTCTGCTCTGGCAGATTTCAAAGACACTCTCTTGAGAGAGAGAGAGGCCTCTTGTTGACGAAGGGATAGTACAGTGTAAGACTCTCAGGTTCCGGCTGCTAGTGTGAAGTTACCGTCTGACTGTGATTCCTTTTCCGTTCACCACTTAATGAGGATATATATTAGTGTTGAGGAGAGTGAGCGAGGAGGGAAGAATCTCCAGTTCGGTTTTCTAGCTGCACTCGGTGACGAGATTTGTCTCGATAAAACTTTGAAGCCTGTCGCAGCGCTGCAGTGTACTTAAAGGCTCCCTGTGGAGTCTTCTTGTAAACAAGCAAAACAATTATACTTCAAAACTCACGGTGTCTATCACCGGGGCTTTACAAATGTGAGGGATTTCCTAATCTTAGCATATTGTAGTGTTTTACTAGTTGGTAGCAGGGCTTCCAAATGTGTCTTGCCCTGAATCTTGGCACAAGGGAGAAGAGTTGGTTGACATGTAGTCAGATATCTCATAACTTCATACCTACTGCTGTTGGCTAGGCTAGTTAGCTGATGTCTTCTTGTTGGTTGCTAGCTGTTAGCTGGCTGCTAGCCTTCTGGTCAGCTTCTAAATGTGTTTTGCCTCGAATCTTGTCACAAGGGGTTGTAGCATCTCATCCTGTGTAATAATGAATTTCTGGCACCGCCCATTGAGTAAACTATTCGTGTGCCGCCAAAAGACAAAAAAAATGGGTTACAGTGATTTCTTAGATGCAAGTTTTCTATCGTCATTACACGTCGATGTTCAGAACGTATGTTCCCGGTTGGTTGTTGTCTATATGAGTGTTCAAGTAGCGGAACTTTCCTGCCCAGACACAAGTGATGTGACGTGACGTCACAGACGGCCTTTTCTACCAGTAAGTTCGTCGATATAAGTCAAGTGTGCCCGAACCTTAACGCTAAAAAGGGGTTTAAATCTGTTACCATGTAACATTGGAGGTGCCATATTTACTTGTGTCATCGCTACAGCTGCAATGCCTACTGCTAATCCAGCAGTAATGGCGGATACGTGCTCGGACTAGAGTGCAAATAATATCCCACCTCTACACAGACATATAATGCAGAGGGGACTTGTTCAGTTCCTGTTCCAAGACGTGTTCTGCTATCAGACAGCATCTCAGCCAGTGGGAGCTGCCTGGGTCAGCCATGATGGGATGTTAGATTCAATCAATTCCTATTTGACGAGGGGAGCAGCTGAAATCTGTCAGCGAATACAGACACACACACACGCACACACACTTTTACACAGCCTCACTTTTCACCTGAAAATTCATAAACCTAAAACCGTCAACTCACAAACGCACAAATGTTGAACCCGTTATTGCATTCTGCTTCTTCTTCTTACGCGCACACACAAACACATGCACACACACACACACAGGCTGATGTATCTCCAGCTGGCTGGCAGGTGGCCAATAAAAAGGTTAATTGCAGCGTAGAGAGAGCAGGCCATTAGGCCGCCATCAGACCCAGGAACGACGGCGCGGGCTGGGGCGGAGTGGGCGTGACCTCTAAGATGTAATGACGGAATGAGTCACGGATGGCTGGCGTGGCAGGGAGCATATCTGACAAATACCAGGAGTAATATCTGGGATTGATGGCTGGGAGACGTGCGGCTCGTTCTTCTCTCCAGCTCCACCGCCATCACCACCACGCTGCTGCTACGCTCCTCGGCTCCGCCTCGTTTGACGCAGCATGCAAACAGCACCCTGAGATCTTCCTGCTTCATATATTTAAACAAGCAAAAAAAAAAAAAATAGAAACCTTTCCATAAAAACATGTTAAAACTAAATTTCATTTAAAAGGGAAGTTCTTGTTTCTCGTGTTTTTTTTTCTTGTTTTTGTTTGTGCTGCTGCACCGAACCGCTGTTAAAAAAAGACTTTTCTGTAGTAATAATAGCCGTGCATGTTAAGCAAAAACAAGAACATTTATTATTTCTCGTCTCTTTGAAGTGGCAGTCATGTGTGCGCGGTAGCCGCCTCGCCTCGCGTTGCTCTTGCTTTGTCATCCGCCGTGACTCTGTGTGTTTTAGCCCGTGTGTGCACAGTCAGATACTGTGGAAACAGAAGCCTCCTCAGATGAAAGCGAAGGGGAGTGTGGCTTAGCAGGGTGCAATCTTATGCATTCAGTTTGAGTCTCCGCGAGAGGGGCGAGGGAGGGGGGGTGAGGGAGGAGGAGGAGGAGGAGGAGGAGGAAGGGGGGGCAGAAATTATAGGGCAGAGGACGAGCGAGCGGCGTACAGCGGTGATAGCCGGGACACGGAGCGAGACGCGAGTAATGAGAAATCCCATCTTAACTGTCTGCTGTTCTCCCACACAGCCGTCGCCTCCTCCCACTGGCCCGCTTTGAACTCGGCTCTCCTTTAAGAATCGCTTGACGTGAGCCCCACCTCAATGCCATTTAAGAGGGAAAACCCCAAATGAGAAAACAGAGAATTCATTTTGTCTTTTCATCTCCCACTATCTTTGTTTTCTTTCTCTTCCAGCCTCTTTGTATATACACAAGCCAACCCTTAGGTACACCAACTTCTTCTTCCTTCTTCTTTTTTTTTTTTTTTTTAGTTCTGCCCTCTGTTTTGTTTTGTTTTTTTCTATCTTCCTTTCACCTGTAGGTGACTGTGATCTCTACAGATAACAAAAATCAGTTTGCTTTGATATCAAGCTTCACCGAAGCCTAGTTTTTCCCTCCTCGGAGTGGTAGAAATGTTCCCGCTGTCTTTGTGCGCCATGCGTGTCAACTCATATTTAAGCACGCTCATCCTTTGATAGAGTCGGATGCCCTTTGAAGGATTTAGGGGTCTCCGCGTTTTCTTTAATCCCCCCTTTTTTGATGTATTTTAATCTTTTTTTTTTCTTTCTATTTTTTGATGGCACCCCCCCTTCCTTCCTCCGAGTCATGACAGCCTGAAAATGTAGGGGGGGAAAGAGGGGATAATTGCGTCAGTATTGCTCGGCCGGCCCTTTGTGGGGTTGTTGGAGACGCTTTTCCGGACGTGCGGTCGATTAATTAGGTTGGCATCGTAATAATAGGGTGTCGGCTGTGTTTTGACAACATGAATGGATGTCATCAAAACACGGATAAAGACATTCAGCAGGGATAAAACATCGGAGCGGGGGCCTGAGGTGACTGCACTCTCTGTGAAGTAACATCTGCAGCTCCCATCGGCTGCTTCTCCCAGTGACTCGGGTAAACACAAGAAAATTGCCATCTGACGTGCTCCGTATTGTCATAATTTACAGTGCAAATGTTTAGCTGGATGTTATCGGAGTTGCGCAACTTTTTCAAGCGACTGCACAGCACTGACTTCTGCTCAAACAGTCGTCGTAAAGCGTTTAAGGCAGAGCCAGTGAGGCTTGCATCACTCTTCACCGCTTTGAAAAACACACGCACATGCCGTGGGTGGCTTGTGTAATGGGTTTTCCTGGTTTTCCTGGTTAAGATTGTATGATTTTTGCTAAAAATAAATAAATAAATAAATAAAACTCCCGACACCACAGACCTTATGATATCCATCTGGTGCAGTTCACGGTCTTGTGGATTTGTGTAGCGTTAACGTCACTTCCTTTTGTTTACTCGCACTCGCTGGCCATGTAACAACAGAAACCTGTTTTTTCTTGTTGTTTTTTTTTCCTGCCCTTGTACGCATTTGTTCATTAGCAGGGCCTTTTGTATCGTGCCTGCAATGGACTAGATGATCATTACTTGTGGTTGTGTCTTTGCGTCGTCTGGTAATCATTTCTCAGCCGGAGATAATATATTCGTTTACTGAATAACTGTCCATAAGTCTCCAATCAAAAATGAAATAACTTGCAGCCTCATAATTCATTTGAACCGTGTCTCATATTTTTTAACATTCATGTTTATTAAATTGAATTTTAGCCAGTCATGGTTTATAGAACAGTAAACGTAGCTCTTGGAGTAATCAGATTACTGGACAGCATTCACCCGAATTCTGCTTTGTTTGTGTCTGTGCCGCTGAACTGTGATGATATAAGCCATAACATTATGACGATTGGCAGTCAGATTAGCACTGATAACTTGTTACCAGGAGGTCTGGTAGAGTCCACGCAGGTGGTCATAATGTTACGGCTGTAATGGTGTAACGAACCAAGAACCAAGAGCAACCAACAATGCTGGTCTGACTCCAAGTACATGCACGGATAAAGCACAATGAGATGACCCCTCGTACGCCGAGTGTGCGTTCATGGAGCCGAATCTCTTTCCTTCCTCTGTCTGTCGCCTCGGTGTTGGTCTTGTTACCATTTCTCTCACTGAATCACCTTACTGTCTTTCTTTTTTACCTACTTAACCACCTCTCCTGGCCCTCCATTTTCTCTTTATTATCCTTTCACTCCTCCTCCTCCTCTCTGCTGTGCCCCAACACACACACACACACACACACACTCTTGCACGCGCCCATTTTGCACTTCCACAGTGGCTGCACCGAAGTCATAAAGTGGCAAAATGTACAGTAATAAATCTTAAAAACAACAAACAACAAAAAAAAAAACATCTCACTCTCAGAGGAACTCCCAGAAAGAAACACATCCACCGTGTCATTGTTTTCCTCTTTTAAATTGTAGTGCGTATTTCTGAGTGAATCTTGACCAACCTGACTAAACAAAGTCTGCCCTCCTTTCACTTGACATCTACAACAGACGCCACTGTGCTGTGCTTCATCTGAACCCCCACCCCCACCCCCCACCTCTCCCCATTAAACCATGTCTATTCAAACCCTGTCATACTCAGAAATTGTTAAGAGTCCGTGTTGGCTGCGCACAAATCACTGCAGTGTCCTTGTTGAGATGCACAACAGCAGATATGACTCAGAACAAACAAGTGGTGATAATAAAGCATAATAGGAGGGAATGTGTAATGTAGGATATGAATGGATGGAGGTTTAATCTGCAGAGACCAACTAAAGCTTTCTGGCCCACTTACGACTAAATGAGTGCTTTAATGCACATTTTTGTTGTTGCTTGTTCAAACAAGAAAATGGAGCTGGGAGAGAAGTCTTTTGTTTATTGCTGGATGGGAAAAAATGTAAATGTAAACCGGGACTTTGTATTCAGAATATACACCTTTGTTCAGAGGTTGCCTCGAGCACATGTCGGTGTGCACATGTCCAGGTGCACGCATCCACTCCCCCCCCCCCCCCCCCCCCCCCCCCCTCTTGACTCCCCTCATGACCAATTATTTGCTGCCTTGCTGTTGAGTGCCGGAGCGGTTGCCATGACGAATGGTCGTGACCCGGAAGCAGGGCCAGGGTCGCAGTGGTTTCCATTACCCCAATTTCCATCTGTCTCCAGCGCACGTGAGGAGGGATGGATGGGAGAAGATGGGAGAAAGTGCAGCCAAAACGCGGAGGAGAGGCTGTTTTTGCGGCCATGCTACGTGAAATTGAAACGCTGCCTTCGGAGTAATGAAAAAGGAAATGGTGCTTTACAAAAAAAAAAAAAAGACATGAAAAACGTGCGTGTGAGCCGTAAAGATGAGGCCGTAGAGGACAGGGAGAAACGGGACGCACGAATACAACAGCTGGGGAAATATGATGTGGGATATCGTTGGTTGAGGATGGAGCTGTAAGGATCTATCTTATTTTATTTTATTTTTTTCCTTCCCCCTCCTCTCTCCGGAGGACGGCGGTGGGAGAAAAGTGTCGGCAGGGAGTCTGTTGGGCTGGAGGTAGATGACAGCTTCCATTTTACGTGTATTCACTGACTGATTAGGTCCTCTGGGTAGGTGGAGAGGCTGACGGAGACGGCCCTATCTCTACTCTGCAGACACCTCGCTGCCTGGTGTGTGTCTGTGTGTGTGTCTGTGTGCGTGCGTGCGTGGGAATTAACCGCCATGCAATTATTTGTCTTTGTGTTCCCGGATTCCTCCTAGTCTAGGTGACATCTCGTCTTCCCGTGTGAGCGTAGTTCTGGCTGTAAAATGAAATTAGAGTATCGGCGCTGGGGTGTTTCTACGCACATCGTCCGCTTCGACGCCAGCGGATTAGAAGGTTTTGGCTTTGTTGCGGCAAACTAAAATATTATATTATGAGTTACTGCGAACTCATCATGCTGGGTCCTTTTTTTGGTTTCATGTGTTTACGGTGAACATCCGCTGTTTTACAATGTTGCAGCCATGCTACGTGAAATTGAAAAACATTCAGCTAGCTTCAGTTAGCGATGAAAAAGGATGTGCTCTTTTTTTAAAAAGTGTGTTTGAGCTGTAAAAGATGAGGCAGCAGAGGACGCCGTTGACAACGGGACTCAAAAATACAGCGACTGAGAAGATATGAAGTGGGATATCTTGGCTATTCACCAGAGAGGATGAATATACTTGTAACTTTTCAGTAAAGGTTTTCACCACGTTGTCACTGTATGAAAGGTCGTTTGAAGGCTGTGCTGTGCAATGATGCACGTTTATCTTTACCTCGCAGAACAGTTAGATGTATGGTCAAGTGGACCAGAAATAGTCACTCTGCAAAGCCGAAGCCCAACAGTGGCAGAATTGCGTAAAGCTCAAGTCAGATCATCTGTGCTCAACCAATTCCCCCCTGACAAACAGCTCGGTGTGTGCTCTCACGAGGGATCTGCGCAAAGCCAGTGCTGCAGCCTTGGCGGGTGGTCTGTCCCGCCGTAAGCTTTTGCTCTCATACCCCGGTGTTTCTGCATTGTTGCCTGGTGGCGCTGCTATGAAGTTGGTCCCGCCGACTAACGTTTAACTGCCTGCGCTGAGTTTCTCTGCGAGGCGTTTGGAGCTGAGCTGCTCACGTCGCGGTTGGAGCTGATGAAGATGTCGGAGTAGATGGTTTCAGAGGAGGCAGGAGTGGAGAGAAGTTTCGGACCAGCACTGAAACCCAGCTGTGGCAGTGTGCAATAGGGAAGAGTACCACATGTACCACCCACCCAGTCCAGACACACTCGCTGCAGGATGCAGCCTGACACAGGCACCCACACAAAAAACAGTAGGAACAACAACAATAAGAAACAGAAAAACAGCACAATGTGTTGTACCTGTGGGATGCACTGGATCAAGCCTGATCCACAGAGACCCCTCCCTTCAACCCATATTACACAAATACCCCCATTATCAACCCTCTGAGGCCCCATGTCCATTCTCTGATGAGTCACAAATCTTTTTGGAGGAACGAGGTAGACCTACACATTGTCAGGGAGCTTGTCATAATGTAATGCCTGAGCGGTGTAGCTTTAGAAGGCAGCAGCTTCCTTATTGTTGCACCTGTTAGCGGCACTGACACACACCGGACAGACATTTATTCCCCGGTTAAATCACTTCTTTGACTCAAGTAGTACAAGCGTCTCTTCAGAGATGATTTTGATGTAGATGGACTGCCTCTGCCAGAATATGCGCTGCTGCACTGAAGAGCGTTTGAAACAAATCCAAATACCACCAGACACGTTCTTCACTTACAGTGAAGCTGCATTTAGAGCCTCAAATTAAAGTGTACCGTCCAACAGAGCTCAGGTCGTTTTCACCCAGTTCTTACGCTGCGCCGGTGCAGTAACTGTGTCCTAATGAAGGTGATAATTGACTGCTGCGGTGGGCAGATGAAGATAAAGTCTTTGTGCATAATAACTTCCCCCAACTCGCTCCACTCTTCTGTGTTTTCGGTTCCACCCCTCCCACCCTGCCCCCTCAGTCCCCCCCCACAGTACAGAGCAGCGCATAGCTCATCTCCCAGTGAGCGCGAGGCATCTGCACGCCAGCGACGATTTTCAAAGCTTTGCCGCGCAACCTCATAGAGTCTCCTTAAATGCTCTCATTTCCACTTGGACCCGGAGGATAGAGACATGGCGTCAGCGAGAATTTGGCTGCTGGTGTGACATGTTAATCAGCTCGAGTGTTTTGTCTTTCATAGTTGTCTTGCTACCATCTGCTCTAAAATATCTAGGTGCACGTGAGTGGCATAAATTTGGGATCTCATTAATTTTTTTTAATTTTTTTATGACGGACACAGTTGTGTTTTTGTGTGTGTGGGGGGGATTTACTTAAAAGGTGCGAGTCAGTCCAACAACGTCCCGACATCGACTAAAGTGATGGCATTTGTTGACAGATTTATAGCGCTTTACAAGATATCCTTGACACCGATGGAGTGTAAAGACACGCAGGACTTACCACTTGGCCTGCTTGTTGTTGGAGGAAATACAGGAATAAATCAAACTAATTAAAATTGGGCGCCGTGCACCTTGTGAGACTTCAAAAATAAACACATTAGTCAGTGCTTGACTGCAACACAGCCTGTCTGCAGGTCATGTGCTCCTGTCATTCACAGCCCTGAGCACACTCTCATGGTAATGATGCTTGCGTTCGTGTGTTTTTTTTGGCAGGAACCTTGAATTTAATCACTAAACGAGCGACTCTGCATTATAGAAAGAAAAAAAAAAAAGAATGCTTGAGCATATAACCTAAAGGAGAGTAGCCTGGGAAATGGAGCCTTGTTCGAAACTTAAACGTTCTCCAGTAGCCAGTAATCTGTCACTCTTGCAGCTTCTCTCAATCTGCATAAAGAAAAATGACTCGACCACACTTGAGAGCATTTTGTTTATCCTCCCCTCCTTCATTGACATTCACTTTCCATGCGTCCTTCCTTGCGGTTCTTCAGATGCAGGCACCTACGCTGTAACCGACCAGTGCGCCCATCCACATCGGCCCCTTTCATCTCCCAGTACCCAAGCGAGCGAGACTGCAGGAGGTGGTTTTTTGGAGGGTTTTTCATATTAAAACGTCCCCATGTTTCAAAGCTAAATTGGGCTTTATAAAGTCTATGAACCCTGAAAGAGAGCTCACTCTTTTTTTTTTTTTTTTTTTCGTTTGATGGGTCCCCGTGCCTCGAGGAAATGTTTGAAACGCACCTCGACATTTGTCAGACAAACAGGGTGGACGGAGAAAGCGAGATGGGGCGATGAAAGTTTTTTATTCCTGATTGATAAGGCCGGCCCTTAAGTTTTGATTTTGAAGGTCACTTGTCTTGATATCTGTTCATATAAAATATTTTTACATACAGTTGCAGGAAAAGGTCCTTGAGATTATTATTTTTTTTTTGTTCCTTTTAAGAATGGTTTATTATGTCAGTAATTCATATAATTCCGAGGTGACGCTAAATGGATTTGATATTGAAACGCTGGATTTGAATAAAACATGTTTTAAATGGATATTTTACTTTATTTTATTTCGCTTTCATACTCGGCTCGTGCTGAGGATGCAGAAAATATGGTGCAACCTTGAATGTTTCATTGTATATTCTGCACTGAAAGAAGTCCTCGCCTTGGGCGCAGATGGACGTTGCTGAAGAAAAGTGTGAAGAGATTAATTTCCGAGCATTTTGGCTTTTTATGCTTCAGAAACCAACGTTACTTACGGGTCACCTTTTGAAAAGCGTTTGTCTGTGCTTCCACTCTGCTCATATGCCACATGCTCTCTTTTCCACCTGACTGGATTGAAATCTAAAATACTCTTTATTATGGTGGAAAATAGATCCAGCCCCTCCCCCAGGTTCTCTGTTTCTCTTAATTATGAGCCATTCAACAATATGTTTTCTTTAATGACAAACAAAGGCGCTTTATCTGAGGAATGTCCGCATTTTGCTTGACAGTCCATAATGGAAACTTCATTTGCATTTATTTGGTTGCTTTTAGCCAAAGCCTGAGAGTCTACATTCCTCAGTGTCACTAAGAGCTAATGCAAGTGGTGGGGGGGGGGGGGGGGGGGGGGGGGGGGGTAGGATGCATGGGTGGAGCTTGCCAAATAATTCCTATTCTGCGTTCTATGAAGCGACGAGAGAAAAAAAAAAAAGCATAAAAGCCAAGAATGAATGGTGAAGCGTACGTGTTTTTATACTAGGATAAAGACTGTTTGTGGAGCTGCCGGAGCCTGTTCAGGCCTGCTCGAACACCGGCTGGGTCTTAATGTGTGTAGGGGCATGACATGTGTGATGCAGGCAAGAGCGAAGTGTGAAAAAGGAGAGTGTGGTAAACAAGGACGATGGAAATCGAAGGAGTGATGGGGTGTCTCAATGAGCGGCCTCTGCCTATGCAGGATATGTGAAGAGGCTATTAGTGTTCATGGGCGTGTATGCGGGGGATCCTCCTTTGACTGAGCTGCCCTGAACTCTGCGTGCAACGGCCCTGGGGAGGCTGCTCAGACTGCTCCCCTCCGCACCGCGCAGTGAGTGAGTTTTTGATTGGTGGACGCAAGCTGTGGAGGTGTCAGGTTCACTAGGTGTGTGTGTGTGTGTGTCCGCAGTTGACTGACTGAGTTGAGTCTGATGAGGCTTGATTGATGATTAAGACAAAATAAAAGTACAGGCTCCCTGCTGTTCATGTTGATGTGTGGTATTATGGAAGTGCCTTTTATACAACTGACTGCATCCTTGCAGATCAGTGTGTGTGTGTGTGTGTATATATATATATGTGTGTGTGTGTGTATGTGCTTGCGCAACTTGTGCTCCAAGGTCAGTGATCTGACTCACACATTGACAGACGCACACATACAGGCAGATGAAGCAAAACAGCTCCACGAGAACACGTGTATACTCCCTCTGTATACTCGCCCTGGTATCCAAGAAACCTAAAGGAGGCTTAGATGCAGCTATTGAACCAAAGCATTTGTCTTTGATGTAGCGGATGTATGTATTTAATCTTTCTGGAGGCGAGAGGGTATTCAAAGAACAGATGTATGCCCACCAGTTGGTATCCACAAAACACGGCACAAACACAGACAGACAGACGTTACCTCTGTTTGGCCTTTGGACGCTGCGTCTCCGTGTTGGACGACACGCAACTTCCAGGCGCACGAATGTTCAAATTTACGCAATTAACATTAATTTTGTTCAGAAGGCATTCAGCATAGCATCTGCTCCGTTTGAAGGTGACGCACCGCAGATGGATTAAAGTAATTGCTGCTGCCACACTGTGAGGCCGTCCAGGTGTTCCAGGGATCTGTTGCATCCTTTTCCATTAGGGTTGTGTGACTGATTAGATTGCTTTCATTGTTACTTTGTCTTCCCCGCTATTCCTGATATGATTATTTCAATGCCTCAGCACTGCTCTTTGTTTTCCTCTTGGCAGTTTTTGAAGAAGAACCGCAGCTGCTCATTTGCCTCCAACAAATATATCCATACATTTCCACTTTTAATGATAAACAGTCGACCTTTAAATGAGCCACGTTGGCTGAGGGCATGGCTGCTTCGCGCTGTGTGATCCTCATTCTAAGCGGAATCTCTCACGGTATTTGATGTCTGTGTTTGCCGCAGTTTGTTTAGTCTGCATTATACATGGCATCTGCGTCTTAACCAGACGTGGCTAATGAACTCTGAAAGTGCGTTGTGTTTCATGTCTACATGAAGAGATTGGTCCTCTTGTCGTGTCACGTCCCTAGCTGAAATATGAAATTAAGTTTCACTGAAGCATCTCTGAAAGATGTTTACATAAATATGGAAAAGAGAGAGGGAAGAAAAATCTGATTTCTTAGCTTGACAGGCGCAAGCAATTTAAATTTGAACTAAAAATGATCAGTGGAACAAACACGGACTTGTCAGAGTAGAATACATTGTATTAATCTCTCTGTTTCCTTTAATGTGTAACATTTCTCTTAAATGTACTTGTCCAAATATGAATCGACGCACTGGTTGTCCATCGCGTTGTAGCTGCCAGTCGGTTGCTAGTGGACGTATCGGACTCTGGTTGCCTGGGTAACCAGATGTTTCTGAGTGAAACGTCGGGAGAGCATAAAAATATTGCCTGTGTATGCACTCAGCTAGCTCTTCTTTATTTAAAAGAAGATACTGCTAACAGCATCACTGCATCTGGGTTCTCCCCAAGCCTCCTCAAGCCTGCTGTCAGCCAGCTGTCGTCATGGTGATTTCATGGCTGCTCGTATCTCCAGGAAACTAGCGTTGGTTTGACCAGTGCAAGGTAGTGGGGATGCATTGTTCATATCTATGTACAGTCTATGTACTTCAAAAGCAAACACAAAAGACATGTATTCAGTAGATACAAGGAGGAAGATAGGTTGTATTGATACTGGTTGAATGTTGCACATACTGATTCTAACTGCTTATTATATATATATATATATATATATATATATATATATATATAGATATATATATATATATAATATATATATAATATTATATATAGATATATATATAGATATATCTATATATTATATATATAGATATATATATATAGATATATCTATATAGATATATATAGATAGATATATATATAGATATATCTATATAGATATATATAGATATATATATATATATAGATATATATATAGATGTATATATAGATATATATATAGATGTATATATAGATATATATATATATAGATATATATAGATATATATATATATATAGATATATATATAGATGTATATATAGATATATATATATATATAGATGTATTGTAAATCATATAAATATTTATATAGCTGTGATATGCACCTCCACAACTATTATTTGTCAATAATGAGGGCAACTAATTAGTGTTATATACTACTATATACTATTGAATATTAAATCCATTGATTATTGATATATGTTTATGTGTGTGTACATATGTATATATATATCTAAGGAACTGTTTTAATATATTTATAGTAGTAATATGAATTTCTATAACTGTTACTTATGAATTGGTTCATTATATTTATTATAATGAAGTTGACTGATGATGTTTATGGTGTAATACATATACACTGTAGATTGGTGCAGTTGATTGATTATATATATCAATGCATTTTGCATATTACATCCATTCATTATGTGCAGGATCATGCAATATTGCAATGAATCATAGTGTGATAAGGGGGTAGGAGTTAAGAAGTTTATACTTCTTCCTGCTCCTTCGTATATTCTTTTCTTTTTTACTTTATATTTTTATTTTTGTTTGAAATAAAAGGACATTTATTTGTTCATTCATATGTATCAGACTCTCTCATTGGTCATGACCTCAATGGAGTGGCCTAAAATTTTACATTAATTAATCGTGGTATCTAACCCACTTTCCATTGATAAATTGCTTTTCGCCCCTTCTTCTGGTCTCTTCTTCCGTGCGCAACCTCCTGATAGTCTGTCAATCTACTTGAAATTTACTTCCTTAAACTTGAACTCCTTTTATATGCAAAATAGGTGTGATGTTTTGGTCCGTAAAGGGAGATGAAGGGCCGCTAACTGACTGTTAATTTGCCACACCATCACACTCCCTGACGAGGTAAACGATGATGAATGCTCTTTGCCACGTCGAGTGACACCGCCATCCTACAGTACATCTGTGTCTTCAGAAACATCTGCCGCTCGCAAGCTGCCAGTCCCGTACTCGTAGACATGATATACACACAAACACAGGAGCGTTCATATTAGGTATTCTGTCGATGAAGTGATTAAATACTGGATCGTGGACAAACACAACAAGCACATTTCGCCTGCGCCTGTAACCTGCCTCTTAGAAATCCAAATTCCTTTTATTTCCAGGAGTCAAGCTGCTGCTTTGTGTTGCAAGACTGACTTTCTGAGCCTCGTCATTGTGTCTGCAGCACATTTCAGTTTCAACAATATCCCTAAATCCGTGCTAAATGACGGATACCAGCTCACTTCTAATCTTCCTCAAACAGGAGATGTCTTAGTCTCATTGAGAAATAATTTGAAGCAGACGCCCACACACATTTTCTAAGCTCAATCTGCCCAGTGCTTGGATGTAGTTTGCATTTAACCGTCATGAAACGATAGCAACGGTAATAGCTTTGTGGAAAATGGTCTGCTTTTACGTACAGGTAATTTTTTTTTTCTTAAGTGAGCGGACATCCTTCATTTTAATGTTCGCGCTGATTGTTGACGGTAGTCAAGAAGCTGGCGACTACCCTCATGATGTCCTTGTTTTTCCTTTGACCGCGGCCAAGTCTTGGGTTTATAATTCTTTACAGAGGCCTCCCTTGTCTCCGTTCTCCTCTCTGTGCGCACCACTCCATCATTTCGGCTGAGGGAGGATGCTCCATTTTCTCCTGGCCCCATCCTCCCATCCATCTCATTTGCCTGCTTAGCCGCGCTCGCACTCGGGGCTGGAGCATAAACAGAGCAACAGGGCCGCTAGATAGCATCTACAGATGTGCTGGCAACAACCCCAGATAAGAACCAGCAGCAGCATGTCCCTCTCAAGCAAACAATAGAGCTCCCACTGAAATGTGCGGCGGGGAGGTGGAGAGGGGAGGGGAGGGGGTGGGCGGAGGAATGGGTGGAGACTGGGTGAATGTGAGAGTAATGCAGGGAAGGGGAAGGAGATAGCACGGTGTCAGGGAGAAATTGGACAGAGAGATGGAAGGTGCTGCTGGGAGGGAGAGGTTAGTCTGTGTCATGTCCATGTGGCCCATCAGCAGCAGGACAGGGGCGTGTTTGGTTCGTTTATCTGCATGTTCTGTTGAGGGAGCAGAGGGTGGATCATCGCGCTGGGGGGAGGGAGGGAGGGCGTCGCTTCAGGGCCTTAAGGAAACAAGCACTTGATGAAAGATGCGAGGCCCGTCAGTAGCTGCTCTTTGTTGCTCATGTCTTGCATTTGATTGGCAACTCCTGCATGATCCCAGGGGTGACTCTCCTGACATTGGAAGACGCTCCTGCACCGAAGCTCCTCTCCGCGTCCGCCCTCACCTCCCGCCCCCTCGCCCCTCCCTCCCTCTCCTTTTCTGATAAGTAAGCGAGGGATGGGGAGGGAGGTTAAGCAGAAAGCGTGAACGGATGTATGGTTGTGGTGCCAACACATTTATCTGTGCTCGGGTAATGGGAGCATCCGCCGCCGCGGTCTCCCGTGGCAACGACCCCTGCAGAAGGTTAGCCTCGAAATGGGCCACGAATGAGCTAAATTCCCAGTGATAAAATAAGACACCTTAACATGATTAAAGACCCTAATGCAATCAGCATTGTTTCAACTACAACTCAATTACCTGTAATGAAAAGGGGCTCGTCCACGAGATACTGCGGGGCATCGAGGGGGCTTTATAATCCTTCCCCGAACTACTTGTCGGACAGCTTCACCTTTCGGATGTCGGATAAGAGGAGTCCGCGTCCCACCGTTTCTCTAACTTTATAAAACCCGGCTTTTCGCTCCACCTCCCCCAGAGATGAAGCACTGTACACTTGGGATTTCTGACACAGTTCACAGGAAAAAGGGACAAGCGATACTCCGGGAGGACACATCGAACGCTTTCATCTACACACGGGTCTGTGTAGGGATTTATACTCGCCCGCCGGAGTCTAGGCATCGTTTCGTAATTCCTCCCCCGCTGAAGCGCTCGAGTCGGCTGCTAGTCAGCTGTGTTGACTTTCTCTGTGTACTTCAAACATTGACAATCGGAAGTGAGGAGCTCATGTTGGAGTTGGAGCTAATAAATGTTTACGGCTGATCTTCCTGAAATCACTGCAACACAGAAAGTGGGGAAGATGTCAGAGCAGATGGTTTGTAGGAGACAGAAGGAGGACAAAGTTTTTGTGCTTGTCTGACCACTTAGACAAGGCAGTAGATGAGAAAATACGTTTCAGACCAATCGCAGCTGCTGCAATCTGCATCACCGTGTCATGGAATTACATTTTCGGCACAAACCTGAGTGAAGAGACCTGCAGAACCGTTAAGTAAAATGACACTAAAAGTGCATCCAATGTGCACCTAGAATGATATAAACAATCATTCATCAGATCCTATTTAAATCAAAGGTAATTAAATACAACTAACGACTACACGTGATGTCACCTGTTTAATTAATTACCTGAATCAATTCATTTACACACCGCAGCGCAGCCACGAAAGCGAAACAGACGTTTTTGAAGAGGAAGCCTCCCTCTCCTCGCTGACGTTCCCATGGCAACCGACCTCGCCCTGTCATGTGTCTATCTCCATCCATCTCCATCAGCGATCCTCCTTGTGGTCTCCGTCGTCCGCTCCGGAAACAGGCAATCGGGGGGCTGTCAGGGTGCCAACTGTGCCAGCAGCCTCATTCTGATGTGTCATTCTCCATCTACGCGACTGATTCTGCGTGATTTCATTGTGGCCTGATCTGGCACACGTTACGTGCAGCAAATAAATCTCGCAGTCAGACAAGTGACTCGTCAACAGCAGTCGGCGTACATGAAACTGGTCGCTGACCTTTGTTTCTACCAGAGCATCGACAGCGGTTGTCCTCTGAAGCGGACATTACATTGTGCGCCACCTCCACCGCAGTTGGAAGAGCAAAGCAAGAAGTCGCCTGTGTATGGAGAGAAATGTCGTAATCAGGCCGCACCACCTTCTCATCTGCTCTGTTGTGTTCTAAACTGCAGCTGCAGCCCCCGGGGCCAATCCGCCGATCTTCATAAATGTTTAGAAGGACGTTCTTTCCTCGACATCTGGTCTGCACCCAGAGTGGTTTAGAAGTTCAAAATATCCCTCCACTGGCTAACAGCTTTCAGAGACGCGTATCCCTGCAGAGTGAGCTTGACGCATTCAAAGGAAGGAGTTGGAAGGCTGAAGATCAGTGCTGTGAACATGCTACTCCTAGAAACTTGGATTTGCCGTGATGAAACTATAGACAGATAAAGAAAATAATTGCCAGATTTTAACTTTAAACAGCTGATGGGAGCTAGCTGTGCTGTTAGCTTCTCTTCTGCTAATGTTGCAGCGTGCGTCTGGGATTTCACCTGGGGGACTGAATAGGCTCTCCCGATTGGCTCAGCAGGGATGGGGGCGGGGCCTGCTGTGTACAGGGAGCTTAGGGTCTCAACTAGTGTGCCGCTCTTTGTGAAGCGGTGCGCTGTTGAGACGGCTCCTGTATCGGTGAATGAGTGAAGTGCTGAATGAAAGACAAACACTTCTGCTTCCATTTATCCCTTTACTAAAATATGTTGGATTCATGTTAATGTGAATTTAAAGAAATTCTAATTTGTGGGGGATAATTAAAAAAAATATATATAAAAAATGTCTAATCAACCAAAGATTTTCGCGCAGTACCTCTGTGCCCCTGTTGAAGACCCTATGAACTATAACTTCACAATTGGCTCTTTACTCTTCAAGCGCTCACTGGCCACAAGGTTACGCCATGTTTCTTCTTTCTGTAGAGACATTTATACAACCCCGCTGATGAAATAGGGACCCCAGTCTGACTCCTGTTGAACACCACCTATCGATCTTCAGTCTGCCTCTCAGATTAATGTGCGCAGCACCAGCTTTTCTTCGCGAGCGAGTGTGTGGGCGTCTGTTGTATCTCAAAGCTCGAATTCATCGTCAAGCCAAAGTGTTTTCCTCAAATGTAAACTATCCATTTGTTCTAACAACAGGCAGCAGTTCGCATTTGATGGAAACTAAACGTATTTGGTGACAGTCTATATTTATTGCCCGACGTCGTATCATTCTATCCTGACTGTCACCCCACCCGCTCGACCCACCCTGTTGCTGGAAAAAAACAACAACACATAATGTAGAGATGACACCGGCAGGCATGTGCTTTTCATCGTCTCCTCAGTATGTCAGGCCTGTCAGGCTTCATACATAATGAAGTGTCTCAGTGACTTCTTTATTAGATTCCAACACACAGTCATTAATTAATTCTGTTTTCATTCATGTCAGTCTAGCAAGACCTCCCACCTGTCACCCCCCGACAGGATCAAGGCTGCTGTTACTTTTCAGTGCTGGAGGAGTCAAGTGCGAACATCTTCTCTTGACACTGACGGGACCTTCAGAGTTTTTCATTCCCAAACTTCTCTTAACCTTGGTCTTGTTTTAAAGCAGCAAACTCTGTTTTTTTTTTCTTTTAACTTCGCTCCAAGCTGCATTCTGCAAATTCACATGTGTGTGAGTATTTTAAGACGAACACCCAGAGTCTCTATGCAAGTCGGTGGCTTTGTGCCTGTAATATCTTCCCCTATCAGGGCCGTACCGACGCTGTAATTAAACACTGAGGGTTTTCTTTGTAAAACGCTTAAATTGGCCCCCATTTTTGACCACATCCGATATTCAAACCAAAAGTAAACTCCCCCTTGGCATCAGATATAAAGAATTCACGCTGTGATTTTCATGTAACATGCGCAGCCACTTAAGAACATCTCCAAAGCGGCGGCTCTCAAAGCTACATTTCCTAGTAATCTAGGCTGCATTAGGGAGCCAGAGAGAGTGAGATAGAATATGTTTTTTTGTTCCTTTGTATCATAAATGCTGAAGTGGCGTTATCAAGAGCGATGTGAGGAGGGTTGTTTAGAGGGAGTTACTTTGAGTGGGTTTTGCAATCCAATCCAATTAAAGTCTGATAACGGATAGTAGCAGAAGAAGTAATATGTGGAGTCCTTTGCAGAGCAGACAACGGCTTTTTATGCATCTGCCTGTTGTTTATTGCTCATCTGCTTCCACTGGGTTTTCTGTGCACATGCAAGCAGGCGTGCTGCACATACAGAGTGCATTAATGTATTAATAATCACACGCATCCAATGCTTTACCAAGGGACGGTCATTTTCTTCTGCTGAACCACCTGCACATTTTTTTTTTTTTTTAATAAAATTCCTTTCCACTGGCATTTCAAAATTCTCCTTAAATATTTAAGCATTAGCCCTGAAACAGACACATAACAATAAAATTTGATTCACAAGTGTTGAATAAGTGAAAAGTTTTTTGGAGTAACACAAGAGAGTCAAAATTATTATAGAGCTTCTTTCATTCCGGACCCAAGAGGGCTTTAACAGAGCAGTGTGTGAGCTTTAAGATTTTTCTTTCCATTTTTTTGCATGTGGCAGCCAGATTGAAGAGTCCTCATAATCAGCATGTCGATGATATCTCTGTAAACGTTCTTCCACTGCTTGTGACACCATCAAAAGTGTTAATAAAACATTTTTTTTTTTTTTTTTTTTACATAATTGAGGTCAAACTTAGTAGTTGTAGTGCTGCTTCCTACCAAATTAGGTATTTTAACCATTCTGGTTTGCTTTCTGTGTACACCGATCAGCAACGACATTAAGACCACTGACAGGACAAGTAAATAACATCTGACTCTGATGAGTCATAACTGTTTTGGAGACACAAGGGAGACCAACACAATATTATATTAGGAAGGTGGTCATAATGTTACCTCTGATCAGTGCATACAATCCAGTAACTAAAGTCCCGTCAACATCAGTGATACCCTCGTTGTTTATCTCTTTGTTGCTGCCACTTGAACACCAGTGGACGTTCCAGGCTCCGGTTGCCTAGGTAACCGTCTTCTGTTTCCCACCCCAAATGCTTTGGAGTGAAACAAGCAGAACATAAAATAATTGCTAGTGCACGGATGGAGCAAGCTTTTCCTGACGCTCTGAGTCCTATCAGAGTGTCAGGATGGGGAATGTGGTGGTAGCAACCAAAGGAGAAGACATTGTGATATATGCAAATCAACTGCACCGGTTGCTACCATTTGCTGTCACCTCAAAGCTGAGATTGGTTGAACTTGGTACCAGCCCACTTCACAATACCAAAGGTTGTTTTGTTTTCCCTCTCTCATTGCTACCACTCACCTATTTACATTAAGATGTTCCTTCGTTAGACTCTTACGCAGTGTATCTTCACTCTGCGTTAGACCAAGTGCATAATACGAATGAGGTGTACGTTCTTTACCGTTTGACTCTAAGAATGTATGCAGGCTAAACTGTATGATTTGTTGTAATGGAGGAAGCCTTTAGAAATATTCCCCTTTGAAGTCTCCGAAACCTTCAATTAGAGAAATTAATCATCACTTACGCTGCAGCTGGTTTTAAAGAGAGCACGAACAGAAAGAACCACTGAACTGAATAAAGCAACATAGATAATGCAGAGGAGGATTTTACAGCATTTAGACCTCCCTCTCAAAGTCAATACACCTAGTAGCAATTATTGTCTTTTTTGACTACTTGATTACCCTTCCACTCCCTCATTCACCCGACATCTTGGATTTTCTCTTTCATTAATTGGATGTCATCACACTCCCTTAATTGACTCTTTGTCAGTTCACTGCAATAGGTTGTGTTTTGTCTGAGCAAACTTGACTTCCTCTGTCTGTCATTGTGAAATTGACAAATACGCAGACAATGGAGAAGAGATGGTCTTTGTGCTCATGCGTCGCAAAACTGAAAGTGAAAGGGCTGATAATAATGATAATGGAGGACAAAGAGAGTGTCTTTATCATGTCCCTTGGACAGTCTTGCACTACAAACACTCATACATGTTTGTAACTGTCAGTGCTATTGAGGAATTATTCCCACACCAAGGGTTTTGATTTTCCTTTCAACTGCTCCCTCTTTGATCAGCCTGACTAGTGTACTTCAATTTCAGGTATTGATTTCCCGCATTTCCCAGAATGACTTTCAGCAGTCCCCGGAGAATGGGCGTGAACTTGTTGAATTCAGAGAGGGAGAAAGGAAGCAGAGAGAAGTGGGGGAGGGGTGGGGGGGAATTATGGTGTGGTGAGAATGAGCATCTCACTTGTGGCTGTGTTGCTGGGGTGTCTGTCGCTTTTGTGATTTGTTCGTTCTTTCTGATGGCGTTGCAGACTTCTGTCAGGCTCTCTTGTGTTTATTGTGCAGTGCTTTACTTCCACCAGTTACAAAACAAAATGTTGCATTATACATAGTACTTATTTTTTTTTCCCTCCTCTTACAGTCCCTTTACGAAGCGGTTGGCGTGGCAACTGGTAGTCATCGTGATGTCGCATTGTGTCAGTAACTAACTGAAACGACACTTGAACATGCATCAGTATTATATTAACTACCTAAAATGAAAAAAATATATATATCCTTAGAAAAAAAGTATTCAATGTGTGTTTTAGTATTTTAGTTTGGGGTGGAGCTTATGACCTTTACTGCAGCCAGCCACCAGGGGGAGCTCTACTTGCTTTAACTTCACTTTTGAGAAGCTGTTCGTCATCCAACTCTGTTTACAGTCTGTGGGTGCAAAGGTCATATCTAAATAGAAGACACTCCTCTTTGAGTCTAGAGGACAGACAACAAAACTCATCATCAAACACATTTACTGCCGTTATTACCAGTAGCTACACAAATATGATCTAACAAGGCTCCTCTTTGCTGGACGTTTTGTTTTCAGTCTGGCATTTAAGTGCAACTTCCATCAAGAAAATGACTGACTCAGCACAGTACAGAGAATAACAACGTATTTAGCTAATAGCCTATAACTTAACGAGGATTTTAAAATCATTACAACATCTTTGCAGTGAGTGTAAATGAATCGAATAATGATACAAAGGAGACTGCAACACAAATTTAAGTACTTGTATGTTTAGCTTTAAACTTCATCAGTTTCTGAAATAAAGATTTAATAGTCGGTTTTAATAGGGTTCTTGTTTTCAGAGATGAATGAGACTTGATTTGGAGTGTAATTATGCACATGAATTTCGCGCCTTTGAATCATTTATAGTATTGGTAGAAATTCATTGAGCACATGTTACTGTAAATATTTACATTAAATTCTTTAATGAAGGAAACTGTTCATGACAATAAGGCAATTTTCTCCAGGTAGGAAGTAAAGAATTAAAGGTTACAGTAAGAAACACAAGTCTCCCAAACAACGCTGCAAACGTGTGGCCGATGTGTGAAAGTTAAGCGTTGATTTATGCTGCCCAAAGTGTTTTCACTCCGAGCACAAGACGTTGTCAGACCCGAGCCATATATGGAAACATAGCCCTGGAGAGAATGTGTAAAATGTAAGCCAGCCTCAGTTTTTTTTTTCCATTAATTACTTAAACTGACACTGCTTGAAAATATGTAACACAGAGCACAGTAGTATTTTTGATCCAAGGTGAAAGGCAGCCATTCTGCAGCCGGTTACTAATTCCACTGAATCTCGAGGGAATTCCTTAAAGCCTCCTGCATATTCCATTAAGCTGCTCATTGTTATTCTATACCTGATTTTAATTAGGAATAGTAGGAACCCAACTGTGTGATTTAAGGGTATGACTGTGTACGTGTGTGTGTGTGTGCGCGGTTGCACTCGGTTTTGCTCCAAAGAGGAGCAGGCAGTCGTTACGCTCCTTTGTAGCTCTTTGCGGCGCCCTCCTTTCTGCTAATCTCCACCCAGTGATGGACACATTCATTCATTAGCATTCATATGATCATAAGCCAAGGCAAGGGGACGTTGTGAGGTGGGGTGCATCTATATAACCGCTCCACACAAGGGATGCGCTTAGTGTCACTGTCGGGTTAACTGCTTCATTTTCTATAGTAAAAAAAAATAAAAAATGTTATTTCGAGGCGTGTCGACAACAGTAGTATTTTACTCAACAAAGAGATGGCCTTCCGTTGGAATAAAACTCTCTCAGTCCTCGCGTGTTGACCACTCAGACATTATTGCTCTCCTAGAATCATTTGGCCTCATCACACTCTGGTAATAGGAGTTGAGATTGGCAGCGCAGCACTTCTGCTCAATAGATGGTGCTGAGCAAGGGGCTGGAAAATGAAGCTCCCACTCAGTCGATTTAAATGGAGAATTGTGATTAATTGGAATCGATGGTGTTAGCATCGACACTCTCCACTTCCCATCTACAGCGCCCCGCCTTGACCCGCGCTTAATGTGCTTATGTACACTCCTGCACATATCCCACAAAGCGCGCATACATATTCATGGCTTTATAACCATCCACTTCATTATAACTAGAATAGGCATGGCTACGTCTTGCCTGTGTGAGTTCGGCGCTTGTTCACACTCGCGCGCACCCTCGAGACACAGTAAACCGATGAACTCAGCCTGGAGAGATGTGATGAGGCTAGAGGAACAAAGGATTAGTCGATTTTAAGCTGGAAACGCAGCAGACTGACTGCAGACCAGGTCAGAAAGCGCTCGCAAACGTCCCAGCTGAAGGTGCGAGTGTTCTCGTACTCTGAACGCTGCGGATGTTTCGTTTCCTGTCATGGCTGCGGATGACTTTTAGGGTCTTTGGGCTTAAGTGTAGAGGTCTGTTAAGGTTCTCAGTCATCCAGGTCATGGTAATCCAAAATGCCTTTGGTATTTGCCAAAGTGTAAAGATTTAACATTTTTACTCAAAGTCTGTAGCTGCCACTTTAAGTCCTGTGGGTCGTCCTTTTAAAATGTCAGTAACAATATTTCTTCTACCCTGAAACTGAAATCCCTTTGATAAGCCTTTACATGAAGGCTTAATAGAAAAGAAAATGCGTTTACTTGCAACAAAACATCAATTAGAATACAAGTGTATATATTATATTTCCTCAAAAAGAGTCAAATCTGCTGGAGATGTAACAGAAGAGGAAGTTTTCAGTTTAAGAAGATGAGCAAAAACAGAACGAGCATAGATTCTTTTAAACGCTTGTTTGAACAACTGGTTGTTTCCGTCCTTCCTGGGAACTCATCACATCATCTGATGTTTACCCCGCGTGGGGTAAAGATGTGGGCAAAGAATAATGATTATAATTTATACTGTATTGATCCCACACGGGGAATTATTCTCCTGCTTTTGACTCTTTGCTTTTGATAATTTGGGCGTTTACGACTGCTTCTCTAAACAAAGCTCCCCTAATATGTTGATTCAGAGAGAAACAATCAGATCACGTGTTTTTACGCGGTCATTAGGTGATAATATTTTTATACTGAACTGATTATTAAAGGATTACGCCAACACTCTCAATCCGATGGAGGTATGCTTTGATGTCACAGCAAAAACGTGGTGAAATGTATCAGTAAATACAGCGAGACGCGGAAAAATGTGGATTATCACATCAAATTAAGGACAATTGGACTAGTTTGTAAGGACAATATGAACTTGTGCAGATTTGGAAAAGTGGATTAGCTTCAGTGTCAGTAAATTTAAGTTAGTTTTAGGTCATTTCATTTATGATAAATATAGTTAAGATAGGAAAGATTATTTACATGCTGTGTGGTTAGCGTAATCGTAACTTTAATATCTCAGTTTAAACTTGCCCCTTTAATTACTTACATACTTTTTGCTTTCAATTACTACACCTTTATTGTGCTTCGTGGATGTTGAGACTCGTGTGTCTATTAAGATGATAGACTAATTTTAATACTTCTAAGAATGTGTCACTTTTTTTTGCCACGGACCATCAGAGACATGTACATATTTGCTATCCTGCTTGAAATAATATCACTTTTTTCCCCCTTGATCTATTTTAGTGAGGATTTAAATCTCCATGTAAACTGATTGTTTGCTCCACACGACAGCCACTAATGATGAATAAGGATTTGATTCAGCGATTCAGCTTCACTGCCTCTAATCTAAATAATTAATCAGAATCTTTTTCTTTTTTTTTTTACTTGGCTGGTATGATTATACAGTAAGTGACTGGCAGCTCTGATACAAAAATATCAGTACTGGCATCAGCTAAACCCTTATTAGCTCAACTATTGTGTCGAGACGCACTCAGGGAAGCTGAGCACGTCGGCTGGGGCCAGGAGGGGAGTCTGTAGCCGTTGGAGCCTTATCTTAAAGCGTGATTTACCCCGGAGCCGTTCTTGGCAGGGGATTTGAGTAGATGTCTGCAGGTGAGACGGGGCAGACAACAAGTCATCACTCACAAGTTTGTCTGCATCACTTCCTGCAGACAAACTTCCATTCATAAACAAACTGACTTAAACCGGCCTCTTTCTGTCATCTTCACTCGCACGTATTTTCATCCAGTTGTTCCTCACTCGCTCACGTTACCAAGGAAACAACCGCAGACCGCCCAAAAAAAAAACTCAAGAGGCCCTCCATGGTAATAACACAACATGATATTCTCTTTATTGTAGATGGAGTGGCCTTCTTACTTTTAAAAACAACTCTTCCTTCCCCACTAATAAACCCAAGAATACCATTTGCTGTTTACACATTGTAAATTCTTCCTAATTGAAGCCGTTGTGTGCGATTGTTTCCAAAGCGGCCCGTGAGTGTTGGTTTCAGATCAATGGCTTCAAACGCAGGAAATAATTATTTTGCGTCGAGATGAAAGTCGGGGTACAGCAGCACAAACAGCCCGTGGATCCAGCCTTTTTTTAATTAGTGCTGTGTGTCTCCTGCTCTGCGTGGCAAATTAACATCCACCATCGAGGATAAGTGATTGTGCTGCATGAGTGTGTGTGTGTGTGTGGGTGGCTGTGTGTGTGCGTGCTTGAGGATTTGTGCGTGCAAGATGTCAGGGTACGTCGGGGTGTAGGGTGAATATCTTAGCCTCTGCCAAACTCTTGAAAAAATATCCTGAACATAGATTGCCAGATCTCGCCTCCAATATGTTTTTTTTTATTTTTTTTTTTTTTTTTTTTTTATAGCATGCCTAGCTGCTGTGGTTCGAGATCGATCTGTTTGTTTATTCAGTCTGACTCAGTGAATTTATTACTTATATGACTTATATATAGCTGAAAGTTAAATCAAGGTGAAATCCGAACGGTCTTAGTCAGTTTTGCATATTTTAAATTCAGCTACTTTCTGATTTTTCTTTTTTTTTGTGACATCTCAGTGATTTGTTATTCCGTTGATGCTAAACTGAGCTGTGGTTTATTTTGCGTCTTTGTCTCGTCCGTGTCCTTTCAGGGATGCCCAGGTTCGCCAGTCAGCCCCTTCCCAGCACCGTGCGTCTGGGGGACAGTCAGGTGATGGCGTGCGAAGTCAACTCGGACCTGGTGCCCTTCACCCGGTGGGAGAAAGACCGCCAGCCGCTGGAGCTGAGCGCCCGGCTGGTCCAGCTGCCCAGCGGAGCCCTGGTTATCAGCAACGCCTCGGAGGGCGACGCTGGCCTCTACCGCTGTCTGGTGGAAAATGTCGGCTCTTCCAAGACCAGCGACGAGGCCCAGCTCCAGACCCTGCCAGGTAACGCATGAGATGTTGTCCTTTAAGGTTTTATTAGTGGAAAATGATGATCTTCAGCGGAATGAGTGCACTGGGCACTATAGTACTCTTGAATACCAACAGCAATCATCCTAGGGCTAGGTGGTATACCGGTTCACCCCGATTTCAAGGGACAGTCCCATTTTGGATGTTCTGTCCCCCAAAGTGTTCCCAGTTTTAGCTTTTTATGATTGAGAAGAAAACATTGCACGCATACTACAGTTATTACGGTAGCCGGTCGCGCTGGTATTGACACTGTAGACATAGCAGTTTAAATATGAATAAATATGTCAAAATAAATTAAATTTTAATTGTCCCCGTTTCTTCATTTTATCTTGGTAATGTCCCCCAGCTGTCCCCGGATTTCCACATCATCAGGCAGTGCTCACACGAGGCCACGCAAACCTGTTTTACTGTTACTGTTTTACAATATTTACTCATCGTCACAGTAAAACAGTCCATCCTTGCTCAATCTGCTGCAGTAATCCCTCTCTCAACCAGCAGAAAATGTTGAGAACACGTGATTATGCAAGAGAACAAAAAATACCATAATATACCTCGATACAGTCAGAATTTTAAAAAATAGCTGATATGGATTTTTGGTTATAGCGCCCAGCCCTAATTCATCCTGCCCGTTCTCAGTTGTTACTTGTTATCCAACATTTCCACGTCCTTAATTAGAGCTTTCAGACTGTCACTTGCGCAGTAAATTGAAATTAATTTATCATCCAGCGTATTATTTAATTACAGAGGAACACGGTGTTCTCTAAGTTGCTCATTACCTTTAGCCTGAAAAGACCTGTCTGGCTGTGGTTAGAGATTGTCGAAAAACTGAAAGGGGTGATAAAAATTCCCAGCGGGGTTATCAGTGACGTAACGGCCGCTCCATTGCAGCTCAAAAGGAGCCTGAATTCCTTTGTGGCGGGGTCTTGTCTCACCCCTCTAGAAGTTTTATTTACTGGGCCGTTAAGCACCAGCCTCCTGCCAGCACAGAGAAGATATTAGAGCTATAAACCAGGCTTCAACCAGACCCCGGTGGGGGGGCTGTATCTCTAAAGATGTTCTGAAAAGTTGGATGTATAGAGAAAGTAAGTGCGGCCTTATTAATGCTACAAAATGTTGAAATAATGACATTTTGTAGTTATTTGTCTGACAACACATCAGCTTGAGGTGTTTGGGTATTCCCAGTGAGCAACGTTGTCAGAGTGTAATATATTTTCCTTAATTAAATTCACAGTCAGCTTTAGAGATGTGTGATAAAAGCATAACCTCCAGATTATTGCAAAACGCCGTTCAGCTAACGGCCTCGCTTGGTTGCAGTCGGATTTATGTGGAGCAGAGCCGAGACTTGAGCCGTCTCAGACATCAACACAGGCATTATTCGTCTTAACCTTCTTGGTTGCGGTGTCAGGAACGGCTGCCCATCAGGCTCGGCTTCTTTTGAAGTTTTTAACACCGACGACGCCAGAAATGTAGAAGGTCGCTGCTCGGCTTCACTCACTCACCTCAGCCTTAACCTCCGCCTTGACCCTGACCCCCTTTTTTTGTTTTTGTTTTTTTCTTCTCTCTCCTCTCTAAGAAACCGGAGAAGACAGGAAACTGGAGTTCCTTGTTCAGCCTGCGCCTGTAGCCAAGATGATGGGCGCCACCGTGCTGCTGCCCTGCGTGGTCACCGGTTACCCTGCGCCGCACGTCCGCTGGATGTTCGGAGACAAGCTGCTGGAAGAAAGGTATGACCCAGGAGTCTGGCTGTAGTTTGGCACGTACCGTTCTTCCCAAGAAATCTCAAAAAGCTAAAGATTTTCTTTGGGAATCTTCCATCTTTTATGACAAAAAATGCTTTGTTATTGCCATAAAAGCCCTACTTTCAAAATTACCTTAACCCTGTAGTTGCCAGCAATTGCAAATACTCGTTCTAAAGCCATTAAAAGCTGCACTCGGCTTCCTCTTAGTCTCACACGTTTCTAGCTGTTGAAAAGCTGCAGAGATTGTAATGCATCGCTCCTTTCCTCCCTGTACCTCTGGCTCCCAAAAGCTGTTAGCCGCGGCGCTTCCTCCCCAAGGTGTTAATGCTATTCTGCCATCGCTACCCGGCGAGCCCCAAGGGGGGACCTCGACGTGCCAACAGAGCCACTTCATCTGGGAGACGGGGCTGCAGGGTTGCCAGCAGAGGGGAAGTTCACAAATTAAGAGCCGAGACAGAGTGTCACAGCGCCTGTGCTCTCACTCCTCTGGCTCTCATTAGCTCGGGCAGTGCAGCTCAAGTCCCTCGGAGAGAATGGCATTGGACATGGGAAGTTTGATTCTCACCAATTAAGAGAGCACTTTGTTTACCTTACCCCCGTGTGCCAGAATAATAACTGTGCGCGTTGCAGGGTCACGAGAAAATGGCGAAGAAACACAGAGGTCAGTCGTCTAAATCCATCTGGAAAGGGGATTTCTGCCTTTTAAAAAAAAAAAAAAAAAAGAAATTAAATGTAAGGTCAGCGTGGAGTGATGTTGAATATCATTAGACCCTCCAACCTTTAGTTCCAAGCACATCTCAAGTTAAATGTCTTTAATGCCTCTGACCTCCGGTGGGATCTGGCTAACAGGACACTTATTAATCTACCTTGTATTAATTACTAAACAATATCCAGTGTGCATACTCGCTCCCCGAGGGTGTCTCTGCTGGTAATTAGCAAGCCGACTGAACAACCTGGGGAGTCTTGGTAGAAGAGGACCCCGATGCTCCTGCCTTCAGTGTGGAGAAGAGTTGTGCGATGAATGCACCGCCAAGACAGCTCCTTTGATTCTAATACGACACTGAATATTTCCCCTCTTTCTCTCCTTGAGCGTCTCTTGTTCCTCTAAGGCGCTACACGAGAACGAAGAGCTGCTGTCAATTAAAAGTCGGCGTGACATGCAGTGTGAGGTGGAGAGAGAAAGAGGGTTGGTGTGGGGGTGGGGGGGTCTGTAAAGAGCGTCTAATTGGTGTTTGGTGCGCGGCACAAACGGGAGGTCTTGAAAGTGGCGACGCCAAAGCTGGAGACACGAGATGAAAGTTGATGAAGTTAGCAACCAGCTAGAAGAAAGGGTGACGCTCCGTGGGGGGTAGAGGACGGAGAGGGGGGGATTATTAACGCTGAGCTTCAGCCGCTGATGCTTCAACTCGCTGACGTCTTTTGTTTTTCTTTTTTCGCGATCCGCGCTGCGAGTCTGAGCTACGTGTTAAGGCAGGTGACTAAATGTGAGTGCTGCATGAAAGTAGTTTTAGACAATACTGATTCTTGGATGTGTAATTGTCTCCGGGAAGTCTTTGCTAGTCAATCCTCCAGCCGACTGACTCCACAGAAGTACTTAAGGCTTAAGGCTTTTGAACACACAGCGGGATCCTTCAGACGTCTTCTCACAGTGTGCCATATAAGGGGCTTCAGTCATAAGTTGGATGGCTGTCTAAGTCTTTTTATATGTGTGTAATATATATATATACACACACACACACACCTCAGGTCTAATCTTTCACATACAGTATGATGGGGAGTGCAGGTCCAGGGATGACTTAACTTTTTCAACATTTTTGTCCTTGAAAGTAAACCTGTAACAGATTAAATAAGATGACGCCCTGAGAGATACCGATAGTCATCTCTGGTCATGGACTTTGGATGGTCACCTCTACTGATACTGCTCCTTAGACATTGTAAGGGGATAGTTTGGGCTTCTCGAAAGCATGGGATTGCATAGCTTGCCTTGGTATACCTCATGAGGATTGGAATAATTCCAGTACAGGAATGTATGGAATGACCTCCTTAGCCAACCCAACCCAACTTCAAATAAGCAAAAGAAAATAAATACTGTAGATGGATGGATGTCGGCATTGAGGCTGCACCGCAATTCTAAACATGTGGCGCTAAAATATATGAAACATGGCTTATCTGTGACCTCTATAATGAACCCACAGTTGAATTTTTGAAAGTTTCAACAAAAAAAAAAAACAAAACAAACTAACTGGAATGTCTTGCGGAAATAATGTACATCTGGATGGGTGTATTGAAGATAAGAGTAGAAAATGATGCAGAGAGCAGTGATTATCGTCAAGAAAGGAACCGTAAACAGATGCCCGTGAATGAATCCAAAGTACACCCAGAACGATGTGTTCCGGTGGGTGCTGTAGCGTTTTGAAGTCTGATCAATCTTTAGCTGGGAAGGAGTGTGAGGCATTTGAAAAAACTTGACTTCTTCTAAAAGCTCGATCAATACTGCTGCTCTACACAAAAATAACAAATAAGTTGTCTCGCCTGATGATCCCCTTTATCAGAATAATACTCTTGTCATAGTTGTACAGTAATAATCAGGAAACCACAGATAATGATCGCAATGAGTGGTTTCTCTAGTCTAATTTCAAATCAAATCCCCAATCTATTTTTATGCAGGAATACCGTTTTAGTATAGTTGTATAGTAGATAGAGTACTCTATAATATGATCTGCTGTTTGTAATTATTCTGTTCCATTACCTCCATACATTATGTGGAGCTATGGATTGTCATTTCAGTTCTACTGTAATATATATATATATATATATATATATATATATATACTTAAGCGTCCGCCTATCTTCAGATTCATTTAGGCTCTGAGCAAGTCCACAGCCAAGGACACTAAGCTCCCCATTTATTTTGATTAAGCTCAGCAACGCTGTGGCAGAACATGGCACCCTTTAAGCTGTTCAGTCAACACCTTGAGACGTATTCCCAGCAGAATCATCGCCATCGTCGGTGCCAAACTCCACAGAGAAGCGGACCTCAGACATGCTGGTCCTGATGACTCTCATGAAAAGGGCAGTCATCTTTTGTTCTCGGGACTATCGCTCTATCACCTAATAGAATTCCCCAGCAGTCAATAAAGTGGATGAATTATGCATGTCGGCCAGCAACAGGGAATTGACGGAGCATGTAAATCAAGCGTCTTCCAAAGCCTCCAAGCCATCCGTCTCCCCTCCTTCTTGTCTTCTCGCATTCATTTAAATATGATTGTGTATATTGCGTTTGCTTGTGTATGACGGGAGGAGCTCGGAGTAGGAAATTTGTTTTCAATTGCGCTGCGATGCAACCACCTCACATATATGTGTTGCATGGAAAAAAACACACCCCGCCTTATTCACTTGTGTGTTTCTAGGTGCGCAAAAAAGGCAAATGCACACAGACATACGAATAAATGCTGATCCATACTGCCGTCCAAGGGGAATCTTCATTTTAGTGAGCTACTGTGAATGGCTTCTTCTCCATGTCACAGCACATCAGTGCTTCAACAGCAGGAAGCCAGAGAGGTGAAGTGGTGTTTTTAAATATAAATATCATAAAGGTGTCAGACCTGATGCTCCACATATGGTTGAAAATAAAAAAAAAAAAGAGTGACACTTTCAAAAAATATAATAGATATCGCAAAAACATAAGGACAAATATTTGCATCAAAAACTTTGACAATCAAAAGTTTTCTTTAAAATTTTGTTTAGTTTGCTGGAGTTTTGTATTTATGTTGGGTCAGTGACAGTCAAAGTAGTTTCATGATGCCTTACAGGAAGAAACCTACAACAGAATACGAGAGGACCCCCGTGTTTTAGGCCGGCCGAGTAGAGAGGCAAAAAAAATAAAATAAAATAGGGAGATGGTGCAGAAGAAAAATAAGCTTTTGCCATCATTTATTCAACAAAAAACATCAGTAGATGGAATATTTTTCTGTGGAAAAAGAAGTTGGAGACAGAAGTTGTTTTTTTGTAGGCATTTTGCATAATTGAAATATTAATAAAATAAAACGGCACATGTCAGATGCTTAATTAGGACGTTTGAAACTAATTTTTATGGATTTAAGGTGTTTTGTAAATGGGTTTCATTTTTTAAATTTATTTAAGTTTATGCAGATTACTTCAAAATACCACAACAAATTCTGTATAAAATGCAGAAATAATTTGATTTAATATATCCCCTGTTTTTTTTGTTTGTTTGTTTTTTTAGCTATTTTTTTTCAATATAAAGTCAAAAATATTCATGGGATGTATTTATTTTTTCCACTTCCCTGTCTCATGTCCCTGCATCACCCATGTGTCGTTGTGAAATTGCCAACGCACAACACAAACTGTATTACGATCCCTTGTTGTGATGTTGGATTCCAACCGGCATCCCTTTAAATAGTTGTTTGAGCCACACACACAGAAGAAGAATTGGTTCCACTGCTCTTGAAAAGATGGCATGGCTGAACAAATGGCACCACCGTTTAAAGTTCCATCAAAGCCAACAGTCCTCCAAAGGCAATCATCCATAATTTTCTTTTCTTTTGAGGAAAGTCATAAAGCGACACTCAAATTCCTAACCTCCTTTGTTCCCCACCATCCTTTTAAGTGTGTTTGCATTATTAACACCCACACCACCGAGCACTGGATTTTTTTAAATTCTCAATTTGTTTCCAAACCGGTTTAAAGACATTTGGCGACATTTTGCCTTTTTGTTGTTTTTCAAACACCAAAAATACCTATTACAGCTGGTTCAGCTCAACCTTTCAGCCTTTCAAAGAGGTGGAAAGGAGATAAAACCTATTGATGTTAACGGTCTATGAGTTTGACATTAGTGAGGGTTAACGTCAGCAGCGGGAAAAACGCAGCTGCCGGTGCATTCAGAGTCAGTCGGTAATGGCAAATAATAGAGGCCTTAGTGGTGTTTCAGATGTCAGTGGAAAATCGTAGATTCAGCTGACAAATGCAACCATTACTCAGACCGCAGATCACAATTACTGCCGCCTAACTCATTGTTGAGGAAAAATGGAGAATCATTTCTTGTCATTTGGTTGTCTTGAGTTTGGAAGTACACACCCTGGCACATGCCTAGTCGAGCGCAACTCAGAACAACCGCTCTGCCGCAGAGCCTTCTTTTCCATTTACAAGGTTCAGATTTTTGCCGAAACCTTTCATCTTAAAATGCCCGTTTATCGAAGAGGTCATAATTAAATGTAATTTCCCCGTCGTGATTGTTAATGTAGTGGGGAAAAAAACCTTAGTACTGCAGTCTAATGCAGCATCACTGCTGGCTTCTACCCTTTTTCATCCTCTTCTCCAAGATTGGGTCGTGGTGGCAGCGGTCTGAGCAGGGCAGTCCGATACTTTTCCTCCTGGGGGATCATAAGGGTTTCTCAGGCCAGATTAGATATGTAATCCCCCCAGCAAAATTAAAGTGGGTCCTGGGGTCTTAACTCAGCTGCCCGGTAAAACTCCTAGAGAAGGCACTCAGGAGGCTTCCTCGCAAGATGGCCAAATCACCTCAACTGGCTTCTTTTGACAAGTACGATTAGGAACTCTACTCCATCAGATCTACGCAGAGTCTGTGACGTAGCCTATACAAATGGATGGGGAATTTGTACTTCTGCACTGGTTTGTCTGTATTGTTTCAGTTACACTGCTGCCAGTTTGCAGAACGCCAACTCTGTTGAGTTTCTGCGTGTCCCGGTCCCTGCAAGTGGGCCGCGCAGCTCGTGTTGACGTTGGAGCTGATAAATGTTGAGCAACCGTTACTGAAATCACTGCAATACAGAGAAAAAGAAAAGACGGCACAATGGATGGTGTGTAGGAGGCAGAAGGAGACGAGGACGTTTATTTTGGACCAGGCCTTTGTGGTCTGCATTGCAACATCGTGCAGTTTGAGAAGAGGCGGACTTTAGGCTCATGGCGTAGGGTACGTGCAACGTCACTCTTTCACTCGCTACCCAAAGATCATGACGATACGTGAGGGCTGGAGCATGAGGTCATTCTTCAAAGGTTGTGGAGAAGAATGCTGACGACCCTCCGTTTCGAACAAGACCCTAAGGGACGCACTACATCTGGGGGCTGCAACTTTCAAATTACTGACTCTGGACAGCATCAGATTTTATCGGTGCGCAATTAGACGAACATTCAAGATTCTGTTTAACAGTCCGCAATCAAAACAAATGGAAGAATCAGTTGAGATCTGAGTGGAAACGTTTGCGCTCCAGATGTTTCCCTCATTGAGAGCGGTTGGCACGTCCAGCAGAAACCATGAGATCCACAGGAGACCCGGCTGGTTACGAGTTCTGCTTAGGAACTCAAATTGCTTCAGGGCGGGTAAAAATGATAGATGCTAGCAGCAGAGCGGGTTAAGGTGGCGTGGAGTGGTTTTGTTGGCACGTGCGACCGAGAAAACGAGACAAGTGAGACGAGGGTTTGTCCGGGAGCGAAGCGTGGGAAAGTGTCGCAGTGTGTTGATGTTGTCGAGTATGAATTGTGCTCTGGCTATCTGATTCTACCGGCAGCTGCAATTTTTTTTGTTGGCACTAAAATAAAAAAAATCTCCTCGTTCACAAACTGTAATTTACCTCTAACGCTGTGCGGCAGCAGTAATTGAAGTAGAGCTGAGAATATTTGGCTTTGTACACTCATAGCCTGCTTATTGTCACTATTGTCTTGCTGCACAAAACAACTCACTTGCAAAGCTTAATCGTACCTCTTCACCAGACATTTTGTCGGTGTATGTCCTGTTTAAAGGCTTTATAACTTGGTGGAGTGCTGTGGCTTTGTGGACGTGGAACAGCGTGGGGCACACAGGGTTCACATGACTTCAGGCACCCGGAGGACCTGCCAGAGCTATCTAGGAGTATATTACGCTGGTCATGGGCTGCAGAATTCATTGTAATACGCACTAATCAAACGATCAGTTTATTCTTGGAGGCTCGGGTAGCGGGGTGGACGAGCAAATAAAGTCAGGTATGCGCGAGTTGTTTGTGTCTCAAGGGCTCTGCGGCTTACCAGTTTGAGCCAAAATAAAAACGTTTTCATTCCTGAGTCATTTGAGGAGCCCCAGCCTGCTGGCACCAGGTTGCTTCACATGGATCTCTCGCATCAATTTCTATTTATTTATTCATTCATTATCCTCTTTTTTTTTCTTTTTTTTTGTTGCCGTCTCGCATTCCCCCAGTTCTGTATATCTAATTACCACAGGTATGAGTAAAGAAAAATAATGTGTTTTGGAAATGGGACAACTCATTCCAATCCACTGTCTGCCTTCCTTGGATGTAAAATGAAATCCTAGGGGTTTTTTCTTCGCGTTTTGAACGTAATTCAAATTCACGGAACTGTTATGATTATGTTCTGATCAAAAGCAGGAAGTTCAGTTTGTGTTCAGTTGGAACCACAACACGTCGAGCAGCACATTGGTTAGCATTCGGTGTGCATCGCGGCGCAGAGAGGCCCCGAGAGCGAGGAGGAAAGTTGGGATTGAAAAATAAATTTAATCTGAGCAGAAAAAAAAGAGATCGCACCAGGAAAAGTTTAGAGAGTTTCCTCTGTGTCTATCAATAATGAATCCCCCTCGTTTTTTAAATTATTTTGTCTGTTGTGACAGTTCTCGATTCAGCCTGCCTCCCCTCTAGTGCTGCAGAAAGCATGACCCGAGCCCAGCGGCTGCCGCGGCGCCACCGCCGAGTGCTCTGTGACAACACGCTGCGCTGCCTCCATCAACGCACACACCCACAGTTCTTAAGTGATCTGCAGCTTCCCCTCGCTCAGGTGTACTGACCTCGCCACAAGCCTGTGTTGCGGATGACTGAGCCACCACTTACACATAGGAAATGTGTCACCTCCCCAAAGTCCTTCTCTGATGTCTCTGTGGCTGCTGCTGCTGCTGCCTTCGAAGCTGAATAGCAGAACAGCGAGTGAGCTTGTGTTAGAGGCCTCTACACGATGACAGGACATCTTACACACCTTTTTCTGGGGCGGTCAGATATTAGAGGAGAGCAAAAAGGAGGAATATGTGTTTTTTTTCCTCTCCATTTTTCATTTTTAAATGCTTTCAGAGAGTGGAAGGTTGTAGCTGTGAACGCTGACAGAGAAGGAAAGCCTGATATATTCACCTTGTAGCCTCCAGTTTGCTTGTTTATATATTAACCTGTTTGGTAATAGGATGAAAAGTGACGATGGAAGTGTCAAGCTAATTTACCATCTCCGTGTAGGTGAAAACTGGATAATGCAGTTTTAATTAGAGCCTCACTTAGCAGCGTCTCCCACTAAGGACATTCGGCTAATGCGCAATACACCCTTCATATCCTAACCAGCAGGCACCTTGTCTTAATTTAAATGACCACAAGTGGAGAGTGGAGCTTCCACGCAGTAGTAGCGTGAGGCGTCCGAAGCTCATTTCAGCTCAAACCAATTTACCTTTTCTCCCTCACAGTCTGAGAACAGGAGCACATTCCCCGTTTAACAGAGCACTTCAGCTGCTACAGTCAGAGCGGAGATTGACTTGATCTGAGCGGAATGTGAAATTGCCCCGGCCCTTTGATATGTGCTGCATGTGCTCCTCTTTCAAACACAAGAGGAAGCCATCAATGGCCTTTGTGGAGTGGGAGATACTAAAGGCCGAGAGACTGAATAGTTGTCCTGGTGAGACTTACTGTAAGAATGCCTGCTACAGTGGACTTGGGGAACGTCTCTCAGAGGAATTTTTCATTCTCTGTGGAATTGACATGCAGAGCATCCCAGCAGAATCAAATAGTGCTCAATGTAGTGCGAGCCTGATGGCTTTTCCTGTTCTGTGTCACTCCGCGGGGGTTTCAGGACCAAAGGGGAAAAAGGCAGCTGGTTTCTTTGTGTTGCTCACCTCTTTCCAACCTTGAAGACCAACAGTGTTTTCAGGCTTTGTGCTGAGGGTAATATTTTCTGCGTGTGTTTTCTTTATTGTTCAATCTGCTGCTGTCAGAGTGGCCCCTCGGAGCTGTTTGTGCTTTTTCAGACTGTTGTGATCTGGGATTAACTTGTTTCCTGTCACTCTGAATGGGTCAACATGGCTCTTTTGACCTCACTTCAGAAACCGGCCACAGATTAACAAGCTTTACACTGACTGCTCAGAATTTGTTGTGATTTCCATAGAATTTATCTTGCATTACTGTGACATATTAGTTTAGTTTTGCTTATAATTATGATGCTTTCCCAACTATTAAAACAATTTATACAGTATATGTAATGTCTGTACATAAAATAAGACCATGCGTGTTGTATCAGTCCATCTTTACCGTAATAATGTGAATATTAGATTTAGTTTACATACACGAGTGCTAAACAAAAGACTGTTGTAAGGATATAAGTACTAAAATATATACAAAAAATAATAAAAGACAATATCAAATTTGAAAGAATGTACAAGAATACTGACATTCAGCATATACAGTGTGAGCTAGGAATTAAAAAAATGCTAAAAAATTAGAATATAATATAATTGCTGGGATATTAAATGTGGACATTGAGGTCGTTAGTGCTATTATACGAACAAATGTATTTAACATTAGATAAAACAATCAGCGAATAAATCAAATTTATAGTAAACAGTTGACTTTCAGTGTAACTTTGCTAGCTTGCGCTTATAAAGTTAAGCTAGTTAACGTTACGCCTGGAGTTGTTTCTTCCTGGTTTTGACCAACTCTCTTTAAATAATTGTGAATCTTAATGCTATAAAAAAGTGAAGGGCACAAAGATTGGGTTTTAAAAAGTGTCGGTAATGTCAATTTTTACTAGTGAACAACACAAAAAGCTTCACATGCTACGTAAGTTGTCCGTGGCGTTTTCTACGTTAGCAACTGGGGTGTGTGGAGGGTTTAAGGGGAGGGAAGGAAACAGGAGACACTTTCAGGAGCAATAGGAAAAAACAGCGCAAGCACAACATTATTTGAAATGTGCTATTTTTTTCCTGTTCGTTTTGGGGCCATGGTTTACCGTAGTATTAACATTGTATGGGAAACTCTCAGTCTGGTCATGTGTGATTACTGACTGCAATAATGTTTCTTTAACCCGGCAGAAAATATTCACATCACAGAAACTATTCATATCATAGATTCCAACTTTAGTCGTTTACATAAACTCTAAATTAAATTATATGTAACGATAAATGTGTTTACAGGCCCCAAAACATCAATCAGAACACAACTCTACCAAGTGGTTCTGCTTGCAAAGTGAATCTGTTGGAAATCTTACAGAAGTTTTCCAACTTTGTTGACAGAACTGAAATCATTCCATTAAAAAAAAAAAACATATATGACAGAATCACGTTTTCTGCAGCTCTGCCTACATCAATCCCAGAGTCATTCATCGGTTCAAACACTTGTTAGACTCGGTGTTTCTGCCACTCCTGGAAAACGTATCACGTCTCCTGAACATGAGAAAAAATGGATTTAGAAATGATTGGATCAAATGTTTACATGACTATCAGGTATTGATGTTTAAATATTTACCACTACTCTCAATCTGATTGGAAAATTCCTTCCAATCCGTCTGGTTTGCTGTGATTGAGGTGGTTGCGTGAGACATTTTTCTTCTGAGCTATTATTGTGATTATCAGCAGAAATGAAAATTCAGTGTTAAACACAGTGGACTGAGGCAACACGCTTAAATATGCTGAAAAGTGTGAAAGGACCGTGGCTAGCACTAAACTTAACAGGCTATTTTGCCCCCTACCGTTCAACTGAAACAGTGATGTCATTTCGATGACAGCAGGTCGAGTGCCACTTGAATGCTCCACTCCAGCTCAGCCGGGCGGGCAGACAGGCAGATGGTCTCAAAGGCCAGACGCAGGACCAGTCAGGGAGGGAAATGTGGTAGCTTGTGTGGAAACTCTCTCCAGTCAGCAGTTTATTTAAAACTGAATCAACCTCTAGTGTGGAGTTGTTTTCCCTCATTGCGGTCTTTACCTCCATGTGCATTCCTTTGTGCACCGATATCACTAGATTTCTATCTTCCTCAGCCGACCCCCTGATCGTTCTTCTTCTCTACGCCTCAGTTTCTCCCTCTCTGAATGCAGCATTCTCCCTGTAAGCCCTCGGTTGTTGTTTTTGTCCTCTCAGCCTCCTCCTCCTCCTCCTCCTACTTCCATACTTTTTGAATCCAACCAGAACTTGGCCACAGACGGTGCCCCCGTGGGTCTGCTGGGAAAATCAAAGATGGGACTGTCTAAAATGGAGGAGATCCATGGGTTCAAAGCGAGGCTATACAGATAGATGTGTGGCAATACTTTAGGATTAGACATTAATAGTTTAGGATAATAAAATATTTATGTCACTGTGCAGTCTGAAATGCCAGACTCTGATGGCACACTTGCTATTCAGTTCTCAGTCTGCTTCTCGTCTAATTGTGCCATTTCAAACATGAGATGATGAGAAAATATATTATTTTATAGTGTAGCACAGCAACCACGTGAATAGCATGTAAGTCATGTATAAGAAAAGGAAAATGCTCATATGCTTAGTGATTGTTAGTCCTTACAGTCACCTTATGAAAAAAATATGTTTTGCATCAGATTTTGGTCTTGACAACACTGAACAACTTGTTCTTAAAGTCTGAGTCGCTTCTTTGTTGCTCTGTAGATGCATGTCGCCCCAGTTAATTAACAGCTGATGAAAGAAAATGAAAACATTTGTTAAGGCAATGAAACAACAAGTGACGGCATGCAAACTACACATCGCAGCTGTAGTTCCCATCAAGACGGGTTAACTGCAAAATAAAACATGACGACATCTGTCCCGGTGCATTTAATCTTTAACAGCACAACAAGCATCGCAAAATATTACGTGTTATTGCTGCACGGCCCCAGTTATATTACCCGATCTTCTGTTCTTAAATCATGACTGTTGAGACGCATGTTTTCAGGGCAGTTGACTCTGCTTTTAGCAGATTTTACTTATTCAAGAGTTTGAGGTGAGAGCGCAAAAGAAACGAGGACAAGACGTGGAGTCAAACTCGGGTCACTGGGAGAACGTGGAGCTCCGGAGGCTGCATCCATTACCACTCAACGCCAGAGTCGGTGTTTCATGGAAATGGGCTGTTATGACTTTTTACATATATTACAAGGCGGTTAAAAAAATTCAACTGTATCCAGCTACTGATGTGGTGATGCATAGCCCCAAATAATATTAATACATCTTATTAAAGCAAAAGCAAAGACAGTCAGAGACAGCTAATTTAATGACTCTTTGTTCCTTTCTCCAGTGATGGTCGCGTGGAAGTCCTGGGAGGAGGCAGTCTCCAGATTTCCAATCTCACGGAGGTGGATGCCGGCGTCTACACCTGTGTGGCGGAAAATTATAACTCCACCATTGAAGCCCAGGCCCAGCTCACAGTGCAAGGTAAATTTAACAAAATGCAAAAGCTGCAGTACCTCCGGTGGCCACTAGACGCTGGCTCCCAAAGCGAGGCAGTTTGCAGCCAATTTCTCCATTCATGAAAGTTGTATGCTGCCGAATTTTTATACAATTAAACAGTTTAAATTATATCAAGATATAGAGGCATGCTTAATTTAGGGTGTGACCAGTTTGAGTGACAGCTGCATGACTTCAAGGGTTGCGTCCGCCCACCTCATCCCTACTTGTGCTCATTGAATTAGCGGAGTAATAGGTGGGGTCAGGTACAGTCGGGATGGCGACAACCAGTGCTGAGCTTCAAAACTGTTCTGCAGGAATCCTATGATGGCCTCATGGAGGGTTTGTCCATCGTTACAGTATGCTTAAAGTAAAATCTGATTTTTATTGCAGGACTTAAACCATCCTGTTGTGGTTACAAGGCAACGAGTATCTGAACATCTTAGTCACTGTATTATTGTTATGAAGTGAGTTAGAAACCAGCTGACAGCAGTAAATGAATGCACACGTTCAGAATTAGTGAGAAGCAGTGGCAGGTGAGGTTGCTTTAGTTGCCAAGATGAGACAGACCACTCTTCCTGCAATAAAAACTGTGCCCGGTTCATCTTATTATGTTCGGCATTTGGCTTATTACAAGCCCCCCGGACTCGTAGCCCAGACGTAAAAATAAAGCCGCCGATGGTTCAGTCTGAATGAAATGAAGCAAGGTGTGCGCCTTTCCATGCAAACCCTGCAGAGGTTGAGTTGCACGAGCGTATAACTCAGCCCCTGTTGAAATGTGCTGCACACTATGAGCTAGGTGGGATATTATTTTTGTAGACACATAAGCTGTGTTGACAGTAAATATTCAGCATAGCAGACAGCGCCGTGTTAGTCCCTGGCTATATATGTGGCGTTTCACATAATTCAACCCCACGCACGAATAACAGGAAGATCTGAGATGCATATGAAGATCCAGACAGAGACAGTACTACAGTTAGGAGAGGCTGAAGGACTAGCTGGTAACGTTTTAATCTTTTTTTAATGCTAGAAAACAAAGGACAAACAAATTGTGTACCACTGCTATGGACGCGTTATGCAGTTTATGTTCCTGATTATATTCCGCTTTTAATGCACGTTAATTGCAACACTGGTCGAATTGGTCAATATGTTAAAATCAGCATATATGCTGTTGGCTCTAGAAGAAAGCTTATCAGGTGACCAGTGGGGGCAGGACACATAGATGTTTGTGACATGCTACAGCTGGTAAAAGCCCATGTATATAAGAGTTAGTAGAAAAATATTAAAACCACTGACAGGAAAAGTGAAAAACAGACACAACTTTTGGACCAGGCATTCATGTGGATGTTATTTAGACATGTAGCCCCCACCTAGACCAGACCAGACACCCCCACCCCATAGAAATAACACTCGATGATGGCAGCAGCCATCCCCAGCAGGATGCAGCCTGACTCAGACACAAAAATGCTTTAGGAACAACTCAAAAAATCCAAATTCACTACATCCAAAACTGATCAAGTATCTGTGGGCTGTTTTGGAGGCACAAGGGAGAGGAACGTGGTCATAATGTTATGCCTGATCAGTGTATATGTCTTAGAAAGGCAGAGCACACAGGCTGGTTAGAACCCAGAACATTCTTGCTGTTACGTAAACTTATTTTACACATTTATGTTTGTTTCCTCTAAAAACATCAAGTAAAGGAGGTCTCTTTATGTGTAGTTGTAACGCAGAAACGATCCAGTAAATCCAGTCAGTCACAAAACCCCGTTGATCCCTTTGAGTAATTGATTCTTAGGGTTAGTTACTTTATCTCATAAAGTAATTGAATCGTCTTTTTTAACTGGAGCGGTATCGTTGCATTAGATGGCAGACTTATCGGACTACCCTGCAGTACCTGCATTGTAACTGTCGGACTTTATGTTGGTGGAAAAAAAATAAATAAACATGAGCCCATATTTCTCCTGTGTATTTGTATGCTTTTCCCAGATGAAGGGAATCAACAGGATTTGGCGTGAAATAACTTTAAAACGAGGAAACACCCCCAGGCTCATTCCAGGGGTTCATTGCATTTCACACACAGCGTCATCGTGCTATGACTCCAGCCCATTCTCCCCAATTCCCTTCATCTCTCCATCACCCCTCCACCCCCCTTTCATCACTTCCCGTAGCTTACTGTGATTAAAGGAGACAGTAATGGAAAATCGGATCAGGTCACAGGAGGACATCTGACTTCATTCGCTTTCGGGCTTCGAGCCTTTCCACCGAATTCCCTCTGAAGCCCTTCATGTCTCCAGCCTGACCCCGGCAAAGCCCCCCACCTCCGATGTGACAAGAATATTGAGGATTGATCGGCACTTCTGGGGTGCCGTTGAAAGACGTGTAATACAATAAAAACGAAAATAGAATCAAATAACTGATTAGTTCCAGTGCTGTTGACTCTGGAGACTAATTGCATTGGTTCCATCCAGATTCGTGATGAAACTAGATTGCGGCATTGATTCGTTCGCTTGACAACAGAAGTGACGCCGGAAAGGTCAATTGATCCGTCCAATAAGTGCAAAAAACACTCAGATCAATGTGGTATGAATCTATACGACAAGCAACAAAAACAATTTTTTGCCTACGACTGTCTCCTCCCAAAACACCTTAGGGCCTCTTTGGCTGCAGTAACAAGAGGAAATTGTGTGTTTACGGCTGGTGGGTTTTCATAAACACCGGACAGTTTGAGCTCAGGAAAAGACACGGGGAGCCAGCTGGGGGTTTTGATGTGGTAAAGCACCGTCAGGTTTCGCCTGGAGATGCTGCGGCTTGAGGGTTTGCGGCGCAGCTGGCGATCATCTGGAAGGAGGAACGCTGCGGACGCTTCTACCCAATGAGCGTTTTAGTCGTTTTTAGTCATCTGTTTTAAATAATTTAACTGTTTAATCAAAGCAACTGGACTTTGAGTTTTTGTAGACATCTCCTATCCATAAGAAGGAACCTTTTTGAAGAGTTTGCATGCTGGCTGGGAATATTCCCGATATTTATTGTATCAGTAAATCCCTTGAGAGTACTATCTGTGCAGCTAAAGCCTGATATAGCTCATTCCTAAGGCTCGGTTGGTGCATACTTATCAAAAAGACATAAATCGTGCACATGCTGTAGGTACCAAAAATGCACCCGTAACTCTTACTGAGTAGCATTTGCAAAGTACCTTATCTCAATATAAATATTGTCATGATTTCAATTTCTATGTGAGATACGTGGGAGCGGAAGCAAGGTCTTTTTTAGGATAAGTACAATCTCAACCCTAGAACAAGCAAATGCTCAAACTTGTGATTCAGCTCACCGTACTCCATAACATCAGAACGCATTTGTGTCTGTGTCGACCGCACGTCCTCTATCTACGCACAAGAACAACAGAACAAACCCGGGGCAGGCGTTCGCGGTGTGAAATTGGGTGGATGACAGCTTCGGGAGCGATAACGTCAGCAGCTGTCACAAATAAATAGGTTTCCGAGAGCAGTTTATTAAATATAAACTTAGCGTCGGGGAGTTGGAGAAGATTAGAGCGGTTATATGTGTTGAAATAAAAGAGTCTGGCATCATAATGAAACCAAATGGAAAACTTGTTAACTCCACTCCGGTGGCGTTCTGACCAGACGGAAAGTTTAGAAGAATGAGAATCTAAATCAGAGTAACTTTTAGATTACCTTACGTCAGACACTCTAAAGGCTTGTTACACGCTCCGTGGCAAACTTGCTCTCGCTTGTCTTTCCTGAGTAGAGATTGGCGTGGTGATTGGTAGGTGTTGGACCGCTTTGGGTTTTTTTAAAGTTGACTTCTATGTGGTGAAAGGAGTAGTAGTAGTAGTCGATGATGTCATACATAAATACACGGTAGAAAGTCACGCTTTACAACATTGAGATCTATATTCTGACCTGAATATTGAACGCGGGTTACTGTCGGCCGTAGCCACATCAAACACACATGAGCTTATCTGTACTGTGCACTGCATCTTAAAAACCGGTGCCATCAATAGCATAGCAATAGCAAAAAAATATGGTATATCTGTGAATTATATTCCTATAGCAGCTAAAAGTCTAATATCTTTAGACAATGAAATTCACCAGAAAACCATTGATGTGCAGGCTCCTCCTGCTCTGCTACTGGAGGTGAGGTTAATTGACGCCGCTGAGAGGATTTGGACCGTTGCTCTGCTAGCTTTAGTGGATGTCTTTTCACATGAACTGTAGTAGAACTGGCTTCATCCCAAGTGAAGTGTTTCCACTTAATGAGGCTCCTTACATGTCTTCTCGGAGGCGCCTGTGTTGTTATTGTCACGTGATCGGCGACTACAGTCGACTTCCCGCTTCCTGTTCGACCGACGGACGTCAAAATGAGTGGCCGGCATCTGGAAATAATAAGAGAAGTGCCTCTCGTCGTCCGTCTCCCTCCCCTCCCTGTGATGTATTCTGAAGAGCGAAGACCCTATGAGGACTTTGACGCAGTTCAGCTCTTGAGTTTCTTGTGAATTATAAATATAAACCTGGCCAAAACAAGCTTTTTTTCTCGGAGCCCCAGGACCGGGAACAAATTTCTCCCTTCTCGCGGAGTATGTAACACGTTTAATTCAATTCAATTCAATTTTATATGTTGTACATTGTATATAGCGTCAATAACAATACAGATTGACTCAAGACGCTTTACAAAAACCGGCCTTAAACCTCCAGAGCCTGAAAGCGAAGCTGGGAAGAAGATAAAACTCCCTTTTAATAGGAATAAACCTTGAGTAGAACCATAAACTCATGTGAAGGAACCCATCAGCCTAAGGCCAGCCGGGCAGAAATGGAAAGATAGATAGAAAAGAAGAACAAGAAAAAAAAAACTTTTGTCATAGATGCATGCATCGGACTGAAGGAAATACATAGAATCTAATGATATAAGATATAGCTGATGATTTTATGTGACGGTTTGAGAGAATAAGAGAAATCACCCTCACAAAAGTAAAAGAAAAAAAGAAAAAATAATATGAATGTTTGTTTTACTGTTCGTTCTGGAGGTGCAACGTCTAAAACTTTTTTTCAATGTAACGCGACCAAACCGTGCTACCTTCACGATCGACTGGTCGATTGGACGCCCTGCGAATCGCATGTCTAATACTTTGACGAGCTTGTCGAGTTTGTATGTTAACCATGTGTGTGTGAGAGGTTTGTTCAGCTTGACTTTGCTGTGACATCTCACCCTCTATTAGAGCTGGCAAGAGGATAAATGACGCCAGAGGAGGCAGCAGCTTTTGATTATGGCCTTGCGTGACTGGGGGCACCACCCATACCTGGACTCTTTGTGAGCCTGTGTGTGTGCGTGTGTGTGTGTGAAAGACAGAAATAGTTTCTGCGCTGTTATGTATGTTTCCAGTTTTATGGGGCTCCAAGCCGGAGGCCCTCATTTATCATGGCCTCATGCTATCATGTCATGAACTTAATTGTTCTTTCCATGCGTAGCGCACACGTACAGAAAAAAAATCCCCTCCGCCCTCTGAAAGTGTCATGTCTGTCCTGTGGGCTGTGGGTTCAGTGTCCTAGTTTGTTCCACCTTTGTTTTAGAAATGGGCAAAACTAAACAGAAGTATATTTAACATAAGATGTGGTAGGTAGTAGTAGTAGCAGTAGTAAATGGAATAAAAGGCATTGGTTGTATATAACATCTGCATACTCGACACACACAAAGACTGTTTCTTTCTTTTCCTGAGCTGCACACAAAGTAATTTTTCCAGCTAGTGACGGGAATGGTTTGCTGTAAATGGAGCGTGGATGAATTACGAATTCGATAAAATCTGGTGGATATTTTGGCACGCACGCTCTCCAGCATCATGGAGCGTTTGTATTTTAGTCGAAAACTTTCCATCTGGCTATATAAAGAACATCGATCTGATAGAGAGAAACACACCGTTTCCCCCCTCCTCCCCTCCCCTCTTTTTTGTTTTACCCCCCCGGTCTGTTATCTTAGCCAGGTGTCTCTGTCCGATTCCCATCTACGCCTTCTCTGCGGTCGTCCATGTGGATTCTGTTTATCCCAGATAGAGCCGCATTTGCAAGAAGCCAGAAAAATGAAAGTACTTTGTTCTGTGTTACATTAAGTCTTAAGTGCTGTGTTTTGCCGTTCCCATGTGACTACATCTGCTCTGTCCACTTTATCTGGAGCGAGAGCAGGCCGCCGCTTCTGACTGGCGTTACTCGGAGTGAGGAGTCGAGTAAACACGTAGCCGACGTTTGCCGTTTTAACTGGAGTGTGTGTGACTTTCTTTTGGGCTTAGTCACTTTATTGGTCTAGAAGATGGTAAGTTATAACAGGGATTGTTGATCATCTTGAGGGAAATGGTCCAAACATGTGTAGGCCCTTTAAATAAGCAACTGTAAATCGTTAGCTGAAGCGTGACTGGTTCACTGCTGTTGAGTTTAACCTACAAAACGTTTTATAGCCATTAACATATATTATATTTAGGTCTGAAATGAAGAAAGTAAAAGTCCATGAACTATTCCAGGAGAATAAAGTTTACTTGGAACTTGACAGCAACTGTAACGGCACATTTTAAAGTATAAAATATGTGCCACAAGCAAAGGCTGAAATCAGTTGTGTATTTTTTTATTTGCCATGCTTTCAATTGAAGGTTGAGCAGGAATTATCTGTTCACAGAATCGGCTCTGAAATGAAAGCAGAGGCATCTCATAAACAAAATCGCACCTCGGCCTTGTCGTTTCAGAACCATCGCAGAAGCGTCCACAGATTTGAGTCTCTGTCTAACACACAGGTGTCAAACATGCGGCCCACCGGAGGGTCTAATCTGACCCGCAACATGAATTTGTTCAATGAAAATTACTTCTACCCTAATGTTAGTCAGAAAAATGGACAGAACACAACACTGAGACCCAGGACTACAGAGCAGACAGCAGTGTATCAAAGTTGCACTCATTTGTCTGAAGAAATTTCTTTCTTTTTCTTTTTTAATAATAGTTTATGAAATGTAAACATTCTCCTAATTTACATGTTCTTCTTTGCACTAAAACAAATAGAAAAATCTGTAGTTGTTATTACTTGCAGGTTATTGTTCTGTTATCGTTCCGCTCCGTCCCACTTGAGATCAAATTGGTCCAACACGACGTCGCTATCTGCTCAGTGACTAAGAATGTCAACAACTAAGCATCTTTCTGTCGGCCTTTCTGCTGAAGCTGTTTGTTTTGGCCCAGATTAAGAGTGGAGCTGTTATCTTTGGAGGAGCAGGGTGGGTAATTAGCTCAGTCCGAGCTCCGCTTGCCCTCAGAGTAAACCCCCGACTGCCCAAGAACTATTGTTTCCCCTTCATGAAGCTATCTGGATGACGGCCAGGCTCGCAAATGTCTTTCATTTTTGGAGCTTTAACAATCGCATATTAAGCCTTAATAGAGAACAGTTGTGGCCTGAATGTTAAAGGATAAATGAGAGCATTTTATTCATCTCGCCTGCTTTCTTTCTTCATCTACTCGACTATATGATATATATATATATATTTATCAGTACCAGTTAAGGCCAGACCTTTCGTCCCTCAGGACGCCTCAGCTCTGCTCGCTCCTGGCTACCACTGAAGCTTTAAGTAAAGTAATCTGCCCAGAATCCCTTTAGGAATCCAGTGGGGTTTTGTTTTAACAAGCTCACAGTAAGACACACACATGACCTTTTTGTGGCCCTCTTTTAGCGGTTCACTGGAGTCAGCGTAAGTCTGCATTAAAGCTCCTTTTAGTAAGCTACAGGCTAGAGAGATAATACCAGCCCCAAAAAAACTGTTCTTTCAGCTCTCCAGTTCTTTCTCTCTCATGTTTTTCATTTCCTTTGTTTTTTTTTTGTTTTTTGGTTTTGTTTTTTTTGTATGGGTCTGTTGGAGTTTTCTGTCATCACAGAGTGGTCTTTACGTTCCCAGTCAGGTCATCCTGTTTAGATGTGGACCAGCTGGTAGGATGACGGAGCATCTGTGTGACCCGTGAGCTGCGTTTTGGAGGAAAACACAGATTTGGCTTCTGTAGCGTTTGTGTTTATCGGGGGAGATGTTTAGTTCTGATTACTCACAAACGTCTTTACTGGGTTGTGAAAGCCTATGTTTGGGAAAGGGGCTGGAGACGGGTCATGGGAAACGTGTGCAATAAAGAGCATCGCAGAGCGTGACTGACTTAGACACCTGTTAGTGAAGGAAGCGTTTCCCTTTAAAGGTAGCGTGTGGTGTTCAGGTGTATTGACATTTACTAGTTTGTGATTTTCTCACCCGCACATACACATTGACTGAGGTCTCCATCAGTTGAGTCCTGGGAGGTTACTCCCCCACTCACCCACACACACACACACACACACACATATTGGTATATTTGGGAGCTTCTACTCATTGCTCAGTCCAGTAGGTTTCAAATGTCTGAACTCCATTTAGAAGATGGACATATAGACTGGGAGTTATAGGAGGATTAAGAGTCAGGGGGAGAAAAAATGAGACCGGGTGGTGAAACGGAGAGAACTAAAGAGGCTCTGCACACACTAACGCACACATATCTATACGCAAATATTGACATAAAGTGACTATGTGCACAGATTGAGACAGTATTGACGCACAGAAACATACTTCTGCATGCATAAGTAGGTGCATGCACACACTTGTAATAATAATTTAAAAAAAGAAGGCATCCATACAAATACTGCCAGCAGGGAAGGAATTAATTATGTACAGAATATGGCAGTGGCAACAAAGAATCAGGACAAAATTCACTTGACTCCACCGCCCACGCACTCGCACATGCCCATGCGGTGACTAGTGTCTCCGCGCCGTGTCCCTGACACGCCAAAGTAAATCAAGGATTCCACCTGCCTCTGCCGCGCACCTACGAGAGGCAAATATCCAGGGGACATCACACTGTGAAACACATTATTCACAGCTTACACATCTCCCTGCAGGGAACGCCGCACCAGAGCGCACACACAGAGCGGGATGATGGCTGTCTCGCCAGACGTGCAGCGATCCCTGGTCCACCAGCGTTCCCCCGTCCTCATTTCCACTCGCGCGTCGCTCGTCAATATTCACCACAGCGTCGCGGGGTAAAAGTCTAGACGCTCATTAGACAGGCAGAGGGACGGTTTCAGGATTGTGTGCCGGTGTCGCTCTTGGCTTTTTGACCTGTTCTTTAACGTTGTGTGGCCGGGAAAAACAAGTGTTTTTGAAGTCGCACAAAGAAAGCGAGACGCTCTACAGCATTTTTTAAAGTTTGTGTCATCAAATCTGGAAGGGAATTTCAACTCTCGGGCACTAAAATGTGGTTAAATGTGGTCAAATTGTGATGTTCAGAGAGGTTTGTATTCCATAACATGCTGCTGCAGTAGTTTAACAAAATAGCATTTGACAGCCTGAGCGTATGACATTAGACAGATGAGCAAATGAGGATATAAAAATAGCTACAAGGTGTTTGACAGGAACATTACACAGCGCGGAATCGGTTTACGACCTGCAAACTCAAGTTTAAGTGCGGCCCGCTCTGCAGTTCGACTGCACCTTGGCCATCACCGCGGCAACGCACTCGCGAAGTTTTAATGTTAAAAGCGGGCGGCACACAAAATGTTGGGGTGGCTTAGTTAAATAAATCATCATTGGATCGCTGCTTTGATAGCTTCAATGATCACAGCAGCTTTCTGAGCATCGCGGAGCACATTTTTAAGCTCTGTGCAGGATTGAGAGATAAAGAGAGAGGTGTGGAAAATTTCCTTTATGAAACCGAACAAAACACTTGACAGTCATAATCGCGAGTGCGTTTAAAAAAAAAAAAAAGGCGCGCGTTTTCGAGACAAGTTGGGAAATCGTAAGGACACGCACGTCTCTCGTCCCTGGGGGGGTTTTAGATAAGGGCGCGGGGAGAGTCTTTTGTGGAAACAGCGTTGGGCTATCTCTTTGTGCGCGACGTCCACGAGCTGCATCTCCATCTTTGTTCCGTGCGCGGCGTGTGTCGGGCATGAAAATACAGAACAGACGGACAAAGTGCATTCCAAGGTCAGAGGGGATATAAACTCGTCACGGAGCCCAGTGCTTCTCGCTGTAATAAGGTTATTATTACTGAAGGAATGTGTGCACAGGGGATTGTTCCTTTTCACGTTTTTAATTACAGAGAACTATAATTTAAGAATCTCTCACTGTTGTTAGCAACATATCCCAACAGGACGAAGGCCTAATCTGTTAATTAGCCAGCGCCACGTCAAGCAAATGAGGAAGACTTGACCTCACAGTCTGCTTCTCGGGCTGAATAAAGCCAAAAAAAAAAAAAAAAGGGAACCGCGTCCGCACACTGATGCTAATATCCAGTCGGCTCATGTCTGTGGCCACAAGAAAAAGATGCTAATAACTAGATTTCTGACGGCGCGTGAGGCCGACGGCAAAGCTCGACGCGCGGCGACACGCTGACAATGCAGCCGTTTAAATCGTGGCCCGCGAGGTCGCCGCTTATCAAGAGGCCGCCGAGCGCCAAAGCGCACACACACACACACACACACGCGCGCGCACACGTGCACGCGTCTCCTCTCACAACACGTACAGTCCAATTACAGAGAGAGGACGAGGCCTGGGCCCGGCGCTCCCCGTGACCTTGTTGCAGGACAGATTGATGAGGCACTGTATCGGCCCAGAAGATCAAATAACTCCTTTCTGGCCCTCATTACCAGGACTAGGGGAGATCAGCCAGCGCTCGGCTTAGCCAGGACTATGGTGGTATGCTAACGCTCTTTAATGGTACAAAAGCAGCAGTTATTTTTCACCCAGAGGTCAAGCAGACCCTTTATTAGATATACCAAGTGTTGCCATCTGCCTAGAAAAAAAAACAAAGAAAGGCACGGCCGTGTGAAGTGTGCAGAAGATGGCTGGATAACTTGTAGCCGGATGCTGTTTGTTCTTTCTACCCTCTTTTAACTAGACATTTTGCAGGCAGTGAGGAGGCACGGCATCATTTGATCATTTGACTTTGAATTCGATGCGGCTGCTTACATTTAATAAATTGCTTGCTGAATTTCACATGGACCTTTTATAATTTATTTTCATTCGTGTCTTATTTGCTTTTTCTCCCCCTCCTCCCCCTTGACGCTTTTTTTTTTTTTAGCAGCGAGTGTAGCATCATTTAATTTTCCACTGACTCCTCGTTCTTCTCCGGCTTCTCACAGTCCCTCCGCAGTTTGTCAAGCGGCCGCCCAACATTTATGCCCACGAGTCCATGGACATCGTCTTTGACTGTGAGGTTACGGGGACGCCGGCTCCCACCGTCAAGTGGGTCAAGAATGGAGACGCGGTCATCCCCAGCGACTACTTCAAGATAATTGTAAGTTAATTTGACAAACACGGTGGCACTACCTCTTCTACACCAAAGACATTGTTTAATCTGTAATAGGTGTTTGCATTGTGTTGTATAACGACAGTTTTTTTTTTTTTTTTTTTTTTCCTTCTCTCCTTCCATAGAAGGAGCACAACCTGCAGGTTCTGGGTCTGGTCAAGTCAGACGAGGGTTTCTATCAGTGCCTTGCGGAAAACGATGCAGGAAACATCCAGTCCAGCGCCCAGCTCATCATCTTGGATCATGGTACGCCACTCACTGACACTTAGCTAGATATAATACTACATCAGAATATGAGAAAAACTCAGTTTTTGCTCAGGGAGAGTAGATTTAGTAGATTTGGTTTGCAGCCATTTCACACTTTGCTCAAATTTGATTTTACTTACCTCAAAAGATTCCAGCATGAGTTAGCTAAACGTGGCGGTTTCCTTCCGCCGACACAGTTTACCTTATTTGGATCGTATATGTGTGCACATCTATCAAAGTGTGAGAAGTGAAATGAAACCGTGGACATTGCTGAATCAGAAAAGGGAATAGAAGTATATCTGGGTCACATGACGCTCAAACTGCACGCGTCCATTCCACATCTAGTGTTGCAGAAATGTTGTGCCGATTTAACCTTCTCGCATTTAAATATGCCGTAATCGTAGGACGTCTTTGAGCTCCGCCTAAACTCACTGGCGGAGTGAGATCAACCGCAGAGCCGCAAGCTTTCTCTTTAAAGTCAAAGGTAGAAGACGGAGGTTTGAACGTGAGCTCCCAGGAGCTGCAGAGTACTGCTAAAGCAGACACCAAGAACGGTGGGTAGACAAACATAAAATATATATATATGTGAGTAAAATTGGAAAATAATCCTAGCTCTTAGGTTGCTTTAATTCCGTTTGTTGCAGAAAATGAAATGCAACTTCAATTGGAGATCGTTTGCACGCTTGTAATAATCACAGTCTAACCCGTGGGGCTACTTAAAACCTCTCGACGTTACAAGAAAACAGCAAGAAATGCAAGATGATGAACACATTTTCTCTGAACGGGCGTCGTATGGATAAACTGTAGAGGTGGAAACGGAGGAGCAATAAAAAAACAAGTGGAAAAATGATCCGGCAGATATCAGAGGGCTCGTTGTGACCGTTCTCTGTATTAGAATCGATGCCGGTTTTACTGTCAGCTCAGACGGCCCCGTTGTGACGAGGCAAACATTTAATCAGCCGTGAACCGCCCCCTCACTCGAAGCAGGTGTCTAATGAATTAGCCGAGCGGTGTCCAACCAGTGGCACCTCCAGCTGTGTCACTCCCTCGGATCGGAGGACATTAAGTCAGAAATAATGATGACCTGCAGCTCATTGTGTGTTTGTGTTTGATGCCATTGATAAGGATTTTTCTACTTTACATGGCCCCAAGTCTCTCCATTTTTTTCTTCCCCGAGTTAAAGATGAATGGGATGAATTACCGAGGCAGCTGGCCTTGTACATGGGGTCTGCCCTGAGCGAGGCTTTGAAGAAATTAATCTGTTTAATCCATAAATATCACAGGGAATCTTTTCCCTTCTTACTTTTCCGAGTGCGTACATCTGTCTTGGTCACAGTAATGCTAATCCAAACACACTTACCCCCACAGAGGTTTTTTGTTTTTTCTTTTAGTTTCCTGTTTATCCATCAGTTCATTACCCAGTCATCGTCTCAGCGTCAGATGATGGATTCAGCAAATAAGTGTTGCCGTTAATTCTTTCTGTAAATTATTGACTTTTTTTGCGCGTCTGCAGCACAAACGCATCCAGCACAGCGCCATCCGTAAGCGCCTTCTCTGCCGCGTCAAGGTAACAAAGGTGCGATTCAAAACGGTGAATCGATGAGGACATGTTTGAAATCGGCTCATTTTCTGCAGCCATGTCGTGTTTTGCGGTCACGGGCCCTGCGATGCCGAGCTCGCGATGAACGGAATTGGGAGCAGATTTGTGTCTTTCCCTTCAGACGCGTCCCCCCTCTGTTGTTATCCTCCCCTCTCTCCTCCTGCGCCGCCGATTACGGACACGTGCAATTCTGCAGCCATCTGTCACCTTTCCCCGGACTTCCTCTCACTTTCCGTCTCCTTGTCTTTCGCCGCCATCTGCTCTCTGCGATAATCCAACACCGTGGGCTTTGTGTTAATTGTGCCCCGCTCAATATATGCCCCCCCACACCCCCACCCCCACCCCCTCCTCCTCCTCCTCCTCCTTCACAGCTGGACATCTTTGTCCACTTCACAAATGCTCCTTCTGCTCTTTGCTGCCCTCTGCGTGTTTCGCCGCGGTCAGGTATCGCGCTCACACCTGCCAGGCTTGAAACGAGTCCAGGAAAACGCCCCGTCTGTCGGCTGCCTTGCAGTCGGCGCAGATAAGCCAGGGACTTGCCACGGGGATAAAGTTGTCTTCACCCAACGGGGAAATCAATGGGGGCGAACTGCATCTGAATACCCGGCGGCTGCAAGTTGCCTAATATTCATTAGCGTCCATAATCTTTGCATCTTGACGCTGCCAGCTGCAGTTAAATGTAGCTCCGCCGAGTCCCACTCGCGGGTGTTTGAAATGGAAAAAGGTCAGCTGTCAGCTGTTAGCATATGTATAGCCTTTTGGTAGTTATTTATAGCGTTATGTTCTCCGTATCAATACAAGTGGCCGTAAACTCTCGTAAATGACATTGAGTTGGCGTGTAAAATAAAACCTCAGCCTTTTTTCACCCCCCTCTTTGCTTTCTCATCGCCTTAGCGATGCAGATTTGCGGTTTTGGAGTGAAGGTCAAAAATAGGTTCTCGGATTGCAGTCTCCTGCAGTTTTCCTGGGCATTCCACAGCCATGTGCAATATGGGTCAACTAGTTGCAAACAGATGTGGGTAAATAGGAGCTCGGATGCCAAAATTGGACCTCGAGGGGAGCTAATTGCCCAGTGAGACGCAGTCCAAGTAAGTGCCTGTTAATGTTGCTTGTAATGCTGCCACATCCAGACTTGTCGTCCTCTTCGGGAAGTTCTGGACATTGTTTTTGTTGCGCTGCAAGTCATTACCTGTTGTCAAGAGCACGCTAAAACTTTTTTTGTAGCTTGCTCTCTGAACAAAAGTTAAATTTATTCGTTTTTTATTATCATTATTGATTAAACAGCTTAACATTTACATGTTTTTTTCCCCCACACAGACAAATCTTCAGCTTTAAATTATTAAAATCCACCTCATGCGCGCAGCAGTTAGATAAAAGTTCTCTGGTGTGCGTGATTCAACATGTGCTGAGCTTTTATCAATTTCCCAGCAGACCGGCCCATCCTTTCCTCACCGAACTATAAATATAACCGCTAATGGCCTCCCTGATGATTCCCAGCTGGCAGTCGTGATATGCACACCTTATTATCAACATTGATGGCGTGGAAAGTTAGTCAGCGGCAGAAGATGTACTATTTAAGGGGGTTATCGTCGCGTGTCATGTGTTGACAATTGTGCAGCCTTTTCCAGTAACGCGGTGAGATGTCACTTTCATCTCAAAGAGGAAATTGGTCAGACGTTTCATTTTAAGGATCAGATTAGATCTAGAATGGCGTTGTTGACTTTGACAAGTCAACAGCCGCGTGCAACATTTCCGTTTCAGAACAAGCAAAAAAAAAAAATCCTGCGCCTTTTAGCGTTTTCATTTACGAGCTCCCACTAGACGCCCGCTCGTCACAAAAATGCCAAGTTTAAGATTCGCCACCTAAATGGCTCAGTTTATAAAACGCAGACAGATCTGCATTTAACATTGACTAAACAAAATGGAAGCGGATCCACTTCGCCGCAGCTCGCCCTTAAGTGTGAGTTTTTCGCTTTTGCATAAATTTAGAGATGCACTTTGATTTGCATGCGAACACTTATTTTCTCCCATAAGCTGCCTTAGCCGCAAAATGGAAATACTTTGTCTTTCTCTGCATCCCCCCCCCCCCTTGTTCCATTCTTCACTTCCAGCCCGCATGAATAATATTCTGACATTTTGCGTCCTTGCGCCCAAAACCGAGTGCTTCACCAGAGAGAGAGAGAGAGAGCCTGGAAGCTTGTTTTGGAGGCTCTCGTGATGTTTTCGCTACAACTGTCGCGAGTGAATTTCTTAGAGACGAATTAAGGGGGGGGGATTACAGTAAACGACTTTTTGTCAGTTTCTGCTGTGACGCTGTGTGACACAGCTGCGTGAGCGTTGCATTCTTCATCCCGTAGACCAACGTTCCCAGCTGCGGTTTCGGGTCGTTTTATGATGAAAGAAATGCGACGCACTCTTTCTGATGCAAATTCTTTGCAAATTTAAGCTTTTGTTAAAGCCAATGCTTGAACAGGAAAGCGGCCCTGCACGGTCCCCTTCCATCTTTCATCTGCTTCACCTTCCCTTTTCTCTCCTCCTCCGCTACCTTAATCCCCCCCCCCCCCCCCCCCCCCCACCACCATGCTGCCATTAGTCCCCCTCCCCCCTCCCCACTGCTCGTAGAGCTGTGGCACCAGGCAGAGGAGTCCCGTCCTCCCCTCAGATCAGAGGTAGCAGACCCCCCCGTTGAGAGATGGAGATGCCTCATCACTGCCTGGGCGCTCGCTGTGTCCCCCCTGCTTTCCCTGCCACTCCATCACTCTGTGTTTTTATGAGTGCTGTCTTCGGGAGTGCTGGCATGATTCACTGACAGTGATTTGCCGATGTCCCCCCACGGCTTTAGCTCGACGCAGCGCCGGTGGCAGCGGATGGGCTATTTGGAGAGCTGTGTGCAGTGCATCAGGATAGCAGTTAATTACAGCAGGCGCTGGCATCCCCGTGAAATGACACGGGCGGCATGTGGAGAATGGAGAACAACTTGGCATTATTAAAAAAAAAAGAGAGAGAGAAAAAGAAAACCCAGAAGATGATTTAATCCGTGAACCTTATTCACTTTGATCTGGGCTCGGATAGTTAATAACACCTAACAGAGGTCGTGCCTCATAAATTAACCAGAAGCAAAGAAAACCACCACAAGCTTTATTTCGATGGTATTTACAACACACGAAACCAAATGAAGTTAAAGTTCATCCCAGCCTGTGAAAGTTGTGAGTGCGAACCAATTAGTGGGAACGCGGGGCCTTGTGGAGAGCGGCAGAATTTGTAACCGAGAAAAAAAAGAAAGAGAAAGCAATAAAACCTTCAGCGTCTCGCCTTATTTAAAATGAAATAAATAAAATAACAGTCTGTAAGACGGAGATTGCTGAAACAACAAAAAAAAATACGCGCACAGACCAAAGACGATATTGAAGTCCGCTGAATGTAAACTGTAACCAACTGTTACGGACAGATACTGTTAGCCAGCAGCAATTCTGTTAACGCTCTGAAAGCTACAAACTATTCCACCGACTAACCCTTAAGAGAGACTACTTTTTGTTTCCATCTGCAGCAAAACTGCAACACAAACAGACGCTCAAATATTGACGCTCTTGTTTGAAACGCGAGCAGCAATTACATCCACGAGGAGCGCTCTCGCGCGGGAGAGATGCGAACGTGGCCCCACGGACCCGTTGTTGTGGGGTTTTGTGTACAAATGTGCCTTGATGCCGAGGCTTTTATTGTGCTGTTCTCCCTCTTTTAACGCAAATCAAGAAGAGCTTGAGTAGATACTCGGCTGAAAGGAAAGGGGAAGATGAAGCACTTAAAAGGGAGTCCCTGCTGTCCTCGACACCAGTGTCGGTGTCAGCGCGGCGTAGCGGCTCGGGCTTGTGTTGAGGAAAGGAATGCGTCGTTACGAAACTGTGTAATATAAAATGTAACTAGATCATGATTAAACAACAAAGAATGAGTTTCAGCGGAGTAGACAGAGCAGTAAAATAATCATTCACGCGAGTCACAGGAGGGGAGGGAGTGAGAGGGAGGGAGGGAGGTCCTTCCACTGCAGTCGGAGCGCCAGCCTTATTCCCTGTTCAAATCAAGAAGTGAGAACAGGCTGCTAAAAGACCCTTCCCTCCAGCCAGACTCCACCGGCACTGAATAAAAGCTCGGGCCTTCTTCGGGGAATACGGCGCGCTTCATCATCTGCTAGCAGGGTCACGGCCGGGCCAGCAGGAGCAGACGCGCGACGTTGAGAGCATGTGAATGTGTCAGCACGGCGCAGGGCTCACTCGGCACAGGCCGCATCACACGTGTTTATGTGTGTGTGTGCACCTTCGGCGACAGCGTTGGGAGCGTTGGAGACGCGACGGCTAAATAGCACGTCACGTACGCGCACGCAGAACGGACACACTTCCCTCCGCGTTTATCCGTGGCGAGAGCTGCTGGCGGAGGTCACAGAGAAGCGAGCCAATTACGTTCACAGATTGATCCGAGCGAACGGCTTTTTCGTCGTTCGTTTGGTTTTCATCGCGCCAAGGCCGCCCCGCGCTCGCCTCCACTCTCTTTATTTCGCCGGCGTGCACGCGACGAGAACACGCGACAGCGGTGCCTCCTTGATTCTTCTCCGAGCAAATGTTCGAGATGTCTTCAGAAAGTACGAGTTCCACAAAAAACAAAACAAAAAAACAACTCATTATTTGGAACATCCCAGAATTCAGAAACAAAATCCCTCAAAGGGGAAGAGGAGTGTGGTGTGCAACAGGAGGACAAAATTGAGTTACCTTCAGAAAACATCAATAAACTTCGGATTCACCTGTTCTCCGCCGGCTAAATGCTACGTGCAACACGTGTAGCTGCTGTTGCTGTTATAGTAAGCGCCTTATCCTAACTAGCAGTGATGAGAATTATTCCGCTTTCTGGTACAAATATGATAATACTGGCAAGTCATACTTTGAAATGCTTGCGAGGCAGTATGAAAACAAATCAGGAGCATTTGATGGAGAATATTAATCATATGTAAATGTGAACGTATTCCTCTAAATTCTTCCCTCACAGCGAAATATATTAAAATTCATCTTTTGGTAGGGAGGGGGGGTGGGCGCACTAAATTGTGCTCACAGTGTCTTGACTGAGACGCGCACGCACACAAACACACACTGTGTGGGGGCGATTAGTGAATGTGTTTCCCCGCCGGGGGCTGCAGGAAGCTGATCAGAGGGATTGGTGCCTAAATTGATTGTGGAGAGCTGAAATCAGCCTTCACCAAATTGCTGTTGTGCGGCGCTGATGGCGAAGTAAGTGTTTGTGTTGTGGTTCAGTCTCTCGGGGGACCGTGCCGCGTGCGTTTTTTAAAAGCCGAGCCTCTCGCAGCGCGGGCTGAACTTTGCTACGGGTTGTATTTACTCAGCCGTGGTGAAAGGCTTTTGCCTCATTTGTAAACGGTCTGCCGTCTGAGCGCTAACTGCGAAATGTTGTGGGTGCTTGTTTTGCTCGCGTTTTGCGCCGTTAAGAGGGGAAAAACAAAAAAAAAAAAGAAAAAAAGATTAAAATAGCCTTCAGTACCTGCGTCAGCTCTGTTTTTTAAAGGTCAGTCTCGTTATCAAAACCAGATTTGAGCGCGTATGTGTGAGGGATCTGGGTTTTTTCCCCGCAGTCGGTTTCGCACCCCTCGCTGGCACTTGCCCTTATTTACGATATAACGCTGTCCTCCTCCAACACACACTCATCCAGGATGTCGAGCTGATGTTTTTGGACGTGGACGGTCCTCTGGGGTGTAGTAATTGGGAGTACTGAATGGCACAAAAACAACACTTTCCCTTCACACCCTTCCCTTCGCTGCAGGCAGCCTGACCCCTGTGAGTGGCGCCACCAAAGCTGGAGCTTTTATTTTTCCCGTTTGCACTCGCCCCCATCACTCAGCTGAGCCTCCCAGTTTCCATAAGCTAAAAGTAGAGTAGTGAGTAACATCGCAGTGGGTTATGGGCGTCCTGCTGCTTGCTAGCGCAGGCTGCTTCTCAGTGGGTCCAGCCCAGGGAGGTCGCTTTAGTGGTGGGAGTCTTGATTAGCTGGGGGGTGGAGGGGGGGGGATTCAGCTGCTCTCACTTCTGCAAACATCCCTTTTAACCTTTTCTGGCCTTTTCTTAGCTGTTCAGCTCCACTCACTTTATACATGAAATATTGCTACAGTATATATGCTCTCTCTCTCACACACACCGTTACACAGACCTTCCTTGGAAATCAATTACTTCATTCCAGGCCTGCTCCGTTCCCCTAGAAAGGTTGAATTGTGTTTGTGCACCTCCGAGGTAATAAGATACAAAGGCAGGCTGTGCAGAAAGCTTGTTTCCAGTCCTGGGCATTGGTGATGAAATGCTCTGGAGAAGCGCGGCATCGCTGGTTGTTCTGATCCGTCTTGAAAGGCGAACCCGAGAGGCCTCGGTCCCCTCCCTCATAGCCGGCGTGCGATGCACGGCTGAAAACGTGGATGCACACGGGCAGGGGGGGTTCACCGCGTACTGTAGTCATGCATGCTCATTTGCATACGGAGTCTGGGCAAGCAGATGTTGGCCTCATGTTCGTTCATGTTTCCTCGAGTGCGTGCATGTGTGTGTGTGTGTGTGTGCATAAGCAAGGTGTTCAAGGGAACAAAGCAATCACACCCAAATTAACTCACCAGCGGCTCAAGGATCAAGGGGGTACACGTGTTTGATGGTGCAGGGCTCCTGTGTGTACACACAGCGGATGATTAATTATTGATGGCTCCTTTCAATTACAGCCACCATTTTCAAATATGGGCGTTTGCTTTTCCCCCGGCGAGTTTGAAATATGTTGAGGATCCGCTCCTCTGGGTTTTTTTTCCGTCTCCGCAAGATGTAACTGGAATTTTACACATTCCCACATGTTAACCTCCCTCAGCTTAGTGTTTATTTTGAGAACCCAGAGCAGGGATTGTCACTTTTTTTTTTTTTATGAAAACCAAATTACCAGAAAGTAAATTGCCAGAGGGCCAAGAGCGGTTGCAATCACAGACGTAGCATCAATCCCATCCAAAATATACCCCCATACACATACCTTCTACTTGTTTACATAAGCCGACAGGGAATTTAAGAATGTTGATTTTGGATATGAAAAGCAAGATAAATGTAAAATTGAACAAACTGTGCCATTTGAGAGGAAATTGCCGCGGGGTTTCAAAGGGACCGCCGCCTTTTCTGGCTGATAAACAAGAACGTGCGCAGGGGTTTGGAGGTTTTAGCCGCCTGATAAAGAGAGAGAGAGACCCTCCCTTGAAGTACAAACGCCTCCCTCCCACTGAAGCATTTAGTGTCTCACCACATGGCTTCCAGGAGTCCCATGGATCTATCAGATGGGTCCTCTCACATCCCCGTTTGTCTCCGGTGCCACAGGAGCGTTTAGGGAGACATAAGCGCATCTGTGACCCACTCCAAACCCTTCAGAGCTGCTGTGTTGATCGGTGCTCGCTGAGGCAGAGAAGCCGTGTTGTGTTATATTGTGTTGACCTACAAAGCTTAAAGCAGTTCGCTGCCAGCATCGCTCACTCACTTGGAGTTTGAAGTCGATGTTTTATATATGTGATCGCGCTAATTTCTTTTCATTTGCCCGACTTTGATTCGTCCCCTCCGGTCCCGTCATCTTTACTCCAAGATAGTTCCAGAAAAACATTTCAAGACGTCACAAAGAGAAAATTCCTCTCTTTTGAGGTTTTGTATTTCTTTTAATTAATGAAAGCTAATTGAACTGCTGGGTAGCGTGCCACGTTTTTCTTTTTTTTCTTTTTTATTTTTTTGATTGGTGATCACAACATGCCCTAGAAATGCGATAGGGAAGAAAGCAGAGTTGAGGCTGTTTGATATTCTTTTTTTATTTTTTTATTTATTTTTTTGGGGTGGGAGAATCAGTTTGAGACACAAAGACTCTTTTTTTTTTTCTTTCTTTCTCTCTGGATTATGTCAGCGAGTCAGAACACCTTGTCAGCTAAGCCTTCGCGAGATCCAAGCCGCACTTTAATCTCGACTGTTTCTGGTTATCGCAGCGAGAGGGAATGTGTGCTGTTACTGATACGCTCCACCCTCCAGCAATCTGATACCGAATCTCTGTCAGTTTCCCCTTGGCCACTGATAAGGTGTCTGGATACAATAGAGAGTGCGAGAAAGGTCCCAAGACAAAGATTATATTCCAAACAAGGAGTGTCCCTGTGGTGAAATGAGCAGGGCTGTAATTATTTGCACTTCTGCACAGAGCATTTTTACTCTTTGTTGACGGATGCCTCACATTTTTTTTATTGTTTGTGTAATTGGTTTTCAGCCATTGTCGCCCTGCTTGTGAAGCAAGAAATAGTTTTAAAAATGGAATTTGTTATTGCTTTTGACAAGGTACTTGAAAGGAGCTGAAGAGAAAGAAAAGAAAATATGCTTGGTCAGAGTTTTTCTTGCGCCCCCCCCCTTCATTCCCCTTCACCTCTCACTTTGTCTTGCCTTCAAACATTTGTCTTTTCCCCTTTTCTGACTCGTTTGAGCATTAAGGAGCTGCTCAGATGTCATGAGCTGCCAGGATTTTCCCATCTTATCTTTAAAAAGAGGGATCAGAATGGGGGTTGTAGGACAAGGAGGAAAAAAAAAAGAAGAAGCAAAAGACGGCGGGAGCAGTTGCTCGACACATTTTATTCGAGGAGCCGCACGAGCTCCTAAAGTGATCTGTTTTTACATTTCCTTTCCGTTTTAATTGACGGATGAGGACGTCTGTGATTTCCCTGTAACAATCGCCGAGCGAAGACGAGAAAGAAGAGGAGGTATGACGCGCTGCCACGGCCTGACAGTTTTAATTGACCGTCTTCTTTGTGCCGGTTTTCTGAAGCCTCTTGGCTGTGCTTTTTGAGAGTATATTGTTCTTCCTTGCTCGGTTCATTCCTCCTTTCTGTGGCAGATAAAAGTGGTGACTCAGTAATGGACCATTAGCATTGTGCTACATCTGTCTCTTGCGCCGACCGTCATTACAGAACCACATTAGACATGGAGACCATCCCTGAGAAAATCCATTTAGCAGGAGCCTGGCATGGCCTGCCGAATTCACTCTGAAAAGGCTATCTGTAGTTACACCGCTGTGGGTGCTTCTGGCAGATATCTGCATTCAGTGGATTTATGCTCTCTTGGTGGAGGTGCGTAGTCTGAGCCACACTGAGGTGGACTCTCTTATCGGGCCAGATGATGAAAACGCCACTTGGCGTAACTTTACAGCTCGTGGGGATTGTGACGTTGGGAGACAAAAAGTTACGAGGCTTTAATCAGAACTTATTTTTATTCCGGGGCCGGCTTTTACTTCCATTGGAGATTAAGACGAATGCTCTGCTATGCACATCTTTGTCCGGACTGTTTTGTGTACGGGTTACCCAGATTTATTATGCAGATCTAGAGTAACCTTCCTCGTTAAGCCTTAATGCCAGTAATTCATTACCTCTGGCACGGAGACTAATGACACTATTAATCAGCTATGAATAGAGCTTGGCAGCGGCGGCGGGAGGCTGACACCTCCTTACTGTAACAATCCCAGGCAGGCATGTACAAGACAGATTGTCAGAAGGACACAGAAAATTGCCCAGCATGTCAATTACCTACAGCTGACAAGGTGTGTGAAGATGGAAACTACATATAATGATTTTATTCCCCCCCACCTTTGTGTATCCCGCAATTCGTGTCTCACTTTTTCCTTTGTCTCTGACACTGATATCAGGATTTTTGTGAAGTGTGATGTTCCATATTACAGCTGCTTCAAAGAGCAGAGACATCAAACCACGTATTTCATCTCCTCTGTAGTGGGATCTATAGCGGGCAAGGTTACTGATGGACAAATTTACTCAGAGGGCGATGGGAGCGAGCAAAGTGTAAAGACAGTGCGACCTGTTTTACAGTGTCACTTTAAGAAAGCCCCTCTGACCTCGGCACCACTGGACCTGTATTCCTGTATTTGCCTTTTTGCTCCTTTTTTTCTTTTTTTGGTTTCTAAAACAATTCATCTGCTGCTGTACAGTGTGTCTACAAAACAAAGTCTCTTTAAATGTATCTGGACATACACCAATTAGACACAACTTTACAGTAGTAAATAGAAGTAAAGATCATTGATCATGTTTTGAGATTGATACTGGATAAAATGAACGTATGCCGATCAGCTGCAACATTAAAACCACTGACTGTAGAAGTATTGACCATATTGTGACAGTTCAGTGTTCTGCTGGGAACCTTTTGGTCCTGGCATTCATTTGTGTGGACATTACTTAGACATGTGCCACCCACCTAGACCAGACCAGACACCCCCACCCCATGGCAATGACACCCCCAGCAGGATGCAGCCTGACCCAGGCACACAAAAATGGTTTAGGAACAACTCAAAAAAACACGTACAAGATGTCGACCTGGCCTCTGTCTAAAAGCTTTTCTTCTGCCTCAGTCCACATGGATCACAGCACCAGATGATGCAAAGCTAGTTACATGAAACTAATTCTGCTGCACTAACAGCATCCTGTCTTGGCAGCTCTTTTAAATAGTTTTCTCAAAAAAAAAACAAAAGATGCCTCTGCCAGCTGTTACAAATCCTTGCATCCATGTTACGCTAACAGTTAGATTTCATATATTATTTCTGAGCTGGCAGTTGTTAACGTAGGAACTTTCTGGTTATTGAGGAAAGGTTACATGTTTTATGACTTCCTACATTCCTATGGTTTTAAATACTCATTAACTGAAGACATAATATAATTAGCATGCTACGCTACAGCTCTAAATAGTTAATTTTATTATTTTAATCTCATTAATTTAAACGGAATTGAGAGAAGCCTTGCAGTGTTTTTATGCAAGCTGAATGTTAAAGCAGCAATAACAGATTTCCCCGTGGGCTTTGTCTTTATCTTTTCTTTTTTGTTGGCTTTCATCTGGATCGTGGTTCCAATGAATGAACGATTTGTTCCATCACGTTGTTTAGTTATCTTACAGAAGTTTTTTTTTAATTTTATTTTAGAAGAAGAAGAAGAAGAAGCGGATGTTTCACCTTGAACAGGTCACATCACCGCTCAAGTTTACGCTCCGCTCTCATTTGTCTCGAATTCCCGCGGCGTGTGCTCATGTATTTGCTGTGAATTATCCAGTAAATTGAGCCCAGTGTTTCTAGAATGTGTTCTGTAATGCAGGATTACTCATCAACAAACACACTTAGAGCTCGTGTTTATCCCGTGTACCTGCTTTCCGTGAGGTTGTGCTTCTTTCCAGTGTGTCTATGTGCGGTTTTATAAATGAGGATAATTGTTTGGCATCTGGTAATTTACACTGCAGCCAGAAAGCATCAGGATGATGATGTGTTTTTCATTGCCACTGGAGCTACTCCAGCAGCAGACCGGATTTGAAATGAAAACGTGGCTATCGGGCGAAAGTGCTGACTTACAGCTTTTATGGTTGTTGGAGGCTTTCATTATCGTTACTTGGTGAAGAGCGTGAGGCTGCGAGGCTTTCCGAGTCCAGCAGTATTTGAACAATGGACCTAATCACAGAGATGAGGCAACCAATGTGCTTCTTTATGGAAACACCAGCAAAGTAAACATGACTACAGCTGACCTGAATCCATTTTAGCTTCTACAGTTTCCGGACCAGACCGGGCAAAAGAAAACTAAAAAAAAAAAACTGACTGTATAAAAAAGATGGAGAAACTTGGTGACTACACCCACAGGATTCCTGGAGACCAGTTTCGAAGCTCTGCACGGTGGCTCCAGCTGTCGCCATCTTGGCAGTGCATGACTCGGCCTAACTAACCCTACAATGTGCACAGAAGTGGAGAATAATTAGAGCTGAGGCAGGCGAGTGACACCTTGGCGGACATGGCCGCATGTAAAAGTACCCATCTGTCTCCCAAACCATTTGATTGGCTTGGCAAATGTTCTCTGGGTATAATGAAGTTCAGACCAAAATTGAGCCTCTAAAAGTTTGTGGACGGGGTGAAACTGCAGACTGGGCTTGTTGTTTGTGGGGTGAAATTAGTTATAGAAATTAAAATATATTTTTGAACAGGGCTCTAAGCATGTTTATTTCTGCTGTAACTATGGTAAATTTAACTCACTTTTGAAGCCAGCCTCAAGTGGACATTTTTGGAACTGCAGCTTTTGGCTTCTTATTCCATCCCTGGATGTTGCAACTTGGTTAAAGCTGTAGTGGGAGTGGGTGAAATTATTTAGTATTTATTTTATATTTGTGTCAGGGACCTGCCGTTCCTGCACGATGTCCCTGTGTAAACAGAACCAGAATTACTTTATTAATCCCAAGGGGGAATTACGTTTCGTTAACAGCAGCTCCTGCTCAAAGTGTACAGAGTATTCAGAACAAAGAGCGATGTAGGAAAATGTGTAAGAATAAGAGCTCAAACAAATTGAGCTATCACAATCCCAAGTGCTAAAACCAATTCGTCAAAAATGTACTGAGCATATTTGGTATACACACACTGAGAACACATAAACTGACTGTGCCATCAATGCCGTCAGCGTCCGTTTAATCACAGAAGACGCAAGACTTTGGGAATCTGAAATGTAAACAGATACTGAAAAGCCAAATTAGCGGTTAACCCACATGCACCGACAGACAAACATGCCAGCGGCCACTTTGCATTTCATCACAATTCCTCCAGTAATAATACACAGTTTGAACGCTACACTTGCCGTGCCCCTTCTCTGTTTTTCAGCTTCACCCCCTCCCACCCCCCTCCCTTCCCTTCCTCCAGTCAATTTCCTTGACCTGCAAACAAATGGAAATGTCATACATACTGACATTCTTTCCGTATGGTTTTGTTTCACCCACTTGCCAGGCAAATGGAAAGCAGATCTCGCTGAGTCTGACCGCAGATTGTTCCTCCAAAAAGAAAGAGAGCGAGAAAAAAAAATTAAAAGGAAAAAAAAAGTCAAATCACAAACATTTCTGTGGCTGGGCTGTGGAATGTGACGGCAGGAGCGTTTAAACAACATCATCTGGTGCGTTAGCGGAGAGACACTAGTCCTCCGGATCTACTTTTAGGGTGTGGGGGGGTGGGCGGGTTTGTGTTATTTTTACTTTCTAAAATCCAACTCGATGTGTGCATTTAAGAGATTACAAGGTGACTTTGTCCCTGTCAAAATAAAAGTCTACCTCTGTTGTATCATTAAATGCTGGTCAAAAAACAACACATAAAGCAGACCAATCATTTTAACTTCAAATGATTGGCAGAAAAGTTGATTAAATGTTTGATGGTATGTTGTGCACCCACTACCCTTACAATAGAGACCTGTGTGTAGATCTGCATGTGTAGTCCCCCCTCGTATTGTGCTTTTATTTGTCAGCTTTGTGAGTGTAGTAGTAGTGTTTTATTTCTGTGGTTCTTTGTCACGCCAAGAGTCTTTTTTTGTTATGTTGTTGTTATTTTGTTTTTTCTTCTTTTTTTTGTTTCCTTCCTTTCTTTCGTTTCACTGTCATTTCCATTTCAACTCCTCTCCTCGACCTGTCCGCTCTGGACGCGATATTCCCCGCTCCCCCACACTACTGCTGTCTCCCATCCCTGTCTCCCCACACCCGTCCCACCATCCCTACCTACCTCCTCCCTCCTCTCTCCTCCCTCCTCCTCCTCCCAACCCAAAGATGTAGCCCTGCCCTCTTTCCCTCCCCCCTCACTGACTCCTAACACTACTGACCATGTAACGCCAGGCTCCGGCGGTGTGGCCAGTCCGCCAGGCCCCACCCCCTCCGGCCCCAGAGACGTCGTGGCCTCGCTGGTTTCCACCCGCTTCATCAAGTTGACTTGGCGGCCACCAGCCGAGCCGCACGGCGACGAGTTAACCTACTCTGTTTTCTACAGCCAGGAGGGCACCAGCAGGTAGAACACACACTATGATGCAGCGCTGCCTGGAGGGCACTAACACGCGCGTTATTGCTGGCATCGGGGGGGCACTAATATACATATATTTATATGCAGGAGTCTCAGGCCACTCTGGAAACATCCAATTAAATAAATTAAAGCACTTAGCCTAACAGTAAGTATTTATTAATTAAAAACAAACTCCCTTCCACAAAGGATTACTTATTAAAACCCAAGAAACAAAGCTGTTCAAACACTGTCATTTCGTTCTTTCAAGTAGCGCTGTCCTAAATTCCTTCATGTGTTGCGGATTTGAGGATTTGGTCCTTGTTTTTATGAAAATAGCTTAAAGCAATTTTCAGAAGTGGTCTGACACTGCGTTGTTATACTCAGAACCGGGCATGGAAATGTGAATATTTTTTGCACCGCACCTGTACAGTGGGTTAATACCAATATTTACTAATGTGTCTGCAACCAGATATCCTGGTCCAGTTGCAGACAGATGAGCAAAAGTGCCATCAAACACGACATTTTCTTTTTCTAAAAAAAACACTTATATTGAAAGTAAGACTAAACTAATCTGGCGTATACTTATTAAAATGTGCAGCCAGATGTTTGGACATTAAAACTAATAGGTGTTGGACATAATAACACTGTAATTAGAAAAAAATAATGAGAACTCGTCCATTTTTTTAATGAGAAAACTCTGAATACATTTAAATGTAGTGAATCCTTATAAACATAGTATCAGAGAAGCCTAGTCCTTAAACGTCTTCCATGTTGACATATAGCTGACAACAAGTTTATTGTAGCATTTTACCAAAACAGCTTCATATTAGAATCAGTTGAACTTATTTAAATTTGTTTTTTAACTAGATTACACTAATAACATATTTATTTTAAAGAAAAAAAAAATGAGGAAGCCATCACCAACTTCTACATGAGGAGTCTTCAACGTTTTTCAGGCCAAGCACCCCCAAACCGATGGAGAGATTAAGTAGGGACCCCCCACCTACTATATACATGATTATTATAATTTTGCATTCAATATTAAGCTATTTAAATAATGCACACGTTCAAATATTAATTTTCTTATTTTAAACATGTGCAACAATAGGGTGGCCACGCAACGGGCGTAAACATAAACATACATACAAACATGGGATTTCACCTGGGGACTGAATAGACTCTCTTTTGATGAGGAAAAAATGTGTGCAGGATGTAGGATGCAGGATGTATGCATGGACCCTCTGTTGAAGAACTATGTTCTACATAATACAAAATGTTCAAACATACACCGGATAATTTTGTGTTCGCCAGTTCATCCCATGGAGAATCTTAATTTACTTTCCACAAACAAATGACAAATAGACACTGAAATATTCTGTTGCTTGTTCGTGTGTGTGTCCACATCAGGGAGCGAGTAGTAAACACCAGCCGTCCAGGGGAGATGCAGGTCACCATCCAGAACCTCATGCCAGACACCAAATATCGCTTCAGGGTTGTGGCTCACAACAGCAACGGTCCGGGCGAGAGCTCTGCTGTCCTCAAAGTGGCCACCCAGGCTGAAGGTAACTCACTCACACACTCACACACACACGCACACACTGTCGTTCATTCATGTGTGTGCTCGGTAAACAGGACACATAAACTCCCGCCAGTTTGTTGGAAACATGCTCACACTGGCACACACCGAGGCAAACAGGATGCACTCAAACGCAGCGCACAAATAAACGTTCACACAAACAAATATTCACTCACATGCAGCGTACGCTCACTTCAAACACCCAGACACACACACACACACACAGGCTCACACACAGGAGGCTGTTTAGTGTTGTGCGTTAAGGCAGACCACCCAACAGCAGAGCAGCGTTTTCTTCTTATAATCCGCTTCTTGTTTCCTCCCCAACATTCACTGTAAGCCCTCTGTGTGCGTCGCTACCTGAGCGAGGAATGCCTGAAATTAGTATTCCAGCTTCCAACACTGCACAGAGGTGCAAAAGAGGAGCTTATTTGCATTTTTTTAGGCTGGAGAGGTTCTCCTCTTCTCTGGCAAGTGTCTCAGATTCACCCATATTTGAAAGAGCGGTGGAGGGGGTTTCCCAGCACACAGTCAGACCCCGGTCATCCCTCTCCTCCTGGCTGGCGTACAGCTCCGTCACTGTCACTTTGTAGGTCAGCTGCTGCTTCTCTACCTCCGTCCTTGGTTGGAGGGCGGACGAATCAACACACAAATACACACGGTACACTTTAATGCCTGCCAGCGGGAGCCCAGCCACCCACGGGGATAGCGGCGAGGGCGGGCTGTACCTGCACAGTGCGCCTCTGTCGCGGGTGTGTATTCACCTTTAGTGTAAGAGCGTGCCGCGAATCGGAGCTTAAACTGTTGACCCACATCGTGGTGCCAAAGCGTGTGCACGCCACGCTGCCCTGTTCCGCTTCTCCTCGCAGACTGGCTCCATGCACACACACACACACACACACACACAAACCTTTCACATCGGTGCACACACCGGAAAAATGGGAGCCTCTTTCACTCTGTCAGGAACACCTGCAGCTAAAGCACACTAGATATATACAGTATATAGTATGTGAGTCTGAGAGACGGCACTTTAACCTCAGAGTCACTGTGTCATTTTAAATCCAGCCTGTTCAGACACATGTAATGTCACTGCTCATGTATTTGGACCGAGCGCGTATAGATTATACAATTATATCATTATGGTGTCGGATATGACATGAAATATTTAGTTTGACGTTGCTTTAATTTCAGGATTTAAATTTAATGAGTATATTCATCTGTAGCCTTTCCATGGTATATTCATCCATAGTGTATTTATTGATTATTTAGAGTGATTGGCATAAATTAAAATGTTTACTGCATGTTAATTTTTTCATGTTTGTCATCCATCAGATCTCACTTAATGTTATATACATAGCACTAATTTAAAAGTATTGAAACATCTTATATGTGTGCTATATGTATCTTATACTTCACATTCAAGATGGACATGTCTGCCCTTCAGACCGATCAGCCATAACATTATGACCGCCTTCCTAATACTGTGTAGGTCTCCCTTGTGCCGCCAAAACAGTTGTGACTCAGAGAACGGACATAGGTCTCCTGAGGGTGTCCTGTGGTGTCTGACATCACAGTTTTGTTAGCGGGGGGTCTCTGGGTCCTATTGGTTGAGGGGAGGGCCTCTGTGGATAAATGCCTTAAGTCACGTCCACACGAATGTCAGGTCCAAAATGTTCCCTGCAAACACTGAATTGCCACAACATGATCACTTCTACTGTCAGTGGTCATAATGTTATGCCCGATCGGTGTGTAACAGCATGTTGTGAAGCCAGGCGCAGACACATTGTGTTGTTTAGGCCCCATCCTCAGCAAACAGAAGCAACACAACGAAGCAGCTATCACAGTGAACAGCAGCCAGAGGCAACAATGTTTTTATTGAAGCACAACTTCAGTTTGTTTGTCGCAAGAAAATCCGCGTGGCTGGTAGCCCAGTCTGGAGGGGATAGTTTTGGTCTCAAACCATCTACAGCTGCTGAGACGCTTTGAGGTTCACAGTTTCTGCTAACACAGGGAAACGTGGCCTTGAAGTAGCCAAGAATACGTTTTGGGTTTATTTGATGATTTTCTAATTTCTGCCTTTTCATCAGTTCAAGTGCCCGGCCCGGCTCCAAACCTGCAGGCAGTGTCCAACACACCGACCTCCGTTTCTCTCAGCTGGGACAAACCCCTCACTGGCAACGGAGAGATCCTCACTTACAAGTTGTACTACACAGACAAAAGCGTCGGGAACGAGCAGGTAGGACGCCGCCTTGGAATCATTTCAGCGAAGACAGTACGTGTTTGAATTCGTTTTGTTGGTTTTCAGACATCGTCAAAATTGTCTTATCACAGATCACCTTTTGGAAATAGTCATTTATTTAATTCTCTTTTTATTGAAACAGAATTTAAGATAAAAAAAAACATCACACATCAATCTTTGACCAGCATATTCCACAGTATGCACACCTAATGCTAATCAATACAAACAGATTCCATCCAAGGTTCAGTTTCTCTCTCCATCCTATTTATTTTTCATTACTTCAACCTAGTCCTTCACATTAGGCACCTCTGTCCTCAATCGTTTTCTGGTAATAACTTTTTTTATTTGCAGCTGACATTACCCTAAACATTTGTCTCCAGGGCCTGTGAGTCTGGACGTATAACAGCTTCCACCCAGACAGCGTTCTCCGTGCACTTCTTTATCTCCACCGATAAAATGTGATAGAGGAACCTCCCTTGACGACATAAAATCCTTCTTGATTTTGTCTTCTGTGCCAGTGTTTATGAAACCGACACACAGAACAACAGATTGAAAAAAAAATTGAAGAAAAAAGGCATTAAACTGAAAGGGAAAAGAAATTCTGCTCGGAGGAAATGGACTAAAACTGACAAAATTAATTTTTAAACAAAATCAACAGATGACATTGATAAGAGATGTGAAATATTTCTGGCATTTCAAGGTATTCTTGTTGGTTTCGTCTCCTTTCTTATTAAATTCCACTCACTGCCGACACTCGGTAAAAGGAGAAGTTGCGTAGGCGGCTGACACTTGATGTAGCGGCGTCCACTTGATTGAAACGACTGCGCACTCTCTAATGTGACTTGCGGCGAGCTAAAAGAATTCCTCGTCGTTCGCCTGGACTCGTTTTGGTTGCGTTCTTGATTAATCGTCTCGCTGAAAGAGGCTCGGATTGTGCTAAAAGGCGGCAGGTATGATTCATTCAGTTCTCCTCTGCAGGAGTAACTCTGTCGCTGGAGTGGAATCTGCCTGCTTAGACACTGAGGCGAGCCCGGCGGTAGCGGTGCGCAGGCCAGTGAGGCATTAAAAAGCCTTTAATATGATAATAGATGAAACGTCAGCCGGTGCACTGAGTAACGATGCCTCAGCTCCCTGGAGAAGAGAGCCAGAGACGAGGTGAAAGAGGCAGGAGATGAAGAGCAAGAGAGATGAGGTGGACGAAAGAGACAGAACTCAGATGAAGCTCGGAAAGAGACGCCCTTTCGTGAAATACGAAAGGGCAAGAGGGAAGCCGGAGACGACTCGCGATGCGTCCGCGGGGGGTGAAGCGGTCGCAGGTCTGGCTATCTGCCCTGAGTCCAGAGGTTACAGTTGGACCGCTCAGGAAGAAAGATTAGATTTCCTTGAAATCTCTCCTCTTCACTCAAAATGTCACGAGGAAAGGGCTGAATGCAAATGAGTGACTGGGCGTGTGCCGGCGTGCCCGATCTGTAAAGAGAAAAGTCGTAATCGCAGATAGCGTAAATTGTGTCTCGGCGGAAGATGACATTTTTACACCGAATTACAAACAGAAATGTTAGTGTGATGAAATGATGAAACCGGGCGTCACACTCTGCAGCTTGTAGCTGTTGGAACTGCCTTAAATGTAGCACGTTTGTGCCGGTGACACACTTGAATGGTGAAATTACACGCTGAGACGTTAGTCTGAGTTTGTCAACCTGCTGCCACTGATGAAACACTGTGGATGTACGTTTTTGCTGATAATCCTCTGAAGAATAAAACAGCTGCTTTTCATACAATCTTCACATCATCTCGCTCATTTTTTTTTTCCAGTTGTGTGATGTGTTTGTTGGTGTGTGTGTCTTCCAGGACGTTGAGGCCGATGGTCAGTCTTACACCATGACCGGGCTGAAGAAGAACACGGAGTACAGTTTCCGTGTGGTGGCCAACAACAGACACGGCTCGGGTGTTTCCACCGAGGACGTCACTGTTCGCACGCTGTCTGACGGTTAGTTGAGGTGTAAATCTGCCAAGACTTGCTTTTAGCACCGCCAAATGCGTGTAAGGGCTTCTACAGCGCCCTCTAAACGTATACCAGCAAGTCACATACTTGCGCCGTGGTCTAATTGTTTCTTTGCTATAAATTAAACCTGAGACTAATTTAATTGCCCTATTAGCTCTGTGGTGATATATCTGTCATTTTCTCCTGAAAAAATCATTAGTTTTCCATCTTTATAGATTTGTTTTGATTTACTACCTTAACTACCTTGTTTTATGGTGAATAAAATCAAATTTTTTCTTCACAGTACCAAGCGCCCCACCTCAGAACCTGACTGTGGAAGTGCAGAACTCAAAGGTGAGACTTGTTCTGACTCACATCCTTCCACTTTTAACATGCACGCCGTATACATATGAGGAGTAGAACGTCTCGTAGGACTCCTTTACAGTCCAGGGCACCAAATTTGAACATTTCTCACCTTAAAGATGCAACAAACAACAACGTCCTCCCTGTCACCACTCAGTACTGTTGTAACTGTTGCACTGTCCTGTTGTTTGTAACCTCTCAGCACCTCAGTCAGGTGATGCACCTTCCACTGTGCAAAGGATTGTGGGTCTAAATAGCCACAAAATCATGCTAGCTTAGGGCTGGGCAGTATACCGGTTCATATTGAATACTGGTATTATTTTTCGTTATGATGTGAATTTTTAATATACTGGCATACTAGTGAATTTGATCACACTTGAGGCTCCAAAAGGGAGCAAATCCCCATAGACCCCCATGTTAAAAATCCCAAATTTACAGCATTATTAAACATGTTTACAGTCGAAAAAAGGTTTTGATCTCAATAGTTTATTTTACTATTGAGGACTCAACTGTACGGGGGGTGAAACTCATTCGTTTATTTTTAATTAAGGTTTAAAATTCTGCGTAATTAAGGGTGCACACGTGCACATTAAGGGTGTCACCCGCTTTGAGTGACTGGTGGTAACCTGAGCTAAGAGGTAGCGCAGAGTTGGGTGGGCCAGTCTCAAGACACTGACTAAAAAAAACAATCAAACATTTTTGCAAGTGTTAACGGGCTAAAGGTGCGGTGCTAACGTGGGGCCATGCAAACCTATTGTACTATTGGTGTGTAATTATTCTACAATATTTACTCATCATGACAGTAAAATAGTCCATCCTTACATCCACCCAACACGTGATTATGCATAAAAAAATACTGTGATATACATTTTTGGTCATGCCGCCCAGCCCTATGCTAGCTTATATGTACAATGTGACTGGATACTGTGGGATGCCGACGCCAGGCTGTGTAACTAATTTCAACTCCCTGTCGCAGCAACTCATACACAAAACAAAAACAAATGCACCCAGGTTTCCCACAGCTTTTCCTGTCCCGCGTGTGCAGCTGCTTCATCAAATCCACACTCAACTCAATCAGACACACAAACAGTTGAACAGATACTTAGCCCGCAGGCCCGCGCGCCTTTATTGCTCTGTGTCATGAGCTGCGTCGCTGGGCCTGTTGCCCCAGCTGGTTAAGAGGTTGTGTGAACCCTCATCGATCTCCTCATCGGCAGGAGAGCCGCCTGTCAGAGGGTTTTATCCTCAGCATCTCTCCACCTGTACAGAATCTGGCACAGAGATAACACACCAAATGGAGACGGGGGCGCTGAAAAGGTTTCACAAGTCCCGAGCCTTCTGCTCATTTTCAAGTCTACTTTACCAGTCGAAAACCTGTGTTCAACCTGAAAAGTTTTTAGCTGTGCACAGGTCTTGCTTTAAATGCCTTTAATTTGTCATGCTGTCATGCTTTGACGTAATCCTAGTTTTCACATGCAAACACACTTTCGAAATTAAAGTTCAGTCAACTAAATTAACCCATTTGACACAGACGCGTAGACGTCTTTGAATGCTTAAGCTGCCAAATCAATGTTTGTCGTGATACCGCGCCGCCCCGGCTAGCCCAGGACACAGGATGAATAGATTTGGTTGTTTGAATCTAAGATCTCCTTGATCTTGATTGAATTTCTCTTCGGCTCCTGGGTAACTGGATCAAATCCGCCACAGCCGAGGCAACTTCTCTTGGGGTGTCTCTCGCTCTTTTTAAGTTTCATTGTTAAATCCAATTTATTACAGTTAAACATACTGTAGCTCTTGCGTGACACCCTTGATTAGATTTGGCTGCCGAGGTGTACTGCTGGATTCACAACAGGCTTCTGATTAAAAGAGGAAGAGTTCCTTGGCTTCCCATCGTTTTAACCATTTGATCTTCAAACGCGGAGCTGTAGGCCTGTTTGTTGCATATTTCCACCCGAGTGATGGCTTAAATCTATATTTATTTATTTATTTATTTTTTACAAAAGCTGTTCTCTCTCGTGATTCGTGAGACAGCCAAAAGAAGAAGATAGGGGGGAAACCTCGGGGCGCTTGGATTGAGTACAAAAAACGGCGGCCGGCACTTTTAGCCCCCTTTGCTGGTCGATTCAGAGCGAGAGTGAGAGGGGAGAGGGGAAAAAAAAAAAAAAACGACAGACAATCCTATCACACACTCCCAGCTTGAGTAAAGAGCTGGCCACCCATGCTGTGGGGATACTCAGCCGAGATTTGCGGGGAGGGAACACTCTCGTGCTACTTTTAGGAGTAACTTGAAGAGGGCTCGCTCTGTGGAAAGGACAGGAATTGTTTTGTGAATGGACAGCTGTCCCTCCCCACTTAGACCCACACAGACCAATTTAAAACTGTGAAACAAACATCTGGCACCCTTTAATCCCAAACATAATTGAAATAATTCACGATACCCCCCCCCCCCCTTTTGTTGTCATTGTGTTTCATTCTAAATATTAGCAGTCATTGAGATAATGATAGTGTGTAGATACAAAGCCTTTGTGTAGCTGTTGAGTCAAAAAAACACTTATTAGCATGCGTGTCACACTCTGTCTCCTCTTCTTCTCGTCGAGCGGAACCTCACATCTTTTACCTGCAAGGTGACCTAAAAATATCCTGTTTTTGTGATTTTATTTCACCCTCTTTTTTTTTCCCCTCGCGGTATCCACCCTCGCAACTTCCCGTGTGATTTCTCCCCAGGTCAATTAAACAGGTTTTTTTTTATTAGGAAAAGAAGGGAGAAGAGCAACAGACATAACGAGCTGGGGCCGATAGTGTAATAAGAAAAATGGGAATAATTGAACACACTTAACACAGATTTAATTTGTGCAATTCCCTCGACTCAGCTGGGGAGGAGCACTCCTGCGCCCCTCACATGTATTCGGGCTTTTGTGCATCAGTGCGACAGCAGGAAAGCGTTAATTAACTCTTCTCCCACGCTGGGCTAACCCCCACCTATCTCTTTTAAACACACACACACACAGAAACTCAGATGCATGTATCCCACAACAGAGCAGGGTGAGCTTTAGCTAAAGTCATGCATTCATCTCTCCGCCTCAGTGTCTCTGCAGGCTTAACATGACCACACCTCACACATCAGGACTCCTATACACCTGCGATGCATGTTTATTTCTTCCCAATGTGTGAACTTGCATGGCGTTGCTCGTGCTCAGAGGGGTGTTTGTTTTTGTGGGAGGTCTCCCGTTTGCACCGCTGTCAAGAAGAGGGATGAAGTGGGTTTTCTGTGGTTTCTAGCCAACAGGATAGCGAACGTGCACAGTTGCCTGTGTCAAGGTGTGGGAAGATGCTAGCTGTTTAACCTAGAGGTCACCTTTACAGCTTCAGGCCCCAAAAAAAACAAAAGGCCCAACCTGAGCTAAATATGACAGTTTGCTTCATCTAAGTCATGGTCAAATTGAATTTTTGTTTTTCCCCTCTCAGAGCATCATGCTGCGGTGGCAACCCCCACCCCTGAGTGGCCAGAATGGCGAGATCACCGGCTACAAGATCCGATATCGGAAAGGATCTCGGAGGAGTGAAACGGCCGAGACCACAGGAGGCACCCAGCTGTACAAGCTCATTGACGGTAAAGACTTTGCAGTTAGACATCAGACTTAACGTGCTTTTAGGATACTGCAAGTGGGGGGCAAAAATTTAATCCGGGGGATGTTCGTGAGCTAAATTGTTAATTTTGCAGTACATTAGGTTAAATGTGGTTAACACTATAACGAATTCATTTTGAAAAATGAATGACACTGGTTATTGTGCTTCACATTTATGTTCAAAAAATTACTGAACATCTATCTGGCTTCTTTAAGTAAGAAAAATAATTGAAGCACTCTGAAATATTTTTAGACAGACATGGATCATTACTAGGCCTTGGGCCTAGTTCTTCAAATACAAAGACACTTAGTGCAATGAACAAAGTTAAACAACAAAACATGTCCCCATTAATCGTACAGACTTCAGTCATACAACTTGGTAAAAAGATAATTGTTTTCCCAACATTTTTTGAATTTTCATTTGTCTATGTACCACTTCCTAACACCTAACTCTGCGTCCTCTCGCTCGCTGCTGGTCTTCTTCACCTCACTGAAACCGAGCTGGCAGGAGCTCAACAGCGCCACCCGACCATCAATGTATCACAATGGTATTCTCTGGTCAGGAGTGGAAGTGCACCAATAAATAATAATCAAAGAGACCAAACGCAGATTCCGAGCGCTGACGGTGGGGAAAAAATTATACAGTGGCCAAGGCACGGGCCAAATATTATATAAGGATCTAGACGCGGTAACAAGCGTACGAATCCTACACCGAAGTACAAATCCCACGGCTAATTTTGAGACCAAGATAGAAACAAACTTTGTTGCTTCCGGCTGCAGTTTCTCAGAAAGACTTTCCAGTGATTTATTACCGTGTGTAGGTGGAGGTACAGACTCGGTTCAGGCCGATCAGTTCACATCCTCCATTTTCTGTCAAGAGACCACACTGCTTTACTACTTATATTATTTGGTTTTATATGTGGGCAGACTTTGACACAGCCCTTATGACAGATTGTGTCTACTCTGCCACTCACCCAATAAGCCTCAAAATCAATCTCCCCCACAACTCTTTACAAGTAGGTTTTACAGATAATTGTTTGATGTCATATCTTTAACCTTGATTTCTGCTGTAAAGAATGAACATTTCAATTATACACGCATCTACAGCTAAAAAAAAAAAAAAAAGAAATGTCACTGTATGGATAAATGCTGGTAGACAGGTTACAGAGAGGAAACATGGAGACAAAGGGAATGTTTGACTTGTATCTGAATAGTTAAGCATACAGAAGTTGGATCATACCGTTGTGATCATGACCACACTAGCAAAGGGGGAAAGAACTGCCGTTTACTACACTGCGAACGCATATAAACACGTCCCTTTCATTGTGTCCTCAATGTGTCACGGGGAGTATTCACACTTGTCTTTATAGCTGTCCTCTTGGATCATACGGAGTGTGGTTTGATGCCAAGTGTGAACAAGGCTATAAAAATAGTCATAACAATGCGACTGATTTGTGCTGTTGATGTTGAAGTCCACGGACGGACTCTGTCTGTTCTCTACATGCGCACGTTTTGACACGAGAGTTCATTTTAAAATGATTTCGTTGCTTTAGATGCGACCAACGTTACAACTTCTATTCCACCCGTCTCCATTTTATCGAGGTGGTGTCACAACGTGCTACAACATTTATATAAAATCTCAATTTTTGAGACTTAAGATGTCTCGGAGTTGTTGTACTGATCTAGTCTGACTGTAGGTCTGTTTGTTTACTACGTTGAGAAGGAGTTACACGTCTTACTGTACCCTGACATTACCCACTCCTACCTCCTACATATGCACAATATCACCAGAGAGACACGGCAATGGTGATTAATATTAGATGGTGTCTCAGCAGCTTTCAAGTGGCCCGGCCTCACGCTGCGCGCTGCATCAAAGAGAATATACACTTAAAAGTTGATTTTGTGGGGTGAAACAGAGGGGTGTTTGTTGGTTCAGAAGGGTTTTAGAAGGAGATGTTGTAGCCTTGGAGGCATGGATGGTTAGGCAGTCTTCAGAAGCTAACCCCGAAGGGGTAGCCCAGAATACTTGGCACAGGGGGGAAAAGACTACAGGATTAGCATGTAGCGCGCAAATGGAACAATGTGACGACGATAAAAAAAAATTTTTACAGCAAATTAAAACAGTAACACACCATTTGTCAGCAGGCGTTCCCGTCCTCTCTGAATACCAAAGCCGGCACCCAGCGGTGATGCAGCTCTTTCTGAAGGAGACGTGGTTCTAAAATATGAATGAACTCTCAAGTCTCGTTCTGCACTTTTTAGCTCCTTTTACTTCCCGAGTTGCATACTATTACACTGTTACACACTTCTCTAATTAAGTCTTCTTGTCGCCCCCTTTTTTTCCCCCGCCCGACCCAGCAAATCTTAAAAAATAAATCAGTCACTTCGATGATATTGATCGGAAAAGAAAGTTAATTGCACCCCAGCAACATCCACTTGATCCTTTCCCTGCGCAGGTTTATAGATTTCCTCCTTAAACTATGCAGAGAACTATCGGGCATCCATTTAAAGTATTTCTGCTTTCAAAATATTTACTATCTGTGACTCGAAATCCCAATCGGGCAACTAAGTGGAGAGAGCCAGTGATGTTATAAAATGAAACCAGGCATGAGAAAGTGAGGGGGGTTTTAATAAAGGAGTTTTTTTTTTTATTGCTGCTTGGATTTCCGTTCAGACAGTCTAGATCAGGGGTCTTCAACATTTTTCAGCCCAAGGTCCCCCAAACGCATGGGGATATTAAGTAGGGACCCCCTACCTACTATATGGGTTCTATATTAAACTCTGCCTAGTGCTTATAAATATACATTATTATCATTTTGCATTCAATATTAAGCTATTCAATTATTGAATGTATATTCAATATACAGGTTCAAATATTAATTTTATACGGTCTCGTGATTGGTTCGGCAGTGACAGGGGTGGGGCCTATTTTGTACATGAGACTTTGATTGACGGGTCTAGTGTGGTGCTCTGTGTGAAACTTACGCTGTTGAGACAGCTCCTGTATCAGTGAATGACTGAAGTGCTAAATGAAAGACAACAACTTCTGCCTCCATTTATCCCTTTACTAAAATATGTTGGATTCATGTTCATGTGTTTTCAAAGAAATTTAATTTATGGGGGAAATGAAAAAAAAAAAAAAAATATATATATATATACGTATATATATATATGTATATATATATATATATATATGTATATAGATATATATATGTATAAAAAATGTCTAATCAACCAAAGATTCCACAGACCCCCTAGGGGTCACGGACCACTTGTTGAAGACTCGAGCCTTGACTCTGACCTATTTGTGTTGTCCCGTTCAGGTCTGGAGCGCGGGACGGAGTACTCCTTCCGGGTGTCGGCCATGACGGTGAACGGCACAGGACCGGCCACCGAGTGGACCACAGCAGAGACGTTTGAGAGCGACCTGGACGGTAGAAGCACCTGCTTCCTCCCAGTCGATTAATCTCATTCATCACTTAATCACCAGATTTTAAGAACCTTTTTTTTTTTTTTTTTTTTTTTTCATGCTTTCCTCACACCAGAATCACGCGTCCCGGATCAGCCCAGCTCGCTGCATGTCCGGCCCCTCGTCAACAGCATCGTCGTGAGCTGGACGCCGCCGGAGAACCAGGACATTGTGGTGCGCGGTTACACCATCGGCTATGGCATCGGCAGCCCCCACGCCCAGACCATCAAAGTCGACTACAAGCAGCGCTACTACACCATCGAGAACCTCGGTAAGAATGAATCCATCCTGATCTGAGACATGATCTGTCAAAGAACTAATCAGTTATTAACGTGGCCTGTGGGACTTGTTTCTGCCCTACAGGAAATGTAAACATTTAAGGCTTGGAAATATGAATGTGATGTAATCTGATTGGATGCTCTATACGCTACTTTTAATTACTTATGAGCACAAACACTAGGAAGCAATTCATCTGTACCCCACAGTGAGCATTTAGAGAATTAATGAGATCTTCTCCAGCGCACGCCTTAGTCGCTAATTACACAGATTGGACTAATGGGGACACAATAATTATAGGTCATGATAATATTTGAATAAAACAAACTGATTTCGTGTTGTTGTTTCCTCATTAAAATATTCGAGTGCTGTTTCTGTTCAGCCTTTGAGAAACTGACACAACTTGTGTTTAGTAGTTTAGTAGACAAAATAATATCTTAATATTTAAAAAAAAAAAAAAAAAAGTGCTGATAGTTTGAGTGATTTTATTTGGTTGAAAAACACAACATGCAGTTATGGATTTTATTTCATGGGAAGAAACATTTTTGTCCAGACCGAAAACAGGCTGCATCTCGTTATAAATACATTTCCTGTTGATTAATGAGTGGCTGGTTCTGCAAATTATCACCCCTGATGAATGTGGTTTTAATGCGTCTTATTTCCCTATCGTTGAGATTGTTGTCATGGTGACCTAAATGCTGGAGAGAGTTTGCCTGCAAATTATTCAGTGCCTTTTAGGGAGCTGTTTTTTAATTAGTTTGGGGTCAGAAACAACAGATTCCACTTTTACAAAGTGCTCGATTCATCTGTTATTTATCATTATTACTGCTAATGTGGATGTGAATAATAAGATAAGGAAAACGGATGAAAAGTAGCAAGTGTCATTTTCAGGAGCGGGACTCAAACAAGTAACGGGCTCTTGGTGCATCGTATTTGGCTGGTGTGTTCTTCAACATCACGAACGTTATTCTCGGCTCTTTGAATGAATTGCAGTGAAGTGAACGATATTGTGCCATTACATTTAGATGACGACGGCAAGGAAATTACTAAGTCATCTTCATCCATGAATCATGCATCAGTAATGAAGATGAAGATCCAGAAGAATTGAAACGCGACGGCGAAAATGGCAATTTGTCAGTAATTATGGGCCCGTTCAGACTGTGCATTAAAATACGATCTGAGTGACCCAATCGCTAGTGACCAACTTTAGCTACGTGTCTTCATCTAGGGAGCAGGAGAATATTTGAACAGCCAGGTGTCTCTAACGGATCTCTACTGCTGCTCCAGGACCAAGAACAGCGCTGATTGTTGTGTACTTACGTTTTAGTTAGTTAACAGCTACAATGACAGAGTTTTTTTTTTGTTTGTTTTTGTACAAAAGACTATCATTGCTAATGAACAAACATCACCTACAGTGATATTTCCTTTTCAGGCAATCATTTATAATAGCAGCCGTATTTTTTTGTTTATTTGTTTATTTTTTCTGAATGAATGAAGCGAAACTGCACTGACACAGAAGTAGAGCTGGGCAGTATGACCAAATATGTGTATCTAGTATTTTTCAAAATTCTACTAATTTATTTTGACATATTTATTCTTATTTAAACTGCTATGTCTGTAATGTCAATAGAGCGCAACAGGCTACCGTAATATTTGTAGTCTTCGCAGTAATCAGAGTGTCCAGAAGTGGATTAAAAGTTAAAAATATAATCTTAGGAAACCGGGAGTTTGGCTGAAGGAATTGTTGCCACATATCTGCGCATACATAATTGAAGTCATCATTACAATCACAGCAAGGGGAGTTATTGTATTCTAATACTGCTAATGCTAATATTGCAATTATGAGCCGAGAGCCTCAGGAGTTTAGGATTGATTCGATGCCTGCACCAGTTTATCTCACCGCCCCTCTCTTCCGGTGTCTTCCCCCTTCACAGACCCCAGCTCCCACTACGTGATCACGCTGAAGGCCTTCAATAACGTGGGCGAGGGGATTCCCGTGTACGAGAGCGCCATCACCAGACCGCAGTCAGGTAGGAGTTACAAGGCATCTACGGATTAATCCGCTCTTTTCTTCCAGTGGAACGAAAAAGGAAAAAAAAAAAAAAAGGTGGTGGATCTCATTTTGATACGCTGCATAGTAACTGCATTCATAAACTCAGAGCCCATTAATAGTCTCGTGTTCACGGGGGTCCTCCTTTGACTGACATTTTACTCCGCTTTCTCCAACGTGACATCATTATCAGACTGAATGTGTCTCGACTCCAAATTACCAGGGAGATAATGGGTCATCGGAGTGTCTCGCTGCTCTAATTAACTCTCTCCTTCATGAGCCCTGGTGTACTCAATAACCGTCAAATTTTGCCCCAAGATTACCAGGCCTTATATTAGAGTACAGCGGGCCAAGCCTATCATTTATTGAAACAGATACTCTGGAAAATATGAGCAGAAATGTTCAAAAACTACACAATACAGCCGCTTCTTTTAGATCATAGCAAGTTTTCTGTAATAGATTCGCATTAAAGATGTTTGTTGATTGTATGGTTATGAAATAATCTCGTCAGCATCGACCTCCGATCTGAAACGTCAGCGGGGCTCTGTTCTCCCTACAGCGGATGATGAAACGGCTTTATTGCGTTAACAAAAGAAATCAAATGTTTGACTACGAGCCAGATGCTGCGTAATTCTTTAAGCCTCAGATCACAACTCTGCTCGCAGAAGCAGCTCAAGACGCAATCCGGTTTGCTCGACAAATTATCTTAAAGCGGCGAAACGACGCCGGTTAGGCTGAATGGCAGGCGAGTTCACACAGTTTGTGCGACGGTGTCAGAAAACAGCCAGTCCCGTGCTCCCCAGGGAGGGATCCCAGAATGTGGGCTGCACCCCCCCTCTCCCATCCAGCCTCCCACCTCCCACCTCCCCGCTCCGCCTTGATCACTCCGGTTCGTCTCCGCCGCAGCACAATCGCGGCACCGAGTTTGAGAGGGGAGGGATGCTGGATGACATGAATCACGTCAACATGCTTCGAGGTGGCGGGGCGCCTACTGTCATACTGTACACAATCTATGAAGCTGTCTCGTTCCTTCACATCCTCACACACACACACACACTCACACACACGGGGCTGCACACACATGCAGACCCCCCGTGGTGGCTTTGGCAACCCTTCGTCAGATCCAAACGTTTCCTCTCAAAGCAGAACCAAAGCCCACCACCATCGTCTGCTGCCTGCCGAATCCTCGGGGGTGCGTTCCCTTCCTGCCAGTTTGTTCAAGTCGGGATTAAAAAGATGAGCTGACCTACATAGTACTTTTACTTTTGAAAACTTGGTGAACTTAGGCTTAAAGAGCGCTCGTCTGAATACTTTATAATAATATGGCGTCTCGACTTAAAAGCGGGGAATGGGGTATTTCACCCATAAGTGTAACCTTTTTTTTTTCTTCTTTAACGAGGGCGAGTCGGCCTCTTTCCTGCAGCTCATTCTCCTTGTAAATACTGAAGACCGTTTTCTTCTAGGCTGGGTAAAGAATTTTTACAGCTTGCACGCCACTCCAAAACCTCAGAGCCTCTCCGCAACCACATGAATGACGCGCACACACGCTCTCCGGCTCAGTCTGAGGGCAGCTCCGTACAAAGAGGTGTCAAATTGAGCGAGGAGGGGAGTGGAGCACCAACAAGTGGTCGAGGAGGAGCGTCAACTCAGGTGGCTCGACCAAAGCCTTTTTTCTTTTTTTTCTTCTTTTTCTTAATACACCAACTAAACCAAGAACAGAAGCGGGAGCGGTGAAGCCGGCGGCCGGGAGGCCATCTTGAAGCATTTATCCTTCAGTGAGTTGACCGGGAGCTTCCTGTTGGAGCCCTTTCGGAGACATAACACTCTGCTTTATGGGGTGTAATGGGCAGGGACCTTTCAAACAACTCAAACAAACAAAGTGCCCTTCGTGCATGCACACGCGCACGCCGTCACTAAACAAACAGTGAAGCCAAAGCATTACAAAACAGCACACAGTTAGCGAGGCCTGTGTGTTGGAGGGCTCCTCAGTGGTTTACCAAGTTTGTCAATATGAAAGTATATGAAGTTTTCCGCTGACTTTAGTGTTTCCTGTACTGCCTCTAATTATTTAGATTGCTATTATTTGATTTCTATAGATTTTTGCATTGATGTAGATTTTCAGTTTTTTTTTTTTTAAGGAGTTAATTAAAGCAACAAAAAAAACATTTACATTCAGCTTTTAAATTACACAGCGTCTATAAAATGATGTGCGCTTTAGCCACTGTTTTGGTACAACTACACTCAGGACTGACATAATACTATACACCGATCAGCCACAACATTAAAACCGCTGAGAGGAGAAGTGAATAGCGTTGAACATCTTGCGACAATACAATGTTCCTCTGGGATACTTTTAGACCTGACATTTTCGTGGATGTTGCTTAGACATGTACCACCCACCTAGACCAGACCTGACACCCCCACCATACCAAAGCAATGACACTCCTTGATGGCAGCAGTTATCCCCAACAGGATACATTCAAAAACATGAAGAACAGCACAAGGTGTTGACCTGGCCTCCAAACCTCCTAGATCCCAAAAGTGTCTGTGGGACGCACTGGAACAAGCCTGATCCACAGCCTGATCTGTGTAGGTCTTAATAATGGACATCTGAACTTTTTTTTAGCCTTCTCGGAGACGTTTCTTCAGCTCTATGTAACTGCTACGTTTGTTTTTGTTTTTTAAGAGGAGCATGTGCGTATGGTGCCAACCTGAAACTCGTGACATGACTAAAACCTGTTAACGACCCAACACTCACCTGTAATTAGAGGAAGTCGTTCAGTGTAACCTGGGTTGCGTCCTGTTTTCTCACAATTAGTGGTGCTGTAATGACCCACTAATGGCACAGAAATGCTCCAGACTCGAGGTGTGAACGGAGGTGAAACCTTTTGAGGAGGGATGTTAGGTCTGTGTCGTAAGTGGTTGATACATCCCACAGAAGTTCCTTATGAAGAGGCTATCCTTACATCGGTCATCGAGAAGTGAAGAAGCCGCTTCGAGCGATGAAATATCTTCAAGAAACGAGTCCACCTGCCTTCTGAGAACTTAAATCTGCAACTGTTTCATATAATCCACTGGTTATTTACCATTTCTTCACGAGGAGATTCCACGTACCAGTGTACAGACTCATATTGTCTTCATCAATGCTACTTTACGATCCTAAAAAAAAAAAAAAACACTGCTACATACTCTGTGTCTTCCTGTGTTGGTGGACACGCTCCTTTTAATGGGCAGAGATTTGCTGTTTTGCTCTTAGCGAGTCACCCCCAGTCACTTGGGGGGTTTAATAAAAGGCTGAAAAGGGACACACGCAAGAGGAATCGTGCGCTTTACTGCAGCACAGAGTAAAAAAGTCTAAAAAAGACTACGTTAGGTTAAAAGAGAACAGCTGTAAATCTGCTTTAAACCAAACTGGATTCTTCATTTTCTGCATCTCTGTTAGAGGATTGTTATGATCATAGTGTCGGTACAGGAGTGATTCATTTTACTCATTACACCGATTCAAAGAGCGACTGGGGAAAAGACCGAGCTCTGCCTTTCACCGCGAGCTTTTTAAAGTCAGAACGACTGAGCGGCAGAAAAGAACACACTCACACACACACACACACACACACACACACACACACACACATCCAGCCTCAACCCGCCACTTGTTCGTGACCCGCCGTTCCTCCACGCCTGCGAGCTCCGCACTCAAAGCCTCAATTTTCTTCCTGCAGTTCTCAAGGACATAATGCGCCTCGACGACATCACGGAAATATTCCGGGGCACCTTTTGTGCGCTCATCCACTTTGCGTTGAGTCGTCGTGAAAAGAAGCGCCACGATGTAAACATTTGTAAACGCGCGCGCAGTTTTTTCCTTCTCTTTGAAAATATTGGGTCAACACATTAATATGTAAATGGGATGTCGGCTGCAGGATTGTGGGTATCTGCCTTCACTCTAGTTTTCCATTTGCTATAATCTTCTCTGATGAATAGAGTGTCTCGTCCTCTCTTTCTTGTAGTGCCACAATAACTATTGATAAAACACTTTGCATTGTACTGTAGCTTCTGTTTAGCAACCAAGTCTGTAGATTCGTCTTGTTATAGAGGTCAGTGTCTGTTTTTCTAATAGAATCTTCTCTCTCTTTCTTTCCACCCTCCCAATCCCTTCCTTGCTCTTACATTTTCCCCTCCCCGTACCCTTGTTGCTGTCCTCCATTATATTTAACACATTAACCTTATTTTCCTCCTCGTCCATTCCCCCGCATCTTTTTTATTTTTTATTTTTGGCTGTTTTTTTGTTTTTTTTCTTTACGCCCACTGTCTGATCCACCACGCCATGCTAATCGTTGTGTTTTAATTTTGGTCATTGTACTTGTTGTGCATGCATGCGGTTATACTGCCTGACGTGCAGACCCCATAGACCCCGATGTTGATCTGTATGAACTCTTCCATGCTCCATACACCCCAGTACCCGACCCTTCACCTATGATGCCGCCCGTGGGTGTTCAGGCCTCTGTGCTGAGTCACGACACCATCAAGGTGACCTGGGCCGACAACTCGCTGCCCAAGAACCAAAAGATCACAGATAACCGCTACTACACGGTGCGATGGAAGACCAACATCCCCGCCAACACTAAAGTCAAGGTGAGACATTTTTCTATGACGATCTTCATCATCTTTTACGCTCAGGAAGCCTTAAATATGTTTGGATTTAAGTTTTATTTTAGGGTGATTTCGACCACGTTTACACTGTGACGTTCACTCGAGAACGGCTCTAATCGTTCCACTGCGATCAAACTTCAGCGATATAAACGGCTTAATTTAATACAGTACGATTTATGTGTGTATTTTAGTCGGGGGGGGGGGGGGGCTGTGCATCATCCCTTCAGTCCTTCACTTACCAGAGAGACGTATTGATGTGCTGAAAATAAAAAGAAATGTCATACGAGGGTAAACAACAAAGTATTCCCACCACAGCTCCCGAGTCTATTTCTGCCTCAGTGCTCATCTATTTGCATTCGCCCTGTGAAGAAACAAAAAAATGAATGTTCTTCAGTCTTATGTTTTAATGAATGGTGCACTACTAGTTTGCAGGATTGATTATCAGCACTATATTCTGTTTTTACCAGCTGGATACTGACTCTGCGTTAACGCTGGTTGCAATAATCTAAACACAACTAAAAGGACAGCGGGCGCATTTGTCCACAAAGAAGTAACTGATCCGATTGCGTCGTTTGGAAGACAAAGATTCGAGTCCGTCTGTTACCTCGCCGTGATATCAAACGGTGATTCGCTCTCAGAAGATCGTTGCGTTTGTTGATGCGTTTTTGATGAACAAATCGTGGTCTGTGGTTACGGCAGTGATTGAATTGTTGCCTGCAGCTGCTCTCTGCTTTTCCAGTAACACGCATTCTGTTTGCAGCATAGACTGTTAGTAAAATATAATAATAGGTATAAAGATGTGAAATGAAAAAATAAATAAATTGGAAAACTAAACACATGCTTTACGCTAAATAAGTTATTACCTGCATCGGTTCCTGTGAATCCCTCATGTAACGATCCTGAAGCAATTTCGATCAATTAATGAACCAGTGAAGTTAAAATAAATCAGATTTTAACTAATGCACATAAAAAACAAAGCTGATTTAAATAAAACAATACATTATTACAGTTTGCAATAATATAGAAAAGCAAAAGTCGTTAATCCTTAACATTTGAAGTTGAAAAGTTTTACTTCCTAAAAGACTTGACGATAAGAGTGAGCTCTAGTTGTTTTCTGCTGATAAAAGTAATTTCTTGGCCAGTGATTTAAATAACATCTTGATTTTGCTACGAGTTAAAAATTCTGACCCTGAAAGTTTGAGATTCATCTCCTGATCCCCGTCCTGCAGCTCACTTATGAGGATTACTCATCTCTAAACAATGTAGCGCAGTGAACGTGCACACGTGTTCTTGGTTTCATGCATGTGTGCAGACCAGTGATCGAGCAGGGCTCCGATAAAGGCCCGACTTCACTGATAAATTATTCAACAAGGACAAACCAAACAGAGAGGGTGCAGATCTGACGGCGCGTTCTCCGTGCGTGCATGTGCAGACTCAGCGGTCACGTCTTGTAGGGATGCAGCCGCCCGGCTCTTTGCCAGTCGTTGGCCTTGAAACACAATCATTTGTCTGAAGAGATTTATGATTTGTTGTTGCTTACAGTAAAATGGAGGAGAAGCAGCACGTCACTGTGCCATTTTGCAACAAATTCATTAACGGCAAGAGAATCCACGACTACGTGGTGAAACGCCGCTTAACCGGCTGCCACGAGTAGATTCTCAAATTGGGTAGATTCTCGCACTGTGACAGTAATTAAAGAGTCGCACGGGCTCATTATGTTTCTGTCCCATTAACAAAATCCGATATATTAACAAGTCTATTAGAGCTGCTCTTGTGCGTCCTGTTGTATTTATGTAAGCACGGCTGTACTGGAGGGGTGTAACCAACAGCGACGCCTTAATGCCTCTCTCAGAGCGAGCCCGGCCAGACGGGCTTCTTACATTATTGAAGCCACGACTGCTCTCAAACCGTTTCCGAAGAAGAAGAAGCGTTTTCTTCCTCTATCCCACTGACCTCTGCTTGACAGCCCCCAACGGAGAACTGCACTTTTGTCATAGCACGCAACGTTTATAGATGGGACAGTGGCGAAACTGACTCACTGCGGCTGCAACTCTCACCAAGCTTTTTTTTTTTTTTTTAGATGGTTACATAACTCAAGATTTTAATATGTTCATGTGGTATTTGTCTCTTCTCGTGCTTATTTGTGATGGCTGCTGTATTCTATCTCAGGCACAGTCTGTTTGCTATCCTTAGCTAAAAATAAAACAGTCTCTGTAAGTCGCTTCTTCTGCTCTAAATAACTGGCGTAGACCTTTTTATTATATTTGTTGTGGGTACCCACCTGGAACTCACATGACTTTTACATTCATCTGCAATTAGAGGAGGACGTTCACATTAAACTAGGTTATATCCACTTTCTTTTTTTTTTTTTTTACAATTAGGCATTCTCTAGCAACTCATTAATGTGAGAGAACCACTAACAAGACATTTGAAAATGCCTTTATTAGGCTTAAGGAAATTCTGATTGGTTTTGCAGGCAATCAAAGCTATCATTGTATAATTGCAAATGTACATAATTCACTCACTTTTGACAACTTCAAATACCAGCCTTGCACTTAAATTTAAATGTCTCCACCATGTGAGTCTGCTGTTTTTAACACCAGACTTCGGCACCCTGCCGTTAACACCCAAAATACATCAGTAGGAAACTGCAGAATTAGACGCTGTAAGGCTTCCTCTTCACAAACTGCATTTTCAATTAAAGGCCCAACTCACTGGAACTCACTCCCTGTCGGTTAAAAGCAGATTCAAGATCATAAAATCTTCTCTAGAACAACTAAATCCTGGTTAAACTCTGGCAACCATCAGTCATGACTCACTTGTATAAGCTCACGTTAAGGAAGCTTTAACCTGGTTTTGTGTTATTTGTTTGCTGCAGAGTGCTGCCATTTATATTATTGTACATACACGGCGTTGGTTATATGCATAGACTGTATATAAATATGGACAATGCATCCCCACTTCCTTGCATCGGCCAAGTCTGATCAATAGAGTCTGAGAGTGGAGCCACATTATCAATGACCCACCCACACTTCCACCAGAGTCACTCACATTCTGGACTATACACTTATTTTGCAACTCTCTCGTGATGTGATGTCACATCCTGTTTCTATAGCGTCAAGTAAATCGAAACCATCATAAAAATGGACACTTGAACATGCATCAATATTATATTACGTACCTAAAATTACTGAAACCATCCTTGAAAATAATGTCTTCATGTATATGACCTATACTGCAGCCAGCCTCCAAGGGGAGCTCTACTTGCTTTGGCTTCACTTTTGAGCAGCTGTTCCATCTTCATCTTTATGCAGTCTATGATTATACCCATCAAAAGACCAGTGTTGAAAACTATTTTGTGCCTGCAAACCTGTAGTGTATACATAAAAAATCAATACTAAAATATCAATGTATTAATTAATCAGCAGACCAACTAAGTAAACAGGAAGTTGGGAATTCATTAGAAAGTCAACAAAATACTTTAACAACTCCCTGGAGCGTTTGTTGATTCTGCCAGCGCACAAAGTGACGACTTTTCCGTGTTCGCCCTCCTCTCCCCAGATGGCCAACACGACCAGCCTGAACCACATGGTGACGGGCCTGAAGCCCAACACGCTGTACGAGTTCTCCGTCATGGTGACCAAGGGCCGCCGCACCAGCACATGGAGCATGACAGCCCAGGGCACCACCTTTGAGACCAGTAGGAGCACTATTATCACACACACACAGATAATAATTGTGCATAAACACACACACTTGGTACATAATCGCAAAGACACAAACGACAACACATGCAGGGTGACGAGCCCCTGGCCGGCTGAGAGTAACGTTTGACTTTTTGCAGCCCTAATGGAACTGAGACCGTAACTGCACAGTATAGTGTAAGCCAGGTAGCGAGACGGGTGTTTATTAATAGATCTCACATTAACTAAAAGTCAAATTGGGGAAACCAGCTGCAAATTTGGTGATTTGAGATGATAATTTCAACCGTGTCCCGTCGGAATAACCACGCTTCACTGCAAAATATCCAATCAGATAATAATAAAATGGGAAGTCACATAATAATAGTAATACATTTTGTGCTAAAACAAACTATTTGTTCACAGAGCCATGGCCAGGTGTCTCAGCCCGAGAGCCACAAACCAACCGAAACCTCACTCCTTTACGGGCTCTGACTAGTAGAACCGAATGCTCACGAATAAATCGACTTTATATCCGTGTTAAAATTACTCAATGTGCCACCGTGCCGACGTCTCTTGTCTGGCATATAGCGTGTGCTGTTTCCTTTGTGTTTGTGCAACCTGGCTTCACGCTTGATTTTAAAGTGTAATTTTTGAGCTGAAAAAGGCTTCAAGATTAGGCTGACATTAAAAGTAATTTTACAGAACTCGGAAGAAGTCAGATTTATTTTACTTATAAGAAGGAAAAGAAGGTAAGCAGTCAGTATTTATTTCAGCCCGGCCAGGGGTTTGCCTCTCATGTGAGCAGGTGGATGGTATCTCCAAGGTCATAAACACACACACACACACACAAACAAACAAATGTAGTGTGTAAAGACAGTATATGATAATAAACTACTACTTTTTAAAACACTCGGAAAGCTTTCGACATAAAAATCTTAAATTTCCACACTTTCACCCACTAGCTACACAAAACATGCGCCACCTTGACCTACTGTCCCACCTCTCCGTGAACACAACAAATGTCCTCTCTCAATCCCCGTCACAGTTCCCAGCTCCTCCCCGAAAGACGTGACTGTGGTGAGCAAAGAGAACAAACCTCGCACCATAATTGTCAACTGGCAGCCTCCCTCTGAGGCCAACGGAAAAATCACGGGTGAGTCTCAAAGTCTCTCCTCTGGCGTGCACTTTTTGTGGCCTCGCCAGTCAGATTTATGACTTGTTTTCTTAATTTAGATCATTCGAAACCTTTTTTGCAGCAGCTCTGCAGTGAATCCCTGGGATGACATTTAAGCGCAGAATATGTCTGTAAATATCCAAAGAAAATAAGAGTTTTTTCAACTTTTTTTTTTAGCAACGCTGGTCAGAGAGGAACCTCCTTATCCATCTGATCCATCCAGACAGAAGCTTTTCAACCAGTTCAGCATGTTTCATTGATGAGTTACAGAAGTCTGATAGATGTCTCTGATTCGCTGATCAGAAGACTTTTCTTGTTTTACACAGTGACATCATCATCTATAGAGAATAAACTGCAGACCAACTGATCGGCATGATTCAACAAAGGCCTACCAACTAATACTGTAGCTCTCACAAGTGCAACTTTTTCGCCCTGAAACATGCGATGTCTTCAGGCATCTTTAGTGTGTCCGTACCTTAAAAAAAGCAATGCAGTGTGACTCAGTTGAAGGCAAAATACTGTTGCCAATCTCATGTTTCTCCTAATTTAAGCTGCACAATCGTGAAGAATTTGTCTCTCTGTCTGTGACGTCTCCCCCCGTAGGCTACATCATCTACTATAGTACAGATGTAAACGCCGAGGTCCACGACTGGGTGATTGAACCCGTGGTGGGAAATCGCCTGACGCACCAGATCCAGGAGCTGACGCTGGACACCACCTACTACTTCAAGATCCAGGCCAGAAACTCAAAGGGCATGGGCCCCATGTCCGAGGCCGTGCATTTCCGCACGCCCAAGAGTAAGTTTCCACGTTGGGCTTCCGACCAAGGGAGGAAACGGCATGTTGGAGTTTGCCAGTTTGTTTTGAAACCAAACGCTGCAAAGTGTCTGTTAGGGAATGGTTGGCGGACATGTAAAATGGAGCGCCTGTTGTCATACACCGATCAGCCACAACATTAAAACCACCGACAGGAGAAGCGAATGTGACAATCTTGTGACAATTCGGTTTGGACCTGGCACCCCCACCCTATAGCAATGATGCTCCTCGATTGCAGCAGTCACCCCCTGCAGGATGCATCCTGACACGGACACACACACAACAAAAAAAAACAAACATGAAAAACAGTATAAGGCCTCCAGATTCACTAGATCCCAAACTCATACTCAACTCATCTGTGGGATGATCCACAGAGGCCACTTCCCTCGACCCATTAGACACAACATTACACCCTCAGAAGGTCCATGTCCATTCTCTGATGAGTCACAACTGTTTTGAAGTCACAAGGGAGACCTACACAGTACTAGAAAGATGGTCATAATGTTATGCCTGATCAGTGTAATACCTCATGCCATTATAACACAAGTCTAGATTTCAGTCTGCCGATATCTACCAGGGCTTTGTTCTGACAATGTACGTATAGTTTGGTGGCGGTAAATACGACTAATGCAGAACTGCTTTCTTTTTCGGTCCTGGACTCTTACATAGAAGCTTTGCTCTTAATATCAGCTTGGCTGTATCTGTAGCACACACTCTGTTTGGCAGCTGTTTGGTTTTCTCCCTATTTTTTCGTCTTCTGTATTTGCCCCTCTCCTCTTGCTCCTCCTCCTCCTCCTCACACTCCCCATCTCTCGTTTTATTTCTCTCTCCCTTGCTGCTCTTTTCCGCTAACCAGTTTTTTGCTTTTTATTGTCTCTCCCTCCCTGCTCTCCTTTGGCCTGTTAAGCTGAGTCCTCTGACAAAATGGCTAATGACCAAGGTAAACCCCCTCTCCACACTTTTATCACTGCTGTCTGCACATCATGCATCTCTGTGTCTTGAGGATTTCCATCTTCTGGGCCGATGACAACTCGGGCTGCATGACTGGCAAAAAAAAATCGTTCTTGCTTGTGCACATTTTCAGATCGTAAAGTCATCAAGTTCTGACAGAAGCAAAAGCAAGATGGTAGAAGAGGCTTTTAAAGTAACAGTCTTTTTTCCTTTTCGAATCAGCCTCAAATCTTCCGTCGAAGCCGGGGCCTCCAAGCAACCCGGGTACCGACCCAGACTCTGGATTGCCACTCGGTAAGATTTTAATCCTTCTCACCTTCTTTGATAGTCCCGCTCAGCTGTCATGCTGATTAGTCAGGCACTGCAACTACAGCAGTCAGGATCAGGGCCCTCTTTTTTTTTCTTTTTTTTTAACCCACAGACATTGTAAGGCTGAGATTATCTTACAAAGCCTTCTTAAGTTTTCTACAAGCATTGTGGCTGAAGAAGCTCTTGGAAATAGACTAATGAGTAATCACTTGTAGGTGGCTAAGAGCATCTTAAGGGTTTGTGAAACCTGGAGGAGTAAGTGTGACTAAATCATGATGGACACAAACGCACAAGAATTCCTGGAACCACAAATGTGTCAGTTTGAAAGTTGGACTTTGCAGTAAATAAAAAATATGTCTCTTATCTCGTGGTTTACTTTGAAAAGGAACAGATTTTTTAGGTGTGTAGTAGTGCAGTGACTCTGTCTTTACCCAGTGTGTAGTGAAAGTGTAAAGTCTAATCCTGTTTCTGTTAAGGTAAATCAGGGATCGGAGGCGGTGAGAATCACATCCTGGTCATTGTCATCATTATCTCCGTGGGAGCCTTTACCATCATAGTGGTGGTGGTGGGGGCTTTCCTGTGCACGCGCCGCACCACGTCCCACCAGAAAAAGTAAGATGTTCAGTAACTCTTATAGCGATTTGTCCTCTGTCTCTTCAACAGGGGTGTCAGGTAACTGTCAGGTTCTCCTCAATTGGCCGAGAGCCTATTCGGTCCCCGGGTGAAATCCCAGAGGCACGCTGCAATATTAGCATAAGAGAAGCTAACAGTGCAGCTCGATCCCGTCAACATCCATTCATCCAAAGTTAGATAAGTTTTGTGCTTGTCCTAACAGACATCTCACTAACGTGGGAGTATTTGTCCCATCACATGGCTTGGTGATTCACTAAAACTTGAATCTGTCAGTTATTTTCTTTCCCTGTCAATATATATATACGCACACACACCAGTTAAATATGTTCATGTTTATGGCAGGTGCATGGCCACCATGCTGTTGCACACATTTGAAATAAAAATTAATATTTGAACCTGTGTAATATTTGAATAACTTCACATTGCATGTAAAATTATCATTTAAATTTATAAACAGTGCGAGCCCACCCAGCAAAAAGTAGCTGAAAAGACATTGAAAAGACGTCACTCATGTGCGTCTAAACAACGTCTAAATTGGGTTGAAAAGTGAAACTGCTTCAAAAAGACACAACCCAATTTTCAAAGACTATTTGTAGACTAAATTTGGACAAAATCGGACGGGCTAAACACAACCCAATTTTCAAAGACTATTTCTGGGCTAAATCAAGACTATGACGGACCGACCAGATTTAGCCCAAAAACCGACGTTGAAATGACGTCTGGTGTTCGGTCGGAGGCCGAGTTTAATCTGGAGCACATACAGTAGGTTGGGGGTCCCTACTTATCTTGTCATCAGTTTGGGGTCCTTGGCCTAAAACCCGTTGAAGACCCCTACTCTGTCTCTTTTACTAATCTACAACCAGCTCCCTCTGTGTCGCCTGTGATGTATTTTCTCCTTTGTGCTTTGGCCCCTTTGTCGCCATCTGTGTAAATGAGGTCAGTGTTTCACCATCAGCTCTGTGTCAACCTCCTGCAGGAAGCGGGCCGCCTCGAAGTCCTCAAATGGCTCCCACAAATACAAAGGAAACTCCAAAGATCTGAAGCCTCCGGATCTGTGGATCCATCACGAGAGGCTGGAGCTCAAGCCGATGGACAAGTCGCCGGAGACCAACCCGGTCATGACCGAAACGCCAATTCCCCGCTCCTCCCAGGACATCACACCCGCCGACAGCGGCCTGGAAAGCAACCCGCACCTGCAGCAGAGGCGCAACTCATACCGCGGTCAGTCTCGCCCGAGGATGGGGGGGGGAGTTAAAAATTTTGACGTTTTGCAGGAGCGGAGATCAAAGTGGAATGTCGCCCGTGCCGTCTGAGCTCACAAGCGTAATAACACTGAGCAAATGTCTTGAGTTTGCCTTCCAGACAGGAAGCCACACGTTGGGAGCTTGACTTAGAAAGTAGTTGTTTTATTAGACGGGAAATGAGCTAATGTCCTCAGGTTTGCTTCCACGCTTGGAGGAGTCCTGGAAAATTTCAGATGGTGGTTTTGCTTCAAAGATCAACACTTGTTACACCATTACTGTTTGTTTTCTGTTTTTTTTTTTTGTGATTATCATGCTAAACATTTCATGCTCTTCATGGTACATAATACCCATTTCCTGTCATGACTGCATAAAATCCACCTAACTGAATTAGCTGATAAGAAATGGATGCCGAGTTTGGCTTTGACATTTAGAAATACGATCCAGACGCAACGATATCAAACTGATTAAGGTGGATCAGTCACCAAAGGAGAATCCCAGAGTAGCGGCTCTTTCTGATTGGCTGGTTTCCACCGTACCTTTTAGGCCACGAGTCAGAGGACAGCATGTCTACACTAGCAGGCCGACGAGGGATGAGGCCTAAAATGATGATGCCTTTTGACGCACAGCCTCCTCAGCGTAAGTGTGTGTGTGTGTGTGTGAGCGCGTATGTGTGGTTGTACCATTAAGTGAGCTCGTCCTCGGCGCCGCACGGCGAGCAGTCGATTTACAAAATCTGCAGTAACACTTGGAAACACAGACATTTAAGCAAATTCAGCCAGATATCAGACGTGCCTCAAAGGCCGACTCTATTTCATGCTTCTCACATTGAATCGTTTGTTTTCTGAATTTCTTCCTTCCTGAGTTTAGTTACTGAGTGACAGACAGGAAACATTTAAGTGTTTGTTACAGAAACCTGCATGTGCGTGTTTCTCACTAGCAGTACGTCCACATCATTCATCATTATTACGGCTGGTTAAACCCCTCGTCCTGTTTGCCTGTGCTTGTGTGTCCGTGTCCATTTCCATTCACAGCTGTGATTAGTGCTCACCCCATCCATTCCCTTGATAACCATCACCACCATTATCACATGGGCAGCCTGGCGTCGCCGACACGCAGCTATCTCTACCACAGCGGGCACCCACGCCCTCACGCCTGCGCCACCCCCATCTCCCATCTAGACAGGGTGGACTCCACAGGTGAGACACTGCCACCTGCTGGACGGCAGAAGTGCAGAGGAGGGCAGGGCAGGGCAGGTCTTAACCCGGGCGTATTCACTCACTGATCATGTTCTTGTTCATCCACGAGTCACTGACATCACATTACAGTCACTGTTTAGTTCTGAAAATTCACTGAACTCCCATTTTTCTCTTTTAACGAAACGCGACTTTTCTACCAAAAAGAAAAAAGAAGGAAAAAACAGTCGCACGTGGATATGATTTACATTTTTTGGTTTTTGAGTTATAGCGCGAGAACAGATGTGGGTGGTTCACTTTACAAACAGTATCCATAACAGTGTTGCTTCAAAAAGACTTTCCATAACCTCAGGTGGGAAATGGTCTCAAGTAACAATTGTTGAGCCCTGTCAGTAACTGAGATGTGGTGAAAACTGTTTTTTTCTCTCTCTCTAAGGAGTTTTGTCACTGATCGGTATTTCACATGGAAGGTTTATGCAAGTATTAAGTGCTATTAGTTATTATTAGTAGTTTTAGTACTGTTGGTATAAGTCTTCTGGTTTTTGCACTGTCCTGGAAATGTCACCTGGACCTGGATCACGATATCTGGGTTTCCTTTTCTGCTGGTGACGATCAGAAACCTGGATCCTACAGTGAACATGTATACAGGGTTATGGGGAAAATACACAAGTTTCAAATATAAACACCTTACTCCACTCAAAACTGGACATAAACACGTATGAATTGAAGAATATGTAACACTGTGTGTACATACATACACATGTATATCATAGAAGAGTTGCAACTGACTAGTTAGCTCATTTTGTTTTTGTTTTTTTATCAGTCTTTTGATGTGTTCTCTGTACAGAATAACAGGAAAATCATCTTAGATTTCCCACAGCTTGAGTTGATCTGTTTTGCAGTGCAGTCTCAAACCTGCTGAGCTCTTTCACAAACAACAAGGAAAATGTGCAAATATTCTCATTTGAGGAGCGAAAAACTAATAAATTATTGACTTGTTCCAGTTATAATTAATAAAACCACTTCAAACTACACAAAGTTTTCCAGTATCAGAAAGATGAACTCAGTTACAGCCCGTTATATTAGAAGAACTATCAATGCTTCCTGTACGTGTAAAGACTGTAAATCCAGCTCTTCACCTCCTCCCTCCCCTCATCTCTGCCTCCTCTCCAGAGTCCGTGAGGAACACCCCCAGCTCGGAGCCGCTCCCTCCGGCCGCCGCCTCCTCTCAGGCCTCCTGCCCCTCGGAGATCCTGGCCGACCCCGAGGGCAGCTACCACGGCTCCACCACCACAGAGGAGGAGCCCAGCTACTCCAGCAACCTGCCCCCGCACCGCTCGGCCCACCCGCACGCCCACGCCCACCCGCTCAAGAGCTTCGCCGTGCCTGCAATCCCGGCCACCGGCCATCCGTCGTATGAGTCGCCGGCGCTGCCGAGCACCCCGCTGCTCGCTCAGACCGGTGAGCTCTGACATCAGACGCACTTAAACTAAAAAACCAGATCAAAGTCTGGGAAGTTAAATTCTCTCCCTGGTAGAATAATAATAGCCTTGTAAAACTGAACCTGTTCAGTTGTGACACGACCAGAGGCCTCTCTTTTGTATGTAGCTGCATTTCATTTCATTTCATTTCAGGCCACGGCTCCGTGGCTGACGGTTATGTGTTTGTGCGTTTTGTCCTCACCCAGGTCCTCCCACTCACCCCCACATTGTCAAAACAGCCTCCATCGGAACGCTGGGAAGGACACGAACACCGATGATAGTCACTGTGCCCAACGCCCCCGATGTGCCAGAGACCAGCAAGATGCTGGAAGATGTAGACAGCGTGAGTATAACCCCCCTGCCCCCACTAGCTTTTACCACATTTCCATCAATCTGCCCCAGCTGCAGCTGTGACTACTGAGGTAGTTTACCTGCATCACCACCAGGGGGTGACGGTGTGAACAGATGAATAATGCATGCAATTGTAAAGCACTTTGAGTATGATGAGTATGATATGATAAGGTGCTTAATTATAATATTATTCAGAATCAGAATTACTTTATTGATCCCTTTACGTTACAGCAGCTCCTACTCAAAGTGTACCAAGTGTTCAGAACAAAGATCAATGTAGGCAATTATAGTAAGAATACACGCATCAGTGTAAAACATTTAATATTTATAAAAAAAATATGTACAAGTGTAAGTAATCCTTTGTTCTGAGTTGTTGCTCTATAATAACATTGAATATGGGGTATTGCACAGCAGGAAATTATTGCACGTGGTGAGTCCAGAATCCAGTAAATATATAAGGAAATATGTACAAGTATATGAAAAGAAAGGAGACCAGTATAACTATGACTTATGCACACTCAGAGTGAGGAGTTGTACAGATTATTATTATCATTTATTAATATTATTATTATTACCAGGCCTGCTGATAGTGAATATTTTATTTTTTATGATGTCATCTTGTATATCCGTCACACATTCCTTCCAAATCCATGTCAGGTTTATTTTTGGGTTATAAGATTATTTTCAACTTGACATCGGTTTTAACCACATTTTCTGTTTGTTCTTTCTCTCCTTTTATTCTTTCCAACTTACTTTTTTTTTTTGTTGTTGTTGTCGTCATTGTTGCCTTGTCGGCTGCGTTTTGATCAACTCATACAACCTTTAACAACCGACCATAATCAAAACCAATAACCGGAATGATTTCATTTTTACCATTTAATCTTTTCTCCATGGTTGGCCGTTAAAAACCCGTTGACGTCGGCTTCTCTTTGGTTCTCCATACGTTTTGGCTTTTGTCTGCTGCCTCTTTCTGTTTTTTTTTTTTTTTGTTTTTTTTTGTTTTTTTTTGTCATTTACGCTTCAGTCCCATTGACCCACCCCCGCCCCCCTCCCTCCCTACCTCCAGCTCGCCTCACCCCACCCATACGACTCCCCCCTGCTCCCCCTCCCCTTGGTGAAAGATCCCTGACTGACCCTCTCCTCCTCTCCTTTCCTCTTCTCTCTTCCTTCCCTCCTTCCAGGTGCTTGCCTCCCTCCCCCCCTGCCCCTCTCCCGCCCCCCGCAGTAACCCTGTTCCTCTCCCTCAGAGCTACGAGCCCGACGAGCTGACCGAGGAGATGGCCCACCTCGAGGGCCTCATGAAGGACCTGAACGCCATCACCACAGCGCCATGAGCTTGCACTCGCAGCAACACACACACACACACACACACACGCGCGCGCACACACACACACACACACACCGACACACGTTCTCGGTTCAGACACACACACAGAAAGACACACAATCGAAAGTCAAACCTTTTGGAGCCAGAGGAGGCTGGTGGACACAAAAATGGCTTCTTGTGCCCCAATGAAACTCTCACGTCCCCCTGCAGAGAAAAAAAATAAATAAAAAAAAACAACAACAAACAACAAACGAAACAAACAAAAACCTCCAGACTGAAACTTTTTTTCGGCTTACCTTGCTCAGTCTCAGGAAGGAGATTGCCATGAGAGGGAAGAAAAGTGAGACGCTTCATGTTTATATGAAGAATCATTCTCAGAGACGATGAACTTTTTAAACATCGGTTGCTTTCAGCCGGAAGATTGTGAATTTTTTCCTCAGCAAAAATCCGCACGGTAGTTTTTCTTTTTCTTTTTTTTTTTGTTTGTTTTATTTTTATTTTTTGTGGCGAACCAAGACGGTCGATTATTCAAAAGGAGAAAGTCCAAAAAAAAAATATGCTGGTTTTGATGTTTGGTGCTCACGCGGCACGGTCTACACACAGTGTTTGTTTGATTAGTGTTTTCTTTGTGCATTTTGTATATCTATTGGGCCGTTTCAGTGAAGTGAACATTGGATATCAGCCCCCCTTTACAAGCCTACATTAGCCTTTTTATTTTATTTTATTTTTTTTGCTTTTACCCCCCTTGTGTCATATATTGTGCCATGACTTTTTATTATTTTCTATGTTATTGTATTATTTTTTTACACACATATCCTTATAAACATGTACATATGTTGTGTTATTTTTAAAAAAAAAAAAACTGCCTCATTCTTTTGGTGTTTCCCATTGTTTCATTGTGATTATTTGGGATGAAAGTGGGGCTGTACGAATGAGTCCTGAAGCTCAGTTTTCATATCAACAAGGGAGAGGAGTGTTTCTACAGTACGTTCTTCTCTGGCATTGTTTCACCACCTCCCCCCCTCCCATGCCCACCCCCCTGTTTGTACATTAAAATGTCTTTTCAGTCCTCCATTTGTTGTGGGAGCTCCGTTTTAAAAGCCTTACCAACGTGTTTGTGTGTTGGACCGTCGAGACGACCTCGGCTCTCCGGCTTGTGCTGTCACTCGCTTCTGTGGCAGCTTCGTTCTACGTCGTTCTGTGGGACTCGACAGTATCTCCTAACAGGTCAGGGGTACCTCGGACTCAGGGCGCTGACCCCCTCCACCCCCCCAACCACCACCACCACCACCACCACCTCTCCTAGAGAAAGAAAGAAAAAAAAAAACAATCAACCACAAAAGACGAGTTATCTTTTATACAAAAAGTTCGATCGAATGTGTGTGTTGTTTTCCAAAAACCAATATTTGGTTTCAGACATCTGTACTGCTCGGCCACGTGGGCTCAACCCCCTCCCTTCCCTTCCCTTCATCCTCCGCCATCACGCCGTGGTCCTTTTACAAGTCAGATGCAAAGATGTTGGCCTTTTGAAGGGGACTCCCAGATTTTTTTTTTAAAACATGGTAGGTTTTGTATGAAGAAAAAAAAAAGAAGCTTGTTCTACACAGATTCAGTGTAAAAAGGAAAAAAAAAAAACTTAAAAAAAATGTCCATCTGAGAAACTAGTTTTTCATTACCCTCTTACCCAAAGAAATTTGTCATTTGCAATCATAGTAATTTGCTCTACTTTTGTGAATACCATGTTCTCATAAATGTACATCGTCATGAATGTCAATATAACTGTAAGAGATTTTAACTATGGATTCAAACAAGGAACAAGTTACTGTCGGGGGAGGGGAGGGGTGGAGGGTGTGATTAAAAACAAAGGGGGGGGGGAGAAAAAGGACCGGACTCCATTTTGGGAAATAATCTATTCAGTTGTAAACAGTTGAACCTGTATTGCACTTTTTCACAATTTTTGGAAAGTACATTTCTTACATATCTTGTGTTTTAAATATCAAAAAGCTGTTTGTGTAACGTAGTGTCCTAGGTAAGCAGCAGGCAGCTGGTCTTGTTTTTTTTTTTTGTTTTTTTTTTTAATGTTTATAATTTTTATTTTATTTTGTTTTTTTGCTTCAGAGATGATATGAATCGAGCAGCCGAGTCGTTCGCTCGGCAGCTCGTGATGAGGAATTCTGTTGTTGCTTGTTCATGTACAGAGCTTTCTTTGCTTTCTGTAGAGAAGAAGAAGAAGAAGAAGAAGAAGAAAAAAAAACGAAATCCGTGGCTTTTTAAAAAAATGTTGAAAAAAAATGGTTTGGACAAAAAAATATGTTTTTTTATTGGTGCTCCTATACATTGTGTATACAAACTATTATGAATACTAACAAAGTAAATGTTTGTGCTCGTCTTCTTTTCATCGGACACGATTGGAACAGATTTTAACGGAGCGTTCGTTGATTCACTGACGACAACACAGGTTCTCAACTTGAGGTCTGATACCAGCTAAGGGGCCGGCCGAAGATCACAGCCTTTTCTTTGAGGCTGTGCTATCGACGTTATATAGAAATCACCGTGACACACTTCCTAGATAATCAAAATTATGTCTAAATAGATAAATATTTAAAAACAGAACGTTTTTCAGGCTGAGGAAACCCCAAACTGATGGAGAGATTAAGTAGGTAGGTTAACCCCCTACCTAGTATATGGGTTCTATGTTAGCTAAAGGTATGATGACGAGAAGCACACAACTTCTAACCTTGGATGAGTGGATACTGATGGGAGCGAGCTGCACTGTTAGCTTCTCTTCGGCTAATTTTGCGGCGTGTGATTTCACCTGGGGGCTGAATACCCACCCAGCAAAAAGTAGTTGAAAAGACGTTGAAAAGACGTCACTCATGTGCGTCTAAACAACTTCTAAAGTGAAAGGTGAAAAGCCGTCATTTTCATGTCGTTGAAAAGACGTCTTCAAAAAGACACAACCCAATTTTCATTGATTATTTTTGGACTAAATTTAGACAAAATCGGACAGCTAAACACAACCCAATTTTCAACGACTATTTCAGGACTAAATCAAGACTATGACGGACCGACCAGATTTGGCCCAAAAACCAACGTTGAAATGACGTCTGGTGTTTGGTGGGTAGGCTCTCAGCCAATTGCTGGGAACCCTACAGAGTTGGTGTGTAATATGTGGCCTTGTTATTGGTTCAGCAGCGGTAGGGGCGGGGCCTACTGTGCGCAGGGGGCCTAGATTGACAGGTCTCAGCTAGCGTGGTGCTCACAGCTCCTGTATCACTGAATGAGTGAAGAATGAATGAGTGTCGTCTGCCTTCATTTATAAAATATGTTGGATTCATGTTGTGTATTTAAGGAAGTTTAAATTTGTGGGGGTAAATATAAAAATACATACAAAAAGTGTCTTATCAACCAAAGATTTTGTGACGACCCCCCCCCCCCGCAGTACCTCTGCGAGCCCCCTAGGAGTCAGGAACCCCCAGTTGAAGATCTGTGTTTAAAAAAAAAAAAACATTTGCTTTGTGTCAATAACAATACAAATTTTAGATAACCCGGCCTGCAACCACTAAGGGAGCGGTGGCAGGAAATGACTCCCTTTTAAACCTTGAGCAGAACCCAAGCTCATATGGAGCCACCTGCTTGAAAGACAGAAAAAGACAGAGCAGCAGGAGGAATGATACAAACGTACATCTGTCATGGATACATAAATCTGAATAAAAGTAGTTACTAGAAAATGAGATGAGATACTAGCTACAGTTTGGTGAGAAACCAACCAAGGTTAAGTAAAAGGCTGGAGTGTCTCCGGCTGAATATACATATGGACATTCGGGAGTATGAAATGATCTATTGTCCAGAGGATCTCTGTGTCCTAGCTGTGCAGGAAACCGCTAACAAATGCTGACGTTAAAGAGTCTGACCGCTGAAGGGACGAAGGACATCTGGTTATTATCCTCCTTTTGCTGTAGGTTCAGTTGTCTCTGGCCAAAGGAGCCAAAGGTCAGTCTCGTACAGGGTGTTTGACAGCTTAACCTGCTTCCTCCTCTTACCCACCTGCTCCATTCAGTCCAGAGGACACCCCAGGGCGGAGTCTCTTCTTGACCCTGTCTGTGATTACACCGCACCACGGCGTAGAAGGCTGCTGATGCAATGCACAGTGTCATAAAATGTCCTGAGTCATGTCCTGCACACCTCCGACGGACCTCTCAACCTTCAGCAAGTTCATCCTGGCTCAGCCTTGTTCTAGCTTCAGTCAGAACATGAGAAAGAGAAAGCGGTTGCCAAGTTGGTTACCACTCGCATACAGTGTAGTAAGACCTGCAAAAGTGTGATATGTAATTTCACCTAAATAATATGTGAAGGTGATCATGAAGGAATTCTGCACAATTATTCATGACATTCAACCATTTTTAGGAAATTGAGTCATGTAGATCTAACATACTGCACAATCAAGTGAGAGATGCTGAGATATAACTTCGCAATATTGAGCTTTTACACTGCTGACACTGATCAGTCTTGTCTATGTGCTATTGAGTACAAATTAACTTAATTTGCATATAGGTATTCCCATGAGTATTTAGAAATAAGAAATCTTTTGAAGAGTCACCGTCTACTCTGCTCCCATGTAGGATTTTGATATCATCAGTTTTTGTATAATAAAGTTAAATGTACATGTATATTGTTATGGATTCACACTGTTGCAGACTGATCTCGCTGACAACTGGCGCCCTTTTATATGTGAATTTGTACATAAATGATCCCTTTCACTGAGTTACATAGAGAAGATGATAAATCTATAAGGAAACATGCAAAAAGCTTGGATATATTGGGAGAAGTTCTCCATCCTTATCCTCTCAGGTAAGTCCATCTGCAAATGAATTCAGATCAGGTAACTGAACATTTTTGCTTCAGAATTGCGAAATCTTATCTGAATTTATAAAACTACCTAGTTTAGTCTTAGTAGTCTACAGCAGCACCCACAGCAAAAAACAAAACACACACACACACAAAAAAAAAACGAAGACATGTTCTCACGAACCTTTTAAGAAATTCTGAAATTATACTTTCTCTTTGTCCTTGTAGGTCATTGAGTGTAGATGAGCCAAAAAAAAAAAAAAAAACGATTTAAGCATAAGGCCACAACATAAAAAAAAAGTGAAAATAATAAAGGAGTCTGATGCTTGATACAACTCAGTTTCTTCAGGAAACTTCACTGCACATCCAAGTGGCCTCAAGTGTGCACTGCAAACGGATGATCCAAATGAAAAACAACCCACTAGACTTTTCGAACTGAAGAAGCCGCTTGGATATGTGGCTTTATTTGTCAGATATATCCCAGAACTGAGCAAAGGAGAATCTTTACATATGATTTATTTTTCTGAGTTCATATTAAATATCTCTATATCTGAGACTTCCTACAGCATCGTTACCTACCTGCCCACACACCCACATGTTAGTATTTGTATCTAATAAATTTCAAAATAGGTGTAAAAATCCATTATTCTTTTACTTACATAGGATATGCCTGTGTAAAACTAAGTATTTTTTTTATTAGTCATTCTAACAATTATGGTTGCATATGCAATATTGGTTGATGTTTTTCATTAAATGCAGCTAACAGAGGTGATGTAGGCCGACTTGAAGGGGCAGAACATGACTGTGAGGATGATTTGGGTAGGTAGAAAGTTCATGCAGCTGGATCAATCAAAAATCTTCTGTCTATCATACACATCAAGGGATAATGATGCAGAGGCTGCTGTATCCAATCTACACTCAAACTCCAAAGAACCCTCTCCATCTTCAGCTGAACCCAAGCCACCAGGTGGAGCCTAATGTTTATGTTTGTGCCAATTAAGAAAGCAAGTAAGTTCATGAAATGCTGACATGAGATGTAAGATTTTGCACAATCGGTTGTGGCAGGCCCCCGTTTACTGGGTTTCTCTCGGTTTTAATTTCTACTGAACGTCTCTTGAGTTTACTGTGGTATTGGAGCATCCGTGAGTAAGATTTTGCACAATTTTGATGATGCAGAACAAACATTGTCAGTTCAATTAAAAAAAAGTAAAATTGCCTTTTGTTGTATATGTTGTTTCATATAAACGCTGAATGTGAAGGCAAATGAATTTTCAAGTTGTGCAACACCACACAAGTAGACACGACATACTTAACATATTTGTGTTGCGAGTCATTCCTTTTCATAATGGACCATCTGGTGACCAAATGCGTGCTCAACATAGATGCGTGCACAGCTCAATCCAGCACTGTAGGCTGCTCTCGGTGCCCTAACTGTAACCTCTGGGAAAGTCTTCATTTGTATGAGTCGTGTTCGGCGAAATTCGGCGAAAGTTTCAGTTGCCATTGTTGATAGTGAAGCAGGACGGAGAAACAAAACTTAATGCGACTGCCAAAAAAAGACATAGTGCTGTCTAGAGTTTGGTGTTGTTACAGAGCGAGCAAGAGTGGAAAGGTTCAGGTATAAATGGCTCACACCAGTGGAGGCTCCGCAATCTACACAAGATTACTGGGTCTAGGTCCCACAGTACTATAAAAGCACCTTTAGTCCAGTTTACTGTAGTTGCTGATCAGTACTGACCTCAAACACTGAACATAGAATTTATCCTTTTGTGTTCAGTCAGCTCTGTTGAAAACATCTATTTTTTCAATTAACATTTTTCCACTGTCTTTTGACGACCGTCAAATTTATTGACATTTTCCTGGAAGTTCAGTAACACAACAGTTTTGAAATGATTGTTATGTGATTTATTTTCATTATTCAGACATGCTAAGACATGCTTGTTAAATTAATTGGTGATTCTACACTCACTTGCCACTTTATTAGGTACACATGTGCAATTGCTTGTTGACACAAATAACTAATCACGAGTTTTAATTTCAGCTGCGACATTCGGATGGCAGAGTCAGAATTTGGCGTAAACAACATGAAAGCATGGATCCATCCTGCCTTGTATCAACGGTTCAGGCTGGTGGTGTTGTAATAGTGTGGGGGATATTTTCTTGTCACACTTTGGGCCCTTAGTACAAACTGAGCATGGTTTAAATACCACAGCCTACCTGAGTATTGTTGCTGACCATGTCCATCCCTTTATGACCACAGTGTACCATCTTCTGACGGCTACTTCCAGCAGGATAATGCACCACATCACACAGCTCATATCATCTCAAACTGGTTTCTTGAACATTACAATGAGTCCACTGTACTCCAACTGACTCCACAGTCACCAGATCTCAATCCAATAGACGAACCTCTGGGATGTGGTGGAACGGGAGATTCTCATCATAGATGTGCAGCCGACAAATCTGCAGCAACTGTGTGATGCTATAATGTCAATATGGACCAAAATCTCTGAGGAATGTTTCCAACACCTTGTTGAAAGTACGCCACGGAGAATTAAGGCAGTTCTGAAGGCAGTCTTTTACTATCAAGGTGTACCTAATAAAGTGTCCAGTGAGTGTATAATTGAGTGAATTTGTGTGTGTCTGTGGGCCCCACTGACAGCTGAATTAAGCTGCAGCTTGTCTTCATAATAATTGCTGCATGGTGGCAACTATGGAAAAGAAATTTAAAAGAAACATTATTTAAGTTTCTATAATCTGGTGCAGTTGTGGCCATTTATAATAATTACTTAATTAATTTAGAATTGTAATCCTTTGTAATTCGTTTTCATTATATTTTTTTTAAATGTATGGAAGACAGTAACCTTATGTCAACGACTTAAAAGATAAAACTGAGATTTTCTCTGCTCCCCTCAAGAGAGAGGAACAAAAAACAAATGAATGTTTGACTTCAGGCCATAAAACGGGTGGACAAAGATGGAAAGTCATGGGACCTTGATAGTCGATGTGTACGCTGTGAGTTCTTGCGGCAAATACTTAATCACGATGATGCCAACGTAAGCTAATGTCAGTCGTCAGCTGTTAATTATAATGTTAAAAATTCAAAATTCAAGTGGAGTCAAGAAAAAAGAAATGGAGGAGAAGATTAAGAAACTGGCGGCAGAGAAGAAATAGCAACAGCAAGAACTGGAAGAAGAGAAGCAAGATCTCAAAGAGGAAAAGAGTGACCTCGAAGACAAGAAGAAAGATCTGACAGAGGAGAAAAGAGAGCTGGAAGAGGAGAAGAAAGATCTGACAGAGGAGAAAAGAGAGCTGGAGGAGGAGAAGAAAGATCTGACAGAGGAGAAAAGAGAGCTGGAGGAGGAGAAGAAAGATCTGACAGAGGAGAAAAGAGAGCTGGAGGAGGAGAAGAAAGATGTGGCTGAAGCCAAGAAACAGCTGGAAGAAGAGAGGAAAGACCTGTCAGAAAGAAAGAGAGAAGCTGAGGAGAACAACGAGCTGAAGGCTCAACAGACAGAGACAAAGACAGAGACTAAGAAAGAAAAGAAAGAGAGGCAAAGGAAAGAGAAAGAAGAAAAGAAAGTGATGGCACAGAAAGAGAAAGAAGAGAGGAAGGAGCTTAAAAAGAAAGAGAAAGAAGAAAAGAAAGCGATGGCAAAGAAAGAGAAAGAAGAGAGAAGGAGCTTAAAAAGAAAGAGAAAGAAGAAAAGAAAGCGATGGAAAAGAAGGAGAAAGAAGAGAGAGAAGAGCTTAAAAACAAAGAGAAAGAAGAAAAGAAAGCGATGGAAAAGAAGGAGAAAGAAGAGAGAGAAGAGCTTAAAAACAAAGACAAACTTCAGAAGAAGGAGAATAAGAGGAAATGGATGTTCTGGAGGTCTTCTCCCAAAAGAACGTGTGACATCAGTGACAAAGCGGTGGAGGTGATTGTTTGTTAGGCGGAGGCCCGACAACAATCACTCTTCCTCCTTGTCAATGAACATCCTTGAAGATTCCTATCTCCACCTCTCCATTTTTTCTCCTCACCGATACCCTCCTTCACTCAGTCCTCCCCTCTCATCTGCCATCCATCCATCCTCCCTCCCTCCACGAACCTCTTGACGCGGTGGCTCAGCCTCACAGAAACTCCTTCATTTCCATCACCTGTGTGGAGTTCTTCAATCTTCCTGTGTGGTCATGGGTTTTTTCTGAGATACTCTGTTTTTTCCCAGAACACAAACTTTAGGTTGATTGTAAACTCGTTTCCAGATTTATTCCAAATTTTAAAAAACATGGCATCAATCACCAAATTCTAATGAACATAAAGAAATTTATACCAATAAATAAATAAATAAATAAAATAATAATAATAAAAACAATACAATTAAAATGCATGTGTCTGTGTGTATGGATATATGTAATAAAATACATATGAATGGTATTGTAACTGTTGACTGTCATACCAAAACGCTGCTGGTTATGATTAAAAAACACTAAAATTACGGTTTATTGGTTTTGTTTTAAATTATATATACGGGTGATAAATATTCAGAATTATTTGAGGTATTGCTGTGGTGATCTTAACAACGGCTGATGATAGTATGTCAGTCCAGTTTTATTTATTTATTGTTTAGTAATCCATATAATGAATTGTCTGCTACATTGTTTTTCAGCATTGCATCACTTTTATTGGCAGAAATCTCAAAGGTTTCTTGAACACACCAAAAGTCAAATTAAGATTACAGAAAAAAGAAAAAAAAACAGTTTGTTGAGCTGTTTACCAAGCCATATTGGAGTTATGGTTATATGTATATTATATGATTTAGTTAATTTGTCCATTCACTTCAAAAAACAAAACAAAACAAAAACAACGACATTAGCACCGTCAAATGAAAATTTAGGGTTTTAACCTTGTATTCATTATGTCCTTAACTTAAATATGTTTTGGTTAACAGCTAAATAAAATTACAAAATTGTGTTGGTCTATCTATCTGTCTATCCAATTTTAAAACAAATGCTGAATACCATAACCTGTGTGGTAGCTAAGATTTAATGCAGGACTATTATATTAGATTGCATTCACGATTGTCTGCTGTAGTTGTTTAAAATAGTGTATATCTACTGTTTTGTGAATTTTCATTGCTTTTCATGCTTCAAGTAGCGCATGCAATGTGGCTCAGTGACCAGCAGGTGTCGCTGTAGCCAATCGTCGCCCTCCCTCCCTCCCTCCACTTCCGGTGCACGTCAGTCGTTCTCACAACACGGAACATGGCGACCAGCTCGGATCGGAATCCACCTCCTTTCCCCGCTACAGAGGAGCCAGAACCCGGCCTGTCTGGCATGGCAGACGGCGACAGCGACGAGGGAGAGGACATATTCGTTAATAACGTAAGTTTTCATCTTTGTCACGTCAGTAGCAGTTATAAATGTTGTTAAATCATGCTTTAAGCGAGCGAGTCGGAGCAAGGGAGTCCGCCTCTTTATCTCCTCTGACCTGCATCCAAAATAACGGGAGTAACTGACGGAGAGCCGCGTATTTGTTTCTAGTTTTGATAGGAAGAAAACGAAACTGATTAATTTATGTAGCCGAAGTTATTTTTGCTTAACCAGACGTGGCTGTTTCGACTTTAGTAGTTAGTTTTCGCTTTGTTTTACGGCTTATTCGGTCCGTCATTGTGATTAACTGTTGATTGAATTGTTTTGGTGCCCAGTTTGACGTCAGCTACTTTTTCATTCCTGATTTTCTATGTTTGCTGTAACAGTCTGCAGACTGTAATGTTACTCGTTTAAAAAAAATTTTTGCAGAGTAACCCCGTGTCTGTGAGTCGAGGAGTTTCTCAGCCGGACCGAAGCAATGTGGATCCTCCAGACCTGTTCGGTGAAGATGAGGAAGAGGAGGCCAGCAGCACCGCGGCCAAATCCAACGGAGTTCACTCTGATGATGACAACGACCTGTTTGCTGGTGAGAACACACTTTCTTCCAACAATCCTATCAAACTGATACGTTATAACTGTTAGGACTATTTACACCGATCAGCCATAACAATAGGACCACTGGTCAAGTAAATACCCCTGATTGTGTCGTTGCCATGGTACCTGTAAGTAGGTGTGAGTTTATTAGGGAGCTAGTAAACATTTGATGTGTTTCTAGTAAGAAACAACATGAAGCGAGGAGTGGGAGTGAAGACTGTCTCGTGTTGTCCATTTCCAACAGAAGACCTTCTGTAGTTTAAATTGCCGGAAAATAAAAATATGTACAGTATATATATCTGATAGGACAGAGTCAGAGCGCACACTGTGTCACAGTTTGTTTATGTGTGGGGCTGCCAAGCTGCAGACCAGCCAGAGGGTCACATGCTTATCCCCCCCCCCCCCCCCCCCCCCCCCCCACCCCCACTCCCACTGTCAGATATTTCACCAGGATGCACAGACAAGCTATCTGAGACCGTATGTTGCTTTGGTCAATGTTTTGCTTGGAGACCTTGGGTCCTGTCATTCATGTGGATGTCTCTTTGACACCTTCCATGTATTTAAGCATCGCTGCAGACCATGTACACCTTGTGTGGAAGCAGTATTGGCTGAGGCCTCTTTTAGCAGAATAACACTCCCTGCCACAGAGCAATAAAGGATCAGGAATGATTTGAGGAACACAACAACAACTTCATGTACTGATATGTAGTGTTACATGATTACATGAGTGTTACATGATTAGTGGCGTTTCATTGTTTCCATGTCAGTTGAGAAAGAGCTCGAACCGTTGAAGAAGAAAAACAGTCAGTAGAAAAAACCTTAAGAAGAAGATCAGTTTGTTTGTGAGTTAGTTCGTTTGTAGCCGTTGTGAACGTATTTTTCGTCAGTAAAAACCCTGAAAATACATCGAGAAGTCCTGCTTCGTTTCTCAAAGAAGCTGCAGTTCCCACAAGATGTGCCCCACCTCGCCTGTACTGTTTTAGTGCAATATTAGGACGTGGTTATAATGTTATGGCTGATTGGTGTGTGTTAGTACTGGTATTAAAAAAAAATTAGGATTTGTATCACTTCACTTTTTTACATGCTGAGATTCAGCATGTAATAACATGAGAATGTAGTATTAAGAAAATGATAATTTTTATCAGTAACTACAATAAAATAACAGGAAGGCAAATTTCTTTGTAGTGTATGTCATTGCAGATAAAGTCACATTGTACAATATAGCAAATTAAATACAAAAAGATTCAACAAAAGGAAGTTCAGAGAATAATACTCCCTCCAAAAGACAGATACTCAGACAGCAGGTATTCCAAATATCTCCCTTACTAATCTAAGAAATACACGTCAAGACGAGAGTTTTAGAGACAATTCAGTTTTAATTTTTTTTGAATAGTAAGAACTGCACATGAAAGTGTTTTCTTCCTCCAGAAGCGCACGTGGAGCTAAGCACAGACAAATCCGACAGCTCTGCTCGAAAGGAGCCCTCCACCTCGTCCGGCCCTCGTCCTGCCTCCACGTTCACTCAGGGCCCTGCAGCAATGCAGCCTGCCTCCTTGGAACAGGTATAGTCATCCGAGTTGGGAAACAATTATTCGCTTCTATAGTGTCGGCACTTTGATGCCGCCTCTAACAGTATTTTCAGCATCTTTTCAACGTGTCCTTGTTCATTACAGCTGGAGGAGGAGGAGGCCATGGATAGTTTTGATGTGGATGTTGCTGTCACCAACCCAGAGAAAGTTGGTCAGTGCCTTTTTGTCTTACACTGTAAAACTATGATACATTAATGAGTTAATCGTCTGAATGCTGATAAATGCCCATCTTTAACGTGTTTCTCATATTTCTGTCCTCAGGAGACGGCATGAATGCATATGTGGCCTACAAAGTATCCACAAGGGTCTGTAGTCAAGCTTGTCATTATTAATATATTTTTGGGGTTTTACTGTTCTCATGTCCTGGTTCTCATGTTCTCTCCCCGTGTCTTCCACCAGACATCCTTGGCCATGTTCAGAAATAAGACCTTCTCTGTGAGGAGGCGTTTTAGTGACTTCCTGGGTCTTTATGAAAAGCTGTCAGTAAAACAGTCGCTCCACGGCTGCATCATTCCACCGCCACCTGAGAAAAGTGTTGTAGGTGGGTGCTCGGGTTTTTCTTTTTTATTAAAAGTGTCGTGCATATTTATGTACTTGCGTATCACATTTTGTGTTCAACAGGAATGACCAAAGTGAAGGTGGGAATGGACGACCCGTCATCCGTGGAGTTTGTGGAAAGAAGACGAGCGGCTCTGGAGAGGCAAGGATTTAGTGAGATGATCGCTCAGATGTGTTTATGTTCCCTCCTTGGACAACACGTTGGTTTGCATATTTTATGAGTTACTTCATTCCCCCTCCACTGTGTTTTCTTTTTAAGGTATCTTCAGAGAATTGTGTCTCACCCGTCATTACTACAAGATCCTGATGTGCGAGAGTTCTTGGAGAGAGACGATGTGGGTATTTTAAGACACAAAGACATTCCCTAGTTGGAATAAACTCAGTACTTTTAAAATAAATCCTTCATTGATTGTTTCAGATTTCATATTTAGAAAGTAGAGATAGCTCAGTTTTATGTTTATGACTCTTGACAATGACATACAGTATGTATAACACCCCTCAAAATAACATAACATGCTAACTCTTTGTCTGTTTGTCTGTGTCTCTTTGGGTTTTCAGCTTCCCAGAGCAGTGAACACTCAAGCACTGAGTGGAGCTGGTTTCCTCAAAATGATCAATAAGGCTTCAGATGCTGTCAACAAGATGACCATCAAGATGAATGAGTCTGACACTGTAAGGAGACTCTGGATGTTTTGAAGTTTGAGAGAGATTGTTGCACATGTGACATACGAATGGAAATGCGTTTCATGTTGTATTTCCATTTGTAGAAATATCTAAGACCTGATAAAATATGAAAGACTGTAGTTTTTTTAGTGTTATTTCAGTATTTCTATTTTAGGTTTATCTATTCGATAAAACTAGTGTTGTTTTATTTGCCCGCTTTACTTTGATAAAAGTGTAATTGTGCATATGTGGAAGAGGGCTGTGTTTTCATATGCTTTTTGTCTCAGTGGTTTGAGGACAAGTTCCAGGAGGTGGAGAGCGAGGAGCAGCAGCTGAGGAAGCTTCACGCTCTGGTCGACTCCCTCGTCAATCACAGGAAGGGTGAGCTGCATTTGCCAGACAGTTTTTTTTTTTTTTGTGTGTGGAAAGATTAGAGTTCAGTCCAGCTGCCTCCTGCTCTTTTAGGGTGAAACAAGTAGACTGAATAAACGTTCTGTTGTCTGCTTTAACTCCAGAGCTGTGTGGGAACACGGCAATATTTGCCAAAAGTATGGCCATGTTGGGAAACTCTGAGGACAACACAGCACTGTCGCGGGCCCTGTCCCAGCTGGCAGAGGTGGAGGACAAGATGGAGCAGCTGCATCAGGAGCAGGCAGCCAGCGACTTCTTCATCTTTGCAGAGCTGCTTGCTGACTACATCCGTCTCCTTGGCGCTGTGCGGGTTAGTTGACGTCTCCGGAATAGTTGGCATAGGAATAGGAACAGGAAAAAAAGAAAGGAGAGAAAAGAAGAAAACTTTTAGTAGTCGCCATTACTGTATCCACAGAATTAAAGAAGTTTTTTTACATATAAGACTTCAAAATCTGGTAAAGAAATAAGTGCATGTTCACCTGTGCATCGTTGCAGGATATGTGGCGTATTTTTAACACTTCTCACTTGATCTCTGCATTTTGTCAACAACATTAAAAACAGTTGCAGGTGCACATCTTGCTCATCTTAAGGAAAATTCTAGGTCACAGTTTACGTGCTGTCTGCTCTCTGTTTGGTAAGCAGAACGATCAGGTGTCGTTACTGTTGTTATCTAATCTGGCATGGACGTCCACAGGGGTGTTTTGACCAGCGCATGCGGGCGTGGCAGCGATGGCAGGAGGCTCAGAGCACGCTCCAGAAGAAGAGAGAGGCCGAGGCCAAGCTGCTGTGGGCCAACAAACCCGACAAACTGCAGCAGGCAAAAGAGGAGATCACTGAGGTAAGAGAAGGCGTTACTGTGGCACGGGACCAACATGGGCTGGTAGAGGTGTAACTTGTAGAACAGACTGGGGATCATGTTAGTCTAACCTGGGAACAAAGCAGAAATCTAAATTTGGGTTTAGTTTGCACCAAGCCGACTTCTTCAAAAGCTAAACAAGTATATATTCCTTAGGACTAAACCATCAGGGTGTATTTTCAGCCAAATCTTTAGTAAAAAGAATAAAGAATGTTTTTCTATGTCTTAACGTAATGAAACCAGTAAAAACCTGTTGTCCCACATTCTCAGATTTGAGGATTTGCTCCCTCTTTGTGTTTCTGATTCAAACTTTTTTTGGCTGGAGGACCAGAAACACAAGCTGAGACATCACCTTAGGCTTTTTGAAGGTCACCTGTCACCGTTGTGTCATATTTCATAACAACGGGAAAGTAACCTGTTTGATATTAATGCTGAGTAACCATGACTTGACTACTATCATATCTACTGTGTTTAATCTGTAGTTTTTCAGGATTAGCAGCTGGTGTGTTAAAAAGAATATTTAGCTTGAAAATAAAATCACGTTTGCCTTGTCATCTTTATCCTCAGTGGGAGACGAGGGTCACTCAGTACGAGAGAGACTTTGACAGGATCGGCTCGGCTGTGCGCAAAGAAGTTCTCAGGTTTGAGGTATGATGGAAGGGATTCATGTCTTATTGTCTTCCTACAACTTAAAGTAGATTTAATGTGACTTTTTTCTTTTGTTTTCATTATGTTAGTCACTTGCCCACTGAATAGTATATTTCTGGGTGTATTTGGGTTTTCTATTAAAGCTTGTAGCACTTCAGCCTCTGACATTCATCAAGGTCCTCATCGGCACCAAAGAGACGCCCCAACAGAAGAATGCTCATGTTAGTGTGATGGTAGTTGTAGTCTTTGTGGTGTGTTCAAGTGCTAGTTTTTGGCCCAGACACACTCGACGCCATGGCTGACCTTCGTCGCTGCTTATTCTTTAGTTATGGTTTGGCCATTAGGACGATTGCATGGAAGCTGTGAAAATGAGGAAATGTATTCCAGTCTGTAGGTTCAGTGTAAAGAATGAAGGAGAGGATATATTTTATCCACGTTAGCTGTGTGGTTTGGGGATAATCTATTTGCTCCTTTATGGATTGAACCACATTTATATAATCTGAAGATTAAACCTGCTGATTTAAGGATAGAACCTCTCTCGTCCGCTTGCACCACCAAGACCATGACAACATAAACCACATTACCATATATTATTTAGATTTTTTGCTTAAAATCAGTCTTCCAGTATAAAGTTACTTTCATATTTTTATGATGACTGTGATCGTAGGGCCCACGCTGAAACGGTTTGGCCCCACAATGAAGTGCTTTATGCTACGAGTCATGCTGGTTTTGACCTCTTCCCAGTATTTCTCTTCTTCGCGCACCTTGAAAGCACGAGAAGTTCTGCCAGAAATTCCTCCAGCTGGGTTTTCCATTGCCAAAGAGCTGGAGATCTGAGATGTAACAGCACCATTTGTCTTCACAGAAAGAAAAAGCCAAGGACTTCAAGAGCCAGATAATCAAATATTTGGAGGCGATGCTTCAGTCTCAACAGCGGGTAATTATTAAACTATATATTCAACATACACAAGCGCATCTTTCTCATTATTCTCCGTTTAACGTTGTTAATAACCAGCGCTAATTGAGCTCTATTGATCGTCTCCCTAATTATTTTTTTCTTCTCATCTTCATCGTATTTCAGCTTATTAAGTTCTGGGAAGCATTCCTGCCTGAGGCAAAGGCGATTGCTTAGTGAAGTGGGACACTTTTTAAAGACCCCGACTGCCTTTTTGAACACTTTACCTCTTTACCAGGAACTGAGAGGACACTTTTGAAACACACAACAAACTTCCATCCATACCGTCTTTTTAAGTATAGTGTATTCTCTTATTTTGTACAGGTCTTTGATATAAGAAGCTGCCGCATTTACACAGCATTTCTTTGGTATAACTCCTTCATTAAAAGTTGGTGTAAAAGCAAAAATCCAAACAGAGATTAACCCACCCATAGTATTTGCAAAACTCACTGTCTCCTCAGTGGGGTATATATATTTATGTTTCTCGCTTAAACCACTATATTAAAGTGTTAACACTGAGGTACTGCCCTAGAATAACATTGTCTGTAGTTTACACTAGAATGTATGTAAGTCATTCCACTAACACATTTTGTTGATGGATGCATGTCAGACAATGCACTAAAACGTATTTTTCTTTCAAATAAAACTCCACAATTGACAGCTGAGGTCATTCATAAGAAGTATTAGAACATTGTTACAGTGCATCACACAATGAATATGAAGTCATAGATTACAGTCTCATCAGAGGTGTTACAAAATGAACGTGATGATTACAGCGAGTGCAGGTTGACAAAATGCAATCGCTGCTTTGTTGGTATTTTCTATGATGTTGTATTTGCTGAAGTCATGTTTATTATAATGATCAGTTTCTTCCACAACAGTTTGAAGTGCGTACATGTGTTGTGTCGCAGATTGAAGGAACTCCTTTGGAATTGAGATTGTTTACGAGCCACGTACTGTAAAAAGAACAAACACTCTTGACATATACAAATGTGCACATTGGCAGTACTGTGAATCATACGACAAATGTCAAACTATCATTCGTAACCGTGCATTTTTAGTTTTATTTTAATTCTTTTATAAATTGGGTTAACAATGACGGAGCGCCACAGACATTCAAGTGATACAGTCCCTTATTTTCTTAATGATCATTTTTAAGTGTAGTTTTTTCCGGTCGTGTCATATTTACGTAAGGATGTGCTTTATTTTTGTAACCACTTTGCATTAGCACACACATTTTCCTGGAAATGCTTTACAGGTAGATGTACAAAATAAATGATGATTGGATAAGCCCTGGGCACTGTTTTCATTTTCCGTGTTTACTTTGTGAAGTTTCATGTGAGATTTTCTATTTGGATTCAGTAGCAATTATGAAACTTCGATTTCTGATTTTAAAGTCCAGCTGTTGGTCGACTTGGGCAAATATATTAACTCTTTAGTGGCTGTTAGTTCATCTGGCTAATAAATTTGCAATCTGGCCTGTGACCCTTACGATACCAATGATTTAACTGACTGAGACTGAACTCATTGGATGGTTTACACTCAGAGTTAACCATAGTGTTTAATTTATTGAATTATGTTCAATAAATTAGTATCATTATTAAAAAAAAAATTGGAGAAAGTATTCAATATATTTCCATCTTATTCTGATTGTGCTAAGCCACAACATAGAAAAGTTTAGAAATTATGCTCTTTCAATGGCAGAAACAAAAAAACAACCACTTCACAGTCCACTTCGCAGTCCATCTGCACCTGAAGGACGAGCGTCACTCTTTAAAAGACAATAATGTCCACATTTAGCAAAAGAAACAGATGGTCTGAAAGAGGAGTAAAAGAAGCCATCTATGTAAAATTGACAACCCTTTTCTGAACAGGTGAAAGCTGCTTACAGTCTGAACACCTGTCCTCCAAATTTCACCCCAACTTCATATCTTAAGGCTAGAGAGTTTCCATTAATTAATAGTTAGATAACCACTAACTGTGAGAAAGGAGGATATAACATCCTAGTTATGTGAGTTTCTGGTGGCCATCACCCACAGATGTTGCAAAGAAAAGTAGAAACCTCCCACCAGTCGTTTAGAACTGAGGAATCAACTTGGTGAAAAGTCTTTAAAAAAAAAAACTCAAACAGAAATCATAGCAAAGTATATGCTGTTTCATTCATTATGTTACTAACCATGTACATGATGTCATTCTAATAAAATGCCTTATAAACTGATATAACCTTCAATAACAAAAATATTGCGTGGCCACTGACATCATATGGAGATCCCCTGTAATTCATTCTTTGTAAACAACTTAATGAGCAATCTTGATAAATTGTGTAAGAGTCATGATGCACCACAATAAAAAAATAAATAAAAAATGACTGTTGTTTTACAGCAATAACAAACAGAGCATTCATGTGAGCTGCCTTAGATTTCCATACTTAAACCTTTTGTGTTTTTACACTATCTTAATCATGGGGGTGCCCGCTATAGGATCTAATCTGGCCTACACAATCAATTTGGAATTTCATTTTTTAAAGGGTATTTTTATTAAATGTAAACATTCTCTTAATTTATTTGTTTTTCTTGGCACTAAAACAAATAGAAAAAGTTACAGTTGGCCTCACCTGCACCCCATATCCCTCAACGTGGAGTGTGTAGAGGTGGTTCAGACCTCTAAGTACCTGGGTCTACAGCTATTATTATTATTATTATTATTATTATTATTATTATTATTATTAAATCACTGGACTCTGAATTATCCTCTCTATCTTCTTCTATCTATCATACTTATATGTTATGATGCTCAAATCAAATATCAAATTGGGCCTGTATGTGGAGTTTGTCATCCTACGTCTAAGTAGTCAATCATTACATTATATTGGTCTAATGGTTAATTAGCCCATAGCATCAGGCTGACCCGGAAGTGTGCGTCGTGGAGCGGGCGGTGCCGTGTTTCTACTTCCTGTGTGCTCGAACCTCTCACGAGCATCGACGGCGGGTGAAGAATGGAGCGGAGCCGCTAACGTCTGCTAGCGTGAAACATCAGCAACAACAGGCAGCACCAAATCTGGAAACCTCACATTTTACCCCCGGGCAACTGTGTACATTGGGAGGCAACGAGCACGCAAGCCGCGTCCTGGCCGTATAGATTCACCACAAAGAAGGTGAGCGTGTTGTGTTTGTGTGCGAGCTATCAAAGCAACATTTGATAGCGGGCTCTTTGGTGGTTGGCTAATATTTTTGTTGCTAACGGAGCTAATTTCCTTGTTGCGCTCGGTCCAGCTGTCACCTAGCCACCAGTAGGGGTTAGCTGATGCGTTAACATGCACCAAAGAGTGTGCTGCCTTTATTTACAACCATTCAAACAAATAAATATTCACATTAAAAAGATTTCTTTTTGCATTGCGCTATTTCTCGCAGTAAAATTTGAACCAGACGAGACACCGTGGCTCAGTACTGCTTTGCTAATCTTAGCTTTATGGCTGGTTAGTCACATATGATGTTGCCAAGCTGATAATATAACCTGGCTAATGGTTAGTTCGCTCTTTAAACGATCTGACCACCATTCACGTCAGACTGCCAGGGCTGGCTTTGTCCGAGAAACGGTGGCGTAGAACTGCCACCTCGCTTCCTTGTTTTGATTCAACCGGAGGCCTGCATACAAAGGAATCGATCATCTTTATATTAGCCCGAACTGCCTCTGCCCTACACTTCCTCACATTTAGCTTACTATTTTCACTTCTTTATACAGGCTAAGCGATGCAAACAGGAGGTGGCACATAACAGAGAAATCGTTGCCCCGTGTCTGTCTGTCTGCTCCGTTGAATTTGAAGCATTCTTCGATGTGGTGCAAGGTTCTTTAAATTGAGAAAATGTTCCAGTGTGGCTGCAGTGCTAATTATGTTTTGCTTGTTGTTAATTTTATATGAATATGAGTAAGTGCATCTTGGTGTGCATTTCTCTGCCCAGCTGCATAGATAGCTTCAGTTGAATCAATACAGCATGGCTCATGATCAGTTATTTGCTGTCTAGCAAAATAATTAGTATAAAGAAAGGTAAAATAAAATATAAATATTATCTAGTAAAACAAAATAGAAAATGATCTAAGCAAAATATGTATAGAATTATCATTATGAACAATTCAACAGAAACAGTGAGAATACAGATGTGATTAGTTGGCATTTTATTAAACTATGTTTCGATGAATATTTGTATGGTCAGATATTCATTTTAAAAGAAACTATGCACAGAAAATGTTGCCATAAAATAATTTGTGTTGGATTAATTCAAAAAACGATTCAGAAAAACTTTTGCATTTGATTTGTGATATTCAGAGCATTTTCAAGTACTGCATTTTATTTGTAATTGTTTACTTGACAAGGCGGTGCTTTGTTTAAGTGATGCATACACTTCCACTACTCCACTGAACGTGCAGTAAATTGATGGAGGATGAATAGTACAGATAATCTAAGTTCCCACCAATTATACTTCATAAGAGCTGCCTTTAAGGAGAGAGGCAGCTGTTGGCTGGCTCTGCCACAGTAGGAGTCTGCGCTGTTGGCAAGCCCCCCTCTCAGGCTGATCTTTCCACTGAAGGTTAATCACTGCACTCAGAGCCTTTGTTTCTGCAAAAATGAAAAGATGTCAACAGATTAGCCATTTTTAATAGATGCTAATCAGCCAGAAGCATCTCAGCATTTCGAGATATTTTGACATGCAAATCTGTGCGCTGTAATTAAGGTTTTTGGAGTGTGAAAGACATGTTCCGTGCAACTTTTCTGCGTTACTGAAGGAGATATGCAAGCAAATAGTTCCAGATTTTAAAAGTAGTTATTAACCCATTACATGAGCTTTCCTAAATTCTTGATATATTTAGGCTTTGATTACCGGTATCGTCAAACAAACCCTTGTGCCTGTGAATAGACTGCAAATACTTTTGTGTATGTTTTGAAACTCTTCACATTTCATTTATAGCAGAACTGTGTATTCCTGCTTCATCATTTCCAGGCTAGACCTAGAAAACAAGTCATCTGATACGGAAAAAAGTGTTGGTGATGAGGCAGAAATGTGACATCAGCGGAACGTATTACATGCATCTCAATTTTGAGAGCATCTTCAGTTTATGCCACATTTCCTTTTTATGCAAAACCAGCTTCATTCCACAGTGTAAATCCATAGGATATCCTGAGGGTAGGGAAAGGGTGTTTTATTTGAGCATAATGGCATATTGATTGTTTAAATTATGCAATGACATTGCATGGAAATTTATTTTTTATCTGTGTTCGTGTGGTGTGACTTACCTTATGTGTTATATGGGACAGCAGTTTTCAAGAAAGCTCAGCAAAGCTCTCCCGTATATGCTAGAAATATTATTTAATGTTAAACTGGCTCTTCATTCATTGCACTAATGGTGTTGCTAATTCTATATTATTTGTACAAACGAAGCAAGTGTTCATTTAAATGCCACTATGGAAATGCTGTGCTGTCATAGATCTATATCATTGAGTGATCTACTCTAGTCCAGCATTAGACCAACTAAAGTATCTACTATGGCGTTCAACATTTAGTGCATAGACACAGTAACATTTTTAATTAATCTCAACATGTCAGATCAGGTCAAATGATGTTCTTGGAAACATTGAATCATTTCTCAATTGAATATTTTGAATTGTCTAGTCCTGGTTGTGATATGCACTCACTTGCTAGTTCGTTAGGTACATTAAAACAAATGCATTCCAATGTGACAGTCCAGGAACAAGTCTTATCTTCATGAAGGTTATTTGACATGTAAAGTTTTAACTGTGTCCTCACTTTGGAGGCTGCCGCTTGTAGTATCTTTGAATTACATGGCGTCATACTAACACATGTTACTATTATATTGACAACTGCATTATAGTCGGTGAGCAGGGCGTGTTCAGGTCAATACAGTTCAACAACAGCACCACAAAATTGTACTCACTATAGTACCTAAAGAACTGGCAAGTGAGTGGAGCTCACATTTATTAAAACCTGTATCTGAAATAATACCTGAAAGTAATCTTTTGACGCATGGATAGATTTTACATAACTAGATTGTTCAGCTGTTGTTTTAAATCAGTGAAGACAATAGCCTCTAAATTACATCTGATATGGAGGTTGAATGTGTACAACTCCTTTTATGTCCTTTATTTCTTAGCAGCACTATTACTTGAATAGGGTGCCAGAAAGTGTGTGACCTCAAACATATCGTCATTTAAGTGGAGACATCGCACCTCCTTGGGGATAAAGGCTGGGTATTCCCCACCTTACATCAAAACAGAAGAAGCCATTCATCATAGCTGAAGAAGCCTTTTATGCAGACCACAGAACTCCACAGTAGTTTCTAATCCACAGTGGATTGCTCAACTTTGTTCTTCGCTTTATTGATTTGGTGGCTGGCTGAAATTAATTTGTGGACAATGTGTCTGTGCAGTATAATAAATTGCAACTTAAAATAATCGTTGCTTAGTATTTATTTTTTGTAAATCCTTTGTAAACACTCAGACTTCCCCGAATCACAGGGAGAACTTCATTAAAAAAAAGGTTATCTACATGTTTGACATTTGAGTTTCAGCTGCACTTAAACATTTTGAGGGCTGTTAAATTGGATTGCACTGTATTCAGCAAACATAAAAATTACTGACTTTGCCTTGAGTCACTAATTTGAGAATAAAATACGGCAGTCATGTGGTATTATCTTCTTTTTAACTTGGTCCAGTAAATAACCATTTGATGACAACATATTTAAACAACCAGAAGACACAATATAATACACTTGTGGATTTATTACAGCATTTAATGCTAATTAATATAGATCATTTTCAACTCTATGTAGTTTTACTGCCACTTTAATGTGTATTTCTTGAAGGTAATCCACAGATTAGGCATGTCTAGGCATGTTTAAAACAGAGTGGCTGGGGTGGTGTAATTCTACTGGAGATGATTCAGTCAAAAACTTGACTGTTTTATGACCAAGTTCCATGTTAAACCGAGTACATTTTGCATGTAATTTTCTCCAAGCAAACTAAACTAACCTTGAAACAGTGTCCTGCGTCAGATTTGTGTGTTGGATTATTACGCTTAACACTATATTTATTTTCCATTTTTAAAACAAAATAAGCCTTTAATCTGAAGTAAGTTTCATAAATTAGAGGACTGTGTAAGTTAAATGTTGAAAGCAATTCTTAAAAAATGCCAACTACAATTAACTTTTAATATAGTTGTAACAGCTCTCCGGGACATAACGAGTGACAGTCGACCGGTTTGAATGGGTTGAACGCAGGCTAAGTGAGAGTTTGCGTGTCAAGATGGAAACCTCTTCTTCAACACCTTGCTGAGCCGATCTAACCACAGCTGCACTCTGGATTAAAGTGGCTCTACACATGACTATTTGCACAATGGAAACTGTTACAGCTCGCCGTTGGTCTCTGCTGCAAACCTCTTTTATAGCTGTGTTGTTCTCTTCCTGGTTTTATGTAATAGCACAGTGCACAGTTGCCCTTGAGAGCAAACTAGCTGTCTTTGATGCTGCGATCTGTGCAGGCAATACTGAGCATGAGTCATCCAGAAGCCCACACACAAATACTTTGAGCAGCAGCCTTTTCCATGCTCAGGAATTACGGCATTGCCAGGAAAACAGTAGTAGCTGTTGCTTTTACCAAACGCACAAGTAAAGTTGTAGACGAATGAAATTGACAATTACCAGAAATGTTTGTTAATCTGACTAATTTACAGCCGCCGTTTGATCCCGCTTTTGCACGGTAACTTTCTGAAGATGATTAACAGAGTAAGATTTCCCCCGAGAGGCCTACACCCTAACCCCGTACACATTAAATTACCTTTACACTCTGTAATCACGTGGTGTAATATTGGCACGGAAGGTGGTAAAATTGCTTCAATGAACGCTTAACGTGTCCATCAAGTTTAAGTTAGGTGCCCTTGTGAATAGACTAGCTTTATATAATTGTTTACATAATATTCTGACATTGTCTGTAGCTATGGGTGGTGAGATGCCTTCATGGTCACCAACTCTGACTTAGGGTTTGTGTTGATGCTCAAACCCGTTGCTGTGTTTTCTGTGACGTGATGACTATCTCTTAAGTCCGGCAGCACTGATACCGTGAGCCACCTTTGTCCCTGTAAACACGTTCTACTTATAAACACGTTTTTTTTAAATGACTCATGACCTTCAAAAATTACTCTTACGATAAGTTGCGTATCGAAAACGTTGCCTGGAACTTAACGTATGATCTTAATTTTTAATTTTGTCATTCAACAACATATTTTAAGAGTAAAAGGAGATTTTTTTCTCAGTTCAGAATTGCAGTAGCGTAGCCACCCAGCCATTCTTCTGTCTGTGCAGGACATGACTTACCTGCTAAATGAGCTCTGCTGCGTGCATCTCTATTTTCTCACAATATTAACCGTCAAGAAGCTAAACATCTACCCCGCTCTTACCATTGTCCTCAAACAAAGCACTTCATCACTATTTAATATTTTAAGTCCAATCCAGTTCCTCTTTCAGGTTCATTTTACTTTGTGTTGTGTCTGTTCACGTCTTAAGGCGTGTTTTTAAAAATTTAAAGCGGCTAACATGTCCTTAATGCAGAACCGCTTTACATTTGCAGTGTCTGCAACGCCAGTCTAGTCATGAGGCTATAGCAGCGTGTTTTCATTAGCAGCATCGCCACGGTAATATCAGATCACTTCGAGTGACTGTATTCATTTTGTGGTTTGTGTTAAATATCTGTTTATTACAAATATCTTTTTCTGTCAAAATAGATTATCACAGAAAAGCCCATTCTTTACGTTGTAGTTTTGTTCTCATACCTCACTTATGTGAGGAGACTTTATTGCATTTAATGGAGGGTTTAAGGACTTCCTTAGGAATTCAATGCAATATGAAATAATCTGCTCCCTTCACAACGTTGACATTTTATTCTCTTATCATATGTTGTTTGTCACAGGTCTCCTACCTTCTCCTTCTTGGGACAAATGTTGAGGTCTCACAACAGTTAGAGGTGTCGGGGCGAGGACCGGGAGGAGCGTTGGCCAACTGCACCAGGTTTTGTCCCATGAGCGTGACTGTGCCGTCCAGGCACCGCCAGTGACCAGGGCTGTGGCTGTGGTGGGCCCGGCCCAGGAGGCCTCCTCGTTCATCACTCCGGGCTCCCGCTGACCTGCGCTGCTCACACCATGGATCAGCAAAGAGACAAATATGGCGAGCGGCCAGCAAGGGCCACTAAAGTTTCCCAGGGAAGCCGCAGCGGACACTCACGGCCATCTGGCTCCTCAAGCTCCTCTGGGGTTCTTATGGTGGGGCCTAATTTTCGTGTGGGCAAGAAAATCGGCTGTGGAAACTTTGGTGAATTGAAGCTTGGTAAGTTGCGTCTTGGTTTTACCATAGTTCTTAATAGTTCTTTGAATAAACGATAGACATTAGCTAGTTTATCTGAGATGCATTTGTCTATTTTAGACTATCTTAGACATGAGATGTTGTAGTTGTTGCAGGAAATTCGTTAAAACATCACTTGGAGGTTTGCTTATTTCTTTTTTTAGGTCGTATATTTAATTTTAAAAAGATTTCTAATGTATGCTTTTATTTCAGGTAAAAATCTCTACACAAATGAGTATGTAGCCATTAAACTGGTAAGTTTACACTTACTTTTTCTCCTCAGCTGTTAAATTTAAAGTTACTTTTAGGACTCATTACATTCCACAGCACTTCATTATTAAATATTACGTTTAGGACTTTAGACATTACTTTTTCATTATTAAATTCAGCATTTAAAGCTCGCCAGGTTGAGTCGGTGCCCCATCCTTTTTATCCTGTTTCTTCTTGTCTGTCCCCAATACTACTAATCAGATAAAGGCATAAAAGCCAAAAACAGTTGTTTAAAAATGACTTGGTGCAGCATATAGTGGAGCATTCATTTTAGATCAAGATCAGTAACACTGGCACAGGAACAACACTGCTGTTTAAGAAAGAGTAGATTCTTCTATTGTTATTGTTTGAATGGTGGTTATAAGAAAAGGAAACGAGTATTTTTTTAGCACACGAAGAAAAAGGTACATAATGTTGTTCTTCCGTACTTGATTTTAGAGATACAACTAAAATCATTTTTGTAGTGAGGGAAATCACGCAGCTGCTAAATTTACACTGGGGCTGTACACTGGTCGGTGGATGCTGGACGTGAGTGAACGAGGTGTAGATGCTCAGCTGGGCGTGTCTTTCTAGTGACTGCTGGACTGGAAATCGTGGCTCCTGACTCATGCTATTATTATTGCTCACTAGAGAGTTGTAATTTGCTCCAGTATCAAGGTATTAATCTCCGCAAGCTAAATGGGTTTCATCTTCTCACTCCACTGTACTGTTTGCAGACAGTAGAATCTAAAAGGGTTTTAGCTAAAGAAAAGATGTGTGGACTCTCAAAACGCCATCAACCCAGTGAGAGAACATTTTATAATTTTGGTGAATGCACAATCTTGCATTGACCCTTTGAATAAATTACAATGAAATCTTTTTGTTATAGGTTTGGGCACTTAGCCCTCACTAACTGGGTTGTTTTGGTGGAGTGTAATTTTGCGAAATGACTCGGATTTTATTGAATGGTGTGATTGTTTATTCCATTGTGGCACTAGTGGTTCGCTTTAATGGCCATAATGTGAAAATCCAAAAATGCATTGATTTTCTAAGCTTAATTTAACATTATAATGAATTCATGTGATGATGTTTGTGTGATTAATGTAGTTGACTGAGTTTTGGTTGTGATGTGTTCGCTGTGCAGGAACCAGTGAAGTCAAGGGCACCACAGCTGCATTTAGAGTACCGGTTCTACAAAACGCTGGGGACTACAGGTGAGCTCACAGACACGTTTGCTGCTCCCCGGCTTGTTTTCTGTGTGACCACGTGCAACGCTTTGACCGTTTTGGAAGATCAGACCAAAGATTGCATCATTTCCACAACAAGCGATTACTCAACCCAGGTTACATATTGATATTAAGCTGGATCAGCAACTTATTTTAATCTCCAGGACTTTGTGTACACGACTGCAGTGAAGTGTGTTAAACCGACCTTGTCTTCACCTACAAGGGGTGCAATTCAAAATGAAAAGAGTTGATGTGAAGCTTTTCATAAACTCGCATAACACGTTTACAGTTAATGGTTTTTCTTGTTCACTAAGATAGAATCTTACCAGAAGAACCCTGGCTCGACTCCTTCTCGGTTGATTCCTCTCCATTAGACGTTTCATACATTTTGTTTTCATGGCTACTGCCGAGCAATGTGACTTTATTTGTTGTCGAAGTCTACTTACTTACAAGTGTCTGGTTAGGTGCGTCTGTTTCATTCTGTGGAAGGCAAAGATAGTTTAAAAGGATTATAAAGTGCACTTAAATGATCGAGGTCTGTGAGGTCATAGTATATTCAAAAAACAAAGCTAGTTAGGTTTTCGTGAAGAGATAATTCTTATGACTTGTGTCTGCTGAGACTCCTCCAAACATAATCAAAACAAATCCCTCCATTTACAGGTGATCTAGTTGTTCACAAACAGTAATTTATTATCTGCATCATTCACATTGGATTAATCTGGAGATGTTGGAACATGTTTATAAGTATGAAGGAAACACCTCAGTGCCAAATATAGTTAATGCAGCACCAGTTATTAAGCTGATGTAATGACATTTTTAGCAAACTGTTGATCCAGCATGGCTACACGTCCAGCAGACACCGAGATCCATTCAGAGTTGTGTTTCTGGACAGCCAGCCGATATAAATCCAATATACACTCTCAACTTTAGCCCTGTTTGGGATCCTCCTGAGTGCACCGGTTAGTCACAACTTTATTCCCTTTCCCTTCCCTTTAGCCCAGGTGTGTCAGGATATCCTCTGACATCCATTAAATTAGTCGTTTTATTATTGTTTTAATATAATTCACATGTAATGGCTGATGACAACACCTAAAGCTGTCTGTTGATCCTCATGTTCACTTCTCAGACCACGCTATTTGAACCGTATCATTCTGTAAATTCTCAACGTCTCATCCCTTAACTCTGCTCCCCTGACACTTTCTCAGTTTCTCATAAAGGATTAGTCAAAGTTTGCTGACACATCCTGTGACGGCAACCCCTGACAAGAACCTTGTGAGGATTAAATGGCCACAAATTATGGGTCATTTTTGAAAGCTCTGTTACTACAGGAAGTGGGTGGGAAAGCTAGAGACAATAGAACAATAGATTTTTTTATTTTTTTTTAAAATAGTTATCCATCACTCTCTGGGTAAAATAATATTGTACTGGAGCCGTTTGTGAGATCAGAGTTAGATCGTGTTTCTAAGTTCTTTACTAATGTCGTCCGTAGCGATGATGCCACAATGATACGTTTATGATGAGCTCAGTCACAGATTTGCGTTGAAAATAAAAGCAATTTTCCGTACTGTGTGATCCTTGATGTGCTTTTTGGAGCTCCACATGCATATATGATAACCCAACCGGGAGTATAATGGCTATTGTTTTGCAAAGGCAAGGGCTGGAAAAGGCCAACTGTGCGGAAACTCATTAAATATTTAGAGAGTGGGTCTGCCTCTCTTAGTACTAACCTGCCTCTGTCCTCTCCTCCAGATGGGATAACGTGACCTCATTTCTTCTCGGCTGTGTGCTGTGCCACATTCCTCTCAGCCAATGTGGTTGTCACGGTGTCTGTGCGACGGGGTCTTTATGAATTAATGTGGCTTGACTCAGATGCTCAGTCAGGTGTTGTTATCTGATGCATAACCAACTGTCAGTGGTTGTTAATGAGGATGATTCAATTAAGTATCGTGCATCTCTTTCCAGTTATGTGAGAATATTTGCCAGTGCATCACTGTTTTGGTTTCTACGAAACGAGTAGATTACGATGCTTTATTGAGCCAAGGATTTAAAGGGGAAGGGGGTTTGGTCGAGGATGTGTGCTCATGTATGCTGCTGAAGGTATTGGCAGTCAAATCCCGACATGAAACACTACACCAGCTTTTGAAACCCCTGCAGTCCCTGGGAGTAAATGTCTTGTAGTGACACGGTTGAATAGATTTTACAAATATGTAAAGGAAAAGGCTTTGTCTTGAAGAAAAAAACAATATTAAGGAAAAACAGCAGTATTTTGGAAATTAAAGGACATTGTGTTCTAGACATGCCACTGAAATGGAGAGAAGCCACTCGAGGATTTTGTTTGATTGATTCTGACCTTTTTTTTTTTTTTACCAACATACAAATGTACAGCTAGAAAAACACGCACCTACAGTCACTGTAGAGTCACGAATTCACCCAATCTGTTTTCCTTGGGACTGTGGGAGGAAACCCACACAGGCACGAGCAGAACATGGAAACGTCACGTAAAGAAACATAACACAATAATCCAGTAGTAACTTCCAGGTCAGACTTGAGACCAGTTGCTCAAAATGAAATGTCAGAGCTAAACTTAACAGTTTTTTTGACATCGGTAAATTAGAAGTGTAACTTTCTCACACACACAGATCCGTCATATTTGTCACATTCATCTGGTTCATCTTTTTCTAACCAGGGTATATAACACAGTGCTCTTCTGCTCATGCACGTACTGGCTGCACTTGTTTTACTAATAATCAAAATAATGGATCAATCGGAATAAAAATGTAACCAACCAAATATATCAGATCGGACCAATCGGAAGGAATTTCTGTAAAATGAGATTGAGAGGGCCAGTGTGGAGGGTGGACGTTTTCTCTGTTTTTATTCAGAATGAGTTTAACTCGCTTACAAGAAATGCTAGAAGCATCATACAAACAGTCGTTACTGCACCCAGGTATTTCTCTCACTGTGTTTAAACAGTTGTAAGCCAGAACTCAAAAGTGCTACCTGTAAAATTGGTAGCTTCAGTCAAACCTAGAGTCTTTCTTTAAACTGTATACGTTGCACTTCCAATTTAGCCTCTTGTCATGAACATTTTGTGTAGACTATGGTGGCCCTTTCCTCCGCTCTGTTTGCTAGTTAAAAGCTTCATCCACTTGTTTACAGTACATCTCATATCTAACACATTTTCAGGCCTCCCACAGGCAACCCCGGGTTTCAAGGCACTCATTCCTTTGGTACAATTAGCAACCCACAGATCTACATAATGGTGTCCAGAAACGCAGGATGGAGCGCAGCATGACTCCTACATACCCATATGCTAGCTGACAGCATTCATGCCACCTTTCATGCTGCAGTGTATTTCCCATTGCCCTGCTGGCAAGTCGCATGTCTTCAGCAACATGTTTGTGTTTAATTTTCCTGTTCTCCTCCTGTAGTTCAATGACAGAGTCACAGGGTTGTGATGGAACTAATTTCCTAGAACTGTCTCATCCCAAAATATGAATGAACTTAATACTAACCAACATACACCATCAGGCATAACATTATGACCACCTTCCTAATATTGTGTAGGTCTCTCTTGTGCAGCAGCAAACAGTTGTATTGTCACAAGATGGTCAATGTTCACCTGTCGTTGGTTTTAATGTTGTGGCTGATTGGTGTATATTGCGGAGGTGTATACTGCAGTTGAAGAATTTCCCAATGAAATTGCAGTATGATTACCAACATATACTGTATTTATATTTATGCGAAACATACTGTATAGGCTCCAGTTCAATCGCAGAGGGGTTTTTATTTGTTTATGTGAACAGCTGTTCATTATAAAGGGCTTTAGGAACAGGGACATGGTCAATCAAGGCTTCCTTACTTTTGTCAAACTTGTATGCAGTTATATCTTTACAAGGGCCGAGTGGAGCTTAAGTCTGAGGAAGCAAGGTCTGTATGATTGAAGCTTTTTTTGAAGTTTCTTGAGAGGACAATTTTTAATAAGAGTCTGACTAGCAGTAAGCACGGGCACACTTTGAGTCATGCTTCCTTCAGAGCAATTAGCAATATGACCTGATTTCCTGTTCTTTGATACTAAAGTTCAGGATGTGGTCAGGACAGCAGACGGTAAAGATACCACCAATTACAAGTAAGTGGGAGTAGCTTGAGCACAAAACTTGAAATCATGCAAACTGTCTCCAGCAACGTGGGGCTGTACTTAAAACTCTCAGTAATAACCCGTTTGTGTGTTTAGGTAGTGTCATTAAAAGTGCAGGAAAAAAGGTGAACTAGAACCTTTCCTACCATGTGATCCATTACAGTTTTAGGCCTTAAGCTTCTCATTTTTCTAGATGTTTAACTGTGACAAATGGCAAACAAGCCGTACAGAGGAGTTAAGGGCACGAGTTCCACTTCCATTAGAATGACCCACCTTTACTGAACCGAAACGAGAAGCGACAGATGGATGGGATTTTGTAGCAATTACTGTGAATAGAGCTGAGAGGATATGATTAAATTGGGAGGTTGTGATATGAGGCAGTGAAAAGATTTGTTTTCATCCTGCAGACGTGGACGGGGCACGGTTATATTTGCCCGTCATTGTGTTGTATTACACATGAGGGTTAATGTTTATCTAGCATCTTTCTTCTCTCTGTCCTCAGTAACCTTGTGTTGCTCCTCCTATCTGTCCACCACAAGGTCTCCTGAGGCTCAACTAGGATCCAACTTAGATGTCTCATTAGTCAAGAGAGACAGGAATAATAAACAACTTTGCTCTATTAACTCTCAGAATTTCCACTAATATATACAACAACAAAACACTGAAGACTATTATTAGTGGGTATCTTCTAAATGCTTGCAGACACGTAGCTAGTCAATAAAGATTTATGATTACTTGGATAAATGTGAAAAGCACTTCAGGGATTTTTCTGTCTTGTTAGTCTTATCTCTTTCTTCCTTGTTTTGCAGCGGAAGGTGTGCCCCAAGTGTTTTACTTTGGGCCCTGCGGAAAATACAATGCCATGGTTCTGGAGCTGCTCGGCCCCAGTCTAGAAGATCTCTTCGACCTTTGTGACAGGACCTTTTCACTGAAGACTGTCTTGATGATCGCAATTCAGCTGGTGGGTTCAGAGCACTACGTGACGTTTTAAAATAGTTTGTATTAATAAGAAGCTGGTGAAATGTTAATATTTTAAGATGCCAAATAGTTGTAACAGTTAATATGTAATTATTGGTTATAGTATTTATAATCAGTAAATAAAGTAAAGTCAACAGTTTGTTTGAATGAGCCAGTTTCTGACGGTAAAGCTATCATGATTTCATCAATGTTGATCGACTGCTTGGTCATGTTGTCATGATGCAGAGGTGCATCTAATGGAACTTAACTTCCTCAGTATTTCCTGTAGATGTTCCACCATAAAATACTCTCCGGGGTTTTGATGGAAATCTGCCCCCTTAGTCACCGAAAAGGTTTTGATGTGATTCAGAGGGAGGACACGGCAACACTTAGGCTACAACTGCATGCACATTTAAGGAATGCCCTTAACTTCATTTTAGATAAATAATGCCATGTTTTAATTTTGGTCTTCACTTTTAGGGAATTAGGAAACACAGACCTTTTGTCTGTATCTGTATCTGTGTCTGTGATGAGACAGATTTTTTTGTCCCGTGACAAGCATAATGCTGATACTGCTCAAATGCAGTATTTTAGTGTATCCTCTTTGTAACAACTCTGCGTCTACATGTTTCGCCACCATGATCATTTTTTTGCTGAAGTTACTTTCAGTCACAGTTCCACCTTCTTATCAGCCCTAGCAAAGAAAGCAACCCATGTAACCAAACCTTCCTGTTCACGCCGACACATGTCGATGCTGCAAGAGCCGTTTTTCTTGAGTTTTTGGTTGAGCTTTTAAACACACCCCAGTCTCCCTTAACTGAAGTAATAACCAAGCTTTAAAACTAGTAGGTGGACATGATAATTAAGTACTTTTTCTCTTCAGCAGAAGATTCTGATGAAATATAAAATGGGTAATTAGTATTTCATGTCTGTCTCAAACAAACTATGGCCCCACTAGAAAGTCTAATACACAACTACTGATGTGGAATTTCAGGGTCTATGTGATTAATATACATAAAATAAACTTACTTTGTTGGACTAAATATGCCTAAACCCTGCAGAGCAAATGGTAAAGTAGAGTATTAGTCTAGAATATCCTGTCATCCAGCCTGTTGGTATGTGCATACGTTTAGTCAGAGTCAAGTGGGCTGTCAAAAAGAGCCAAGCCGTCACTGAATCTTGTTAAGCTGCAGCAATGTAGAGCGTGCGGTGGCTCAGCCTTTTAGGCCACGTAGACATCTCAAAATCTCTAACATTTCATTTAGTCAGCACAAAATCTGCAGTGCTCTTGTGATATAGATAGCCTCTGCAAATTTGTAAAGAACCGTACCAAACAGCACAACACGAGGCTGGTGCTCTAGAGATTTGCTGCATCTCAGCCGTTCTGTCTTCTTTATTTACCAAGTATTTCTTTGTTTTTGGTAGAAAAACAAAACAAAAAACAATCCCATGTTAGTTTGTGAGTTTATTTGAGGGAAATTAAATGCAAGTGAAAGATTTTGTTACTCAGACAATTCAGCAGCTTTGAGTGCTTAAAAATTAAATTATCTCACGGCGTTCTTTTAATCGTAATGTGTCTGTCGTTCTCAGTCCCATCAGGAAGAGACTGAGATGAGTGTCATCTAGTGGTTGAAATGTTTTTTGTTCATTTGTTTTTGCTGACCTTGCATTTTTATTTTTTTTCTCCTCACCAGATTTCTCGAATGGAGTATGTGCACTCAAAAAATCTCATTTATAGAGACGTAAAACCTGAAAACTTTCTCATCGGGCGGCAAGGGAACAAAAAGGAACACATCATCCACATCATTGACTTTGGCCTGGCCAAGGAGTACATCGACCCCGAGACCAAAAAACACATTCCCTACCGGGAGCATAAGAGCTTGACTGGTACTGCTCGATATATGTCCATCAACACACACTTAGGCAAAGGTAAGAACTTTCTATGAGAACATCTGTGTGATAAAATATAGAAGTTTCTTAGTGAAATGTTATTAAATCTTTTGCTTTAGAGCAAAGTCGGCGAGATGACCTGGAGGCCTTAGGCCACATGTTCATGTATTTCCTTCGTGGGAGTCTACCTTGGCAAGGACTAAAGGTATGCCAGATACATACATGTTTTCCAAAAGCTGAGTTTTATCCCGTAATAAAAACACCTTCATTGATAATATTAATCACCAATGGTACAAAAACATGAACGCAATCAAGACTTGAATATACTAATGTATTAACCAGCTGAACCAGCTGTACTTGTGTTAATAAAGAAACTGTACTATCATGATTCAAGGTTCATCTTTAACCAAGTTGTTACAGGAACAATTAGATAACTGATAAATGCAGAATTCATTCACATCTTTCTGCTTTGGATCTGTTGCAGGCTGATACGTTGAAAGAACGATACCAGAAGATTGGAGACACAAAACGAAACACTCCTATCGAGGTCCTCTGTGAAAACTTCCCAGGTACCCTGATGATGGCTGTAATTTATTTATGTAAATCTAGGTCCTGTTTGTAATATGGACTGTTTTGATGATCCTTACTGCATGAATATAATTATACAATCCATATAAAAGCTTTAACCATTCTTCTTTTATGTTGTTTAATTCAGAGGAGATGGCCACCTACTTGCGATACGTGAGACGGTTGGACTTCTTTGAAAAGCCAGACTATGAATATCTGAGGACTCTGTTCACTGAACTGTTTGAGAGAAAAGGATACACGTTCGACTACACTTACGACTGGGTGGGCAGACAGATTGTAAGTAATGCATGTAGACAAGACACGTTACATAAGTGTGTTGGCGATTTATACCAGGTTTTCCTGACATCACAGAATTTAACTTATGTACTTGTTGTTCTCCCTCAGCCGACACCGGTCGGGTCTGTCCATATAGACTCTGGAGCATCCGCAGTCACGAGAGAGAGCCATCCTCACAGAGATCGACCCTCACAGCACCAACCGATTAGAAATCAGGTACACCAAGTTTTGTGTCAGCAGCAGGGGAGGTGTGTTTTTTTTTTTTTGCCAGTGAAAACAAGAGAAACTATATTACAGCCTGAAACTAAACTAATTTTTCAGTTGTTGGGCTCTCAGTACTGTTACCAAGTGAAGCTACTGCGCAATCAAATCACTCTTATTTAAAGGATTTATTTTTACATTTTCATTCTTGTTTCAAACAAGCAGACGAAGGTGACTGAAATAAGGTTTTACAGTCATCCAATTAATGTACAACATTGAATTGAGGTGGATGAGAGGAATAATTAATTGTCCTGGTTATTGAAATTTGCTCAAGTTTCTGTTTCTGGACAGTACTTCCTGTGGTGTACAGGATACTCTTACCCACTGTACGTTTCAGTTTGCTGAGAAATTCGCATTTAAGGAAACCACTAATGGCAAAGGTGAAACTTTGTGTCATGTCTGTACTCCTTTGAATTTGCGTCAAAATAAACATTGAAATGTTTCTGCATTGATTAAGATAAGACTTGATTGATCTTCAAAGGAAACTGTAAGCGTAATAATGGGGATTCACATTGGTAAGTTGTCAATTTCCGATGGGGACAACTTGTCAAATACATGATTCAAAATGTGGCTTTAAGTTTAGATGTAAAAGCTTACCTCCATTTGGCTTCAGGCTCATTAGTTTCTGGCTGAAGTCTTGCTTTGATTTTAATTCACTCTTTTATTTTGTTACTTTTTTTTTTTTCTCCATTTCTCATGCTGCTTTGCATGGAACCTTGCCTCGCACACCTAAATGCCCATCTTTCCTAACACAATTATTCCATCACCCCCCCTTCCCTCTCCCATTGCACCCCCGAACCCACTTCCCCTCACGTCACCGATGCCACCCCCCGACTCGTGAGCAGACAGCAGTCTCAGATCGACGAGGAGCATGGGAGGTGCAGCCCACACGCCAAGCAAACTCCTCCTATCTGACCTCCCACCTGGCAGCGGACAGGCACGGGGGCTCAGTGCAGGTATACACCCCTCACCTGATCAGCCGACAGCCCTCACCCGATCTCCATGGAGTCAGATCTGTCTCATAGGATCTAATCCAGCCATGATAAACATCCAGATGTGGCCTGTAAATGAAAAGAAGAGAACACAAAGGTTTTTTAATCTCTTGTGTTAGTCAGAGAAATGTCCTTCTGTGAGATTCATTTGAGGTATTTTTAAAGACAACTTAAGATTTTATATGTATTTCTTAATGAAGAATACTTACAGCTAGTTTCTCCAGGTCCTGACCTGAGATTTATATTCACCCCAAGATAAGTGCATGAGGTTACAACTCATAACTTATTCAAAAATACCATTATTGTTACTATTGCTAATTCACAAGTAAATATACTATCATACCAGGGCATAACATTTATTTAGTGTTTGAGCGTGTGAGACAGATCTACAACCATATACCTCCCCGACCCCTTTACCCCTGGCTGGGAAATGTTATTTTTTCTGCTCCACCATATGCATGTCATCTGGTGCCACCCACCCCAGATGTTAGACGTTTGATTTAACTTTATAAACAGCAGCCCCGGTTGCAGCATTTTGATCTTTGGCCTTAATACTCTTCATGGCGTTCCTTGCAAGATCAAGATCAAGAAGCCCCTTGCATGGCGGGATGACTTGTCTTAGCCAGCTAAGTGCATGCTTTGAGTTCAGATGTTGTTACCCTTAAAAAAAAAAAAAAACACACATCCGGTGTAATTTTGACACCTCAGCATTATCAGTGATTGTCACAGTCTGCATCGAGCTGTTTCTGTAAACATAAGAAGTGTCAACTTAATAAGTAGATCTCTAAATGCCATTTACCTATAATACACCTATAATAGGTTTTTCGACCACTGTCAAAGTTATTGTATTAGGACAGAGTTTCCTATTTTGCCTCTGGCCTTGATTAGACTCTTGGTGAAGGAGGAGCAGGTGTTAAACAAACAGATTTGGGACTTAGCCCCATTATCTCAGCTGCATTTAAATGCTGAGCAGAGCCAAATAGGACAGGTGATGAGAGAGGAGCAGAGCATCTTGGACAGTAGAGAGAAGTAGGATAGGAGCAGTAAGTGAGAACTAAATTGTACCTGACTGCTGGAATAAAAAAAAAAAATAAAAAAAATCTATTTCAGTATTTTACTTACCCTGTTTTTATAGTTACAAATAAAAATGGGATTCAAATCATGCAGGGAAGCGGTGTCATTCGAGGCAAAGGAACAGGAGAACTAGTGAATGGTAACTCTGGAAGCAAACAAATCTCGATCTAACCCCTGAGGAGGAGTTATGTAAAGGTGAAGGAGCTGCTCCTGGGTGCCACACTGTGGCTACGTGATCAACAGAGGTTGCAGTGCTGATCTTGCCAACTTTCAAATCATTGAGCAAGCTTTGAAAGCCCAGACTTGCAATGTAGCATAAATATATCATTATATTATTTAAGCTTTCAGATGCCAAGCTTCAGCATTTCCATTTTTTTAATTAATCAGTTAATTTATTTTCGCACTTTCAAATTATGGCAGGATCTTAATCCCATGCGTTTCTGTTGATGATTGGCACTTCATGCAGACGAGGATTTTATTTCCGTTTCAGACGCCTGGGGAAAAAGAAGACGGTTGTAATTTCATTAACATCACTCATATCAAATTTTTAATAAAAAATGTCTTAATTGAAAGACGACGGTGATCGATTGGCTTTTTAATCCACAGTGTACGTTCCCTTCAGAGTAGTTTATTAGTACTACTTCGGTTGCCGTTTTTATCTTTTAGTTTATTTTATATTTTACACTTATTTCACACTTATTTCATGGTGAATGGCAGTGAACTGAGCACATTAAGCTCAGATTTAAAAAAAAATTTGTATGTATACACCTAAACACGTTCCTCCAAAAGGCAGTTTCTTCTGCAGGTTAATCCTTTGAACATATTTTAGAAGTGTATGTTAATATCGTTCTATTTTATTACGAATCCTACGAGTATTTATCCACAAACACATGAAATACCCCAGGCTTGCCATATTTTGGTAAAACCATGAATTTACAGTGGTAGAAAATATTGAAATGGAACCGATACACAAGTTGAGAAAATTGTACTACTATTTAAATAGTTTCTTAAATATCATTTGCCCATGACTGATGTATTGTTCGTTGCTGCTGTTTACTTGGCTCGTTTACCCATAAAGAAAAATGTGAATTAAAGTGGTAAAGTAACATTTGTGCGTTCTTTTCACCAGAGAAACTCTCTTTCTGCCGCATTACTAACTTGTGTTTTTTGCTCTTTTGTGAACTGATACAAACATCATTGGGCCATGTGAAGTAACGCCAGTCTGTGCTGCAGGTGGTCAGTTCAACCAACGGGGAGCTGAACGCAGACGACCCACTGGCAGCTCATTCCAACGCTCCGATTACAGCTCAGGCAGAGGTGGAAGTGGTCGACGAGGCCAAGTATGTGTCACCTCACCGCCACGCCTCTCTCTCGTGTGTCCATCTGTCGCTTCCTCTCTCTACCTCTCTTCTGTCCCTCTTTCTCTCTCTCTCTCTCTCGCCACCTTTTGCTGTGATGTGGATTTGCGGCAGCCCCAAACCCCAGCTGTCCTGCTGCTCCTGCCCCTCTTATCTTATCTTATCTGTCTGACTGTGGGTTTTTGATCTTGGTGCTGCCTGTCTCTACACTCTTCTAACAGTTTTCAGATTTCAAGAAAACACCAATGCACATAAATTAGGGTTGGCCGTCATGACCAAAAACTGCATATCACAGCATTTTTCAAAATTCTGACAGGATCACGGTATTTTTTATTTTTCATGTATAATCACGTGTTTACAACATTTTCCAGCAGAATCTCCCGGCGTATTATGGTGCCAAACAGCTGAGATCATACTAGACTGTCCATGTGATAACTTTATCGCCCGTGTTAAGATAATATAAATTATGTCATCATACACAGAGGTCCTTTCTTATCTGTAAGCACACGTGGCTTACTAAAACGTGGGACCTGTTGTCGTCTGGTCTGTTTATCTCAGAGCTGGCAGCACAGGTAGCAAAGCTAGCCAGCTACTGGTGTTGGTGTCCAGCACCAGCAGCTGGGCCGACAGCGTGCCGCACGGCCGGTTGCACAGTGCAACAGAACAGCGCTGCAAGATCGTCATCGCACGGTTCAGCTGACGGATGAGAACTGAAGGCAACTCCCATGAGACTCTCAGCTCTGAGATAACAAAATCGGGCCTTGCACTTTTAATTTTAGCTTGTTAAAGAGTGAACAGCAAAGCTGATTTTCATGAATATTTGAAAAAAAAAAAAAAAAAAAAAAGGCACTTGGGAGGCGCCAACACTTTTCTGCTGAGCCAACACATTTTTATTCCAATTTAGCTTTGAGTGACCCAGTCAGCTGTGTAGTGTAGGTCAGTCTAGGTGTTCCCGGTTTCAAAGATGCAGTGGAAACATGAGTGGCTCCTCTGAAAGTTGATGTAAGTGCTTCCTGTGTGAATGATAGTTACCCATCCATAGTCAAAGAAATGACCAATAAAAGGCCACGTTGTTCACAACTGCCTGAACCGCCTTCATAAAACGCCATAGTTTTTTCCTGTTGTTTGGGTTTTTTAAGGCGCATTCCCAATTTCTTATGTTTGATGCAAAATGTTGTTTGGCAAAATCATTAGGAAGTAAAATATCAGCTATGTGGAGCAAGCTGTGATAGTGGGCATGTAGCGTCTACGCTCGAGTACTTAACTCTCCAACAGCAAACAAAATGGAACCATCTGTTGAATTCAAGCACGTTTTTCTGGATGTTAAGTCGACATTTTATCTGCGTTACTGGAATTAATGGATATTTCCAACTTGTAAATTTCCTGTAATACTTAAATTATTAATTTAGTTCGCTTCATCTTTCCCACTGAACTCTATGAAAGCCACTGTGAAAATGATTTTACCTCATGTAGTTTCCTCACAAATCTATCAGCAGTTCATTCTCTTCAGTGCACACGTTTCTGTTCATGCTCAGATGATGAGCCTTCCCACTGTTTCCGATATTCAGTTCTTTGATAGGACGGTGTTTGCCGGCCGTCTCTTTGATTCCTCTTCAAACAGTTTGATTCCAGTTCGGAGATGACATTGTGAAGTGATCAATGCAAATCCCCCGTCTGATGCACTGTCAGTCCTTTTGAGGGAACGTCAGCTTTATCTTTGGCTTTTTATCTTTCAATTTATATTCATGGTCTGAGACAATAATGCAATTTATAGTCTGTGGATGCGTGAACTTTTGGTTCCCATCAGTGAGCTTAAATGTTAAGTTATTAAAATCTCCAAGCTGATTTATAGCTGCCTTTTGAATTAATGTACAATAGATCTAGATATTTATTTGATATGACAAATAGTAGATAGAGATAAAGACTGGTTGCAACAACTTGTGATTGTACACAAAGGGAACATTTATGTCACTAAATATATAGATTAAACAATTAAATCAACCATAGTTGAAAAGGTTTAAGCAGTCAAGAACAAATGTTTTGATGATTCCAAAGTGAAAAGCAAATCAAAGTCTTGCAGCTATTTCTTAAAAAATGGAAAATAAGCATACCTATTGTGTCAAATACACTCATCTAGTTGTCAAGTCGCATAACGTCGTTATGTTTGGATATTCATGAAAAGGTACAAACTGTTAATCATCTGAAACCTAACAAATATATTCTGTAAATGAAACAGCCGTGCCGACATTTACTGCTTACGTTGCTACCATGAGCAGTTATTTCAAATGCTTTCACCTTCTTACAGCTTTTGCAGACAATCAGAGTCCGACATTAAGAACAACTTAAAAAGTTGTCTTCAAAAAAGCATTTAAATTTGAGTCGTATAAGGAAGTAGTACCTGAGAAAGGGGTGTTAAATGGATGAATGGCTCTATCATCTCTGGTCTCCAGGAGACGTGATGAGCTGCAGACTAGATGTTGTGTAACCTTTTCTGTAATCTTTCCTCCTTTAACCCCTCGAGCCTCCCTTCTCCGTGTCCACCTGTGTCCTGTTGACGTGTGTGTTTGTGTGTACGTTTGTGTGTGTGGCTGTGTGCATGTTTGTGTGGCATGTGCCCGGTCCCATCATCTTGGTCTTGCTGTATTAATCTATCTTTCTTTTCTCTTTACACTCTTTCCTCTATCTTCTTCTGTAGCTGCGTGAAAATGCTCAACCTGTGGTGAGTCCCTCTCTGCTCGTCCACATCAGACTCATGGGACAGGGAGTGGACCAGCCTAGGCTGGGCCCAGTGGAGTTGTTATTTACAAAAATTAAGCAAGACTCTCACTGGTACAGTAGTGCCATACGCTGCCAGCTGTAGTCACTATCTAGTCTCTGCCCTTTTCTGCCTTTATTTTGCCACTGCCTGTATTGAAAAGTGACAGATGATTAATGAGGACTTACAAACCAAGCTTATCTGGGTGAATCAGGGCAGAAAGAATAAACTAAGTTCATCCAAAAAGAGTTTAAAAAGGCAACTGGACTTGGAGAGTTTTGAGAAGACGTTTCATCCGAGTAGCTTCTTCAGTTCTAAGGGACTGGTGGGAAGTTAAACCTCGAGCTTGCCTTTTAAAATACTTTTTGGATATACGAATGACTGAGAACCTTCCTTTTCTAAGCACTGTGATACGACCCCCCCCAGCTCATTTAGCTCCAGATTAAAAAGTCTTTAAACTCTTGTTGCATGGTGCACCATTCTTTATTACCGGATTAGAGTACCCAGTCGCTGTCCTATGTCTTGATCCACTGCCTTTTTTTCTTGTCTCTGTATGTTTTTACTGACCATTCAGGCTCACCGTGTCCCGTGCTCTTTGTGTGCACTGCTCCATTTATGTACTTTATTTTATTCCTTGCATAGGACAGATATTGCCTTTAGAGTTACCGCAGCAATCTTTGGCTATTATTTAGTTCAAACGGTGCAGGGGAATTAGATTTTTAAACCCCCGGTGGATGGCACCACGTCATTAACGCTTAGGTCTTAATAATTCACGTCTGTTGTGACGAATAGAACGATGGCCCTGTTCAAACCTGGTGTCAACGTGCGTCCTGGGTGAGCGGTCACAAGTGTCCAGCCTGAAGTTGGCATTAAACTCTCTCTGAATGCAACTAAACACAGACATCATTTAGTGTGCAATGCAATATTGTGATAGATCTCTAATTGATCAGTACTGTTGTTTCAGAACATCAAACAGCGCTGTCGCCAACACAGCATAATGTACGATGTAATATGTAAATGCAGTGAAAGAAATTTCTCTCTTGATAGTAAAATAAAGCAAATAAACCTAATTATTAAAGTACAAAGATTAGCTCCACTACTTGTCATCCATCAAAATGATCAAATCCACAATCAGACCAATTCTAATTCATTATTAATGATGAAATTTCACATAATATTGTCATTTAGAGGTGTTTAGTAATAATTGTCGCCTTTTTTTAATGATGATCTATTTTTCCTTAATGAATGAGGCAAAACCCCTCTTACGTGAATAAAGTCGAGTTCTGAGTAAGTGGTCCATCAGTGTGGCCACGACACATTTTGTGTTCACACTGCTAAAGGAATGTGATCTCAAACGTGTCTTCGTTGCCTCGTGGGCGTTCTTGCATCACTCAGGATACAGGTCAACGCCAAGTCTGAACAGGGCTGCAGTCTGTCCAATTTAGAGAGACTCAGATCAGATTAAGCTCCTGTGATGTTTAACCTACTAATTAAATCAGTCTGCTTGTGTTTGTTCTTTCGTTTGCTTCGTTTAAAACCTCCTTTCCGCGTATTGATTTCGCTGTCCGCCTCTGTCTGCAGGTGCTGCTGCTTCTTCAAGCGAAAACGGAAGAAGAACACGCCGAGGCACAAATGATCAGCCAGCACCAGCCTGAAACGTTTCAAGTGTCGTCTCAGTTGATTGTGATTTCAGAAATCAGTAAGGTCCCTTTCAGAATAAAAGCAGGAATCAACAGCAAGATCTAGATTGAGTTGTTCTCTGGGACCAGTCAAAAATAGTTTGTCGAGACATGCAAGACGCTTTCGTCTTTTGATGGGAGTCATTTTCAGTTCCTTCCTCCTTTTTTTTTTTCTCTTTTTCCTCTGCCATGATGTTTGGGAATGTTTTGCAGGTCAATCGGCCAAACTGGGAACCTTTTTGTTGGATTTTTGCAGAGGATAATCTTGTTTTGCTCTGTTTTTTTTTTTTTTTTTTTTTTTTTTTCCCCTTCCTCGAGACACCCAGCATTTGTATTTTTCTTTCATTTTTGGGGTAATTTTTGTCCAGTTTTTCTTCTGTGGTGACGCAAAGGAAGAGACAGATCTTCCTGTGGATTCTTGCCACCTTCATCGTGTTGCGTACAATGATTTCTGCTTGACTCACAAAAATCATTTCCTCTCCATCAAGTCCCGGTTCGACGCGGTTTGTTAGTTTGCTAACTCGTTCTGACGCGAGGCCCTTTTTCCTGACGTGGGACTGAATGTAAACGTGAACACAGGAGGAGTGGGACTGCCTACATTCACATACAGGCACAAAGAGCATCAGTCTGCCATTCGGCCCCTGCACTTTTTTTTTTTCTCGTTTGTTTTCCTCCGAAGAGGTCGAGCCTGGCACTGGGACTTGGGCCTGAGAGAACAGAAGACCAGAGATGACCTGGCACTGTATTCTCCGAGGATGATTTCCGCTCACGCTTCTTGGTTAAAGCACTCCCCTTAACCGCGCTGCTGTCAGAATACACTACAGTCTCTTTTGACTCTTGTGCAGTTTTTGCTCCTGTGGTCTTTGTGATGATGAGCAGCAACCTGACACTCGTCGATGGGGCTCGGGGAAAAAAAAGAAAAAAAAAAATGCTATTTATGCTATTTATCTCTTGGTTGCCACCAGTTTTCCTACTAATTCTAAAGCATACACACTGAATGTATGGGCAGAAATGTAAATGACTCGAGAGCATTTATATGACCTGTCATGTGCATGGGAAGGAAATTGCAATTATGGAGTTAAGACCAATGTTTAGAAATAAGGTGAAAACCGAGCCTGAAACTGAGCAGGTTTTTTTTGGGTTAAGAGGGTCCTAAAAGCTCTTAATAACGGACTTCTCTACACCAGTGGACTTTGGGGGATTTTGGCTTTGGAGTGATCAGAAAGTGGCTCAATGTGCTTTGGAGAATCGCAGCCTCTTAAAATGCTTCTGTCCAATGCCTTAACCCCTCAGCCAACCGGCAACCGACCGACCGACCGACTGACCGCCGCATCCCATCACCAGTTGGATCACAAGTCAGCAGCGTGGTGGTTGTGAGGTTTGTCCAAACTTGCAGACTGTTCCCGGCTAGTATCAAGAGCAGTTAATGACTTCCCTTGTTAACACACACACACACACACACACACACACACACACACTGAAGATGTATTCCACGAGAAAGCAATGCCAAATGGAAGGCTTGGCGTAACAGCGGCGTGTAATGGTGTTAAAGATGTCCCCTCCCCTACGTGTCCAGCCTGAAGGCCCCTGTGCTGCAAAGCGATGTTTGGACGAAGAAAAGCTGAAACGCGGTGCCTCTCCTCGGCGCAGAGGGGGGAAAAAAATCGGCGTGAGAGAGGGGCGGAAAAAGCGAACATGTCCATACCAGTTTTATTCTTAATTTAGTGTCATGGAGGACTGCCTTGAAACAATATCCTCGAAAAACGTCACCTTGCCTATCCTCCTAGCAGAGAGTGATTGACCATTCATAGGTGTTTTTTATTTTTTTATTTTACATCTTAATGCTAATGTGAATTTGTTGAATGCATTGTTGTTGTGTACGTGTTTTTTTTTTTTTTTTTTTCTCATTCCAAATAGCCATGGTTTTATGGGGAAAGAGAGGGTAAACAAAAAACAAACAAAAAAAGCTTGAGACCATGACTGCACTACATTTGTTGACCCCGGCTTTCCCTGACAAGACCCTGCCTTCTTAATACTGTACTTTAAATGTGCTTCTTACTTTATTTGTAGCTGCCTCGTGTGCTAGGCCTTCCCTATAGGGTGCAGGGAATACACTTTAAATTCATTTCCTTTTTTTATTTTTTATTTTTATTTTGTGCCATGTCACCCTCCACCCGCCCATCTTCCCTCTACATACATACACATACATACACACACACACGCGAGTCCGAAATGAGTGTTGGCGGACCTGCGCCATCATCTTTAGAATTACATTGTCGTAGATGTTGCAAATTATCTCAATGAATCAGTATGTAAACCTGCTTGTTATGTGTATTTACACTGTATAGCTTTTGGTTTATTTTGAACCCCCCAACATGTCAATTACTCCGGGGTCTAAGTTATTGTGTTATCGAAAGTACTTGAATATGAAAATCTACGGGACCTTTTCTGTTTTTGTTTTTTTGTTTGTTTTTTGTTTTTTTTGTTTTTTTATTTTCTTGGTCGTTATAATCGTAATTCCACACATAGGATTTTAGGGGAACGGTGGGAATAACAGGCTAATTGAATGACAGGTATTCATTTCTTTGAGATGTCCTAGTGCCTCTTGAGTGTATTGGACAGGTGACGGTTGTTGTGCCGGCCGGCTGGTGTACATGACCGGATGAGGGTCAGGGCCGTCGTTTCCACCAGGAAGAGGTGCAGTTAGATGTTGGTTTGGATGTTGAAAAAAAATCGCTTCTTTGTCTTTGTGAAAACATTCATGCTTTTTTGATCTGGTGTCGGTGGAATCCTTCATCCCTTGATTTATTTTTTTATTTTTTTGAGACGCCAAACCTTTGACATCAGCTGCCTGTGATTCTCCCCGTAAAGCATCAGCGGCAGCCAGACTGTTTCATTCCAGCTACCTGAGAAAAGCTCAAAGTATTCTGTGTAGTGAGATGGATATCAAGACTATATAGCCTTCAATGTTCCCCCCTGAATTCCCTGAGTGCCATTCCTGAGACTACTACTACTACTACTAGCCCATGCCTTTATCTGTGCCAGGAAAATATGAAGTTGAATGTCTTTTGACCATCGCGTTCCACCGTGTGTCCTTGATGTGTCCGCTGTCATTTTAAAAAAAAAAAAAAACAAATGATAAAAAATAAAAAAACATAGAGCAACGATGGCTCAGCTCAGTACCAGGAAGTGTTTGCGGAGTGTCAGTAAAGTGTTTCTTACGTTGTAACCCAAAAGAAAACATTACTTCAGAGACGAAAATTTGTGGCCGATCATCTTCGCAGCATCTGCTTCTTCCTCAAACCGTCGGTCGTCCAGCTCCGTTAGCTCGCGGCTAGAACGGTGGACGTGGATATATAGCGCTCGTGTATTTACTTTTTTAACTCTCTGGGCATCGTAACAGAGCGATATAGGAGTACTCTGTGTGATTTGTATCTGCATGGCTTGCCTGGAGATGATGAACGGTGGCCTCTTTTCTCCACTGGATTTCCTCACCTGTAGGGCTCGTGTGCTGTCGGGTCAGTGAGACGTTTAAGTCCTCGTGTAAAGCAAAGAACCTTTTCACGCCTTTCTCGCGGCACATTCCTTTTCGGTTCTCATCGTTCCTCACGCGGTTTCACTCCAGCCAGACTTTTTATGGCTTCGGTTGCGTGTCAGTCATTCTCGTGTGTCAAAGCTGTGTAAATCAAAGCAAAGGACAGTTTTAAGTGTGAATGAATGGCTTCTGTCTTGTTGGGTTTCTCTGGCACTTTTTCCTTGTTGCTGTACTGTAGAATTGTGTTGGATTTACTGTATATTTTTCTTTGAGGGAGAGGTTTAGGGTGACATTAACTGCAATATTGTGATGATTATTTGAACTGTAAATTGTACAGAGTTCACAGTTGTAGTCTTTGTTTTCTGTTGGGAATCCATATGAAAGACGTATTCTTTGATTATTTTTTTTTTTATTATTTGATTTATATATTTTTTTTCTCAGACTGTGGAAAATCAAATTGTACAGCTCCAAGAGTTTATCCTCCCCTCAGCATTGTTTTTTTAGAGCCATGATTAAGAGAAATCTTAAATGTAAATAAATATTATTGTGTTGAAATATGAATGTCACTTCAAAAATGTATTTGAATGAGTTAGTCAAGGGCTTCAAGAATGAAGGACCCACATTTCTTCTTTTTATGGTTTCATATTTTTAATTTGCAGAAAGGTAAAGGTCCTTTTATCTGAAATGCCTGTTTTTTTGTTTTGTTTTGTTTTTTTTCGTTCTTGGATTCATATAATAATGTGTCACTCATGAACCTTATAAAAATCACTTTTTATTCCCTCCACTCCTAAAGGGAAACTCCAGTTTGCACCCTTTTTTATGTAAAATAAAAGATCTCTCCACCTTGTGTGACCGTCTTTTGTGATGATTCTTTACAAACTGCTTCTGACTTTAATCATTTTCCAAATGTAGACGAATGCAGTTTTCTCTGTTTCTTCTGAAGACAGATCAGCAGGATTCACTGATCCCAATCTGTTTGTGTACAGTCTACAAACTAAAGAGAAGAGGGATCTTTCATGACAGGTTAACAACTACTCGACAAGGGACACTGTTTTGAAAGCAACGTTGTCCACAAAAAAAACTTGAGGTAATTCCCAGGAGTTTAAAGTTTGAATATGCTCATAGTCTCATAATTACAACTGTTTAACATTCAGTTAAAAGTGTTCAAATATGGTCTAAAAAAAGACCAAAAGTATAGCTTAACTGTACTTGAGCAGATTCAGTTCAGAACTTTCTTGAGAATATTACTATTTTTAAGATTTCTTCCTCATGAGGGCACTTCAGTTGTAGCTGTCATTACTTTTAATATTTTTAATATATATTTCTGAAATGAACTAGCTAATTTTCAGTATCAGCATGTCACAATTATAATTATTTATGTTTTCGTTTACATCGTAAATGTGAAATTATTATTATTTTTATTTTTTTTTTGCGTGAATACAAAATACTTTCTCGGTCCAACTCTTGAAACAATTAGAAATATGTCACCGTATTTGCTGCCTTTTTTGCTCGTGCAGTTCTCTCCTCCCGCCGCTGAGTGGCGCTGTCGGCCGCCGTGTGGCGACAAAACAGGCTGTAGACTATAAACTTCCGATCTGACTCTACGGTGCTTCTCTTCCACCGGTCCGAGTCAAGATGGTGGGTACACTGAAAACATTACACTTCAACTCCCCTCACAATCCTTGTCAATCCTCACTGTCTGACTCCCCGACAAACGGCGGAAAGCACGATTCTGCTCTCAAACGACACATAGATTAACTAACGCCGGGTTTCGGTGAAGTTTAGTGGAATTAAATGTATGTAAACAGAGGCTAACCGTTCCCGTGTTAGTAGCTTACCGGGTACATGACAACCGGGATGTCACCGGTAGACGTACATGGGTGAGGAGTCAGTGCTGGGTTTATTTCTGTTTATGTTGCTCTCCTTTTCACATTTTAAGTTTGAAGACGGTAGTAACGAGCAGAAGAATGACTTAATTCAGACATATTTAGCCCCGGTTAACTCTTTCTACTTATGTCTCGTTATTGTCCAGGATAAATGTTACATTCACATCACTATTGGTTTTGTAAACGCGACTAAGTTGACGTCGTATTTACTGGTAAAATATTGTTATGTCATGTATTTATTGGTGCAGTGATTCCGCACTCCTTTGTGTTTATTAGGTTTATATTTTAGTAGGTGAAGCTTTGGTGCTTGTATTTTTATTTTCATGTGCTCGTAGATAAACCTGCTCTTCGTTTAAGCTTTAAAATTAATTAAAAAGTTAGTGTTCATTGACTGCAAGTCATGCAAAATCTTTAAAGGGCTCGCATGTCATTTTGTTTCAGTGTTTGTTGTAGAGTTTTATAACAAAATTATTCCTTTACTTTAGTTATAAAATCCTTTAGCAAATAATTACAGGCTGATTTTCACGAATATATAAAAGTTTTAACATTGATGAAAGCTGTTCAGTGCTCAGAAACTTTCTTATATTTGTTTAAAGGGTGTTGTAGTCTATGTCTGTGTATGTGTGCACGCTTGACTCCACAGAATCCACTGAAATATTTCCAGTTTGACCAGAAACATGCATTTTCTTTATCTTTTTTTTTTTCCTGGTGTGTTCTTTCGTAATAATCCATCTCTGTTGTGTTTCCCCCTTCAGGGTCGCGTCAGGACCAAGACAGTCAAGAAGGCCGCCAGGGTCATCATCGAGAAATACTACACACGGCTGGGCAATGACTTCCACACCAACAAGAGGGTGTGCGAGGAGATCGCCATCATCCCCAGCAAGCCTCTGCGCAACAAAATCGCAGGGTAAGAAGATTTTATTTATTTATCTATTTATTTATAGCTGTCGCCTGCGTTTCATTAAGCGTGCGTGCTCTGCAGAGACGTTGACCCCTGCTCTCTGGTGTTCGCTCGTCCCGAGCTCCTGTCAGTTTTATTATTCGTCATTGATTTGTTCGTTTGTTTGTGGCTTGGTTCGTCACGGTCGGCTCGGGTTTGTGTCTGTGCGGCAGATGCCTCGGCGCACAACTGAGGAGTCAGCAATGCATGATGGGATATATCTTGTTTTAAGGAAAGACGTGTTTCTGTGGTGTGACAGCAGTTGATGACGGTTATTTTCTTTACCGGGTTTGATTTGATCACGGAGCCTGTGGAGTTTCTTTTTTCATTTGTGTGAACACCTGATACGAACACAATGTCATCACACGTTGCCCCTCTAGCCCCCCGACAACTAACAACAACAACAACAACATTACCAGTGGACTACAGGCTTGTTGGGTGGCTAGGGCAGTATATACTGTTGTTTCGCCACTTTACGGACTGTATGTTTGTATGCACTCCACCTCTTCTTTTTTTTGGCTGAATTCTGTAGCACAAACAGCGCCTCACATAGGCCCGGAATCTGTACTACAGCCTTTCTACAACTAGATGTGGTTTTGCAATGGATCCATCTTTATGGAGAAATTCGACGCCAAGTTTGAGAAGCTCAGAGTTTGGGATTGGTGACATTTTCAGAAGTTAGCGGACCCCTCTTTTTCGTTACCTGGTCATTAACTATTGGTGTCTATCTCTTCTAGGCGAGTTGTGTACCAGTGGTTGTCTCTGTTACCTTACCATTTGAACTCCCAGCATTTTTTGTATGTGACTTCTCTCAACATAAGTTCCATTTGTAGGCAGCACGTGTCCCTTAATGCAGTGAGAAACGTCAGAGTACATATTATCCTGGTTTCATTATTTTGGTTATTTTTATTGTCGAGAGAATAATGATGCTGGAGTGTTAACCACACAGGAATCGAACAAACGACCTGCGAGCTACAACTGGCCCAGCAGAGGGTCTAATCTGAACTGCTGCATGAATTTACAAAATTCTAAACAAGTTTCCAGTGTTTTAGTGAGAGAAGTGGACAGAACACAACACTGACACACAGGACTAGACAGCAGACAACAATGAGCCTAGATTGCACTAATTATTCTTAAGAAATATATTTTTTTTAAAGGATTTTAAATGTAAACATTCTCCTAATTTGTTTTTTGCAGCAAAACAATGAAACAAATCTGGAGTTGTTGTTGTTACTTACAGGTTGTTATGTTGTTATCTCACTGGTCTGGGCTGCTTGAGGTCAAACTGATCTGTGTGTGTGTCCCGAACTAAACTGAGTTTGACACCCGGTAAACCAGGACGAGACCAGGCTTCAAAAACACAGAGGATGTGAAATTACCAAAAGTCTCTGTGACAATCATTAACTGATAACTGGTTGGAAATAAGAAATCAGGCTGCAGAGCTGTTCTGACTGTGACACGTTCTTTAAATACCGAACAATAATGCACATAGATTGTTTAAAAGGGAAACAAACAAACTTCATAGTAACAAACACATTCAAAAGAGTTAAAGCTGCAGAGTGGTTTGATTTCAGTATTGAGCAGATTTGATCCTGCTTGATTAACCAGGATGTGGTTTAGATTTTAGCTCTTAGATTTTATGTTTAATCGTTTACAATCAGTGTGTCTGGGAACAGTTGTGGTACCGTCTTGATTGTTAAATGTCCTGTAGATGCAGCTCATCGTCAGAATGAGGCGTTTTTTTCTTTGTTGCAGAGTTGATGTGAAAAATAAAGATTTCCAGTTCACTCTTCATCTTTAATGTTTCCTTACGAGACCTGACAGTTGTAGTTTCCTGCAGCTGTTGGTCTAAATGAAACATTTCCACCTCTTAACGGGCTAAATACTTCTGAGTAATGTGTGCTGCAGTTGTATCTCACACCTTTAACTATTTTTTCTGCATAGTGAGAAAACGTAGGAGACAGTGATGAAGATAAATTTTGCCGTTTTGGTTTTTATTTTATGCGCTTTGCCGCACTGACGAATGGTTTCACATAAAGTGTTGATTCATTTCTTCTCTCTACGCTGATGCTGCAAAATGTAGAAGAAATTGTCACTGGTCATAAAATTATACTCATATTATTTAACATCAAGCACTAATTTCAAGGGTTTCTGCAAAATTCATCGTCTTTTATCTCTTATTGACTAGAGAGTAGGAGTAACCAACCAGTCCTCATTATGTTTATCATCACATCAAGTCAAACATATATTAATGTTACAGTCGTGAAGTCTTGTGTTGCTGTTTTGTGTCTCAGATACGTGACCCACCTGATGAAGCGCATCCAGCGAGGCCCCGTCAGAGGAATCTCCATCAAGCTGCAGGAGGAGGAGAGAGAGAGGAGGGACAACTACGTCCCAGAGGTTTGTTCACGTTCTGTCTTTTACCTGGGATCGTGTTTCATGAGCAGTGTTGGGAGTAACACGAGTACTGCAATTACTGTGATGCATTACTTTTTGCTTTAACGTGGTAATTAGTAATTGTACTTTTTTACTCGGTGCAAATGTCAGTAACTTGCATTACAATGGATTTTAAACCAGAAATTATTTAATTTAATTTGAGATTAGCAGAGTAGAAAAAAATCTGAGGAAATTAACTTCCTGTTAGTACTAGAGAACAGCTGATTGGGGAGAAGATGACGCTGCGGCTGCAGAGTCGGACTCTACATTCACCAGATGGACATATGCTCATTATTTTCAGTTCATCAGAGAAAAAGACACAAGAACATTATACTTAAGTTCACTGTGTGTGTAAAACCAAAAGATCTCTGTACCTCGCGAAATAGCACAAGTACTTTATTGAAACACTTCGCGTGGTGCCAGCTCTCTCTAGGTGTTTGGTTACAGTGTACAGTAGTAGCTTCTAGCAATAATGATTTCAATATTAATGCACCAAATATCTGTCTAAATTTCTCTACCACATTATGTATTGTGCCCTGAGCCGTAACTGCAGCCATTATATTGTACTGTTGTTGTCGTTAAGCCTGGTTTAGTCATTATGTCATTCTGCATCACCTTCTACTGGATGAGGAAATGAGCCACACTGAATGCAATAAGATCTATTGAGAACTTCATATTTCCAGTTATTTTGGTTAAAGTAAATTAAAAGTAATGCAAAACTAATGCACTGCCTTACAATTCAAAAACGGTAATATTATAATGTAACTAACTACCTTGAAATTACAGTGATAAGTAATGTGTTACGTTTTTGAAATAACTTGCCCGACACTGTTCATGAGACGATCACAGGTTTTACTGAAAGTTTATGGATGTTGTTAGTCTCCAGGGTTTGTAGACCAGCTTTGGCCAATATGACAGAGCAAGACTGAATTGTATTTTTCCTACTATGTACAGTGTGAAAACTACTAGGAAAAGGTGTTTTAAAGTCCGATGTTATTCATTTGCTGTTGCTGTCGTCCTGCAGATCTCTGCTCTGGACCAGGAGCTCATTGAGGTGGATCCAGACACAAAGGAGATGCTCAAGATGTTGGTGAGTGTTCAACATCATCTGCTGCTTTTCTTCCCCTCAGATAATGATTTATTTATTCTAGACTTTTAGATTTATTTATGTCCAGGCACATTAAAAATTAATATCGACCAATGAACTGATTATGTGCTGATTAAATGCGTTAAAGAAAACAAATGACTTCTATTCTTCATCTAAATAACCGACATGTTTTCTTCCTCCTGCAGGATTTCGGTGGTCTTTCTAACCTTCAAGTCACTCAGCCAACCATTGGAATGAACTTCAAGACACCTCGAGGACTGTAAAATCATGGAATAACTGTCTGAATAAAGAGACGTAATTAGTAAGATGTTCACTGTCTTTTTTTTTTTTTTAACCAGGAAATGATGATCAGCCACAACATTAAAACCACTGACAGAAGAAGTAAATAACATCGACCATCCTGTATCAATTTATTGTTTTGCTGAGAAACCTTTGGGCCTGACATTTATTCATGTGGATGTTACTTAGTCATGTAGCAGCAGACCAGACACCCCCACCCCATAGAAATGACACTCCTTGAAGGCAGCAGGATGCAGCCTGACAGACACAAACCGTTTAACAACTCAAACATGAAAATTGGCAAAACACCTGATCCGTGTATTTATGCCGTTCACTGCAGTGAGGAATCCACCTACTTGCACATTGTGAAATCAGAGCCACTTCACAGTTGTGCAAAGCTCTGAAAATAAACAGCATTGTTTAGCACTGACTTTTAAAATGTACCTCATTGTTACTCAGAGATTTGTTCTTATTCTTGAGATCAACAAGCACCAAGTTTGTTTTGGCGACGTCGTTCATACTTCACAGGAAACTCAAGTGCTGAACTCCAGGAGAGTTTCTCATAGGGACCTCTGGCTGCTGCACGCATCACTCTCGCTAAGCATCATGGGAGGTAAACAATGAGATGCACTTTTCTTATTTTGGGATGTCGGCCAGGTTTTCGTATTCATTTAACACAGTGAAAGTTCTGCCCAGTTGATGCATCAAGAACAAATTCCTCACGAGTCTGTAAACAAGTCTCACTGATGACGCACCTCTGCAAACTAACAGCCCAGTACTTCAGGGTAATGATTAACCTTTTTAATCTCTGCAATTCTTAGTACTTTTAATTGTTCTCAAGCGCAAGTTGCTTTAAATTGAATTTTTCTACTTACAATAAAATAGGCAACATTTGTGTTATATAAACAGGGTTCATACAGCTCAAGGGAAGTTAAATTGAAGATTTTGTTAATGCAACTTGAGATGAAATTTTAAAAAAAAAAATATATAAACGTTGCCTATTATTTACTTACCATGTGTTGAACATTAAGACTTTTGAAAGATTGAAGACTTAAATTCCAATTATTTTTTTAGATGAATGAATTCAATACTTCAAGACTTAGGGGCCCACAGGAACTATGATAAAGGAACCACTTTTAATAAAATAAAAAAAAAAGTACACACTTGTATGTGTTGTAATATGTACATTGGCCTCATGAAGCCAGACAGTTTTAGTTCTGTATCGAACACATTGTACCACACATGTGTAACAATCGTCATGTGTAGCATTCAGGTGGAAAGAAGTCGTAACTGTTCAGTTTGAATTTTGAAAAATTAAGTCAGTTTCAGGAATTTTGTTTGTGCAAACCCATAATCCCACTTTTCCTCAACATAAAGTTGCTGCAACAGTGAATCAAAGAGTCCAGACGCGCTGAGTAATGCTTAAACACCTTTATTGTGCCCAATCTGAACATACTCCACAACTGTAAGTAGCAGCAAACTTGGCAGACCACAATGAGGTAGACTTCAAAACTCTAAAAAGCAGCTGGGCTAAGGGACAACAAGCTCAGCAGGACAAACCTAATGGATAAAGAAAAGACACTTTGTCTTTGGCACACAGCTTATTATGCATTGATGTCCAACTGGAACATGAAGGCAAAAATGGGATAAGAAAGCGTGGGGATCATTTACTGGGGTCTACTCAAGCTCTGGATAGATAATTTAAGTGGAAGTTCTTACATTCAACAGGAAACAAGCAGCTGTTCTAACATAGGCGTGTCCCCCTGCTGATGTACAAAAGTGATTAAAAACCACTGCCACCTCTCCACACGTGCAAATTAAAAAGTGCAAAAATCAAAACTATGTACAATCAAATCTTCATTCACTCTAGTTTCAATAGGATCCATCAGTTGCTTTGGAAAAAAAAATATAAATAAAAAAAAATAAATGATTACCAGTTGAAGCATATCCTGTACTATTGTTACACACATTTAATATAACCGGACCAACGAAGCAAGTTAAAGTACATCCAACATTTTGTGCCCATTCTGTTGAAATTTGGGAGGGCAAATTAAAAAAGGGGGGGGTGAAAAAAAAGCCACGGAAAAATGTATGAGAAAAAAAACTAAAAGGGGGGTTTCCCATAAACAGCCACCTGGTAGAATTCTGTTCAAAATTTTCATGTCATGACTTAAAACCGTTTGTGTACAAATTAGTAAAAAACTGCGTAAAAATGTCTGAAATGCGACTGGTTAAATGAAGCCCAACATTCAACTCCCAAAAGTAAGAAACACCAGTTGGCTTGCACAGGAAAAAACAGACGCCAACTGGGGGTAGGGGGAGGGAGGGAGGGAGGAGGGGGGGAAAAATAAAAATTTAAAGGCACTGTATGGCATTTGCCAATGAACGGCAATGAGACTTGCGTGATTGCTCTTCACTATGCAACACATGTAAACAAAAAAAGAAAAAAAAGGGAAAAAAAAAGAGAAAGAAATGGCATTTTCAACCATTTCTTAACCTTAGGCTGACTCCCATCTGTCTGGCCACAAGTCTGGGAAAAATGCATAAGTGTGAAGGGCCCCTTGTCTCTCCCAACAAGGTCACGGTGCATAGTGCCACTGTGAACAGCAAAAATGTAGCAAGTGCAAAAGTGAACATTTTCTACAGTGATATATCCCCAGTGCCTGGTGGCGTGCCATGGTGGACGTCCCTGTCCGGCACACGTGCTCTCCTTGGCCGGCAGCTCCGCGCCTCATACGGTGGGGGGCTCTTCCTCGGGCCCTTCACAGCGTCTGGATCCGTCTGCTTTAGCTGGAGTCTCTGTTCTTCTGGTTGCGCATGAGGGGCCGGTGGTTGCTCAAGATGTCCATGGAGTGCTGCCAGTGCCAGCAAGAGCGGCAGTAGTACTTGAAGCAGGCCTGGCGGGGGGGGGCAATAGAAAGGGGACTGAGCTCATTGTAGGCAGAGACTATTTAGTGCATGAGAAGTCATCATGTAAAGCAGATTTCTGATCTAGTAATTGGTTTTACTGCTTCTAATGGTTAGAATATTATAAATACCAGGTTATCAACTGAAATATAGGAAAAGAAATGTCATTTTAAACAAGTTCGACTTTGTCTATAGTCAATGAGTTACCACTACTAAAGCCCCTTTTATCAGATGAAAAGATCAGGAACACTGGATGCGTGGATGGCAGCAGTAAACCAGCAGGACACAGTAACATCCTCTCATGTCAAATGGATCAAAGTTGAAGCAGAAACATTAAAAAGGGACGTTGGACCGATGTCATTTAAACTGATGAACCTGGATTGGATTAGTTGTGATGATGATCAAATCTTACTTAACTCTATGGAGGTAGATGCACCAGCGCGTCCAAATGACACGACTGATTTAATATGACATAATGGAAAGACGCAAAAAAAAAAAATGCAGCCTCAGTCTGTTTCAACTAGTGCAGTTTTCAAATTATGTTGGTAAGCCTACATTAAAATAAATAAAATACTAAAAATGTCTGTCATTTACATTTAGAAATGAGCAAAAGGCTGATATTGAGGTTTGTGATTTTAGACAATACTTATGGTGACATATTGCATCTTAAATTAAATAGTTATAACAGTGATAAACGGGTAAATATGTTTGACATTTAAAATTTATAATGGCATTCAAAGTGATTAAAATGGTGAAACACATTTATGATTTTATGATCAGTGTTAATGCAGCATGTTAGAATAAAAAAAAAAATAAAGTCAAACAGTTTAAGATGAAATTTAAAGGTAAAATCAAAAGTATTCAAAAAAAGGCTGACTCCAGTAGGTAAACTGTTTTCCAAACTCAGTAATTTACTTTCTACAGCAAGAACTCAGCCACTAATATTAACCACAATATTAGAACCTTGTCTCAAAGCAAGATATCTGAAGACTGCAATTTAATTTTAACATAACAGTCTAATTTCATTGCTGTACCAATACATTTTTACTTGTTGTAGATCATTTCTATACCATATAAAACCACTTTATAATTCAGTCTGACATTATGTCATTTCATTAGAAAAATATACATTAATGTTGAGTCTTTGGAGATTTGAGGTAAAACACAACCAAGTTTGCATATTTAGTTTACATATACTTATGGGTTAAACACATTTTATCTACTACAGTGTGGAGAGGTAAAGAAGGGAAGACAAAGTCATGGAAACTGACCTGGTCTCTGCAGAAGAAAGGCCCAGGTTGGCGAAGGCAAACTTGACACATGGAGTCTTCCAGGTAGGGGTCGATCTGAACCTGAGGGGAAAGTCAGAGACTCGGTTTGTGGACATTTTTGTAGGGAACACTGGATTTCACCAACTAATTTCTCCTCTACGCCATCTAAAAAGGAACTAGTCGTTTCTGTGCAGCCTTTGCCTAAATGTACTCATATTCTTCCTTTTTTTTTTTTTTTTTAAATCAATGTGGTTGTGTTGAATGATCTACCACAATGACACCAAACATCCACATTACAAATTTCTGTCGGACTGTGTTTCACAGTAAATTGTGCCACATAGCAGACGTGTGTCATGTTATTTGTCTCCAAGAACTTCTTAGATTGGGCAGCTTTGATTCTAGCCAACCAGAATTTATAGAGGACAAAGACATTTAGACTCTATAGGGTTGTGATTTGGTTTACGGCAGAGCTAAAAATAAATGACTGCAGAAGATTGGGACTGGCTTAAACCCCAAAGTCTCAGATCCGTCTTTGAACTAATCCTCAGTTTCACAAGCAGATGGTTTGTATTCAAACATGCATCTTCTTACCTTCTTTGTAAACTTAGGCGTTTTAATCTCCACAAATGCTGCACACACAGCTTTCAGGTAACTGCGCTGATTGTTGAAAGTGACACGTCCAGAGCCTGTACACACACGGAAAAGCAGCTTTTAAAACACAAGTCAAAGACGCGACCTATATACTAAAGAATTAACAGACACATTCTCACCTATGGGGTACTTGTGCTTGTCCGTGTCAATGCCAGCATACATGACGCCTCCAAACAGGTCGTTCATGATGCTGGCCAGCGCCTCAGCGTTCAGCATGCCATGCAGCGCACCAACAAACACCGTCTTACTGGGGTCCAAACGCTGGGCAGGGCAGCGCACGTAGTTACTGTCGGAGATCACCCAGGGTATCACCTGCACCTGTAAGCAGACGGAAGAGAGTCCGTGAACAGGCTGAGTTACTCCGTGAACTCTCCTTTCCATCAAAGAGCATAAGAGTTTTGTATCGTTTGTAGTACCACACGTGTATGTTTTGGTCACTTTTTGGATTTTCTGTTCAGAAATGGATATTAAAATGAAAAATTCAAGGCATTTTCTGTATCAGGATCAAGTATGGATAAGCAAAACTTAAAGTATTTTCATTTTGCGCTTCTAAAAAAAAAAAAATAAATAAATAAAATCATTAGACCGAAAAAGAAAAACAAAAAAAGGCCCGTTTTTTTCCCCCATATTGTGCGACTGGACGCTGTCGTAAGAAGAGCAGATATGAGGACAGCGCTGTGTCACAGAAGTTGATGGACATGAAGCAGTACATCGTTATTCAACACAATTTAAAAAAAAAAAAAAAAAAAAAAAAAAAAGTCTCAGGGAAGACAAAATGACCGTGGAAAAACTAAGCTGCATAAAAACTAAAATGAACTACATATAACCAGGGAATAGTTAGCTACTAGCTAACATTACACCGATATGCATGCAGAGGTTTCTGCAGATGACAAGCCTTCTGACATCATGTCAAAAATCACATCAGAGTTAAGTTCCAGAGACATTTTAGCCTGAGCTAGGAAAATCACATAGACGTCATATTTGCCATAAACACAGCACCGTCCTCATACATGTTCATGTGGCAACTTCCAGTTGCAAAATACGAAAAAAAAAAAAAAAAAAAAAAGTGCTTTGTTTCTGTCCGATCTTATTTACAGAAGCCATTTTGTTCTTTAAATATCCTTTTCTGAACAGAAATCCAAACATACTCTGACCACACAAGTACGACACTAGAGTTCTGGTGGAGACACTTCCTCAATTTAAGATACATTTACTTCTAACTCCCTATGAACCCTGTAGTAAAGACCAAAGGAATTTACTATTTTTTGCAAACATTTCAGTGCAGCAGTGAAGTTGACCTTTTGGATCTAAAAAGACATAACTTTTTAGATGTTATTCTATTAGACATTTGTGCGCGACTTTGTCCCGACATGACCTTCGATCCCACCCAACACATCTGAGTCCAATTTGGAGAAATGACCTTCAGCTGTTTGTGCTCACAAGAATGGGCCACGCAGTCAGAAACCTGAAACAATGCTTCTGGCCATGGCTGCCACCGGTGCAGAGGAATGAAAGAAAAAATTCTTTCACACAAGACAGAAGTCTGAGTAATACTATTCATAAACACAACACAAAAGACTCTGTGTAGTTTCCCCATTTATAAAAACAGAAGCAGGAAACCATCTCGCTTCAGTCCGATACAGTTTTACTGTAAAGATCAGACAGCAACTCATGATTTAGAGTCTGAACACAAACCAGCAACTTACAGGAAAACAATCCAACTTATCCACCTACAATAAGTCACATTTGTGAGTCCATCTTAAGCTTTTCAATCATAATTCATAATGCAGACCTGCATCATACTATTGTTCAGCTTGGTGTTGTACAACAGAGTAAAGAATCATCGCTCTTTGCACATTCAGGTTCAGACTCACATCCTTGCATCGCATTCTGCGGCTGGACATCTTGAAGTAGTACTCCCTGTTGTCCTCGGGGTGAAACGGGTCCTGGGAGCAGGCATGCAGCAAAGCCCGTACAGACTTCTCATTCTCAAACACCAGGTAAACATAGCCTACAACAGAGACACAGCAAAATACTTCAGGATACAGAAGCAGCAGCAGAGTGTGCACATGATCTACAAGATTATCAAAAAAAAATAAATAAAAAAATGCTTGACGAGCCACTTATCAAGCATAAATACTGAGCATTAACGGTGAATTGCATGATTCACAGCCCAGATTGTCGAGTGTGACATGTGTGTAGCAAGTTAAAGTGTCTGAAACAGCAGCGTAGATCTACAGGATGTCCCAAAAGTCTGAACCCACGGGGATTTCTATTATTGTTTTTGTTCCTGTGGATACAGACTTGTGGGACACGCTGTGTAGTGGAAAACCTACTTTAGCAAAAGAGGTAGAGGACAAAAAAAAAAAACATCCTTAATTTAGGAGATTTAAATCAGTGAGTGAATATACTGATGGATGTACTTGTGCAATTTCCAAAGGTACTTTGCATCTATAAAGCACCATAAATGTAATCAAACCTGTACAAAAGGTTTGAAAGATGCAGTTCGATAAGAATGTATGAAAACTAGGAAGTGAGCAAAGACTAGTTAAAACTGTTATGGTTTGTAGTTAAACATTCCAGATAATTGGGTAAATATGCAGTAAACAAATTCATCTTAGTAGTTGTTGAATAACTAAAATGAAAAGTTAAAAATTGCTATTTCACTTAGCTTTGTCACTGAGGAACCAAACTTACTGAATGGAAAAAATTCATATTTTATCCAAAGTAGTTTTGAACCACTGATCCATTTCACCTGTGCAAGTCTGACAGTGTGTTACATTTCTTATATTTGTGGCCCAGCACCATTTTTTTTAATGTTCTAGTTAAGCTACTTATCGATTGTGAGGGTAACAGTTAAACTCACCAGAATGCCGCGTGTTCACCACAGTGCCACCGTAAGATCACAAGGGAAAAAGGGGGGAAAAAAAAAAACAAAAAAGGGAATAGCCTACCAGCTTGTCATTACCTTTGGCCACATTACCTTTGGGAGGGCAGCGAGGGTGCTTCCCATCCTTACCCGGCCACTCCACAGTCAGAGGGCCAAAGCCGCTGAAGGTGTTGATCAGACCAGCTGGTGACAGAGAGTAAAGGCCGATAATGTACAGTTAGATGTCTGAGTCTCAACGTTTTCAGCAGTTTTAGAAAATCTGGTTTAAACATCAAGTATTTTTTAAAAGGGTGCATGATGCTAAAGTGCTGTTACTAGAACCAAGCTCCACAGTTTGGGCAATGAATTTAGCAAATGGCCTTAAATGTCAAATGACAGTCACTATTCTTAGTTATCTGAAATACAACCTGTCAATATGTGTTACAATAAGAACCTGCTAGACACAAAGCACAGAAATAACTCATGTCAGTTTTACTTCCTGTAAACTTGCAGTAAAAAGTACCATATACTCAGAAGAGCTGCCAAATTTTATCAACCTGAAAAATGCAAACGGAATAAAACCCAGACTTTCTTTGAGGCTGGGTAGTACCCAACCTAATACGTGCTCGTCTTGTCAGCGTTTATGAAAACTCTACCTCAAAGATAGTTTAACCACGTTGAGTTTTGTTTTCAGCAGTTACCTTCTGTGATGTCCCAGGGCACGCCACCAAGGAAGACCTTGCAGGAGTACAGAGGATCCTTGTTGTTCCTGGGAGGCAGCTGACCGCTCCAGGTGAATGAGGCCTCATTCACAGCTGACGAGTGCAGGAGAGTAGTGAGTCAACATTTAGGGTTTGAGAATCAAGAAGAGCAGAGAAATTTGAGATGAGATACACCAGAATAACATGATGGATGAAGCAGATTTTCATTACTTCAGGGGACGTCTTTCAATCAACTTTTAATTGCAAGAGATACAGAAATGCATGAACAAATGTTTGAGGGTGGAAGGTCAATTTTTTCCCCCAAAGTCTAACACTTCAATAAAAGGTGCCGACTCACAAGGTCTGGTTGCAAATACATACAACCACCGAGTCGTCCACATTCAGTCCCTCCGTTTTCTGTTAACCCCCTGAGACCAGAGCTTTTGTTTGCTATGCATTTTTGATTTCTCCAAGGTGTTTGGGATTAGTAGGATCTAAGAATAAAAACTAAGCATCATCTTTGAACAGGAAATAGTTTTTGAAAAAAATTATTATGTCCTCATAGGTGGACAAGGGGATTATTGCACTGTTTTACAACAAATTCACCAATGCATAACAAAATATAAAACTGTTTATTTTAATACCTGAACACAGCTATGTTAAGACAAATGATGAAATCCCAACGTCCTCAAACGAGTACTTGTTAATTAGCGACGTCGTACCTCCTTACTATTGACAGAATTTGTTAAATTTGCATGTCAAACTAGAAATGTCAATAAGCATAAACAAGTTTCAACTGTTTAATTTGATGAGGTTTTGTCCCATGACTGGCCGCAGAATGAAGAACTTAATGCCCCCTTATGAGGACGCAGGGTCTCATGAGGTTAATGAAATACAGAATTACAGAATATACATTGACAAGGTGACTTCCCTTTAGACTGTAAACAAATTGAATAAATTACAGAAAACTTGTCTGGAATAAGAGGCACAAATGTGCTGAAATAAAAGACAGCGTGCCATCTTACAATCCCAGAATAAAATTCACACTAGCGAGACTTTTCATATGCTACATGCAGTGTCTGCCGATTTTTACTGGTCTGGTCTAATAACTATACATTGTTTATTTTATCCTGTAATCCTGCTTTGCGTGCTCAGTAGACATTTATAGTCTAAATGGACAGCTGTTGTAAGGAAAACTTTGTATATCAATAAAGAGAATAAAACAAAATAAAGGGGACGGTGATTTCACCTGCAGCCTGGCGGTGCAGTCGGGCCTCCCTCTCGATGCTGAACGTGTCATCCGACTGGTCAAGCACATCTGCACCCGGCCATGGGGAGCCAGTACGCCAGCGACGGGAAATGGCCGAGGAGGCGGGGCTGGCACTGGACGGTGGGGTCAGGGGAGAGTTTGTGTCCTGGGAGTCCAGACGGGAGCCGAGTCGCAGCAGATCCTTCTGCATGTTTGACGCAAGATAAGGCAGGGGAGGGGAAATGCGCAAAGTGGACTGGAGAGAAAAAGACATGTTGAGACAAGCAAATGTTGAGAGATAAAAAGGAAAATAGGATGTAGCAGAATATTGTGCAGATCTAATATTAAGCTACTGCCAAATAAAAACTCTTCTTCTGAACAGGAGCAGATTAGAAAATGTAAGACGGTTTGTTCATTGACCCTATATTTGGATGACAATCAGAACAGTAAATGGGAACGCCACCAAAGGGTCGAGTATCTAGGTTTGAGACAGTTTTCGAAACAGGATGGGTAGGAATGAGGATCGTTTGCCTTACCAGCATGTCACAGAGGTGGTCCGAGCCAGAGCTAAAGCCGCTGGTCTCCGAGTCTTCAGGGCTGCTGGAGCGAGAGTCCAAAAAGGAGCCCGAGTCCAGTCGGTTAGCCATGCGAGCCATGCCAGGGAACCGTTCAAGGAAGTCAGCCGTCATGCTCATGGACTCAGGTGGCAGGTAGCCTGGGGGCTTCCCAAGTATGCTACTGAAGGGACTGTTCAGTATATCTAGCACTGGAGAACAAGAGAATCACACAATTTAAAATCGTGACTAGATGACTCACAACCGTGCATGTAAGAAAGGGCAGACGAAAAGGACTTGTACCTACAGAAGTTTCCAGAAAAGGACTAATGCCATTCATCAGGGTGAATGTACGTACCTTAACCTTGCACTGCAAGTTCATGCCACTTAAAAAAGACGGGGGAGTTGTGTGCTTAATGTAAAGGCCCACATTGATTTATCAGTACTGTGAGGCAGCAATGCAAACACGTTTCCAAAAAAGTGCTTGCAGAAGAAGGTGCTTGATGAGCAAGCTGGCTGCCAACAGCAACCAAAAAAAAAAAAAAAAAGAAAAAAGCTTGAGTCAATGATTAAGTATTTTCAGTTCCAAGTTTGATATACAGTTTTATATGCTTTCATTTGAAACACAATCTCGACGTAGAAGCTCGACTCCTTTCCCTTTCGAAAAATTACTCACGTCCAAATGATGTGTCAGCCTTACAGCCATACCTTAAGTATTAAACAGAGTCTCCTTTCCCCTCTGATAACCAAGTGAGTCAGCTGGCAACAGTGGCAGGTATGTACTGCTGTGTGGTCGGTAACAGCGAACATGAGGCTCTGAGGGGATTATTCAGCTGGAGGCCGCATTCAAAGCTCTGTCCCACTTTGTTGCAGGCCCAGTTTAGAAAGCTCTAAATGAAGTTACACCGGGTTGGTCTGGACATGCTGCGATAAAAAGTATAGCACTACAAATAGGTCAGGACACATGGGGCATCCTTTTAATCGGTGGCACCTCTCTGAAGACACTGAAATCTGAGCGACATCCCAAATGTCAGCATTAACATAATCTTTGTTCACTCAGTGTTTTGAAGCCGTATGGATTCCTGCACTTGTCCATCCAGACCTTCATGACTCTGCCTCTATACGTTTGATCAACAGGTATTCGTCATTGAGAAGTACACTGAGGAAACATGAGGGTTTAGGGAACCGATAATGGCTTCACCGGCTTGTTTTTATGTCTGCTGAATTGCTAGAGATGCAGCAAAGCAAAACTGCCACATCATCCTCCCTAGCGACGCTACAGCCTATTCCCACACACAGACTGCTTTTAACCATCACATTTCATTATTAACGAGGACTTCACAAACAGAGACACAAGATCTACTGTTAGGTACAAATAGTAGTGGACAAGGGAGAAAACCCTATTATGTGGTATGAAAACACAGGTTTTGCTGTGGATGTGAAATACATTCAGGTAACCAAAAGGTCTGGTACTTACTGGAGGGCGAGCTGGTCTGAACCTGGGACGAGGAGGTGTGTGTGTCCGTGTCCTGGCTGCTCCAGGGTCTGTCCCAGCTGGTCAGACGGAGAGACTGAAGGCCCAGGCCCAGGTCCGTGACACCCGGCGGGCCCCTGGATGACGGCATCTCCTGGGAGCCAGGCACACCACAGTTGGGGAAAAGCATCCTCCTGCTGCCCACCGCAGCCAGCTCTGACTCTTTTTGATCCGAGATCCAGTTCCGAGATGTAGCAAAAAAAAATAAAAAATAAATAAAGAGGAGAAGTGTTAGCCAGAAGGAACAGTCGTTTCAGTCTGCACTACAACGAAAAGGGGAAAGATGAAACAAAACAGCTTCTGTGAAGAGAAACGCTCAATAAATAAACAACTTCCCTCATCACAACATCTCCCCCTACCCTGGGTGACGGCAGAGCTAACCTGCTGCCTCTGTGCCCGGTGAAACTGCCATGCATCTCCGTCCGCATCACTGACCCACCTAGCAGCATGTGACATGGCTGCTGATGCACTCGCACACCCCTGCTAATGACATCAGCTTTCCCCCACCTCCCTGCTTCCTTGCCTAACAACTGTGTAATGAAAAATTCCTGTCGGAGCTATTGGCTTGTTGATGGAAGTCCTCCCCTCTCTGGTAGGCACAGCACGTCTCCGAGTCAGTGGCAAGACAGCTGTGACTGCTGCCTACTCTGTCTCGCCTTGTTTCCTGAGCGAGCTGACAGAGGCAGGAGGGAGGAATAGAGGGGAGGGGCACAGCCACAGCAGCACGGTGGGAGGCAGCATGGGAGCGAATGACTCAGCAGACTTTAAAAAAGTGCTTCAAACTTGATGATGCGCGGGGGGGAGAATTCATTTTTAATCATTTTAAATAGTCCTGAGCACACAAACACCGCAGAAGCAGGCATGAAGAGCGTCGCTGTAGCCGAAACATCTGATCAAGTCAGCTGCTGAGGACCGAGCAATTTACATCGCCAGCTCCTCCCTTCCCTCTTCAGGCCTGGAAAGCTTCCAGCTGCCAGTTACACCCCTGATTCAGCAAGCACAAAGTCAGAGTGGATGGGGCAGAGTGGCCATGAGAGAAGTCAGACTCAGTGTGCAACTATTTACTTTGGTGAGACTTAATGATAACATTCGTGTTGTATGGCTGCTCACGTCGAACTGTGCATGGCTTTAACTCATCGTCTAAAACAAGACGGGCAGTCACAAGAGCACACATGGCCTAAGCAAATGAACAGTTCAGAGAAAGGACAGAGGCGCTGTGCTGAGCTCGAATCTTGGCAAATCTGACTTGGGGGATAAAAAAAGAACAGTTAGAGCTGCTGCAATGCTGCAGACCAGCGATGCAGCATGAATCAGCTGCTGGCACCCGATTCATAAAGATGAAGTGACAGCGGTTTAACTGATGGCATAAAAGAAAGCATTAAAAACCGTCACCAAAAGAGAAATCTGTGCTGGTTCTTGCATTTGGGATAATTCTCATTTACTTTATTTCTATGTCTAGTTCGTATGTTTTTTGGCGTCTTGTGACTACTTGGACAAAATAATTTCACTGTGGGGATCAATAACATATATCTTGAATTTTATGGTTTCTGGATTTAGAATGAAATAATGATGTAAACAAAAGAACAGAAGCCAAATTAGAGGACACAGACGCAGGTCATACCTTCTGTTTTAAGTTCCAAGGTTTTAGAAAATTGGAATCGACCTTCATACAAAGTTGGGCGTTTTCAGGCTGATTCATGCATACATTTCTTTTTAGACCTCAGTCCAGCCCCATCACTAGAACTAAAATTGCTTATAACTTTGATGATTGACACTTAAGACGTAATTTTTTTTAGGTATCAGAGGAGAAGAGGAATTTGCCCTTTAATTTATTGCATTTATAAATGTCTTGTGAAAGGATTTGTATCATTTTCTGATTTATTTTATGGACAATAAAAACTAAAGGTTTTAAAAAATGTAATGAAATTGAGTATTTTGATTAGTTTTAAACTATCAGTAGACAAAGTTGGTAATTTCTAGAATATGTACGTGTGAGGCCTGTAATCTGCATTAAAATAAATAAATAAAAAAAATGTTAGATTGCCAGGTTCAGTTTAGTTTTGTTGTCTGCTCAAGCTTTTCAATGAGAGGTTAAGGTTCCCTGTGTATTTGCACCAACTGTGCCAATCATGGATGTTTTCTCGCTTTTGCAGCCATGTCCACAGATTTAACCAACACATAATACACTAGTGGGTGAAACTTTACCACACAGCAGGTCTGGCTTTCCCTTGGCGTTGTTGGGTGTGGTGCACACACCGGTGAAGTCCAGAGCGTTGCCCAGCATGGTGTTCATCCTGCGGAAGATGTCTGCGTTGCTGCAGGTGGACAGGGCTGGAGAGTCGGTGTCAGGGCTCTCCGGCCTGCGGGCATCGTTTCTCTGCAGGAGGAAGACAAGACTTCATGCTAAGCTTAAGGTTGGGACACGTGCCATAACGCGAGAGCAGAGTTTTTCCGACACTTCCAGCGACGTATTTTAGATAGAAATATTCAGTTTATCAGGACAGGCAGAAGGTCAAACGTTAACATTGGACATGGCCTCCCTAAACCGGTTTCGTTTTATTTAACCTTTAACTCACCAGGGAAAACGCCATGATGTGGACAGAGATACGATAAATGTCACAATAACAACAGCTCGTTGCGATAAAAGGTCATACTTATGAAGTGTGCTAACAGCTAATTAGGCTTAATTTGGAGAACGTGCGCTCGGCAAATGGGTGTACCTCGAGGGCCTCCGTCTGTTCACGTGCTCAACATCAGAGAGCACGCCGCGGAAAAAAAAAAGTCACGTGTCACTTTAGATTTTAATTTGAAGAGATCATTTAAAATAATGAAATAAACACAAACTTATCATTTGGAGAGTTTAAACCTCGAATGTGGTTTGAGTTAAGTTGTTAAATATCGATTTTGCACCTGCAGACATATTTATGTGTTATGAGAGGTTATTGTTGGAGGGAAAAAAATACTCAAATATCTAAATAATTCTTCCCCAATGCATTCTGGGATGAGCCACGTAGTAAAGTATATTACATAACACTAATATCATGTAGAATCAACCTTTTTGTTTTCTGTTATTATTCCATATGCTATGAAAATGCAAATATCAATCATTAAACATAATTTGACCAAATTCTCATTCATTTTATTTATTGATCAGTTCATTTAAGTCATTTCACTAAACTGATATATGACTTGTTACATCATTCCATGTTTCATTAAAGCAAATAAGTCTTGAGATTCCATTGCATATTGGATGAAATCCTAGAATGAACTCTGAATGAAATAAATACTGAACGTTGGATGAACTACTACTCTACTTTACCTCCCAAAAATAAGATTAATTTCAACTTTAGAAACCTAAAAAATATCATCCTGCAATACGAATTTGCAACTCATTTTAGGTAACATAAGTGCATTTGGAGACCACATACATGACAGACATGTTATATTTTGTGACATCTTCACCACATTTGATGCAGCTGGTCTTGTTTTCAGCCTCATCTTCAGACAAAACCACAACTAAATATCTTGATGAGATACAGCTATTCATCATTTTTCCATCTATTACCAATCACTCATCATTTACTCTTGATTTTAGGCTGCATTTACTGTCTGTTTTACCCAGACACAAGTATAAACTCATCTATGCAATCAGCATGAGCATGCAATCAGACGAAATGGCTGTCATTTATTTGGATTTAAGACTATAACGGATAAAAATGTGTTTTTCTGCAAATGGGAAAAAAGTCTGTGCAGCAGAATGAACAAGAGCACACACATAAAATACATCAGGAATAAATCAGGAACCTAGACAACAGATTATATTTATCTTAAACTTGCTTTACGGTGGATTTAAAACCATCTGAACATACAAAGCAATACCTGTGTTTGCGGATGCTCTGATTCCCACAAAGCTCTCTCCAGTTGCCTCCTGAATGCTGGTCATGTAGAGGTTGGACCGATAGAGGGCGATAAAGTCCTGTATTTCATGGCTTTGTTTTTCCTTTCAGCCTTCTTTCACCAAGTTGGCATAATTAGGAGACATTATTCTTTGTGCACAAATGCACAAACACAAGCAGATATATTCTTGTACCTCTTCTGTCTACAGTGTACACGTTACAGAGATATTTTAATGAAACATAAGAAATGCACAAATAAATCCTCCTCACTTCTCTGAAATACAAGAACATGCAATGATTTTGACTGCAAAAATATCGATTCTTCCTTCCTGCTGGGCTTAGAGAGGATCATGAAGGAACAAATATTCAATATTTTCAGCAACAGAAGGTCTTGGCATACAGTTCGACAAAAAACTGCAGAGAAAAGAAAAGGCTCCCTTTCCAATCCGTAGCATCCACATCTTTGCACCCTCTATTGATTTCATGTCAATTCAAGTATTCTGTGAGAAAGTGATGTTAAATGACCCGTTTTTTTCCCATGAAGGGCAAATAGCGGATTCTCTGTGAGAGAATATTCGCTTCTTCTAAACCGCTCTGGATTTTAGCATCTTTTTTTTTTCTTTCTCCATCATCTGGTCAGAAAATGTCCAGAAAAGCTGCTGAAAAGCTTTTGCTTTTGTATCACTTTTTATACCTCAAATACACAAGAATTGTACGTCCAAGACAGCATGTCTAGAATTTCATGTTATTTTCCTTGGAGCTTGATTTTGATGGTAGCGAGGTTAAACATTTCAACCCAGTGTACCACAGTGTAATTTAAAGCTTGGGCTGACTCATCATCACATCATGCTGATAAAACTTTTAATAAGCCACTCTGATAAATAATGGTCATTGTTATTTTATCAGACTGGACAGGCAGCATCTGGTATAATGCCAGTGCTTTGTATACCACAGCTTAATTAATTAGCACAATGTGGCCAAATGTTTACAGTTAAACCACCAGCACTGTCCCTCTTCTGCAATCAGACAGCTGGTTATATTGAGACAAGTCACTCAAGAGTCCCTCGAGGATCCGTCATGGTTGGCTGAGCAGAGCATCTTACCAGCTTATCAGGGCGGAGTGTGGAGGTCAGCCCCACACAAGATGCAAAGAGACACTAATGCACCGGTGCATTACAAATGAAAAGTTGCTGTGAATTATTGATGCAGGCATCTGATGTCCACAGAGTTCAGTTCCTGGAGCCGGTATACGTCGTCAAGAGTATTTAACTTTGATTGGCCGCGGACTCGCTGCAGTGATAAATGACAGATGCCCAGAGATAGATATGCATTCACTTCTTTTTATTCATAAGATGGGATTATTATTATTTTTGTTGTTTTTTTTGTTTTTGTTTTTTTACATCTTATGCACAGCAGATACAAAGACAAACATGTTCTAAACCACAAACTAAATTCCTCCAGTCTAATCCTGCTTCCCATTTCAAAATGCCCACCCCCTCCAAAAAAAGCAACCCTTTACGTTTGTATTCCAGTTTCACATTCTGAAAGATCGTTTTACAGCAATCTCATTTTAGCAGAATGGCACACGCCACGTTCTGAATACTTCCATTTTTTATTTTTTGACGGATAACCCACTTCCCCCTTTAAACAAATTGCACTTTTTCTTCTTTAAAACTACTTCAACAGGATTATAGGATCAAAAAATTAACACCAAAAACACAAGAGACGACTAAACATCCAACTTATACAGGTTCATTATTTAGTTGCACAAAAAATGCATAAATATACATTACGCATAAAGTACAAAAATATTTGTACTTTCCTTCGCTCAAATAATGACATTGATATGATCATAAGGACTGGGATTGTCAGAACGTAGGGATGCATTCACAAGGTCCATGCGAGATAAGCCATTTACACAACAGCCTATAGCTTTCACAGAGGTAAGACCAAGGTTCTACAGAAAAACAAAACATTTCGCTGTCTAGGTCAACGTAAAGAGGCAACACAAACACTAAGAAAATTAGGATACACAGAACTCTGCGTTCTAAATTCATGCCAAAACGACTTTAACATGCAATGACTCTTAACGCTTCTAAACCTCCCGGGAGCAGCGGTAAAACCAGGGAAGGACTAGCTTAACAACGGTAACTTCAATACGTCAGATTTCCTCAGCAATTGTGATCCATGGAGTTGTTTTGCATGAGGGTTTTCTCTTCTTTTTTTTTTATTATTTTGTTTTTATTGAAGTGCTAAGATGGTACCGCAATAGTTGCCAAGGATGAGCTCAGATTGTCGACAGCAAGATGGTTTCAACTCAGACGCCCCCCAGAGACAATTGGGAGGAGGTATAAATACTGTTGTGTTTATAATAATGCACATCTGTCCATTAAATAAACCTGATTAAATTAATTAATGAAGAGCTTGGCAAACCTCACTTCAGGTGGACAAAGGTGTGGTTTCCAGAGGCCTGAAGAAAACAAAGAAAATCACATTTAGTCCAAAACACACCTGTATAATTTTCATTTTAAAATAAAGAGAACTCCAATAGGACAAAGGCGGTAATCTAGTTAATAAAATAAAAACACTGTAACAAAGCGTTAGGGATTTGACTTCTGGCTTACACATCTGTTTTTTTGCCAATGGATAGAATATTTAAAACAATCCTCAGATTGAGCTTTTGTTGGAGACCATATTCAGTTGTGATCAATACACATTTGATGCATTAGTGAACATTTACAGCAGAAGAGCATGCAAGATCGATTGAAAATAACCTACAGTGATTATGTTTATAGTCAACACATCACCAGAGAAATCACTGAATAGTTTTAGTCCAACACTAGAAGTCAGAGGCATAGATCTGGCACATAACCAGCCTTTAAAAATAAAAAATAAAAAAAAGAATATGAAATTCTGCATTCAATTTCTCTTTTGTCAATAAATCCCATGAAAATGCCCAAAACAGCTCGACCGTCTGTGCTTACAGAGCAATAACTGAAACAAAAATGAAAAACATTTATGCACACTCCTGCTGTAAAAAATATTCACTAACGCACCAAATATTAGTATGAAACTGAAAACAACTAAAACCAGATCAATATAAATTCAGAATGAAGTACAGTACTTTTTTTTAAATAAAAAAATTACAGTGTTCAGCTGTTTTAGGACACTATTTCTTTTTTCTATATCTTTTTGGTAACTAATGAATTTGGGGGAGAGACCACCAGTGTCTGGAGGTCCAAGTCAACATGGATTTATTAACAAAATCATAACACTGCCAGCCTCGTGCTTTAATCCAACATTGTGTGGCTGTTGATGTGCAGGTTTCAGTTTGCTCGATATTAGTTTAGCAGTCAGGATTGTTGGTGGGCAGCTCGTAGAAAAATAAAAACTGTTTGACCAAAGGTTACTCACTAAATATCTAACAAAACTGCCGGGACTTCCATCCAGGCTGGGAAGTCTCAGAGGGAGTAGGGTACCAGCGCATCTAAGGAAACACAAACATAGTCAGACCAGAACCAGGCTTCAGTGCTTCAATCCTCAGAGTTCATCCGTTAACGAGCTTTGAAACGTACTTTTGGTTTAGGAGGACTGTCCCTTTAAGCCCTGGTCACTGAAGCCATGGGAATGTGGGTCATGTAGCTGCTCATTGAGGACAATAGTCCTGAAGTAATTAACAGGCATGGAAATGTGGAGAGGTGAACCTCTCGGTGTGTTAAACATTTCCACGGGGTAAGAGCTGGTATGCCTGAACCCTTTCCATACCTGCCTGCGACTAAACCCCTCTGGCGGAACGAGGCCTCTGATTTCAGCTTAAAAACACAGGCCGCAGAAACGACTCGACATATTCATGCGCTTATCAGCAGTTGTTTAGAGACTTACACCCGCTGTGTCACAGACAAACCGACGAGGCCGAGAGTCAGAGGGGGAGAAGAGCATACTGGGATCAGGGCATTTTAGAGATCCTTCATCAGAATGCAATTAGAAGGCTTTTCCCCCCTTTGTGCGGCTACCCAGTCAGCTTATGCTCCAACAGGAACGTGGACAGTAAGTTGGCACCTTCGGGGGAAGGCCATCACGTCTGACAGTTTCTCAGAGCGAATACCTGACATTCCTCAGCCTCCTGCTCCCGACAAAAATGACCAATGCAATAGCCGTCTGCTTCGCTGTGTACCACCCTCCTTCGCTCCTACTCCAGCTTTCGGGAGGAAGTTAGCTGACAATGAACTTAAAATGACCCAAGAGAGAAATATTTTCCATTGCCATTGTTACTAAAAAGCCCTACCCACTCCCTTGTAGTAAACTGCACTCTCTCAGTAGCATTTGGACCTCTCTGGAGTTAGCTTCCTCTGTAAAGACTCTGCCCACATTTCTCCCAGATCTGGTTAACGATCCAGTCTTCAGCAATTTAACGAAAGGGATTTTTTTAAAAATACAAAACTCAGATGGTTAAGCTGTCTGAGTTTGTAGTTTGACCACTCCTCTTTAAGGCTCATATTTGTATTTCCTATTACTTCTTCATTAATCCATGCGGTGATGGGAGGAATTGAAGTACCTGGTATTTTACAGTTGCATCAAGAACATATCATCTCTACTAAAGGTGCAGCAGATTTTTTTTTTTTTTTAACTACAGTATAACTTGTGGTTTTATCTTCCACTCAGTGCCACGTTTCATATAATTAAGACTGAGCACAAGCTGTGCAGCCAGCGACAACACAGGCATGATACCTGCGTCGGCTTCAGCAACACAAATCTTTGTAATGTTTTTGTAATACCTCAAAGGACCACTGGGAAAGTTTCACTAGTACGAACCGCTGCTTTTAACTGCAGCAGTGCATCCTCAAACTTTTCATAGCAAACTGAGTAGAATAAAAAAAAATTAAAAAAAAACACCTGCACACTGCAACTTTTACAAGAATCAAGCATTTAATATAAGCCAGGGTCAATATGTTGTATATTTGTGTGCAAGCATCAGTTTTGCTCAGTGTGTTGCTCTGTAAAAGGTAAAGCCCTGCAATGTTAAAGCAGAAAGTTTACTGAAGGATTAAGGAGGAAGGAAAAAAAAAAAAAGTTGAAAGAGAAACACACCGGTTGGTCCCTCACCTGGGCGTGGAGGGCTGCAGCAGCGGCAGCGGCCGCCGGATAAGTGAAGGCTGCGTGGGGGAGGCCTGGGGTTAGCTCTGTGGTGTACAGAGGATAAGGAGTCCAGGCATCTGGTGATGCTGGGATCAGTGCTGCCCCTGTCAGATCATCTGGGGAAGTACATGGTGGGAGGAAGCAAAAGGCTGACTGACCTACCCTTGAACATACAGGATTGCATCATGCAAGCAAAAATGTAATCAAAGCATGTTGTAAGAAGATTGTGTCTTTTTTTTCGTGTGTCATCTTTGAAGTTTTACTACTGGCCAATGATTTATTTTTTTCTTTTAATAGCTTGTACTGCCGCTAAATAGTCTAAAAAGATGCAGTCAGACCAGATTTGGCCTCTCGTTCATTTGTAGGAGGAACCGACAGAACCGACTGATTACAAACTGACCTCTTCTCCATCACATAAATGATTTTACTTCGATGCTCAAATATCATAAAACAGCTGGACAAGGAGTCGAGTCGTAAAAAACTCAAGTCCGGCTGCCTTCATTTTAGCTTTGGATTAACAGGATCTGAATGACTGAGCTCTTCATAGTCATTTGACACAAACTTCTTCAGTGCAACTGAAACTGACCTTAGTCAAGAATTTCTTAGAGCTGCGATTTAAATCGCCGTTTAGATGCAGCACGCGACAAGTTACACTGTAAAATGTTGTTTTGTTAACTTTGAAGGCAGCTAGCTCCCTCTTCCTGCTCTGTGCTGAGTTTGGAGGAATCTGGTCTGAACGCAGCTCAACACTTGTCAACGAGCACCTGTCCAAACCTAATGAATCAAGCAGGTGTTTAGGCAAAGAGAGCAGAAACGCAACTGCTGACTTAACCTTGTGAGAGTGGAATTTCCCAGCTGGACAGAAGCAAAGCAGCTGTCGTAAGAATCGAGATGACACATGCACGTGGAGGTGAGTTAGTCTTTAATTTGTTAAAATACTGTTTTTTCAACCCCTGCTCGCTTCTCTCAAAATACAACAGTTTGAAAAAGGGCAACAAGGGTAATTGCCAAGGTGAGAGTGGATGAGAGCCTAGAGTGGTGCAGCCGTACAACTTACATGGGTCCCGTGCAATGAAGTGTGCTCCTAGAGCAGGGTGGATATTTGTGGGGTTCGGTGTGGCCATCAGCTTACTCTTTGCCATCTTCGTGTTGGCTTTAGCAAACTCTAAGCGCAGGGTCTGGGGGCTTTCGGGGTCAAAACGGATACCCTGAGAGAGAGATGGAGGAGGGGAGGAGGGGACATCGTAAGGGAGGTGGGCTGAGTTTGAGGGGCTGTAGCTCAGTAGTCTCACATGGCCCCCTTTCCTTGAAGCGGCGTTTCAATAGTCAGGATGCATCCTTCAAGCTTCCCTCCAGCTAATCACTGTAGGTGGGATGTTGAAACATGCCCAGTCCTTCTGAACGCTTTCAAAATGATTAGCGCCTTCACACAAAAAAAATAAAAAGAAAGAAAAAGGGTAGGCTGAAGGACACACTTCTGACATATTTCAACACGCTTGCATCTCTTTTTCCTCGTGACAAAAATCAAGAGCGCAGGTGACTGGAGGACTGGAGTTCACCCTTCGCACGAGCCAGGAGGAGAGGGAGACGAGGAAAAGGGCCGATGGCGAGACATTGAGTGTCACTTCGCTCTCTGAGGTGGTTTAACCCTGCTTGTGTTCTTGTGCCCTAAGCGTTGTGCCCACATGCAGGTGAGTAGTATTTTGGTGTATGTGTGTGTTTGTGTGTGTGACTGCTGGTGTGTCTAAGAGGTGATGCTCATAAGGAAGGCTAGGCTATGAGAGAGAAGTGTTAGATACTGCCAACGTGGGCTACTGGGTGACAAAAATAAGAGGTTACACTACTGAGGATGTGTCCAAATAATACTACACATGTGGCTATAGAACAAGTATAACAGTAAAGCAGTGACATGAAAAATGAAGAGAGCTACATCAGACTAAGGAGGATGTGTATCAAGGTCAAAGTAAACTACCGTAAGGCTACGGGATTCTGGCCTCTTTCCAAAAATGCCCCTGCCTTTGAATTGTAAAAGACAAAATGGGTTGACTTTAAAGAAATTTTAATGGGAAAGAAGTCGTTTCCCCCCCCAAATCACTTTCAGGTTTATGATTAGAAAAACTCTACATGAATAACATTTAAAAGATATTCTTTAAAAGTGGGGAAAACAAAACAAAAAAGAAAAAAATGCAGCATACATCTCTGAGGGAAGAAATAAATCAATAAAAACAAGTCGATGCTTACATTTAGTGCATTTTTTGCCGCTTCAGCTCCAGACCGACTGTCAAAGGTTACAAACCCGACAGGCTGGAAGAAAAGAGGGAAGAAACACATTGTGACAACGTTCACTGAAGCAGCTCCAGGCTGCATTTCTGTCAAACATCACACTGATTATTTTGCAACCTAATATTCACACCGAGGCCGAATCACCAGGAACAGGAAAAATATCGTGTTTTTTTTTTTTTTCGTGTAATGTTGAAGTTGCAAAGACATCAAACTCCTGTCTGGGCAACTCATTTAGCACAGCACAGAAGCAGTTATGGAAGGCACCTCACCTGTTTTGAAGTTAACTTAATCAGTGACCCTTCATAACCCTGCGGAGAAGAAAGATAGCCAATTATCCACCCTGGAGTCACATGCAGGAAGTCAGGCATGAACGTCCCACTATACGAAGAGAAACCGGCTTGTGTGCGAGTTTAGATGGAGCTCGGCAGCAGCCCGACACGGATTCCTCTGTGAGAGCGTTGCACTTACATTTGTTATAAAATAAAATGGAAAACGTCACGCAACGAACACAGCCTTCACTGAATTATATAGTAAACATTGAGTTATTTTTAGCCCCCCGAGTCAAGCATATGGAAATGACGACTGTGTTTGGTTTAATGGGGCAAGCACGTGTTTCTAAATACACTGTGTGGTTCGGTTTTGACAGAGCATAGATTGAGCATGACTTCCAAATAAAGCTGCTGATTTAAAAACAGACAAGTGCTGGTTAAGGCATGAGTAAATTCCAGACAAATGAAGGGGAATTTTGCCTGACCAGACTGTTGAAAGATGGGCTCTCTCCTGATCCTGATTTACAGCTATGGAAAATTAAACAACTTTCACTGACTGCGATAAATCCTTAGCAACAATCCAAACCAGATTTAGCTTCAATCACTCAGCGTAGAAAAACAACGCGGACGATGCACTTAACATTAAAGTTGTCTCTTTAAAAAAGTTCTTGTAAAAGAACATAAGTTTTCATTTGTAGGGCCTGAAGGGGAAAATGCACTGAATCAGATTAGCCCTGTTTGCACACGCTGTGCTGTGTTTGCCTACAGTAGAAGTAAAGGGCAGTACATAAAAACGGTGTCACAATGACTTAAAGCATTGCAGTGGTTTCACAATGCACAAATGTTAGGAGAGGAAATAAAAATTTCCCTACACGGTGGGTGAGCTGGGTCACGGAGAGGATTGGTTGGCCAATAGCTGGAGCTACTCATTTACACATTCCACAAGACCATCCATGTGCGAGGGATACCACTTTCAATTCGGTTAGTTAGGACAAGGGTGGGAGGACTGTTTATGGAACTGGACTCCAATCAAAAAAAAAAAAAAAAAAAAAAACAGAGCAATGGATGAACAATGATGTGGCCTCATTTGCATATATGCAAAATATCTGCACTTCCATTAGGGGCACTGAAACTTTCTGCTCCACGCGAAACCCTGCAAATCATTTCACTGCATCGTGGAAAGTGGCTTAAAAAGGAATTACATGCACACTGCATGACAGGTGCTTCCTCTATAGTGTAAAGTACAGTTTCAGCTCTACAACTTCTCTCCCATGTGCAGATAATCCTTTCAGAAACCCCTTTTCATAACCACTCCAGGAGTTAACACGACACCCGTGTTGACTTTTTAAGAACGGTGACAAATCAGGTCTATTTAATTTCAAAAGGCCAAATGCCTGAGTGGGCTTTGAGAAAAGTAAGACGCGCATCATCCTGTTTCCTTACACCACTTCCTTACAAATATGTCACTTACCTTAAAAGGTCTGAAGAGAAGGTAAAGTTCACGTGGCTTGATATCGACTGGTAAGCCACTGACAAACAGTGTTCGTACCTGAAGACAAAAAAGAGGAACGTGACTTGGTCTGTTCTTTTTTTTCCTCCATAGAACGAGAAACAAAAATTGGTTTAATGCACCATCCACCAGCCCTGGGAATGGGCAGGAATTCAAGAATAATTTCTGAATATTTTAACAAAATGAAAGGACCATAATTTGACCAAATAAACAGAACCATGAAGACACCCATGAATTTAACCTTCAAAAGGTCATGAGTCAAACGTCGCACCGGATCTTTCTTTCCTTTTTCTTAAACCGATTAAGCCAAAAGCTTTCAAGCACAATGAACATGATCTCTGTACTAAATGTACTAATAATAAATGTTACTGGGGATTTGACCCTTTAAGATGCTGATTCTCCACCTTGAAATCAACAATTTATCTGGTCAGACAAAAAGCAGTCATTCTTATTCTGACCAGAAATTATCTAGTAACAAATAAAGGGTTAGAAAAAAAGATGAAATAATTTTGCAGAACATGTTTTCTCTGCTCCACCAACATATCAAGCAAACGTTTCACTGGACATTGACCCTCAGATCAGAAACCGCTGCTTAAAAACCCTGTCAAGATCTAAAGAAGGGTTCAGTTTAACAGATTTAAAAAGAAAATTAAAAAAAAAAAAAATCACAAATTTAATTTAGCTCAAACAGATGAGAAAACCTGTGTGATTAAAAAATAAATAAATAAATAAATTCCATCCTTTTTCTCCACAAGCCAAACAGTGAACATAAGATGTTCTTCATTTTATCAGGAGCCCTCGAGTCTACTTCAAGGACCCTCCTTGATCAGACACTGAGAACTGGTGCTGTCCAGTGTGGCTGGGGAAATAAACAGTGCAGTGCGAGGCCCATTAGTTCCCAGCCGGTGGGGAGGCCCTCAGTACAATGGGCCTGCCATAGGAACAGCACTGGACAACAGTGCACAGCGTGACACCATTTCCTTCCTCTGACCCGTGGCCCCAACCCTGTCGGCCCTCCGGCATTTTTCAGGTGCCGCACAGCAGCAACTCTCAGCCCTTTACAAGTCATCATATACTGCAACTGAAAAGCCGGCCCAGCTGGACACGAACTCAGTGGAGACATTTTAATTTATCTTCCAGCTTCTTCTAGACTAAGTGTATATGTAAACATCAGGCCTGTGCACCCTCTCCTGCTCTTAATAACATTTAATGTTAAAAATAGCAATGATTAAACACACGTGAGCTGGGAATTTTGTTTTAAAATTCCTTTATGGTTTATTTTGCTCGATCTTTGCTCTTGATGACGAGAGAAAAAATAAATGTCAAACCAAATTAGGTTAAAAAAAAAAAAAAAAAATGAAGTGACCACACATGGCTTTGTCGTATGACAAAGAGAACAAAGGAGGACCAACAAAAGGCCCAGTGCTCCCCTCAGTGTCTCTCCATAAGGAGTCATTAAAGAAGAAATATAGCTGACCACACAGGCGAGAAGAGTGTCCGCTGTGAAGAAGTCAAATCAAGTTAATTAAGTCATCCTTATTGTGAGCCTGATTTCATATATATCTACACGTTCAACCCGCAAATAAGGAATTTCCAGTAACAATTGTGACATTTTATTTTATTCTGAAATCTGAGGAAAAATCCAAAAACCTGCTTTAAGATGTTATTTTATCTGCACCTGAATGCAAACGCATCATGGCAATGTGGATGCTTATAATAAAAGCCTCGGTCATATTAAAAAAAATATATATATATATATATATATAAATATATATATGAAGTGCCCTATACAAATATATAAATTAAAGGACACGTTTTCCAATTCAAAGTATGCCATCTTTACTCCTATAAAAGTATGCATGTTTTACAAATGTAACAAATTATTTTTTGGATTGAACATGTCGATTTCTTAGCCAGCCTTAAGGTGTACAAGCACAAAAACAAAATCGACATTTTAACTTCTTCACATTTTAATGTGTGTCAATTTAATTTGTACAATGAGATATCTCAAAGGTTAAAGACGACAAACGGATGTTAAAATGCGAGTTTGAAGGATGTTCTTCGGCGTAATGCGTTAACTTTTAGAAACTCCAGGAGGTGCAAGAATACTACACGCGTTCGTCCTTCAATGTGCGCACTCCTCGCTTATCTCTTAAACTGTTCCGGGGCTGCGGAGTAAAGAAAGAAAAAAACAAAAAGGAAAAAAAAAACAGCTACAGACACAGAGAACATACAAAAGAGTGGATGTGTGGCCGGAAACCTGGTTTTCACTGAACGTGCGACGCCACCGGGTCAAAGTCCGGTGGCGCAGCGGAGAAATGAAACTTTGGCCAAACTCACCTCCTCTTCGATGGAAACGTTGTTATTCGGCTCCGCGTCGGTTTTGAGACTCATGTTGGCGGTCACTTCGGCTGCTGCGCAAAATATCAAGTTTTTCCTGGTCGAGTGATATTTCCCCAAAGTGCGTCTGGAGCTGCCGTGAAAGTCCTGGTGGCGTTTGAACTTGAGGAGAGAAGGTGCGCCGAGGTGAAGTCGTGCAGGCGAGGGCGGCGAGGTATCCGAGGATCGTTTAGAAGTACTGCGAGAGAGAATCATTCATAAAAGGGAGTAAAGAGGGGGGAAAAAAGAAGTACAGACGCGCGCTAAACTAAAGGTGAGAAGGTGGATTTGTGCTCCGTGTGTGAAGGTGAGAGATGGGGGGAAAGAAGTGCGCGTAAAAACTGAAAGCCTCTGCGCTCACATCAATGCCCTCAGCTGCGGGACTGTGCGGAGGAAGAACAAGTAAACTTTTTTTCTCATTGGAGCGCGTCCCTCTCGCTCTCTCTCTCTCTCTCTCTCTCTCCTCCTGTCCGCCAGTGACCCCCACCCTTTCCCTCATCTACCACCTCCTCCTACTCCCGCTTTTCAATTAGGTCATCAATTATGTTGGAGTCTGCTGTGAGCCGTAATCAAGCCGCAGATCCGCCTCAGCTGTTGCAGGAAGACCCGGCCCCTCTCCGCCGCTACATCACCGTTTCTATGGAAGCCGGAGAACCAATGGGTAACTGACCAGAAAACCCTTGACTTTATATAATAATCAAAACTAACATTGGGGTTGTTTTCATTGTTATTTCACGGGAACTTAATAAGGCAATCGTTTCTTCTGCACTGTTTATTGAACTATAACAGAAAAGAAGGAGAAAGCACCTATTTTTGGTGAATATTCAAGCAGAAATTTCAACAGTTAAATTGCATTTAAGATTATTTATACACATAATTCCACATATTCAATATATTTAACTGTGACAGTTCTTTAAATCTAATCTTTTATATTGTTCTCATGATGAAATAACAGCCTGAGGCAGGTACTTTAAATAGTTCGTTGCTTTAACTCACAACATTTCAGAGGAAATTATTGTACTTTTACTACTTACTTTAGTTTATTTATATTTTAGTAATACTGTTACGCAGAAAACGAGTACATAAAGGGAGTTAAATTATGTTCAACATTAAAGTGGTACAGTCAATAAATTTTAATGTTATGAAGAAATGTAACAATTAAAACACATTTTGGTGGTATGCAGCACTTTTTATGCTTTAAGAAAAATATGCTTTAAATCATTGGCTTTTACTAGACCAAATCGCATCCTTGATCTGAGTACTTGTTCCAGTATTAATGACAAGATTTACTACTTCAAGACGAGCGACTAATGTGCATTAAGACTGAATTATTCTAGTACGTCTTTGTAAAATACCAAAATTAAATGGATGTTTTGTATTTAGCTAGTATTACAGCTGGCAATCATACGCAAAAAGGGAGAACACAAGACTATCTCATAAATTATGTTGCAGTGGCTCATTGGAAACTCGAGGACTGGCTCTGTGCGGTCCAATTTAAGTATGAAAACAAAATAAAAATAAAAAAGGGGGCCAGCATTTATTTATTTGATGCGTTTTCAGTCAGTGGATTACGAAATAAATGGAACAACAAGAAGATATAAAGAAAACTGCCCATTCAGAAACAAACAATTTCAACCATCTCCTAAATCCTCCAGACATCCTCCTCCACAACAGACCCCTCCAAACCCAAGGCCCGAGAGTCGGCTAATGAAATCTGTTTGCCACTACAAATACCAAATAATAATAATTATTAATAATAATGTTTTTAATTCTGTGGATGCAGGCTGAGGTAAGAGGGGCGTGGGTGGGGAAATGGCCCATAATGTTCACTGAGGCTCGGCCCTGGACGTGAGCCCAGCATGCAGCATGTTTCCTCACAACAAGGCAGCTCTCGAGGCCAGACAGCTTCCTGACTTTGTATAGGAACACAATCGGGCCTGCAAGGCGAGGTGGAGAGGTGCAGAGGGGGAGGCTGCAGTGGACGGACGCGGTCCCACTGTATACTTCTTCAGCCATTCGATCTAAAAATAGTGGAGCTCTGTGGCGTTTTCAACGTGTTTCTGAACGCGCTGGTCCTAAAGTGGCGCGGTGGTACACATCCAGAGACAATGAGTCAAAGGGAGGAGGTGTGTCTAAACATGAGGCTTTGAACCATGAAAAATAATATGCATTTATCCCACCTTTCAGATCATTAATATTAGAGTACGCAGATTAGCTGCAGTTAAACAGGAAATGAATCATGTTTTAAAAGAAAATACCACAGATTCACTTGTTCCAGCTCCTATTTCTGTGTTTCCTTTATTACAAAATATCTTTATAGGGAGAGATTAAATAATTACTGATCAGTGGAAGAGATATTAAGCAGAATAATGAAAAACAATTCACAGTTTCAGTCTGTGAAGCAGTTATTCATCTTGATCTTACCAAGATTATTGGATTATCCATAAATACGTAAATCTTAGATAAAAACAAAACAAAACAAGATATTTGTGTTTGGATTTGAATAAAAAGATACCTGGCAAAGGCTAAAGGAGAAGGCCCATCAATCTCTGTTCTCTTAATGTTTAAGGCCTTGTTGAATTAAATACACTTGTTCCATAGGGTGAAGTAAAAGGGAAGGTGCTGCTGCTGGTGCTTTGCCTTAAACACTGATACTCACAGCTGGTCGTATACACTATGTTTTGTACGCTGTTTTTCCATTTATTGCATTTTAGTTTTTTTGGGCCACTTCTCCATATGTGAAAAGTAAAATAAAGATCTTTAAAGAATAAAATAGAATACAGTGTGAGCAGGGAGCCTTTTTTTTTTTTTGTCGGCGGCGGCCGCATCATACCTGACTTTTAGAAATGTGAAAGAATATTACGCTCTATTTGTCATTTTGGTAACACTCGCTGCCTATGAAATATTGACTGTGCTGCTGAGTGATCTTTAATTTATTCAGCAGCTCGCGCGGTCGTGGCTACGAGGTTTTAATGCGCCGGAGCCTGACGACTTCATGCAGGTCTCCCATGGATCAGGGATGTTTAAAGTTACATCTGACGCTGTTTTGCAGAGATGGGCGATAACTAAATATTTAAATCTCCTGGTTTTGATCAGTTACAGTCTGACTTACGTCGCACACAATAACACAGATCGGCCACAACACTTGAGAACAGAAGAATAACAACTTGAAGTCAGGTGTTTATAACGTGATAAATATATTAAATAAATACATAACATCTCATTGTAACGCAATGTTCTGCTGGGGGGGGGGGGTTCGGTCCTTGATTTGTGTGCAATAATACCTAGACACGTACCACCCACCTAAACACTGTTGCTGACCAGGCACTCCCTCCCCATAGCAACTACACTCCCTAGACAGCAGCAGCCATCCACAGCAGGACAGTGCGGTCTGCCACGTCACAAAAAAATGCCTAGAAACAACTTAAAAAAACATGTAAAAAAAAAAAAAAAAAAAAAAAGCCAAATGTGTTGCCCCGGCCTCTAAACTCCCCAGATACTCACCTTCAACCCACAGGACCTAAAGCCACATCCTGGTGCCAGACACCACAGGACATCCTCACAAGGCCCATGTCAGAACAAGACGGACCTACACAACATCAGACAGGTGGATTTAATGTTGTGGCTCACAGGTATACAATGCATAACATTTTAGGTTTCAACTTGTAAAAAAACCAAAAAAAAACATGAAAGGGTTAGAAAGCAAAAGTGCGTCACCGATGCTAAACCTTTTATGCCCAAAGATGTCACTGGCATCCTCACTGCCAAAGATAGCTCTGTGTGGACGTGCCGCGCAAAGTATGCCTTATTCATACGTGTCTCTGCGGCTGAATTTAAAAGAACACTTAAACATGTTTGGAGCTAAACTCGCAGGCCTCGTCGTCTTAAGTGCTGGCGTGGAGGCTTCGCATAATTGACTGCTGAGACCTTTACGGAGGGGGAAAAATAACAAGGGATGCTTGTTTTTATTTTTGGACAGCTTCGGTGTATTAGAGTCTGTTGTCTCTGATTAACTGAAGAAAAAAGGGAGGAATGGTTTGGACTGCTTTTAGGTCACGACCATGAAAATAAATATGCCTTTGCCCCCGTGTCACTAGTTAAATATGTCCGTGATCTGCACTAAACTATGATTGTGAGCAAACGATCTAATCGTTTTAAGCAGAGGAGGAGACGAGAATAAACCAGAACTAAATATACGTTTGTGTGTTGAGATGATGCTCTTTCTACGTACTGTCAAATAAAGTAATTGTCCTCCTTTTACAGATCTTAATTTCAAATTCTGGTTTCAAAACATGTGAATAATTTAAATTAAAACACTACACTCAAAATTTAAAGAGAATTTTTTAATTTGATGAAATTGTTCAGCCATAAAATGACTAAATGATGTAAAATCCTTTAGTCTCAATAAGAAGCTTAAGCAGAATATGTGATATACGTCATATACAGTATGATACTGTCTGTATGTAAGTGGAATAAGATGGTTTCAACATGACTGATGCTTCTTAAAAGGAAATAAATATGGGGGAAAAAAATAAATGTTATGGACTTGTCATGCTTTTCCGCACATTATCAAAAGACCAGATAATCCAAGACCATTAAATCTGATTCCAACCCCCCCCCCCTCTTTCTTCCCACAAACACCTGACAGAAACAGAGACTGTATAGTTCAGAGGCTCTGGATAAGCCTCATGTTTTATTTGCAAAAAGCGGCCCCATTGTCCCATAAGTCACCTCACACAGCACTCTTCTGCTTCACGCCACACTGAGCCTGTCCTACTGCGTTAGCGTCACCCGCTGCTGAAGCACTTAGCTTGTGTTCTCCGTGTCCTCTGTGGTACAGCCAAACATCCATTTGGAGGTCCTAGGAAACTTTGAAGCTTTTTCACCCACTCACTGAGCCGGGGAGGCGCGGGGCGCATTTGTGACGTTTGGTGAATACTTTGTCCAATAAATAGCCCTCTTCATGAATACATTAAAGCTCATCAAAGACATGCGTGGGCTTCGCTTTCAGTTTTGATCTTCTAAAAAATTGGATTTGTCCGACTGAAGGATTTTGTTGAAAGACTTCTGTATCAATAATGCCTTGTATCTGTATTAGCCAGCGATCGCACCATTTATCCATCTGGTTGCCACATTTTTTTCAGCTTCCTCTTCTTTTTTTTTTTGCTAACACTTGTCAGACATTGTCACACCTGCTGTGAGAGTCAGGAAGGACAGAAGGAGGGCGGAGACGCAGCTTCTTCTGCTGGAAATCAATCAACCGACCCTTGTATACTGAGCTGCTGGTACATGCAACAAACATACTGTAATCTGGCCCCTGGCTTCTGGTTTGCTTTATTGGTGGATTGTGTGTTTAACTGTTAAGATGCTGTCAACTTGTGAATTTACATTTTAAGCGATAGATTTCAATGGAGCTGCAGAGGAGGAATGACAAACAAAATAACACTTGTAATGTTTTTTTTTCTGTGTGACTCAACAGCAGCCTCTGTAGATGCCATCCTCCATTAGATTTTTGTTGGAATTTTCTTTTCTTCTTTTTTTTTAATAGAGGACATGCTCAAAATGACTGTACACCTGTGTAATCAGTTGAGTCACTGTAACCAGAGACTTGTTTTCCACTTCAAGTACTTGGTGTGTCAACACACTTAGGTTTCCAGCTGATTATCTCCAAGCTGAAATTATGTTTCTATTTAAACTTCTATAATAGGTGCAAGTGCTTACCTATCCAGAAAACACTCTTCACCAGTGTAGCACTGCATTTGTTTTTGCTCGGTTTGGGTCTCCACCAGCTCCTGAAGATGCTTCGGCAGTGTGTCTCTAACTTTGTGGGTCATCATCTCCGTCTGCTGTTGCGTCGAGAGTCTTTTGACAGTTATCGTTTGCTGAAAATTAAGAAATGTGCTTAATGTGAGCAATGAGGCCAAACTGTAGCCGTAAAACTGAAACAACAAGCTAAAAGAAGACAAAAAGTCACTTCTTGTCATCAATACACTCAACTTCTCACACATTAATACTCACTGCTGACATGGAAACGTTTATTTATGAACCTATAAAGTAAATGTATGTGTAATATTTACTTATATGAGTGTGTGAATGATTACACAACACGGTGACGATTACGTTATGGGTTGATGTTGAATTTTTTTTCGCAATGGCACTTCTCTGTCACAAGCCTTTCAGTTTGCTGATAAGATGGGAGGGGACTGAGCCTCAGACACTGCTGCTTGAGTAAAATCTCTTGTATTAACACACAATTCTGGCTTTAAATCTGCTCTCAACGCATCTACGAGGCCTTCTGAATCTGGCATCCATCACCATTCAAGTGCTCTCTTAAAAAATTAATCAACCGATGACCCTGGGAACTAGGAAGTGCAGGAAGCTAGGAACAGAGCTGGCCTCTCCTGAATCATATTGATGGAAATATTGACTCCGGGACCAGAAGGTCACCCCTCTGTGATCATGGTTGAGGTACCTTTAGCGAGCACCTTAAAACCCACCAAACTGCTCTCTGGACACCTTGCATGGCCTCCTACTGCTCCAACTGTGCTCACATGTGAACAAATTCCTCGTACGCGTATAAAGCTGATTTGATAAAGATGTGAAACAAGAACATCTTTCTTTATGCCCTTTTGGGGTTTGTTGTTCAATTTTGTCACTTCTGTTTGTGTTTCTCAGAAATGATAAGTCGGTCTGAGTGATCCTCGTTTTGTCAGTTCAACATGCTGAACTGACTGAACAACACTGAAAGGCCAGTAGTTGGCACTACTACCGACCAAGTGGTGCCAACACAGCAGGACTGGGTAGGGTCACAGTCGCTCGCTGACGGCTGAACATTGGAAAACGGTCCAGCTAATAGTAGCTCTTCCAATGTCCCAACAGACACAGAACGTACGTGCCAGCCGGCCACTGGCTCTAGTCTATTCCACGTGTTCAAGTGCAAAATTGTGGCGCAGGTGACGTGAAGTGATGTCACAGTCGGCCTTTGTTACTGGTAATTCTTTGATATGGGATTTGGTGCATCTGTACCTGAAGGATTAACCTGTTCTAGATTTTCTGCTTTAATCAGATGTTTTCTTGTTGGTAAAGCTCACCAATAAGATGTGCTTTTTATGTCATTCCAATCTGTGATTGCTGCTACGACATCTCAAAATGTTTGTAGCGTGGTGTCGTAGGCTTCTTGTACGTCCTGTGGGTCTGTACTGGATGTTTTGTGTTTTTATTTTCGTACTACAGATGGAAATTAGCTTTCTGTTAAATCTGGTGCACACATCTATTCATGTCTTTGACACTGTTTAATGTACGTGCACATTGTCCGTGAACCTAATAATAATAATAGTCTGCTGTGAAACAGGTTACAAACCCAAACACATATCCAAAAGACGGAGTAGCTAACTGAAGAAGTTACTCGGGTGAGTGGCGAAACACTTTCTCAGAACTCTACAAATCCAGTTGCCTTTTTTAAAGCCTTTTGGATTACCGTGACCTGGAGGGCTGAGAACCTTCACAGACACACAAACACATAAGTTTCTGTATCAGTATTTGTTTTCGCTTTTGGACTCAGATACTAAATAAACCGCAATGATCCAGAAATTAATCAGAGTCACAACCTCTGCACAGCAGCTGGAACGAACCGCTCTCTGTTTCCATCACCTCCAGGCCCAGATGTACAGCACTGGCCGAGGTGAGAGGAACAGTTCACAGCTTTCTTGCAGATTCCTTTGGATGAGGTTTCTCACTGATGCCAGTGAGGTAAACCATCAGTGTCTGAGCGTTAATTATCACCAAGATAGAAACGGTCTCAGCCTCACCTGAACAAATGTATATTGTATCTGTCATTTTTTTTTGATTCAACACAGTAACCTCAGTTCATCGCCTCCACGGCTGCTGGATCTCACAACTGTTATGTTTTTTTTGCAATGACAACAAACTCAGAGCCAGCAGCGCCTGTGTTTATTGTTTCATACAAAGCAGAAAACAAAACTGTGAGCTAAAAAATGTTCCGACAGATTTGCCAGATTCCTCCAGACTACTGTGAGATTGTGTGTTACATATTGTTTACGCCTCAGAAATAAAAACATTTTATATTTTTCTGGCAGTCTGGCAGCATCTCCCTCATTTCTCGGATCTAGGAGAAACATCAGGACAGGGACCATCCTCTGCTTTATCTTTAACCTAACCCTAACAAAACAGGCTTAATATTGAAGCATTTCCTATAACACTCCCACTCTGGGCATTCCTAACGAGAGGAAATGCTGAAGAAACGACCCACTGGGACCGTTTAAATGGTCATTTTCTCATGAAGTCAAACCAGCAGATAAAAAAGAAAGTCCGTGGAGACTTTCCTCAACATGGGAAAAAAAGAGAACATGTGAGAAAAAAAAAAATCTGAATCACATTCCCGAGGAGCACAATAAAAAGTTGATATATTAAGGAATGAACACAACAAAAACTTTCAGATTGTTCTTGATTCAGAGGTGGCGAAGTTATGTAATGCAAAGTCACTTGTGGAAAATAAACACTTTCACAACATCCTCCCTCAGAAGTGAGGTCTTGACTTCCTGTTTGTGTATGGAATATGGGACACGGAGGGTTATGCTATTTAAATCAAAGGGCAGCAGATTCCCAGCTAGTAGAAGCTGGTGGGATCTGAAAAGCTGCTGCCAGCTTCTCAGGGGGACGAGAAGTGGGTGGGAAACTGCAAAAAGCAGGAAAACGAAAGAAAACAAGATAATGACGCAGACAGAAAGTAAAATAGGGGGATGGTTTGTGAAGCAGGAGACAAAAATGGAGAAAAGTTAAAAATGTTTTTGCTTTCTTCCTTAAATGAAATGACCATTATCATTGTAGTGGTTTCCTTTTTATTTTTTGTTAAATGTTAATTTGTGTTATACAGTCGCAAATGAGGCTGGGGAAAACTATTAAACATGAAATTTGTTTTAAACAATGCAGGTTTTAAAAAATAAATAAATATGACTTTTCAAATGGGAAGAGAAATGTGTGAAAAGTATTTGTTTGGTGAGTATCAGTGAAGGTAAACTTGTGTTTATTTGCAAGAAAAACCCTTCAGGCTATTAATTGTGATTTATTAACTGGATTCAGGATGTAGCTAGCCTAGCGTAGCATGAACACCAGAAGCAGAGGGAAAGCTATAGTCGGGGTCTGTTCAGTCACTTACAGCTCATCAGCATGTTGCATCATCTCTGTTTAATCTATGATCCCTTATTGTTCGGAGCGGGGTTGCATAAAACAACAAAATGATTGTATCTGTCTTCCGGCTGCATAGAAATACTGGGCGGGGTCTTTAAACTGCTGTTTGTGGAGGAATACAAACCCTCCATGATGTCGTTTTGATGTCTTCTTCCTTCCCACTATTTTTTTGTGGTGGAAACTTGGGCTGGAGTCGCTACGTTGGGGACTGATTCTGCTCCGGATAAAGGTATATATATAAAGGTATATATAAATATATTATTATTATTATTTTTCAACTTTGTTTGTTGAACAGAATAGTTTTTTTCCCCATATGGACCAGCAACGGTAGCAAACGATTATACAGCTACACATCAAATGTCCTCTTGTCCCTTCCTTCCCGCTCCATGAACAAAACCCTTTCTGGTCACAGACGATAAACAAGGAGATAAACAAATAAAAGAATAAATAAATAAATAACAACAACAATAACAGCAAAAAAGAAAAGAAATGTGTGGGGGGACGTAGTTGATGCTACAGGAGAATGCAGCATAAACTTAATCCTCCTCTACAACTAGAGATATATCAAGCGAATTTATCACTGCTAAAAAGTTTCTCAAGCTTTACGTTAAAGAGCACATCTTTGATCCAACGATCATGTGTTGGGGGGCGGACAAGACTCCAATCAAACAAGATTAGCCTAAGTGCTAGCAAAGTAGAAAATGTCAATACTCGCTTCACTGCCATGGGTAAGTTACTTTCGAGAGGAGTACCAAAAATGGTCGACAAAGGATTCAGAGCAATGATCTGACCATAAAAACTGTCCAAGGTGTCAAAAATCTTCCCCCAGAATGTCGCCAATTCAGGGCAAGACCAAAACATATGAGTGCGATTGGTGAGAGACTGTCCACACATATTGCAAGCATCACTACAGAAGAATAGACTGTGGAAAGTTTAGCTTTGTATAGCATGTGTAATGAATTTTATTAATTAAACCATGTCGTGCACATGTAGACGAGGAGTAAACCAAGTTTAAGGCAGTGTCCTATTGCTGTGCTGTTAGCTTCATGTTTAGCTCATCCTCCCACACACTCCTCGTCAACACAAGAGGCCTCAAAGTGGCCGGCGACAAAGAGTTATACAATATAGAGGTGCTTTTCTTTTGACTGGGGTCTATGGATAAGGGTATCTATCAAAGTTTCAGGAGGACAATTCAGGAAGTAAGTTAAGAGTCTTTTGACAAAATATCCAATTTGGAAAAAACAGAAGAGGTGAGAGTCTGGTAAGTTATATTTATCTAATTTATCAAAAAAAATCTTTTGTAATGAATACAGGGTTGTGTTTTTCTCTATATATGAGGCTAATTTTGAAGTTCAGACATCTACCAACCTGTTGACAACCAATTACCAATTATCAATAACTTTGAACCTTGATCTGATTTAAACAGGTGAGTGATAGAAACATTTTTCTGTCCGAATAGTCATTGATAGGAAAATTTGCTATAAAGAGTTTATTTGACACAATCGGTAAATATATTTATTTTTCCTGTAAAGTCGGACATGGAGGTCTATGAGAACTGACTGGCCTTTGGATGGAAGTAGTTGGAGGAACTTCAGAGTAATGTAACTTAAACATCTTAAATACTTGCCAACACAGGATGGAAAACAAGTATGATGATTTTTTCTTTTTTCTTTTTGGCATTTCAAGTGCAAGAACAGTTCTCACAATCTCAAGCTAAAACAATTTGTTCATCTCCTATTTCTTTGCAGCTAGTGGACGTCCCAGGGTCTGGTTGCCTAGGTAACCCTCTTGCATATTTCTCACCTGAAATCTTTTAAGAGAAAGAAATAAAGCATAAACATATTGCTAGATTATAAACAGAGGTAGCTCTTCTTGCCATCATTTCTTTCTAGCTTTAAGCCAAGCTCGATATCAGCACGGTGAATTTGATGGCAAGAACCAAATTCATGGACAAGGTTTTTTCTTTGCAGTAAATGTTTGAGGAACTCTGTTTTTGCATTATATGTCATCAACGCATCAGTCACTCCCATTGGTTGTCACCTTAAAGTTGAGACTAGTTCAGCTCGGTACCTGCCCACAGGGTTGTTACAACTGAATGTCATTAACATTTATGGTCTCATTGGTGCTAGACTCTCCCCGCGTGCTCCTCTGTAACATTATCTGCATCAAAATCTAAAGTCACTTGTTTGTCTGCCTCTTACACGAACGAGTAAACAGATTTTCGAGATATTCCCTAAAATAACAAACCCGATAAATAAACCAAACCTCTGTGATTATGTGAAATGACCTCAGACGAAGGAAAGACGTGTTTTAACTGAACCATTTAGTTGCTTCCTCAAGCCCAGATTTCTGATCTGTAAATAAAGAAGATGCACTTAAAACTGAAATTAAAAAAAAAGAGAGAGAGAGAGAATGGCCGAGATCAGAAGGGCGATGACTGAGTTTTGTTGCTGGACGCTTTAATCTGAATGCACTATGTTTGCATGCAGCTGTAATATTCAAGCTCATTATGGTGAGTGTGTGTAGCAGGCTGTAGATATTCAACAGGAAGGCCTTTCGATAACAATCAGACCCGTCTGTGACTGTAACACCCTTCGCCCCGAAGGTACTTTCTGTGGCACCCAAACACAGCAGACCCGTCTTCTCCGGTTCTTTTAAATACAGTTTAGACACGATCATGTTCTGGCTTTTGGGCAGCGACTCTGGAATGTAAACTACCCACAATCCACGTACAGAAGACCTCATAACAAGTGCGTCATGGTCAGAGAAGGCCTCATAAAATACAGTTAAGTCTCAGCTTTGACATGTAAAACTCTGGAATTCAACCAGCTGTCATTGTTATATATGTTTGTATTTGTTTTAAAAAGTTGTGTTTGAGGTCATTGGTTTGAGGCGGATGTGTTCCCTCTGTTAATAAGAAGACGCTGCGTGACATACTAACGAGTGAAGCCACCGAGCCGAAGAGTTTTCGTGGCACATTATGCGCCCTCTGCTTTTTGAATTTTTGGTCTAAAACCTGGAAAACCACTTTGTTCCGACAATCAGACCTCAGTTTGCCATTTAAGCAGCGAGAGGCGATGAGTCAACAGTACAAGTGGAATTAAAGTTTCAGCAAATGATTGTCGACCATAACCTGTGATGTGATGGTCTACGTGCAGCAAAGTTGGAGGAAACAGGAGAGCGTGCCTTGTAACAGGAGCTCAGCAAGTGTGCGGTGGAGCACGAATATATTATTCTCAAAAAATCTTTTCAAACTACTGCAGAGAAAAATCAAGCACACATAGTTTCCCTTATAAGTGTTTTTAAAATATGTAACTCCATCTGTCACCATTGAGACTGACCTCATCCGGACGACATGGAACAATGAGGTTTGTTTAGCGATGCTAAAAAAAAAAAAAAGCTCACCTCTTTGGCCCAGACATCAACAACCACTCACTGGACTGGCATTACACTCATTCCAGTCATGCATGGTGCCCTGAATCATACGGACTGTAGCGATATCCTGACGTTTTTTTTTTTTCATGCCACCTTGGCTTTTGTGTTTCAGACTGAAATATCATGGGAGCTGTTGGATGGATTGCTATTCATACCCTAGAAACCCCTAGATATTTCCACCCAGCTTCAACAATGTGAAAAAAAAAAAAAATTGTCTTATAAGTAAGGAATCCTGCTCACTGAGGTCCAACTTCAGGAATTAATGAACAACATGAAGTTTCAGACTTGTCCAGTGGGCAGCATTAAGGTTTTACTGTCTAAATGTAATTCTATGGTATAACCTTTTTCCTGGTATTGATGCCTCCCAGTGAGGACGTCTGGGTTCGAGTCCAGTTCGGGCCTTTCTGGGTGGAGTTTGCATGTTCTCCCTGTGTCTGCGTGGGTTTTCTCTGGGTACTCCGGTTTACGGTTTAATTGTCCCTGGGTGTGAGTGGGAGTGTGAGTGTGAGTGTGAAAGGTTGTTTGTCTCTGTCTTGGCCCGGTGATAGACTGGCAACCTGTTCAGGGTGTGCTCTCACCCAATAGGCTCCAGCAACCCCTGTGACCCTAGTGAGGATAAGCGGTAGTAGAAGATGAGATAAGATGCGATTTTTCTTCTCATGCACTGAATCAGACCAGTCAGAGTGACCTCTTGCCTCCCTTCCTTCCTCTGGTGTTTAAAGGATGAAGCACTAAAGTATCACCTAGGTGTACTGCCATATCTTACCTGGCTGAGCGGGTGTCCCATGAACTATAGTCCTCACCACGTAGCAGCATGATATCTCCTCTTGCTCTCCTGTTAGATTCCATCTGTCTCCAGTGAAAACTATGCAAGAGAGGCACAATAACAAAAGAGACATTAGAGCCAGTTACACCAATTTTCCACCCAGACCATGATATAAAACAATTTATCTGCAACCCTGCTAAACATCTGCATATTAGCTAGCACTGGATTGGTTAGCAGTTAGCTAAAACACATCTGGGACTAATTAGAGCCTTAAGAATTAAATATTAGTTTAATTTTCGCTCTCAGTGGGGCTCATCGTAACAAATATCAGATGCTCATCTAATTAACATTGCACTCTGTATAATTTTAATATATCTCTGGAAACAACAACTGGACGTTTTCAGGAAAGTGACCTCATTTAATCTGTCTTCTTCTTTTCTTTAACAATTAACAGTGTTTTTTTTTGTTTTTTTTTACTATGTCCTGCAGCCCACTCTTCAGTGCAGTTAGACCTTGTAGTGTAGGTAAATCTCCCAGAGCATCAATCACCGGACTCCAGTCCAAACACATGTTCGACGCACATTCTCCTGTTCCCTCTCCTGCTCCACAGATCCGAGGCATGGCTCTCATCTAATGGACAATAACAAGGTAGTTAAGAGCAGCAGGACCTAGTTCAGTCCTTCTCAGAGACACTAAATCAATCCGTACCACATAAACATTGGGCTTTTACGCTACTTGCTCATCCTGAAACCTGAGTTTGGAGAGGAACATCTCTAATTTATTACGATCCAGTGACGAACGTTATTTTACCTGGATGTAATACAGCGCTCTCTGGAACAGAAAGATCTTTTCCCTTCCTCACATTATCATTTTTCCTCTGTCCATGAAACATAAATATTACTTTGTGGAAATGAGAGGAATGTATTTACACAAACAGAAAGGCATTTAAACCAGACAAAAAAAAAAATCCTATTTAACCAATATGATTAGACTTTTTTAAAGAACTTCTGTGATTATATGTTTGTTTGTCTTCATAGCACGTTGTTAAAGTTGTGAAAGGACTGTGGTTTGCTTTACTGACACAGACTCGATACATGAGACATGATCTGTTTGCTTAATTAGCTTTTAACCTAAACCACAGTATTTAACAAAACCTAACCCCAAAATGTTAAATTGCTTTCAAGATCTGTCTCCGGAGTCAAAGACTTTCATTATTAACACCCACTATCCACTAAAAGCTCCTCCCATTATCTCTGTCCAGTACAAAAACATAGCACCTTATATACACGAAGAGACATTAAATAAATACCACTGAATAATCGAAGCAGTGGTTATGATTCTTCTCATACAACGAGGAAAAACAACATAGTATATTAATGTGATGTCTTATTTATATGAAATGTACTGCAGCAATTTAAAAATAGGATTAAACTGTGTTAACATTAGTAAAAATAACAAAGGGATATGACAGTGTACAGGCCGTGTCCCTGGATTTGTGGACCAGTAAACAGGGGGGTCCTACAGGCTCAACTTCATTTTGTCAATATTAGTTTAAGGGGTGAGACACTGTTGCATGAACCAATAACGGTAGATATTACAATTTGAGATATTAAAGGACATGAAACAACACCTGCATTCATTTGGAGGTCTCAAATTGTAGAAATATATTAAATTAAGATGCAGGTGCACCCATCGGTATAAGACATTTATGAATGTGCCAGTATGAAAACTCTGATAGATTTTATTTGGCTTTTGAGGGCACAAACTTATTAAAGAAACCTGCGTAACGCAATGGATGATCTGCATCATGGGAACTGCAGCATCATTTCTGCACTGTAAATATGTGTCTTTTTAAACTCTACCAGTCCATCTGACTTTTAGGAGGCGAAGTGTTAAATTGTGGGACAACTCCTTTCAGTCCTTTGTAATTTTATTAAATGATATTAAAATATTGAACCTAAATTATTTCACTGGCCCATTCAGAGGATGAGAGTGGGCTGTTTCAGCAGAGGCCTCCGTGAGTCAAGCCCCAGAAAGTATTAAAAAGCTTGAAATTCATGTACGCTACAATTTAATACTAATTGTAAACTAGTTCTCTTTGTCTTTAGACATATGGTTATTATTGCCTACCTTTTAATTAATTCACATAGTTAATGACTGGCTTGTTTAATAAATAGAAAAAAATTGTACCTATTCTATGTCGATCATGTCCTAATACTTTGAAACATTCACAGTAATGCATTTAATTAAATTTATTATGACTACGAAGATATTTACAGACACATCTTTATGTCTGAGATCCTCTCCAAAGTGGAGTAGTGGACACCAGTAAACGCAGATTGATTTGAATCAATTGTTTGTTTCTTTCTTCTACAGGTAAAGTCACACATAAACCACAAGAGCAGGTGTAAGCATCAATAGTTTCTTAAATATTCATGTGCACGGGTAATATCTGAACTATTCTTTTAACACCCTTCCTCAGATTATCCCCCCCTCTTGCACGTCTGATTCTGCACATGCATAATGGAAGCACAAACACACATTTACTATTTTCTAAAACGAATGGAAAGCCACCCTGTATACTTTTACAGGCAGAGGCCACCTCTTGTGAAAACTGCATATTTACCATATTTCACAGTAGCTGCAACCAATGCGTGTCACAATGAGGCCGCAGTTGCTAAAATCAATATTTTCAAAGGGGCAGAATTGTCTTCGCAAATAGCTTTAAATTGTCACTCATTACGAGTGAAACGCGGCAACCATTTACCAAAGGGGAAACTGTGGTCGCAATTTAGGGCTGGAGGCATTCGGCAGAAGTAAGAGTGCAGACGCAGTGAGCAGAACTAATTTCATCAAATATTAAACTTGGTTAGGAGACGCGGCTGAGCAGCGCAGGGCTGCGGTGAGATTTCTCTAACGTCCGAGAGGAGAACAGGAGGATCATGGGACATTTTGAACAGGAAGCACACTTGTTTAGTGGCCTTTTTGTAAGGTTGATGAATTAATACAATGCGTAGCTTTTGAGAGCAGAAGTACGTTCAACAGATCTCCTCTGATAAAATACGATGGGAATTAATAGTGAAGGTTACAGTTGATATTGTTACGTGTCAGTTGAATGTGAGTTTCTGTCACTGAGTGTAAGCATCTAAATGTGAGTAAAGAAAAGTTAATCATTTCACAGCGTAACAATTCAAAATGAAAGGCCCTGCTAAATGTCTTGAATGGAAAGTCCAAAAATAAAACAATGCTCCACGCATTCAATAAAACCTACAGTTGTATTTATTATCACTGAATCAGTATCACCCACAGTCTGCTCTTTTGTTTTATAAGTTGTAAAAGGTTCATATCCTGTTAATTTAAAACATACTGAAAAAAACATTAGGTGTAATACACTTCAGTGTTTTCATGGAAAAAAACACAAACTACATTTAAACCAACTCCATTTGAAAATGAACAAGTTAGTTATTAATAATTAATTTAAATGTAAATATAAAACAGGTAATCTACTTTACTGGTCAGGTGTACTCACACAACTTGCTTTCTGCTTTTAATCCATCCACCCGTATAAACAGAAAATAAAGAGCGCTATAGGGACAGGCAGCCACACGAGGCACCTGCAGAGCAGGTTTAGAGGTTAGGTGCCTTGCTCAAGGGTGATTAAGCAATGGATGAAGAGGGGATTCAAACCAGTGACCCTTCAGTCCCAAGTTCACTTCTGTAAGCGCTGGTCCATGGATTAGATTATTTATTCATTGATGAAAGAGTTTCCTGAATTTGTGCATTCGTTGGTGACATCCTGAGAAAAACTTCCCGCAGAAGCCAAGACGCTATTATAACATTCTCTTTATGACATCACTATTACTAGTTATTTTTGGTGAGTTTCCTAAATATCTCAATGATTTAAGTGAAGTATAAGACGACTGGCGTGACAGTTGCACAGAAAGTCTTGATGGATCTTAAGAAAATCCACCTCACTCCTGGAAAGTGGCGTCTGTTACAGCCTGTACGTCATCACTGTCCTCGCTGTAAAGCGAATGGGTTTTATTTGGGGAAAGTGGGGATTCTGTACATCAGGTGGACATTTTTAGGCTAAAGCAGGTGCTGTGTTGAAAGGTGGGGGCTGTGGTGGGGGAACTGAATCAGACAGAATGTGTTTTGCGAGTGGGGGGGGGGTAGAGTAAAGTGCATTACCCGCAGGCGTCCAATAGGTTGGCACTATCCCATCGCCCTCCATCGCCTCCACTCTGCTCCTCCGGCTGAGGCGTACTTAGCACCATTCATAATGCATGGTCACCACCCCCCCAACGCACGAGCCTGTCATGGCTTGTTCCCCTCGACAACTCAGCCCAACTCTGCTTTTGCCCCTAAGAAGATGTGAACGGTTGCATAATTCAGATGCCGCCCGCTGTTTCCAGGGCTCATCTCTTATCAAAAATGTAACAGACTGAGTTTCTGGGGGAGTTTTATCTAAAGGGGGCATTGGAAGATGTTCTAGTTGAGACAATGGACGCAGGCGTGGGACACAACTTCTCCAACTCTGTTAGTGCAACTTTTGTGAAACTCGGTGATGTAAGTGACCTTTATGACTACCCATGCATATACAAGTCATAAATTCTTGACAGCGGATGAGGAGCGGAGACGTATTTAAAACAAAAACTGTTTTTATTTTAAAAAGCAAAGAAACTATGTAAATTCTAATCTGAATCAAATGAACTGGTCAAATATTTGCAGTCTTTTCACTTGTTTTATGAAGTAACATTTAAAGTCTTTGGGGAACTAAACTTTCTCTATGAGATGCCTTTGAATGTCTAAGTCATGTGTTCCAGACCATGTGTGTTCGGAAGGGGGATCAAAGTCTGAGGTATCTAAATCTGAATATTGTTTCAATGGAGTTGATAAAGAGAAACAAAAGGGGCCATTGATGGTAACCCACGCAGCCGGTGTGACCATCTGCAGCCTGGCAGGTCAAGGTGACCGAGGTCATGAAGAGAAGAAAGATATTTAAGAGAGGGGCAGAGCACCTGCTGAAAATACCTGACTTTGCTCTGTTAAAGAAAAGAGTCAACATGGGCCGTATGTGTCTTTTGTTCTACGCAACGTCAGCATAGAAAATTCAATTAAAAATACTAATTGAAGATAATTATTTACTCAAAAACAATCAAATAGATATTTTGCTACGATAAATTCATAAGATACTGGATGAGAAAATAAACTGACGTAATACTGACCAGTGATGAGCGCAGCACACAGAGAGATGATGTCAGTCCTTGTTAGGAAAACCTACAATGACAAATACCACCAATCAGCCATAGCATTACGACCACCTGCCTTATATTGCATAGGTCCTCCTTTTTCCCACCAAAACAGTCTTGAGCTCTTGTGACCTGGCTTGAACTCCACTAGTCCTCTGAAAGTGTGCTTTCAACATCCAGATCCTTTAAGACCTGCAGGTCGCGAGGTGGGGTGTCCATGAATCTGTTCACGCAGCACACTCCACAGATGTTTTAAACACAGCCTGGACTGACATCTGGGGAATTTAGAGGACAAGTCAATACTTTGAACTTGGAACTTTTAATTACTGATAACGTTTCAAGCCACCGCTCTTTATCGGGTCAACTCAACTAAATTTCATCAAATTGGGGCCGTGCAGTGAGCGACTTTTCTTTTACTTTTTCCAGTTTGCCTTTTTTACATTTTTTGGAGATTTAGAGATGTTCTGACCCACTCCCATCCTTGCCCATGTCACTCAGAGTTACTTAGATCCTTCCTACCTTCTCCTGCTTCTAAGACATCAACTTTGCTGCCATATATATCCCCACAGGCACAGTGACAATGGGACAAACAGCATTATTCTCCTCCTCTGTCAGTGGTCATAATGTTATGGCGTATATATATATATATATGTATATATATCTTCCACAATGCACGAGAAGTAAATTATTAAGTTGATGTTAATAATAGAAAATGCGTTCTAGGCTGTGTTGTTTGTAGCTGGGGATGTGGGGGAACATGCGATGCACAGAGAAAAGAAGGCGTGAGCAGTTACACATCATGCTTGGCTTATTTCCTGCAGACACCAAAAAGATTTAATGTAGATGTAAGCGCCGCTGTTCTGCTTTTAACTGAGCTCATTCACTGTGAGCACACTGGGTCTGCTGTGGCTCTCGCAGAGCATGCTACAGCACACTGTATATGGCATGTGAGCAACGGCACGCTGGTTTCATGGTGGGTGATTTTACATAATCTAACCAATCTCAACAGCATGAATGACGTAAGCTCTTTCTTTTCCCCTTGTAGCCTTGTTTTTGGCCGGTTGTTGCATCAAATATGTTGACACGCTGTTCATTTTCCTCCTCATTATCACAGTTAGGACCTACTGTTTACATGGGGAATGTGGTTTCTGATCACGTGTGCATGTGTGTCTTCTTTAAACTACACATTCGTCCTCATCCCTTAATTTCTGCCTTTACCACATTCCTGTAACTGGCTTCCTATTCTCATCGCATTTCATTATTTTTTCTAATTAATATCAGACAGAGTTTTCAATACACCTGCCATTATTCCAGTTTCTCAAAGGTCAATGCGATTTAACGTCCCCCTGACCATAACCAAGATGCAAAAGTCCTGTTATTGTGTTTGGCATGCGGATAACAGAAGGTACATTCATGCTTGTGACACATTATACTGCACGTGTGTTGTTTTAGGGACCGTTTTCTCCAGGCGTGACTGTTTGTTCTGATCGGGAATATGTGCGGGAAGAAGTTTGTCAAAGTGGATTAAGAGCCTGACTGTGAGCCTCGCCACACAACATGAGTTCATCCATATTAGGTAAGCAGAGACATTAAGCAGTGGCTATCGCTGGAAGCAGAAATAGACCCCAGCAGATGTGCAAGAGCATTTAACTGTGGTGAAAACAAAAAGTTACCATGATGACAACAGCCCACCTAAACAGGGAACGGTTTTGAATAAATATGCACCGACAATCATAATAAACTGCTTCTGTGTTGTTTGTTATACACTATAAATGATTATAGCTGCGGGATGAGCTTTTGTGGTTTTCAGAAAGTACAAACTCAGATCAGTCACAACATTATGACCACTGACATTATGTTGTTATTGGGGAGGGATATATTACAATAGAATAGAATAGAATAGAATAGAATAGAATAGAATGCCCTTTTATGCATGTGACGACACAACAAGCAAAGTTTCCATGGTTACGGAGTGGCAAAAAGTGACAGTTAGCCGCATTAGTTTGAATCACAGGCCTTAATAGCGTCTAAACTGTAAAATTAATTTACAAAATAGGGAATAGCTGTTGTGTGATTGACTGCACCAACAGATCTGAAAAGCAGTCGGATTTTGTGTCAGGTAATATTAATTTATGCTTTTTTTTTTTTTTTTTTTTTTTAATGTCATACCTGTAGTTACTACTTAAGTTACGTTATGGAAGGCGGTCAGATAAGTTCGTGGGTGTTGTTGATTTGCCATAGTTACAGTAACTATTTCAGCTTCAACATTAAATAACAATAAACAGAATATTTGCGATCACTCCTCGTCACCTTTTAACGTCTAGTATTGTATGGCCAACGTTACTTCTCAGTAAACCTATTAGCGCTAGCATCTTTCATTTAGCTACATTTATCATAACTTAAATGAACTAAAACTAACTTAAACGGAGGCTAGTCCACTTTTCCAAGTCGATACCTGTTCGTATGGATCTTTGTCGAGTCCAACTGTCCTTAATTTGATCTGATAATCCACATTTTTTCGCTGTATTTAATGCTACATTTCACTGTTATTGCCACTCAGGGGGGCGTGGCCCCACCTGACAGTGACGCCAATGCACGCCTTCTATTCTGATTATACATTGTATAACGAGATTGGAGAGCTTTACAAGAGATTTGGAAGAGATTGTTAAAATAGTTAATACTGAGAAGTATTGAAAATATACAAAAATTATAAAAATATATTTTTATAGCAGTGGCGGTAAAATGTAAAACGTGTATTGCACAAGGTTAGAAACAGAATGAAACGAACAGGAGCATCAGATAGAAGTCTGTTTTTACAAACCTATATTGACGGATTTGCGGCATGTGAGAGTTCAGGGTGGTGAAATTTAAATTTAGGGAAAATGGGAAAGTGGAAGGATTTGAGCGACTTTCACAAAGTTGTGATGGCTGAGGACTAAATCAGAGCATCCGCCAAAACTCCAGCTCTTGTGAGGTGTACCCAGTCAGCAGAGGTCATTATCTATCAAAAGTCTGAGGAAGAAAAAGCAATGAACCGGCCACAGGGTCACAAGGCTCAGTGATGCACGTGGGGAGTGACATGCACACACACAGTGCATCACAGTTTGTTTTGTATTAGGTGGCATAGCTGCACATCAGTCCGTGTCCCCATTGCTGACCCTTGTCCGGCGCCAACAATGAGCACGTGAGCTTCAGAACTGGACTTCAGGATCTGCTGCCAACATCTTGGTGCCCCAGATACCAACAGTAGCCCTTCACAGACCTAGAGGAGTCTCAGAGGGTCAGGGTTGTTTTGGCAGCAAAAGTAAACGCCTACGCAATATTCAGCAGGCGGTCAAAATGTTATGGCTGATCCGTGTGTATCATCTTAGCTTATTAACTTGATCCCACGTTATGATCACAAAGAGATATCACAGTTTGTTCTTCCTAGTGAATTAACTAACTAACAGGATAGGAATAATTAATTACTTCAGAACCATGTAAATATTTAACCCCCCTCCCCTCCTCCACTCAAAATGAATCTGACAATGTCAATACACTGTACTGTATCATGAAACCTGCTATTACATTCCAGCAGCAACAATAGCTTCATTTACCTCTCCATAATAGGTCATATCAGCGGCATGGCTTGTAATTATTGTTTACTGCAACTGGGCTCCATTTATGGTGAACCGTCTTGATCTGGTGGTGGAGCGGAGAGTCTGTAATCTGGAGGATTTGCAGGCTGCTCCAAAAATTACTGTCATGGTTGAGAAGATTATTTAATTCCTGATTCCCAGTAAGGTCAGGATTTCACACACCAGTGAGTGGCCCTGGCTTTAAAATAGGAGACTGACGTTGTGCAGCACAGTCAGACGGAGAGGGGATGTTGAATTAAGACGCTCGCTCTTTCCGTCGACGTGTGCTTTTATCGCGACTGCAGGTCTTGTTGCTGAGGAGGTTTACATATTTGCAATTCCCGGTTCCGAAGACATTTTGAAGAAGACATTTCTTTAGTGATTGGTCATTAGCAACACTTGGCACTACAGTCCTGCACGGCTACGTGTTTGCTATCGTCCATAAAAGCCAAACGAGGATTCTGTGGTTTACGAGACTGGGCGTGTTTTGATCTAATAAATCTGAGGTCCAGTTAGGTATGAATTTCTATTTACTGTTCACCTTTTTTACGCTTTGTGGCACACCTTCACCTGTAATGTGCTATTCAAACTTGCAACAAGGTACTGAAATATGTCTTCAGAACTTCTTTCAGGATGTTGTGCACTTTTTCTTACTCTTAAACTGAAGGCATCTGACAGAATAATGCCATTAGAGTGGCTATACTTTTTTACTGTGCAGAATAAATAGTTCTTATGATGCAAATTTACTTATGCTAAAATCCGGCCTGAGGCTCAAGTAGCAGTGAGAGACAATGGTTAAATACCTGGTGATTTAAGGGTTAATGTGCTGGTGTCTTCCCACGACTCGTCTTTTGTTTCACGCTCCACGTTTCCTGTTATCTCTCTGCTTTCCGCTATCTAAAAATGGAATAGGAAACCACAAGAATGTATTTTAAAACACTCATTTTAGTCATTAGTTCCAATAAACCCATTTGTCTCCCATACAATAAATAAGGCAAGATAAGAAATGCAGTTAAAGCGATGAAAACAAAAATGAAGAATTACATAAACGTTAGCAATGGTAGGAACTGCAACTCCTATTTGATTATCACAGCATAAATTATGTGCAAAACATGGCCATTGGACAAACTTAAAAGAAGAAGCTGATGGCTAGATGAGACAGACACTCAAGTAGATAAATATTCACTTCACTGTTTAAGTACAACAATGAGTATCCAGTAAATAAACAGATTCAATAAGGGTATTAGCTGAGGATGAAGGCCAGCTCTTTAAGGCCGTGGCTGACCACGCTTTGAGCCTCTGCGCTCTGGGCTGTAAACCAGTGATAACGAGGCTAAAACTCTGAAGATCAGAGGCAGGATCAAGATCAAGGACTTCAAAATGGCAGCAAGTCTCATGTTATGTTTCACCTCGTGCGCTAACTGGTGTGTTTCCCCTCCGGGACCGAGGGAGAGATGGGAAGATGATTGTATTGTAGGGACACTCCCCCTTGTTCCTGTCTGCTTCAGCCCCTCGTACTCCCCCATTTCACTCTTCCTCCTCTATATCTCCTCCTCCTGCTGGTCCTCCTTTCGGCGCTAGCAGGATAACATACCGCCTGCCTCTTGTTTGGATAAGTTAATGCTGAGATGTCAGCCTCGATTCTGATGTATACCACCTGCCTTGGCCTCCGGCTGACCTCCTACTCCAGCTCCCACTGCAGAGACATTCCAGTGCTTTTCTCGTGCTGTGTTTACACTGAAACAGATTGCCCTTCTCTCCCTATCTGCTTCATCACAGTGGACAGTGGTGGGCCTCTCCGTGCATTAGTCGCATTAGTCTGGATTCGTCCCAATACTCGATAGGTTTCAGGGTTCCTCGAGAGGCTGCTGGAAATTAAATTCTTACACTATCCTAATTTTACCAGATCCCCGGATATTTCTGTTTTTAGGCTGGAGAGGGGAGGCCTGCAAGCGCCTCCAAGTCATTCAGATGCCAAAATCCTCCCACTCAACACTGCGAGGACTCATGTGAACACCATGACCTCACTACGTCTGCCATTTAAATAAATTAGCGCTGCTGATTTACATTTTAAGTCCATATATGATCCTGACCGAAAGGCTGACGTCAAGGGGAGCCTTTATCTCAGACGTGACTCAAATAGATCAAACTTTAATAGGCCGACATCACTGACAGGCCCCTCTAACAGAAAGTTTGCAAGGACACGTGTTTTGTGTGTGTGTGTTTGTTTTTCACCATTGGTTTATGTAAAGACACACACTGCCACCAGCAGTTGGCTTCATTTGAACATGTTGTTACAGCAGCCTCTGCTGGCTCAGCCTCCTGCACTTAACCAACACATACGGCTTTGACGAGGTTTATCGAAACGCCTAAAGGACGAGGACAAATAGGAAATGACAAGCCGACAACAATGAGGATCAAATATCACACCAAAAACAACCAAAACACTAAACTTATACATTAATAGACGTAAAGTCATGAATTTATGTGATTTATGTTCTTCTATGAATATGGGAATTTCACATTTAATTCCAAAAAGAGAGGTTTTTAAAATAATATGTAAACCTCATAAACTTACCTTCAGCTCAAATTTCACGCTTTCAGACGGTGATTTTTAAACATTTCTTTTGCCGTTTCCAATTATGACACAACATCAATACACTAATGTGAGCCTCTTCCATATTTCCTAATATGTTATAGTTTGTAAGAATTATTTTACACATGGACACTCATGAGATTTACCCCTGGGAGGGTTGTTGACTTGTGAATTTAGTTTTCCTGTGCTCAGTTTATAGCGAGCTAGATTAGCATGATGCTATCAGCTAACATACAGCCCTCATTATCAATAACAACGAACATCAAGTATCACAACAAAAGCAACCACAATACAAAATTATGTTCACTGATTCTCTAATATTTGCCATGGGTTTAGCTTTCATGCTTTAATGCAGCTCTGTGCTTCTGCAGCTTTTACTGACACGGCCCTCCTGCAGAAATCACAACCAATAAATCAATCAACAATCCATATGTCCCTCCTAGTGTGGCTCTGTGCCCTCCAGTATGACAACCAGTGACATAGTTGATGCTAGGGGGGTCACATATCAACCAGTTAGCATTCGTAGCTTCACTGATGGCTGATGTAAAAGACTGCAACAATCGTGTAAAACTGAGTGAGACGTGTCTTCTGAATAGGCTTCACTCAATAAATGATATCTGGTCTGTCAATACAATAACACAATACACAATTTTTAAAAGTGTAGATGTATCAGAAGAACTGATTTCTTTTCTTTTTTTTTTATCCCAAACATTATCTGGATAGAGACTCCACAGGTCCAGTTGCCTTTTCTTTAGTGTTTTTGAATATCCCTAACATTAACAACAGCTGGTTTCAGTCCAGTCAGGGCCACCAACATAGTGTGTAACTGGGCGCCCATTACTAACGATACATCAATAAAACACACCAAGATGCTGTCACATTCACCACCTGCTGTCTGACCCAACAAACGGCGTTTAAATCTCCAACATTCCTGAATATGTCATAAAAAAAAGAAAAGACAACACATCTAATCCTTTGGGAAACTATATGGTTGTGTACAAACTATTACTTATATTAAAGTCTCTACAATGTTTGTGTCTGTATGTCTCTACAATGTATGTGTAGGAGTTTCTGTTCAGTATCTCACTCATCGGATGTCTTTTAATCAGATTATGATTTTGCCAGCTGTGCACTATTTGGAGAGAAACCACTATAGTTATGGATCCAAACTGTTAAATGTAGATGTATTTCTATTCTAGGAGTCACATAATGGAATGGTCTCGATGACAAATTGATATTGTGTAGCTCACTGATGACTTTCAGAAAAGCCTTAAGATGTTAAATAGTTAAGGAGTTAAGGATAATGAAAGTATGCAACAGTTGAGTGTCATTTTTTTTTTTTTGTTCTTTTAATTTCTTATGTAATGCTGATGTATAGGGTTGCCTAATGTTCTGTACGATTATGTCATGATATATTTTTTTTTATTTTACTATTAGTTGGATTTGCAAACAGATCCTTGTTTCTTGTTTGTGTTACGTGCAACCAAAAATAAACCATCATCATCACGTCACACAAAATCTTATCTTTACGAGTGTTATAATGTTCAGTTTGTGTCAAAGCAGCATCAGAAAGGTGTTAGTTCAACTGCACGATCATTTTGGAGGGAGATGTCTGTGGTGCTGTTAAACTGTGTTGAATTACACACAATAGTTTGTTGTGTAGCGTTGCGGTTTTGTGTCAACACATGATACAATTCAATAGTAGTACAATCCACAGCCTCTACAGTTGAATCAACAGCTCACCAAGTTATTTCAAACAAATGCTGAATACCATAACCTTCATCAAGATGAGATTAAGTGCAGGACTGCTACAATCTAGTGTAACTAATGAACTGTCGAGCGAATATGTTTACAACGTGAACATTATCGCCATCAAGTGGTAAGTAAAGCACAATGACTGGGAATCAGACCCGAGCCCTGATCATTGTTTCCTTTTCTTTCTGGGAAAATGTTAATGTTATGACTCACTCACTCTCTCAATCTAAATGTGGAATCGGTGTGTAATCAGACCAAAATTGCTTACATGCCCAGAAACTGCCTCATTTTGATATCTATATATAGAAAAAGGGTTGTATCTCATTGTCCACTTAACCTTGAGAGGAAATAATCATCACCTGTGTCTGAAAATTACATTACAGGTAATTGATTCGAACAAACCTCAGGCTGACAGTAGCATTTATCACAAGAAGACGTCTTCCCAATTGAACCTTTCCATTATTTTATAAATGTTTCATCAAACTGTGCTAATAAAAAACAATTGTGCCCTGTTGCTTTCAGACTGTAAACATTCACAAGAGTAATGGCGCCATCAAGTGGAAAAACATACATATTATAAAAATGGTAAAGCATTAGAAGTACATGCTTGATGAGATTGTATTTTATGATGCTTTCAAGATAATTTTTTTATTGTATCATCCTTTGACAGCTTTTGTAAATAAAAATGCATTAAAATGTGACATAAAGTAGGAAACCAACACATCCATTAGTTTCCAAATGTTTAATGTAAAAGACAAAACAATACAGGGTTTGGTGACACACGGGGGAAAAGTTACTAATTTGCTCATTTGTCCTTCTCCTTCTGCTCCTTGTCTTTTTTGTCTTTTTCAGCCTTGGCCTCTTCAGCCTCGTGTTTCTTGATGAGTTCTTCTACTTCCTTCTGTTTCAGCACCTTGATTTTGGTCTTCCCATCTTCTCGTGTCAGAGTGGCAATTTCAACTGAAACAATGAGTGTGATACAGTTTATTGTGTTACTTTAAACGGAAATCAAGAGTGAAGAAAACCTGTCCATTTATTACTAAGTAACTGCTATAGTAGATACTAATTTGACTGCTGAGTCATACTTGCTGCAGAAGCAATCATTTTAATTAAATATATTACATTAGACACAACAAGAATGACTTTCTGAAGCTCACCTTTCTCTGCTGAGAGCTTGCTGACATCCATCGTTTTGTTGAGGACTTTGACGGCCAAAGCCAGAGCAGAGGACAGCGTCATCTCTCCCTCTTTGTAGTCCTGCTTCAGCATGGACACTGCAGCCTGAGGGCAACAAGTCAACATATACATATACATCACCATACACGGAGGGAGTACAGCAATACATTTTGCGTCACCGCTATCATTTTGAATATTCTCTACAAACTATGGTAAATCAGGGAAAAACCACACATGCTATTCACAATCTGGCTGACAACAATTCAGACTTACAGCGCTGTTGTTGCCAATGCAGGTTGCCTTCCAGCCTCCGTAGTTGCCGCTGGGGTCACTCTGGTACAACTGGAAGCCGTAGTGTTTGTCCCAACCCATGTACAGCAGAGAAACACCAAACGGCCTCTTACCTGCCAAGAGAACACAAACAGCTATTACTGAAAATTCATTTATCTTTTCTTAGAAAGAGATGACGACATAGCTGATAAAGAATCTAGATTATTAAAAAGGAAGGGATACGAGCAATAAAGGTAGACAAGGAGACTGCTGTGCGTCTTACCTCCAAACTGTGTGTAGGCTTGTTTAATGTCACACAGTGCAGTGACCAGCTGCTCGCAGGGAATTGGCTCCTGGTATTGCAATAAATACCTGAAGACAAATTAAACTGGTCAGTGGTCTGTAGTGGGTGTGATTAACAGGTAAAATCATTATACAATTTGCAATTTATAAATTGCAAACCTTTATAAATATTACAATTTGTTTTATATTAGTTTGTTATTTTATATTGTTATTTTGACAACTTAATTTTAGCCAGTGGGCTAAGCTAAATAACAGAAACTGTAGAAGATGTGTAATTCAAAACAGCACCGCAAATTACATCCTCCTAAATGATCATACAGTTGAATTAACACCTTTCAAGTGAATGCATTTTTTAGGTTTTCCAGTAATTTTAGGTTTGAAAAATATATTCTGTGTGTAAATATGTTGAAAACTAAAACCACTAAATTTTTTCTGACAGCTCAAATATTGTAATGGTCAGCACATTTCCCTTTGAAACTCACCTCTGTGCAATTAACCGCAGCTCATTTGTCAAAACATTAGCATCTGACGTGATCCCAGCAACACTGCAGGCCATGTCTCTGAAAACATGATCACGTGAACATGAGACCACAAACTGTAACAAATACACAACTAATTACAAGTAGAGGACGCTGAAGCATCTCTCTGTTGTGGAGTTCACTCACTCATTGAGCTTGTAGATCTTCTCAGAGAAGAAAACCTCATCAAGCAGTTTGTGGATGTTGCGTCTCTCTGCTGCCAGCAGCACACCATCCTTTGCTAGAATCCCCAGACATGTTCCAGCGTGACCGATCGCTTCCATTGCATATTCCACCTGATACAGGCGCCCTGTAAGTAAGAATCAAAAAAATGAAAGTTAAAACATTCTTGGCTAAAAACTGTGAGAATCCCATAATATGCTTTATATTTAAGGGAGGAGGGTAAAAGTTTCTTTTATTTCACAGATACTCTTGACAGATGGAACTTTCCTCAGGCTAAAGACACTAAATATGCCAGGCTGATTTCTGGAGAAAGTGTACACTGTGGAAAAAAAGGACACTTGCCTTCAGGTGAAAATATGGTTGTCCTGGAGTCATATCGGCGAGACTAAAACAACAAAAAACAACACGTTATGGTGACTAAACAGAAATCATAAAAAACACAAAATCTTGCATATTTTGTAAAGACGATAACGGCAACTAACCATTTTCTCAAGTCTCTGGAAATATCCTGAAAAACATAAAACGGCAGGAGAAATAAGCAAGGGGAAACCAGAGGAAACAACAATGACAATAAAAGCGCGTCAGTCTATTTGTATTGATAATACTGATAAAATCTGTTCGGATTTCATAGACTAATTACGTATACATCTTATGTACTTAAATTATGCAAGCGTTAACTGTAAGGCACGTCTCAGATAATGATTTCTGACACAAATGGTACTTTGATAAGCCACTGACAGCTAGCTAGCCAAGTGCTGCAACAGAATGAATCTGCAATATCTCATCGTGCTAGGTTGTTAGCATGCTAGTTAGTCTGTACATTTAAAAAAAAACATCCCGTGGTTAGAGCGGAACGAAAGTTATAATGTAAACCAGAGTACAACTGTAAAATACGAAAGTAAATCATCGAGTTTTAATTACGCATCGCTATTACCTTTGATGAAAGGGTTGAAGTTGGGGTACTTTAGCCAAGGCTGAAAGCTCCACTACTTACTTTCAGTTTGATGTTTCCTCGCACACACCGGTGTCCTGAGTCAGTGAAGTAACCGCTCTGCAGCGCCACCTGTCTACTGGCGGACCGATCAAATCCAACACTGTGTGTCGCAGTTCAACGAGGGAAATAGTCTTTTTTAACACGCAGCGAGTAAATTCCCTTTAAAGCTTTCTTACCTCGTGGAATAAGGTAAATATAAAGACCTCGCTGACTTACAATCCGCTAGACGTCGACAAATCGGGAGCATTCCTCTGGCCCTGGTGGCGGACGGCGGTAGTGACGCAACATAAATATCCTGCATCATGCAGTGTGAAAAAATAATAAAAGACGAAGAAGAAGTATGGCTACGCGTGATTGGCTGCTTCAGCAGCATGGCATTTGAATGGGAGCCGGAAGAGCTCTGGTAGTTAGCTCACTAGCTAGGGACTTGCTAACTCCATATTTTGGGGTCTTATGGCCACTTTATGACGCTAATTTTAATCACATCGTTTCTATCAGCTATTGACGTGATGTTTAAGCAGAAGTAAAATTAAGGACATGGCTTTATGATAAACATCTGTCTGAAGAGGTAGGTAATCGCTACGTTATTTTACGTAAGGCTAACGCTGTTTATCTCGGGGGCAAAACGGAAGCTAACTCAGGATAGCATGCGATATTAACATATCCAGAAAGTGACAGTTAGCACATTATACATTGATATTGGATTTGTATTAGCCTGATTTACTCTGATAGGTTAAATGTGTGTAATTAATTAAAACAAAATAGCTTAGTTGGTCCACAACGGCTCGGGAACACTGTGTCCTCTAACACCTTGGTCAGGTTAAAGCAGTTCCAATATTATTGAACAAAGGGCATTTCAGAAAAGGCGACATTTTTAAGTGTATTGTCACAACAGCTACACGACTTATTGCTTTTGACCATGCGGCTTGTTTCTGTACACACGCGTTGTTAGCCTTGACTTGCTAACTTACATGGCAACACCACCTTTGAACTCTCTTTCATCAATAACAAAAAAAAAATAGATAAGTTATATATTACTGAATATATTACGTATATGTTACTTAGCAAGACATATTCTGAAGGCAGTAATATTATTAATTACTAAAAAAAAAAGAAAAAAAAGCTTACTTTAGCTTAGCTATGGTTGCAATCTAAAATAATTTGCATTTTTGGCTAAAGTCAATTTATTATTTAAATTATTTAATTTAATGTGTAGTATGTTCTCATTTAACCCAGGCTGAGTTAGTTACATTTATGATGTATAAACACCTTTTTGTCCTGTAGTAATCTCTACTTCAATGTCCGTATTAGACCTTGATTATTGTATTAATGCTATTAATTCACTAGGCCGTATCTAAGGTGTCCAATTTGCTGCCTGTGCCAGAAACATATGTTATTGTCTGGTAATACATAAGTGTGTTTATTTTTCAGAAAATATTTTTGAATGTGAAGTGTATCAGTATCTAGGCTGCATGCCATTCGTCAGAAAGGTTTTCACCTTTGGTGCTGATTATCCAGATTACCTCATTGTTCTTCAGACCTTGCAGAAGTTAAACATTGATTTCATGCGCTAATTGTTTACTTACTCAAGGTTTTACAAGACAAGTGCTTAAAATAGTGGAAAATTCTACTTGAGAAGTAATGTCCTGTGATTCCTCTGGTGTACATCAGCAAAAAGTTTCTCAAATGCAAAATATCTGTAGCATTTATGGTTATCAACAAACTTTGGTGTTTTACTGACGACGCTTTTTGCTAATGCTGTCAGGCAGGAATCAGTCTGATGAGGGGGCACCTACGACTGTCAGGATGCAGCAGAAAAGAAATATCCAGATCATCGAGTGGGAAGACCTCGACAAAAGGAAGTTTTACTCCTTCGGGGTGTTCATGACGATGACCATCCGGGCCACAGTCTACCCGGCCACACTGATCCGCACTCGACTGCAAGTGCAGAGGGGGAAATCGCTCTACAGCGGCACCTTTGATGCGTTCTTCAAGATCCTGCGGGCGGAAGGCGTGAGGGGCCTGTATCGTGGCTTCATGGTCAACACCTTCACCCTCATCTCAGGCCAGGCATACATAACCACCTACGAGCTGGTGAGGAAGTACGTTTCCCAGTACTCTGAGGATAATACGGTGAAGTCCCTGGTGGCGGGCGGCTCGGCCTCCCTGGTTGCTCAGAGCATCACTGTCCCCATAGACGTCGTGTCTCAGCAGCTGATGATGCAGGGCCAAGGGCAGCACCTCACCCGCTTCCGACTCAGTTCCGCCGAGACAGTCAAGTCAAAAAAGGTGTTCGGCCAGACCAGGAACATTATGGCCCAGATTTTTGCTGTTGATGGCTTGCGGGGTTTCTACAGGGGTTACGTGGCTTCTTTACTCACTTACATCCCAAACAGTGCGGTCTGGTGGCCTTTCTACCATTTTTATGCTGGTAAGCAGCTGAAACTTGTAGTTGTGGTTCGTTCGTATATTATCTGTGTATGCTCATGTTTCCAGTTGTAATAAATAACGTCTAATCATCCACAGAACAACTCTCTAAACTGGCTCCCAGTGACTGCCCTCATCTGATCCTACAAGCCATGGCTGGACCTCTGGCTGCTGCTACTGCCTCGACTGTCACTAACCCTATGGATGTAGTCAGAGCCAGAGTACAGGTAATCATCATTTATTGTACATCTGTGTTGTACAATACCATAAGTACATTGTTCCTGAAGCTGCTGCTTCCTTAAACGAATGACAACACAGATGTGGCATGAAGCGTGAGCATTTGTCTTTCTGTGAGGTGACATCTGTCTGATAGAGACAGATCAGGCCGAATTATATATTTTTTATTGATTTATTTTTTTATGGTGATTCACAGTCCTGGTTTCCTGCAAAATGCCAAAACACTAAAACATATTTTCTTATCGGAAACAAAAAAATGTTTGCGTATGTAGCCATAACAGGATTTTCACTCACAGAAAGTTAAATAAAATTCAACAACATGCCCTGACCTTTGGTTTTTATGAAGTGTATGTCTTTGTTGTGTAGGTCGAGGGGCGTACCTCGGTCACTGAGACGTTCAGGCAGCTGATCAAAGAGGAGGGCTTCTGGGGATTGACCAAAGGACTGTCGGCGCGCATCATTTCATCCACACCCACTGCCATCGTCATGGTGGTCGGCTATGAGACACTAAAAAAACTGAGTCTGCGACCGGAGCTGGTGGATTCGAGGCACTGGTAGGAGTCACCTGGACGGGCAGTACATGGACCACACGCCATTTTATCCCTCATCCATGAATAAGAGTTGCTGTGAAAGCACTGGGTGAAAGAACAGCTGGGGAACAAGATGAAGTTTAAACACACAAACTGAGTTTAAATCTGTTTTAAACCATTCAAACTAACCTATTACTTACAAATGAATAGTTTGGCCGTTAAAGTCCATCACCAGGTTTTCAGTTTGTATGTGTTGCTGCTGAACGTGGTCTGTTTAGTGCAAAGTGTTGAATGCAGTGTTTCAGAAAATGAAAGCGACCTAATTTATTTTATATATTTGGAGCGTCTTTGCAGTGGGTTGTTGAACCTTTTTAACTGATCGCTGACAGTTATTACACTTGATAGTTTGCACAATGGTTATTGTCGTAACCCGTGTCTGTGCTACCAAAGCCCAGAAGTGTTTTGATGCTGGTTTCAGAGCAACGTCATACAACTCAAGATGGCAGAAAACAAACCTTCCCCGAGTGTTTGTTTTCCTTCTGTTTGCCAAACCGGCTTCTGTGTCCGTTCTGCAGCTCCTGTGTCTCTTAGCCTTTTAAAAAGCTGCCTTCATAGTATGAAATCTAGACAAACAGCGACTCGTGCTTTTTGTTTTTATTTGCTAAATACGCGCAGAGAAGAACTTCTGGCAGTTTTATGGTGATTTTAAATCGTCCTGTACGTGTCTGATTCCACTCATAACGTCACACGTGCTGGACAACATTTGATCGATATAGTTTCTGAGTATGCAGTCTTATTGGCATTGTAGAAAACTGGTTAATAATTGGCTGATTGTGTATTTCAATTATGCTGAACTTCCAGTTAAAACCTGTGAGGTATTCATGGCCGTAACCAGAACGAAAGCCTCTTGAGACACTATATGCTTTAAGTGCAATAATGTAAATGTTTTGTCCTTTTCAGCACAAGATGTGACTATATTCCCTGTGAGTCGTGTGAATAACATCTTAAAATAACTCCTAATTTATTTGTTTTGGGTCTTTTTTTTTTTTTTTCTTCAGGTTTTTGACAAAAAGTCAAAATGTCACTTTGTTCTTTTTATGTTTCTCTAATATGAAGAACTATTGTTGCTTTTCTATGAATGTTTTAACTTTAGGGAATCGATTTTAAGATAAAAACGAGAAATTTTTTAAAGTAATCAGGTATTGTCAGTTTGGAGAAGTGATTATATTTTTTATGTGACGTTAAAAGTTGTCGCTTCTTCTGTTGACATTTACAAATGGAGAAAGTAGGAGGAAATCGAGGGGTTTACTTGGATTGGGGAAAAATTACTGAATCTGGAAGTTTGTATAGATCAAGCCATAGCTGCTCATGTTTTCTGAGGATATATATATAGATACAGACATATATATATATTTGTCCAGGCCAAGATGTGTCCAGTTTAACTCTGGAATCTAAGTCAAAACCTGTACACCTCCTGGGAGACAAAAGATTCAATGAAAACTGCTGTAATAAGATTAACTACAGTTTTAATTTTCCCTTTTTTTTCCTTTTTTTTTTGTCTTTGCGCAGCTTCCACTGACACTAAACGTGTGACTATTGTTTGTAAGTGAGCAGCACCCTGTTGTAAAATCAGAACCCGACTGCCGCGTGTAGAAAACCTGTGGTTTCACATTTCGTTGTGTCTGTGTGTCTTTGGGTATTCGGTCAATAAAACATCACAACTCAGGCGTCTGTGTTTGACTGTTGGACGCAGATCAGTTTCTCTGTAAAGTAAGAAGAGAGTGGAAAAAAAATGTTTATTCAACTCTAATGGTGATGGTAAGAAAATGAAAACTGTGATTTAGATGCACTAAACAAAACATTATGCAGTCAGAAAAAAACACTCAATATTTATGTATAATTTCTCCTTATTTATCTACAGTTTGTTGGCTGATTCCTCCTCATTTAGCAGCATTAGACACATAAGAGAGAGTATGAAGATATTTTAATGGGGGCGACGTTTGTTGGCATTTTAATTTCAAGGACCGAAAAACCAAATCTTGAGGCATATCCGCTGCTACAGAAACTCTTTAAAACATTAGAACATTGCAGCATACACTTACCAGCCATAAGATTATGACCACAGATGAGTCAATCATCCTATCATGGCACCTGTCAGTTGGTGGGATCCATTAGGCAACATTTTGCCTACAAAGATGACGTCTTATAAGCAGAAAGAATTTGAGTGACTGACGAAGGCTGGGCCAGAGAATCGCCAAAACTACAGCTCTTGTTGGGTGTTCCTGGTCTGAAGTGTTCAGTACCGATCAAAAGTGGTCCAAGGAAGGAAAAGCATTGAACTGGGAACAGGGTTATGGGCGGCCGAAGCTGGACCATGCTGACACCTGTCCACTGCCAACGTTTATAATGGAGCATGGAGGAGCATCAGAACTCTACCATGGAGCAATAGAAGAAGATGCACCATCAGCCTGGGGAACAAGGGCACCAGGATGCACTGTGAACAGAAGGAAAGTCGGCTGAGGCAGTAGGTCACTTCTGTTGGGGTCCATGGGTCCTACCATTCATGTGAATGTTACTTGGACACGTACCTATGCAGTGTTGCAGATGATTGCATCTTTCAAGCAGGAAAACGCACCACAAGGAATAGTCAGAGACACACATTAAGTTCAAATTCTCCAGATCTCAATCCAACCGAGCATCTGTTAGATGCACTGGACAAACAAGTCTAAACTAGTCTGCAACGTGCATGACCTAAAGGATGGGCGGCTAATGTCAGCCAGATACCAACGGCACACCTTCAGATGTCTAATGGAGTCCATGCGTCTTCCGACGGGTCAGGGCTGCTTTGGCAGATCTACACAACAGTAGGAAAGTGGTCACAATGCTGTGGCTGATTGGTGTGTACAGAAAGAGGTCATCTCAAATACACTTAAACTTTCAGAAAATACATCAGTATCGTGCCTCAGGGGGTTGCGGTGCAGTTAATGCGTTTCCTTGATGTTCTTATAACTGTGGGGCGTCCATACATCTTATCGGAGGTGACGCTCTGACACCAAAGGTCATATCTCATTATGTCGGCTAGATAATGAGATGAAAGTATCTACTGAGGGAAGAACACTTTGTTTTCAGTCACTGTTTTGTAGGAGTTGACCACCAGATTTATTTCTCAATTAGTTCAACCCACATGACGTAAAGAAATAATCCAGTCTTTCATGCTTCTTTTTTTTGTGAGTAAACAATTGAATTTACAATATATTTACTTCTATTTTAAAAGGCAGATTAAACCTTTGAAGGCCAAACAGCGATTCACACAAATGCTTAAATTCTTATTAATCGAGGCGACAGATGGCAGCAGACGACGCTTTTCATGCTCCTCGCACATCCTCAAACTTCCAGTTCTGGAAACGAAGCCGACAAACAGACCTAGCGATGAATGAAACGCACAAGGAGGCCCGGTGAGGACGGCGGAGGCCTTCTTTGAGCTGACATTTCCTGGTGGGATGACAGAGTGCTCCCTGTTCTGCTCTAGACATTAATTATCAAGCCGTGTGTGGAAGGCGCTTTGTCAAAAAGATTGATGAGGGGGGCAGTCGGAGAGAGGGAACCAATCTGACTTGGCCTGGGTTAGAGGAAGGGCCTCCCGTTCTCATGGGATGTAATGGTGGTAACTTGATTGGTGGTGTGATAGTCAAAGGACTGGAAGGGGCTGTATTGAGGAGGCTGAGTTGTGTAATCGTCTTTTAAGAAAAAAAAAAGTTGCAGATGGAGGATCGGTGATGGAAAGTCTTTTCTTTGTTACGGAAATCACGGTCATTTATTTATTTCATCTTTAAGGGACGTACTTTGTTGTTCCTCTCCGTGCTTCGCCTGATATTATGTCCTCAAAGGGATCCATAAAAAGGTCTTCTAAAGTTCACTTTAAGTCAATTCAAGGCGTCAATAATCTGACACGGTGTCCAGGTATATTAGGAAAAAGGACTTTTGCACTACAAAGAGTGTAACTTTGGAAGATGCCCTCTTGATCTCACACTGCTGCAGCCTCATGAACTTTAGCATGCGTCTGTGCACAGGACGTGGATCTTGTACCTGATTTCTTCCACTGAAAACCTCTTCGGCGTTTGATTGTGTTTTATTCAGAGGCGGCACGGAAAGTAGGAACGCCTCCAGATATTATTTTTTATTTGATTTGCCCCAGTTTGCTCCCGATGATGGAGCAGAATGGAATTTCTTTTTTTACAGTGTTCAAGCTATTCAGGAATAATTCCAACATTTATTGTCCTCATTTACTTTTTACTACCAAAGAACTCAAAAGATAAAAGAAAACGAGGAAAACAAGAAAGCAGCACACTGGCTCCACTGGACCAAAAACTAAATCTGTCTCCATGAGTAATTAATTACAGTTAAGAGAAACAACTTAAACTTAATTAAATCTGCTAATTATCCAGGTTAACAGTACCAGGCTGAATTCAGATGTGAGGAGCGCATTTCCACTAAACCCTCCAGTAGATCAAACGGCTGAAGCTCCTGATGAGAAGACCTTCAAACTAAACAGAAATGTACGGTCATTACCAGATCACCCTAATCAGAACAAAGCACAGAGGACACATGTGCATGGAGGTCTCTGTAAATGTGGTGAGTTGAGGGGAGGAGAGGAGGAGGAAGAGGTCGAGGGGGTTTGGTCTGCTGTGTGGGATCATTACACACAGGGAGGAGAAAGACAGAGAGAGGGAGGGAGGGAAGGGAGGGAGGGAAGGACGGACTGAGGGAGAGAAAGAGCCTGAAGAAAGGCAGCGGAGGAGACGGACATCGGGAGGCGTCGGCTGACACACAATCAAAAACCCCAACCCGAAACAATGCCGAATTTTGGAGGCACCTGGAAAATGAAGAGCAGCGAGAATTTCGACGAGCTGCTCAAAGCTCTGGGTGAGGACAAATCTAGTCGTTCTTATGTGAAGGTGTGAGCACGTTTTGGCCAAATGTAATGCACTCATTAGACTGCAATCAAGGGTTACTTCTTGAGTGCTGCTGAGTGAATCGTTCTCAATTTTCAAATTTTCAAACTGCTTCACGTCTGAGCTCCAAATTGGAGCAAATTATCTTAGAGTGACATTTGAATAAATGAATGAAAATATATGTGATCTCCACTAATTCAAGTCTCTAAATGTCAACTCTACGTTTTCTTTGCTGCAGTTCTTCCATTAAATGTAGATAAATTTATCCCTGAAACAGTTTTAATTTCAACAAAAGAGAACAGTCTTGTTGCACTGACAGTTTTCCCAAGAGGAAACGGACTGAAGCGTCCTCTCATCCAAGTGTTTTCACTGCGACGGTGAGAATTTATGGTTTTTCCGCACGTCTCTTTCCCAATGTACAGGAGAGTTTAACAGCACCGACATTCCTTCCTCTCATCACCTTGTCACCATGCCCTCCATATTTGCAACATCTGCTGATAACAATCTCTGCTGCAGCTGCCTTTTATTATCATTATTATTATATTTTTTAAATGAGAAAGTCAACGGATTTCCACCGTGGCGTCTCCTGACGGCTAAAAACCGACGTGTTTCCTCTGAGGGATGACTCTGTCTGAGACAGACAGGTTGCTTTCACCTCTGTGCACTCCCCTGGAAAATACACAGAGCATTAACTCATTATTTTCAGAACATTTCCAGAAGCAGAGAGAGGAAAAAAAAAATATTATCCAGCGTCAGTCAATGTGGAGAGTAGGTTTTTAACTTAAAGGTGAAAATTCAGCTTGGTTTTATACTTGTACAGTAGGCTCATCTGGTCAGCCATAACATTATCCAGTTATCCTGGCACCTGGGATGTATCAGGCAGTAGGTGAACACCTCAAAGCTGATGTGTTCGAAGCAGGAAAAATGGGAAAGCGTAAGGATTTGAGCAAGTTTGACCAGGGTTATATTATCATCTCCAAAACTACAGCTCCGTGGGGTGCTCCTGGTCCACAGTGATCATTACCTATCCAAAGTGGCCCAAGGAAGGAACTGGCAATTAGGTCATGGGCGACCAAAGCTCGCAGACTCGTGTGGGCAGTGATGATTGGCCTGTGTGGTCCGATCCAAAAGACGAGCTACTGTTGCTCAAACTGCTGCACAAAAGCAGCGACAATGGGCACAAGAGCATCAGAACTGGACCACGAGGTAAAAGAAGAAGGAGGTCCGGCAGAATAATGCACCCTGCCACGAAGCAAAACTGGTTCAGGAATGGTTTGAGGAGAACAAATTCCCCTGAATCCCCCAAATCCAATCAAGCATCCGTGGGATGTGCTAGACGAACAAGTCCGATCTATAGAGGCTCCGCCTCGCAACTGTGTCAGATAGCTCAGCAAACCTCCCGGGGCCGAGTGGGTCTAATGGGTCAGGGCTGATTTGGCAGCAAAATGGGAACATGAGCATCAGAACCAGATTAAGGAGCAACGGGAGAAGGTCTGATGAATCATGTTCTCAGGTCACAAGGATGGATGGATAGTTTATCTGGAGAACACCCTGCCTCGCCGTTACTACGGCGATGTGCTCGGTCTATAACAAAGTGCAGGTCAAAGTAACATCCACGCAAGTGCCAGAACCCAGACTCTCCAGAAGATCATGACGCTGTTTTGAAAACAAACAATGTTCTTCGTTTGACCAGTTTTAACGTTGCTGCGCTTTCAGGTGTGAACGCCATGCTGAGGAAGGTGGCAGGGGCGGCCGCATCCAAGCCCCATGTGGAGATAAGACAGAACGGCGAGCACTTCTACATCAAGACCTCCACCACGGTCCGCACCACGGAGATCAACTTCGTCATCGGCGAGGAGTTCAACGAGGAGACGGTGGACGGCAGGAAGTGTAAGGTAACTAAATTAACGTCTCAGCTCCAAGATAAGAACACACACATTTGGAAGTGCATTTAGTTTCATGCGTTCAGTTTCAAATTCCCACTTACACCTTAACCTGAATCGCCATTAAATGGAATAGAAAGACTCTGCTATATTAAAATGAGCCCACACTTAAAACCCAGTGGCTGCTGAGAGAATCTAAAGGATGAAAAAATAATAATAATAAAACAAGGGAAAGACTGATGATATCTTAAATAGTGACAGGATACAGAGATAAACACACGGCCCCCACTCACATCTATCACTTATTATACTGCTGACATGAAGGTGCAACTGAGGGGATAAATACAGAGGACCTCATTAAAGTGCTACATTTCTACAGAGTTTGGCCACTTGGGAAACAGAAAACAAGATTTACTGCAAACAGACTCTTCTGAGCGGGAACGGGCCGAAGACCTTCTGGAGCCGAGAGCTCAAAGGAGATGAGCTCATATTGGTGAGCAGTCGTTTTTCTTTTTAAAGTTTACTATATCTAGAAATAAAACAGCGGATAATAAAGAGAGAACTGAATGTAGTTGTAGAGTGTATAAAACATGCATTGTAATCCAGACACGTGTCTCTCGTCCCATCAGTCCGGGGGAAGGATTATCAACACAGTGAGTCGAAAAAATCTCTCAGCAGATGTTGGGAGGTTTTTGTGAAGTGGGATGAGGTGTCAGATCTGGAGGTGGCTCTCTTTTATTCACATCGGGGAATTTTCTTTCCGCCAATAAGAAAATAAGGCCACGGAGCAGCTACAGAGATCGGACGTGTTTTTAAAGAAAATAGACGGACAATTCAGCAATTCAGAGTGAGTCTCTGAAAGAGTTACTGGCTTGATTTCTCTCTTTCTCTCTCTTTCTCTCTTTTATTTCTGTAAAATAAATATGAAACCAAAGCACAAAAGCCTGGAAACGTAGAGAAAAGGGATAACAAAGTCCAATTCTAAAGCTAATTAATTAAGAAGATATGTCTTGTTAAATTATGAGACAGACTATTTCCTGGCCGGGAGGAGTTATCTTCTGCAGTTCTCAGTGATCATCTGAGTAATAAACCCAAAAAAGAAACTCAATTTTCCATCTACAAAATAGGTGTTGAGTCATATAAGCTTTTTAAAATCCCATGAGTCTGGGAAGTGAGTCTTTTGGCTTTTGGTTTGTTGCTCATAAAAAAAAAAAAAAGAATGGAAATAAGGGATGAACAAAACTTTTCTGCCTTTAGCTCACGTCTTGAAATCTTAAGGTTAATTAGTAAAACTGTTTTTAACAACCTTTTACAGTTCTTTGCACTAGTTAAACGGGACCGACGCACTCGTCTAACCCTCGGCTGGAAGCAGATTTAGGATAATTTCCCAAATGCCGATAGTCATGCCTGCACATTTACTACTGAGGCAGAAACCAAAACTAGATCGTGGGTCAAGAGAGGTGGTGACACCAGATGTGAAAATGTTAAATGACAGTAATTTTCTAAAATACTCTGTAGTTCCTGGGAAAAGTTCTCAACGCCCATAGTGGCTTGGAAACGCTGTCCGTTTCTCACATTTCCTTCAGTTCCCAACAAAGGGTGTGGATAAACACGACGGTGCCTGTGAGATATCACATTATCATGATGTTTTTTTTTGTGTGTGTGTGTGTGTGTGTTTTGGGGGATTTTGTAGCATAAGTCTGAAATGTGGATCTACTGGCTGTGATCCAGTAGATCCACATTTATTATAAATTATAAAAAGAAACGAGTGACTGAATATAAAAGAAAATCATTTGTTACAGTGCAGAGCAACACCCACGCATTCAGAGGCTCCGCAGGGACACCCATTCTATATTTCAAAGGAATAAATGAACATTTAACTGCGCTCCGTGATCTTGCATCCATCAGTAACACTTGTGCCTCAAGTTCCTCGCTATTTAAAAATCGCAGAAACTAAGCAGTTTTTCCTGTAAACATCTGGTGCTGGATTTATTGGCCAGATGGACATCAAAGCTGCGTCCAGTTTGGCTTCAGTGACTCCGGCTCTGCTCACAGGCAATCAGGGAAACATTCAAAGAGGGGCGGTCATTTGGATTGGCTGCAGGTTTTCGAACGTGAAGCTAAACTTTGAACTGATCGAATCTGTTTTTTATTCGAGACGAGGGCGTGTGCGTCTGTCAGTGCCGGAGTGATAGACCGTAATCTGACAAACATGTGGGAATGAATCACTGGACAAAACCGCGACTCTCCAAACAAAAGGGCTTCGGGCGATACCAGCGAAGAGCGAGAGGCCAGACGGAGCCCCAGCTGGTGTGGGAACAGTGAACAGGTCTATTGTTTAGATTTTAACGTCACTTAGATCAGAGATACACCGATCAGCCACGACATTAATTAAACCACTGACAGGTGAAGTGAACAACATCGAGCATCTTGTGACAATTAAATGTTCTGCTGGGAAACGTTTGTACCTGGAATTCGTGTGTATGTTCATGTACCACACACCTAGACCAGAACCAGAGACCCCCACCCCTTAGAAATGGCCACACACACATAAAACAGTTTAAGAACAACTCAGAAAAACATGAAAAAAAACACAAGGTGTGGACCTGGCCTCTAAAATCACTAGATCCCTAACTGATCAAGTGTCTGTGGGATGAAGTGGAACAAGCCTGGTCCACAGAGCCCCCTCCCCTCAACCTATAGGACCCAAAGGCCTCCACTAGCAGCACTGTCACTGACACCACAGGACACCCTCAGAAGGTCCACGTCCATTTTCTGATGAGTCACAACTGTTTTGGAGACACAATGGAGACCTGCACAATATTAGGAACATCTTCATTTTTTCATGTTTCTTTTTTTTTTTATTATTTTAATTGTTCTTAAACTGTTTTTGTGTGTCATTGCTATGGGGGTGGGGGCACCTGCTCTGGTCTAGGTGGTTGGTACACATCTAAGTAACATCCACATGAATGCCAGGTCACTTCTCTTCCAGTGGTTTTAATGATGTGGCTGATCAGTGTGATACTTTTTTATTACTCTCCACAGTAAATCTGTTTGGAAGCAAAATCCTCCCACGCTCCTGCAGTAAATGGACAGACTGGATAAAGGTTACTCCACTTAGAGTTTATCAGCCCCAAAAACTTACAATGTTAACAACCTCCTGATTTTTAAATCCTTCAACTTAGCCTCCATTAAACTGATCGAATGCGCAATATCCCGCACCGTGCTTATTCATCTTGGACGAACTAAAAGCAAACACATTCCCTCTTCTGCTAACATGAGTTCACTCGCTGCTCGCTGAAGAATGCGATCGATCTTTCGGTATAAACAGGGGGAAGAAAAAAAAAAGATCCACATAAACTTGAATAAAAGCACTGGCCAGCAGATGAGGGAATTAGGCTCTTGGGGAGAGATGGATGGATGTGGAGCTTAATGAAGACAACATGTGGTGGCTTACCGCACTCACTGTGGTCCGGGATGGGTGGACTGTAACGACCATTTAGGGAGTCTACAGCAAAACGGGGGAAAGGATAAATGCTCGACTCTCTTACTTGTCTTTTAGCGAGGGGCCTCATCTACATCCTTTACATTTCCAACCAATAAATATTGATTTGAGAGGATTAATGAAGTCCTGCATTGGCTACTTTATGATGGGACTGGAGCCAGGTGAAATTGCGTGTCCGAGATGGCGTCGGGGGTGGGGGGGTGAACCGAGTGTGTACGTGTCCTCTCGTGGGCTCTAATTGGCCTCATTGATCACACTGCTGAGAAATGCCACTGGACCCCGGTGTTACCTCCAGTTAATGTCTCCCTCGGCATCGCGCCACGTGCCAGATGGAGTCGCCTCGGCTCCATTTTTCACATCTCCGGCCGGCTTTCCCGTCCCGTCCCGCCACACCACGCCACGCCACACCGCACCGCCTGAGATAATGATGATGTGTGGCCGTACACTCGTCCATAATGGTGAGCCCCCTGGGACTCCCATAAATCTTCGGGGCCTGGTCACATCCACCAATAACCCGGGGCATCCAATGATTCGCGCAGATCTGGACATGAGCTTTTTGTCACGTCTGTTTCTGTAGCAAGCGGAAAATTAGGTCCTCATCTCAGCTCTTTCATGTAGCGACTTCAACACATGAGACTAAGAGTGAAAACCCGGTCAAGTTAATAATAATTGGAGGGAATTGAAGCAGTAATTACTTGAATGGCAGTTTGTGCATTAGTTAAGATGATGGTTTTGACTGGAAAGGCTTTGATCCGGAAAAGGGAACAATCCATGTAAAGGAGATGTACTTACGTGTACAATTTTGTATTTGCAAGGAGAAATATTGGATTGTGTAAAACAATTTTAACCCTTTAATGTTCCCCTGAGTTGTATATGGGATAGAATTAGCTTTTTGGATCACAACCAGCAAATTTTTGCAAAACAAAACAAAAATGTCAGACCAACTTTGATTACTCAAGAACAATACCACTTTTGTGATAGAAACTTCAGAGTGTTGGCTTTCAAAAGAGACCAGGACCACGCATGAGCTCCAAAATCAACAGCATTCAATTTATTTTGGGTACATCCTAAATAGGGTTTTTTTTTGTCAAAAGGCTGGAATAATAATAGGTTAATGAACTTTTATTTACAGACCGAAACTCACATTCGCCACTAGATTAAAAGCACTAAACGGTGACGTGAATAAAAACAATGATCTCATTACGTTGTCTTTTGGGAATCCTGGGCATTGATGCAGATACACTGATACATACTGTCATCTGAACATTGCTCAGGTGCCCATTGTTGGTGCATTTAGCAGCAGACAGGGGTCAGATGTATCAGTCACATTATGCATCAATGACCTCCATCGCTGGTAAATTGGAGATGTTCTGACCTAGAGGTCGAGCCATAAAAATGTTTGTCCTTATCCAAGTACTGCTCCTCATTTCGAGTTATGACAAAATGTTCACTTTCATCATAATGGTGTTGATATGGTTATATTATGGTTGATATGTCTTTTATAAGTTGACAAAAAGTTCAGTCTGGATTTGTGACCTTAAACCTACAAACTATTAAAGTTTATGGTTTGGTAGTATAAATGCTTGTGTCTCCTTTGTTGTCCTAGTGACCCATGCACTGTCCAATAAAATAAAAGTGTATAAAAAGCGAGAAAATGTAAATGATTCACGTTGACGAGATGCCGATCCGGTGTCATTTTTCGTTTCAGATCTTTGGTGCCGATGACGTGGTCTGCACACGGGTCTACGTGCGGGCGTAAGAGGAGTCCACGTCCTTCCACATTCAAGCTTCCTCTGAAAAATGACCCGTCAACGTGACTAATTCACTAACAAGAATTCACATTACATCTCCAATAATATGTTTTGGTAGTAATATGCCAGGGTGTTGCACCTTTGTGTAAATCACAATTTCTAATTCCTCACATTTTTGTATATTTTTCCATTTCCTTTATTTTTTGATTGGTTTGATTTTGTTACTAAACGACAGGAGCAGTCCAGACATCACCTGCTGAACAACTTCAGGGCGCATGTTTAGATAGGTTTTTAAATCATAATAATGGTCCACAACATAAAAAAAAAAAACCCACAGACATGAAAAAGTAAGCGGTGAACTGAGATTCTTTCTACTCAAAGGATAGTTTAATGGCAAACACCATACTAACACTCATGTACATCATAAAAGTCAAGAGCAGAGACACAATAAACGAGGTACAAACGATGTCTTTATGTACAATCAGCTCCCTCCGAACTTCCTGTGGTATTCTTCTTTGAACACGGTGAATATAAAAATAAAAAGCCAAGTAATAAAACTGTTCCAAGATTGTCTGGAGCTGGTTACTGACCACTGCCTTAAACTGAGGGTGACATTTTGTTCAGCAGCTTCTTTTCGGTCTCAGAAGCACATCTATACCAGTGTGTTTGTCTGCGTATGTGAAAATTATTAAACCGAATGGTTTTTAGGTTAAATTTACCAGAATCTATTTGCTCGTTCAACGTGGAACACACTTTCCAGCATTTAGTGTGATGTAAATCTATCTTTCAACTTAGCTACAATATCTACAACAGTGCCAATTCCAACTTTAATAAACCACAGGGAGGAAAAGGCAATAAAAAAAATCTTTACGGCCTTCCTTTAAGGGCATACAACATTCACATTTGTATTAAAGCAGGAAATAAAAACTGACAGGTTGATAAACTGCAACTGAAGGAATTATTGCTTATTTTCTTGATCTTTAAACTGTACACAAGCCACGCGGCTGACTTTCACGTATAGACGAGAATACGTCAGTAAGTGTTTATCTTCAACACTGGCCGTAGAAAAACGAACACAACTCGCTTAGAGTTCTCCTTGGGGGTTCGTTGTGCCACTATTGAACCTGTTAATACGGGTTCTAGTCATTTTTTTTTTTTTAAGGTTTAAATACAACAAAAAGTACTGTTAAGACTTCAGTACTTTGATAGACGGACATGCAGTACACTATTCTGTCAAAAAGGAGAAACTGCCGCTCAGCTACATTCAGTCATCTTAAAACCACCAGTGATACTTACGCCTGAAGGTAGAAAAAAATGCACGGAAAAGAACTGAAATCACATCAAAAATGAGAACTTTCCTACCAAACAAAGACTTCAGGGACAACACAGACCAAAAAAAAACAAAAACAAAAACGAATAAAGGTCTCTAATTAACAACCTTTGGTAAAAAAAAAAAAAAAAAATGTTAATAAAAATTCTCTTCAACCTCTAGCTAAAGATCGATAGTATGTGTGTTAATGTACGCTACACATCGAGGATATCCAATAAAAAAAAAAAAAGAAGATATAAACAGTATATTTACACAACGTATTTGGGCAATCATAAATTATTGTACATATGGCTGGCATTGTACATCCACCCAGCGGTCGGCAGACACGTCGAATATGCCGCAGGAATCAAAAACATTCACAGGCTTTACAAGTTTACAGCTGGAAGTCCGATTATACACATTTTTAAGGAAGGTAGCCGGTACTGGTTGTTGCTACCTAAAGAGAAAATCTGAGGTTGTTCAGTTTTCATTTCTCTTCACATCTGAGCGGAGTTTTAAGAAAATCTTTAACGTGTTTTCTTTATCAAACTGCACCAAAGAGAACCTTTAAAGAGATATTTATCTCACGTATAAAACAACTAAAGAGGTGGGTTTTTCTACTGTATGGATTATCGACATCAACGTGTCATTCTTCGTTCAGTGTGAGTCATCAAGACTTAAACTTCAGTAACTCCTGTTAGATATTTGTTGCAGAACTTGCAGTGTAAGCTCGAAAGGTGGATTCCTGAATGATGTGTGTGAAGTGGAAAGTTTTACATTTGAATCACGGATCAACAACCTAAAAACATGTTGGCAACTCAATCCGGTCACGGCGGGTTGGAGAACTCATCCCTGGCAGTTTGTTGTGTGAAGACTTTATGGAGAGGCGTGTACTACAGTGTTCTGTACTTCACCCGGTACTTGTTGATGTTGAGATAGTGGAGGACCTCGGGGGTGCAGGTGGTGGTGCAGGACAACTGATCTTCTTGTCCGTCTCCCATCAGCCACTTGCGGCTGTTGGTCGCCATGTCACTGGTCACGTGCTCCTTGGCCCAGGAGTCCAGAAAGGCCTGGAAGCGCCCGTGCAGGCGAGTGTTCACCCGCTGCTGGGACTGAAAGACACAATCAACCAGAACAACACGGCTCAGCACAGGAAAGGAAACGGTTTATTCTGCGAGTATAACATCAAGAAACTGATCCTTTGGGAACTAGAAAGAAAATTCCTTCAAATTTTCCAAAGAAACCAGCAACCTTAAGAGTCATTTGTACATTTATTTATGGTTTTCTATAATAACAACAAATCAAATTCAAACATTCTCACACAGTCAGATACACAGTAAAGGGGTAAAGTTTAGCATGGCTAAATAGAACAGCAGCAAAAAAGGCTAAGCTCATGTCTTGGTGGTCGAAAGTCACACAGTTTTGTGGTGGCACCGTATTTTTTCCTCCCTCTCATACACCATCGACAACTTCATCATTACACATTTAAATGTGCTGAATCTCCTCTTCTCCGCGGATGCAGAGCAGCTCACGGATCTCAAGTACTTGCCAGTACGCTACCACGATCGATAGAAAACTGCCATATCGCTGTACAAGCTGTATGTAAACACAGCCGCATGCGCAGTTCACATCGAGTTTCCCCGGTGCGATTTCCTGAACATGACATACAGCTTATTCACCTATGCACTTCCATTAACAATCGTGCAACAACACATTTGACTTGTTTAATTGAAAAAAATTGACAAAAATCTCTGCCCTTCCGAGATTGGTCTCTTATAGGAGTTGACCAAAACTTTGCTCTGTTTTTGAGCTGCTCGCAGCCCTGGAGCTTCTACAGTGACACAGTCCGACAGGCCGTCCAGTGACAGGCAGGTACATCAACGTCATCATGTAAATCAGTGGATTGACGCAGCATTCCTGTTCACATCGGAGCCAAAGTGAGCCAATAAAATCCTGGGTCGATTGTGGGTCGAAAACTAAAAATCATCTGACTGCAGGGTTACTATGCCATAACCCAATAGAATAATCTTTATACAATACAGTATAATCTGAGACAACATTCTTCCTGTTAAAAGTTGGTATCAACCAACATCATGAGCGATCCGATCACAATTGGCAAACTGCAGACAAACTGAGGATGCATTTCAGATCGGACCACTAACCGAACATCTGATGGCGGTCTGGGTCGTTTCCCTTTAGTTGTGTGAACACACCAATAATGTCCTAACCACGTGTTACAGACACATTTCTTTCAGCCACAGTAAAAGAAGAACAACTCTAGGCTGTGCCTACCTGATGAGCCCGTGTGAGCGCTGTGTGCCTGTACATATAGTCCTCTGACTTGCAGACATACACCATCTTGTAGGAGTTCAGCTTGAACATGCACTCCATCTTCAGCTCACTGTTGCCGTCCTGCGATTTGTCCGAGGGGCCCTTGGTCATTCGTTCCTGCTGCAGCTGCTCCCATCCTCTCTGGCACTTTCGTATCCTTCTCAAATTCCTGTTGGCCAAAACAGATTTGCAACCATGAATAACACTGATTGACTGCTGAAGAAGAAAAAAAATAAAATAAAATAAAGAAAAAAAAAACTCTTGATCACCCCACACATCGAAAGAGTGCATCACACTTACAGAGAAACTTATAATGTCACTTTTTTTTTTTTTTTTATTGGTATTTGACAGTTTTAAAGCCGTGGGGATGTGATCAGTCACAATACGCATGAACATAAGCAAATCTGTGAACAGTATAGTCAAATTTGAGAGGACTGTCCCTTTAAACAATTAATTTTAAACCCATGCATCGAAACTCACCATCAACAGGGTTAATTAGTTAGGGAGTCAAATCATTCGTGGGAAATGTTGATCTATAAGAGCAGCAGAGGCAGCAGTCATAATAATTCTGTACAGTGCACTTCCGTTGCACATTATTCACACCTAAATATGTTTGGCAAACAAAATTAATCCCAATTTTGTGCAGGTAACAAAAAGAGAATGCAATTATTCACCCCACCTGAATGAAAGTTTTAAATGTGTACTTACCACAGAGGGTACAGGTGAGCGAGGACTGAAACCATGAAGCATTTTTTTGCATTCAGGGCTCCACTTAAAAGACATGACAGTGAGGCCAATTTCAAGTAAAAACCGTTAGAAACAAACACTAGAAAACTGCTGCCTGACCAGATACCAATCCAAAAATATGAGCTGAGGATACTTTGATGTGCACATACTTTCACCAACAATGTACAGAGTGTTATGATCGTGAGATGAAGACCCAACACAACTGGAAAAGAAACTGCTGGAATTTCACTGCCAGAGGAGATTTTTGTGAAGGAGGGCGAATTCTTTTGACCTCTTGTGCTGCTGGTCTCTCATAGATTTGATGAAAAGGAAAAAAAAATAAATAAAAATAAGACAGGATGTGGGTGAGCCCACTGATAAATCATAGTTTAGTACCAGATTTATGCAATGGGTTAAATAAAAAGAAAACTAAGAGCAGGTCTTTGCGCTTTAAAGTATTTTTGAAATGTTTATGGTAATGGACAGCCATCTCAAAAGAAACAAAAAAGCACCAAGAAGAACAACAGACAGGTTTTAATGTGCAACACTCATCTGGAGTGGACACAGCCACGCGTTCATGCACAGCTCTGAGGTGTCGGGAAAGAAATACACCAACATATGAACATACAATTTAGACAATCATTTTTATTTACAAACCCTACTCCTCTGTACAAGTGTTGCAGATAATGTGCTTGACCAGAGTTTTAAAAAAACCTATGAGCACTAATCTGTCGAACCAGTGGAAAATCTCACCAACAACAAAAAGTTGCAACGGGAGTGCACTGTCTCCACTGAAAATGATTACAAACATAACACTGAGTATAACAGACTTAAACAAATGGACATTTGAACATTTACAGTTGCAAACAGTGATTAAGTCACATACAGGACCTTTGATCTGGATACAAATCACAAACAAAGGGCATGATGATAGTGTAGAAAAGGAAACTGTGACTTCCCTGTCCTCTCTTAACAAAGTCTCTTAGGTTCTACACAAGAGCATCAGTCTCTCAAACTCAGGTAAAAGACATCAGAGAGAAAAAAAAAATGAAATAAAAATGACAAAAGTGGAACCCATTTGTTTTACTTTTAGCTTGTGCATTAGCTGACTTTCGTTACACAATGAAAACCATCATCTAAATTCAATACAATGTCAATAATCAAACCAATGATTCCTCTTTGCTGTCTAAGGTGAAAAATTCAAAACCCACAATCAAGCCAAAACCATCTTAAAAAACCTTACTGACAATAAATAAAATTCCCATTAAAAAGGAACTGAATCAATGAATAAATAAATTGCATTTTAAAAGATGACCATGTAAAGTGCAATCTTTCATGTGAGGCAGAGGTCAGAAACTGAAAAGATGATGTTTACAGCCAATGACAATCTAAACAGTGACTGCAAGTAATCCACGGCCACCGTCCAACAAAGTCTTCATAACTTCCTCAAACCTTTCGTTGTTTGTCCTTTACTAAAAGAGCTCTTATGTCCACATTTACGATTAGAGAAAGTTTTCTAAGTCAGGCCTGTGCTGAAGTGCCACTGTTTCTATCTCTATCTCTGAAATTGAGTTGTATTTGGCAGCTGGTTTGGCTTGTCAACAGTGGAGTGGCTGATCAGCTGACTAGAGCCTCGGGACAGAAGCTTTAAGTGTGCAGACAAGAGGGAGACATGGCTGGAGCCTCACCTGGGGAGAAACACCGGCTTCTGGGCCAGATGCTCACGCAGCTCTGGGGAAGCAGAATCCGAGTTCAGGTACCTGCCCACATAGTCTGACCACCTCTGTGGAGAACGAAGCAGGAAAAAAAAAAAACATGTATTTCTAATAGAAAATTACGATTTACAGCGCACATAGACTGGACACTGTACTGAAGAAGAATGGATGTTATGGTATCTCAAATTTCCAATAGTTGACCTTTAATCCCAATTTCCAATCTAAGAATATTAGCCAGTATTTTTACTGTTTCAGTATGTTTTCCTAAAACACAGGTAAGCATATACCAGCAAGATTATCACAGCTAATGAGTTACTGTCTTTATATAGTGTATGCACTCAAATTACAAGTCGTACTTCTGCATCTGCTGGCTCATCGGAGTTCTCCTCTTCCGTGTCCAGCAGCTCCATGGCCAGACTGACGGCTCCTCGGCTCTTCACGAACATCAACTGAAAAACACAAAAGCATCAAAAGAAATTTAACGAGAGCGTTCGAAACGGTTTAGACGACCCGCACAATATCAGAATTTATTTCTCGGCTTTTGGCACCTTGAAGCAGTTGTCATCTGACATGAGCTGCTCTGCTTTGCGCTGGTAGGCCCCCTCTGCTGTGGCCCTGGACGTCTGCGTGGACAGCGTGCCTCCCGTGGCTTTGTTGGCACATTCGCTCAGGTACATGTCCGTGACACGCGCACACACATCGTCAGTAACAAGGTGCTGGAGCTGTGGAAACAACAGAATTTGAAGCAGCGCATTTAAAAGTCTTCTCATGCAACAGAGGACTGGTTTGGTTCTCGTGTCTGAACCAAAGAAAGACAACATTGACGATGACACTAAAGCGAAAGGAAAACAGAGAATAAGTGGGTCATGTGGTGGCCTGAAGGAATTTAACTTAACAACAGAAATGAAATGCTCAAAGCAAACGATAAGATTAATTGTGCTGACCTGCCGGACAATGCTTTGTATGAGTTTGTCCATGGTGAAGGCAACGTAGGCATGGATAGTAAACATTTCTCTCAGGGAGTCCTCATACTGGGCAGGCTCCATGTTTCCATCCAAAAGATTACGCACCATTTCCAGAAACACTGAGTAATAGTCCTCTACATCAACATCCACTACAAAAAGAGAATTGTGAACGCGTTAGTCATGTATAATTCCAGGACATGAGTCTAAATCAGGCTTCAGTGATAACTTACTTGGTTCCTTCATCTTCAGCTGAATCGCTGGATTTTCATTTTTCTCCCTTTTGAGGCCGAGCACTTCTCTTTCCCACTCTCGCTCACGTGTGTCTTCCTCAATCTGCTTCTCGGCCTGCCCGTAGATCCGCAGCAAACGCGAGCAGAGGATGTGGTGAAGACGAAGGAAGGTGTACCAGTAGTTGTTCACGAAGAACAAGTTATAGGCTTCATCGGTGCCCCGCAGCTTCTGAGCGGCCGTGTTGCTGAACAGGAGCTTGGATTTGGAAGGGCTGCTGCCCGGCAAACCGTTGTGCTTCTTGGGCCCGTCTTGCTCCACCTCCATGTCTTCTTCCTCCTCTTCCTCCTCCTCCTCCACATCAGAGAGCTCCCCTCGCCGTGCAAACAGCAGGTCGGGAATGAAGTGGTGGATGATCTGCTTGATCTTGCACTTGTCTTCTTTCTGGATGCCCACTTGTCTTTTGACGTGGTGGATGATGAGGGCAGCGGCGTCCTCCAGGATTTGGCTGTCGTCGTACGTCAGGTTCATGTGTGGGCCGCTCGGTGGCGGTGCAGCGGTTTCTTCTGATGATCGCTCCTGGCGCTGTGGGGACGCAAACAAGTAACATTTTAGTAAAACCAGATGTGCCCCAGTGAAATTATAGGATAAATGACGCCGCAAGATTTTAGGTGACCAATAATTAGTCCAAGAGTATGTTTACTTTTACTGATCCATTCTTTTTTTCTAGAGGAAAAGTCTCTCTAAACATGTTTGTTGTATAACTTACATCATAATATAACGTCTCAATTTCATTGAGCAAGGTCTTTGAACGCAAGACTTTGGTGTCATTCTGCTTGAAGTTTATCCCTTGGTGGTCGAGTGACTTCAGGTAATATTTTTCATTCTGCTCCCGCCAGATTTTGTTGAAGCCCCTCTGAGCTTCTCTCCACTCTTCCTCCTTCATTTTTAATCTGAAACAGCGACAAAAAAAAAAACAATGATTTGCAAACTTGTATGATTCTAACATTTGTTACGTGACCAGAGGTAGATAAGGACTGCGATGAGACCATTACCTTTTTAGCACAATGGGAACAGACACAGCGGGGTTTTTCTTGAGCCCATCGATGATGTCTGGGGCTTTGTCCCCGTATATCCTTTGGATAGCTTTGCGGTGAATGACCTCAGAGGAGCCACCCATCGTGTTGTCCAGCTTGAAGCGCAGCTGCTCCTCGGCCGACATGCGAGAAAGCCTCCGCTGCACTGTCTCCAGGGCTCGAATAGTTGCAATATTGGTTTCCAAAACAACATCCAGCTAAACGGGATGAAATCACAGTAAAATTATGAGATCAGATTTCTGAAGATAAGGCTTGCAGTCTTCGGATACCCGAACAAAATGTTACACGAGAGGAAATTATGCACATAAAATGAAACGACCTAAAGTATGTGTGAGCGAGATTAAAGTGTTCCTCACCTCAAAGCGCTCATCCTCACATCTGTAAATGTGTTCCTCATACTGAGTTTTCTTGGAGCTCACGAATGTGGAGTCCTCGGACCATGATGGAAACGACACCCATGTGTCATTCAAAACCTGTAATGGGACATTCAGTTGTCTTTAAATTTCCAGCAAAGTATTCGCATGACAACGCAAACATGCAGTTTTGTTTAACTGCCAGCAATGCACCACAAAAGGCAGAAAAGTAATTGATTAAATGAAGCTGTATAAAAGGATTGACATTCCAGTTTAAATGAGAAAAAGAGATTGTGGTTGGTTCTAAACCTGTGGTGCATTACATATAAAAGGAACATCTGTATGCAATGAACACAACACAAAATAATCTGCTCTTTCTCTTATGAAAGATTAAAAGTTAAGTAATATATGAGTAGATAATTAAAAGCCAAACAGTAAGTAATAGACAATAGTTATTACAGTTATTTAAAAGTCAATAATTATATTTTGCAATACTACTATTATATAATTAATAAAGAAAGAAAGAAAGCATATGCCAAACAAGGTATTAATTATTAACTACTATCCATACATTTCACATGTACCAAGCGCATCTAGTCAAATGTTCAATTCAGCTCCATCTGAAGACAACATCAATTCCTATCCAATTACACTGACAGAAATATCGACTAGATACTACTGTGAAAGAGAATAAACAGATTACCATGTTAAAAATACCTTCAATAAGCAGACTTCCTTCAGTGACTCACCTCTCTACACAGTGGCGTTCTTCCTGTGCACTTGGGCTGCTGGTAGCTCTTGGGCAGTGCTCGATAGCTGGACCCCAGCCTCTTGCAGGAAGCGTAGTCGATCTCCATGGCGATGCCCTCTGTTGCACGCTCTTTGGGCAAAGTCTCTGCATGGCTGGACTCTCCGTGACTGGACTCTCGGTAGCCCAGGAAGTTCTTGAACCACGTGAAAAGCTCTGGGAATTTTCTGTCAGTCAGGGCACAATATAAATAAAACACACCGTTAATAGTGAGGCTTGGAGTCACACACAGACAGATCAAACATTCATATTTCCAGAAAACATAAACTTCATTTGGTTATTTAATGTAATGCATAAAATCAAAAATGGTACATGTCATTCAAACATATCTCTGTTACACCTGTTTGTAACTCAAGTGTCATGTTGTACATGACACTTTAGCTGCATGTGCATGTTTAAACTCACCCAAGAAATGGAATAACTAACTGGACCAGCTCAGTGCGTGAAATTACTTCCTGGTTGAAGATGTGCAGACACCGCAGGAAGTTGTCATACGCCTCAGAGCTCCTCAGAGCCTTCTTCACCTGTTGACAAAAAAGTAAATGAAAATTTATTCATGTCATAATCATTTGAAACACATTTTACTGCAGGACTTTAAAATATTAACAATGAATAAAACATCACTCACCTTCTCAAAGAACATGGTTTCGGTGCTGGTGCTGTGTTTGCTGACTTCGGCCATGCCATGGTCCTTACCCATTATTTTAAGTTTCTTCTAAAGGGTATAAAGAAACGACAAAGTTGCGATTACTCCCAGCTATCGAAAGCTTTATTTTGAAGATGGACAATGAACCTTAGCTAAAAACAATAAAGTTCATTAAGATTCCATGTTTCTGTTTTAGTTAACTTAATGTTGTGGTCTGGTGGCCACATCGTGTAAAATGCATTTTAAGTAATACTTTTTAACATCTAGTCTAATCTCACTGATGACTCTCTGCATGTGTAGAGGTGTGTACCTTGACAGGGGGTGTGACACCCACTCCAGCGGGTCTCCTGAGTGGCAGTCCGTTCTGGCTCAGCCTCTGCTTGTTGTTCAGTATGGGTCTCTTCACTGTGCCGCCATGATCGTTCCGAACCGACTCTGCCCTGTCTGGTGTAGTCTTACCCAGCAGCTGAAAAGAGGACAGCACATCATAACCTCATCAAAAATTACATTTATTTCTATTCAAGGTAAGAAATGCACAGAGTTCTGGCAAAATAAGAAGCAATGATGGTACTTAAAGAATACGGCATGACCAAACGTTTATTTCGTTGAACTTCACATTCCCGCCAATACAATTGATTTTAAATATTTATGGGCCGTCCACTGTAGCAGCTATAATAATGACAAGTCTCCAAAGGACTCTAACTTAATTTTACTCACCACAAGTGTTAGGGAGGTGTTATGAAGTAGCATAGGTTTTTATACAAAGCTACACAGTGAGTTACTAAAACCAACTGAAACCAAAGAAACACACTTTCGTACTGGATTCCTCTGCTAAGAACAACAGCCACGTTTAGCTTAGGTCACAGTGAAATTAGCCCCTCTAAGTGATAGGGTTTTCAGAGACTCACCATGGAGCTGTTTGCATCCGGCAGGAACTGTCCAAACTCTGACAGCAGGTCCTCCTGGTTCTTAAAAAGCCTTGCCACTTGGGTGTAGACCTCCTGCTCAGTCAGTGCTGGGGTGTAGTTGCCTCCTGCCTCCTTAGCATTTCGTTGTTCCTTCTGGTCAATTCCAAAAAGAAGAAAAGTGATTTATTTGAAAATCATGCAAAATACAACTGTATAGTCATATATATTCTACAATGTCATTTTTACTGGTGTGCATTTCCTTACCTGGTAAGTGTGCAGGATTTCCAGGAAGGCTTTGTAAATGTCTGGCTGACCCTGGAAGCGGTTCTTGATCTTGTTAACATAATTTATAGCATGGTTGAACTCCACAGGTTGGTTGTTCTGGAGAGGTGGCCCACTGGATGGCGTGCTGCTGACAGGAGTGTGGGACTGAACTGAAGGTGAGCGTGGTGAGGCATAAGATGGGATGGATGGATTTGGCTGGCTGGTGGGTGTGTGGGCTGGAGACTGAACTGGCTGTTAGGGGGAAAAACGACAGTGCACAAGGAGGTTATGACATTCGTCTGTCTTGAAAAAGAGATCGGTACTAAGGTCATGTAATGCACATCAACTCAGTGACAAATACAGAATATATATTCTACCTTGCTGGTTTTGTTTGGAGCAGGTTGGGCAGCTACAGGTGGGGTGGTGGTAGTGTTTGAACCAGGCTGTGGCAGATTCTGATGCTGGTGGTGGGTCACGGGTTGGGTAGGTGCTCCACTTACGGGTATGTTCTGAACAGAAATACCATGTGGGGTGATGTAATGGATCTGGCCTGGCGTGGTCACGTTGACCAGATCGTTGGTTTGAACCTCAATCTTATATCCAGGTGGCAGGAAAGTGTTAAACCCCATAATGAGGTCTGGGTGGCCCTTGAAGAGCTGGGACACCCGGTTGATGACTCCAGGAGTGTCTATGCTGTAGAGGCAGAGTGAATAATGTTGCTTTAGATTGTGTGTGATTCAACTGAGTGCATGGATGCACTGATTTGCATGTTAGATGTAGAAATTTCACACAACGGAAAAAACATAAACTTAAATTAGAACTCACCTTTGAGACTTGAACTCCTTCATGATGTCAAGGAAATCATTATAAACTTGTGGCTGATTCCCAAACTGCAGCTTAACTTGATCAAGATAGGACAAGGCATCTTCAACCTACAAAGGAAAACATAAGAAATTACTGGAAGAAGCTCTTGGCTAAAACAGATGTTCTGCAACATCTGAATGCTGAATAAATAATTAAATAATAATAATAAATCAGGGGAAAAATGTTTCAGGTGCCTTTCAGTTTAATATTAGACCTCTTGCTTTGTGCAATATTCTACAGCATATCAAATGTCAACACACTTGGTCTCAACAGAAGATTTTAAAATCCATGTAGAGATACCTTCAGTCGCTGAAACTGCTGCTGTCCTTGACTCGAAGTCATGGGTGCAGGTGGATGAACATGGCCTTGGACCACTGCAGGACCTTGTGACTGAACTGCTAGGGTGTGTGCGTGGGGACCAACGTGGGGGGCAGTACTGTTGTGTCCATGTGCATGTCCATGTCCACTCGTAGTCTGGGGCAGTGTAGGCACCGTCTACGATTAAATATATCGGAGATTTAGATAAATCACACTGAATAAAAGAACAAAATAAACACTGAATTGTGGAAGATTTAAAAACAAGAACCAAATTATTTTCTAATAAACACAAAGATCTGAGAGTCAATCAGTCACACTCTGCAGTAACTTTTGTCTTTTACGACCCAAATGATCTGTAAATACAAGGGTTTTTGTTCCTTCTGACTCGTATTCATACATACACTAAGACTGAGGTCAATATAATCATCATACCTGGTAGCCCTGGGGGACAGAATACTGGATGCCAGTTGATGGCTGCATGCTGTCTGCAGCTCCCTCTGTCACAGTAGTGGCTGGGGCTAGGGCCCGGTGCTGGAAGCTTTCTGCGATACCTTGAACTGGGGGCCGGCGTGATTGCTGTTGCGCAAATATTGGTTCCTGGTCCTCCACACGCCTCTTCATTGTATACACATGCTCAAAGAGGCTACAGAGTACAAACACAAAAGGACAATAAACAAACAGTTGGCATGGATGGATAAATTGCATTCTTTAACAGTGTGCAATTTTATTTTGCAATACAGAAAAACAAAAACACTGTTGTGGTGCAGGCTGTAATACTTCAACACATCACTATGAAAAAATCATTTAAGTTTTTCAACTGATTTAATTCATCTATTTCTTTGAATGAGTTTCACAAATTTCCAGTACATCAACTTCATCTAAACAAGTTATTTCCTTATAGTTTGAGGTAGAGTAGTCTTTATTCACAGATCTGTTATTCTAATAAGAAATAAGCCCATCACTGCCTCCTAGGCTTATAAATTTAAAGTACACCAACTTCACTGCAAGCTATGTACTGATGTGTATAATAAATTACTTCTAACTGTTTTAGGTACTGGTTATGTTCTTATGACACACACAGAAGTAACTAAAAACAAATGCAATATAACCTCCTGAAAAATAACAGAATGTTTTTTTATAAAGTGTGTGCCTTTTTTTGTTTGTGTCAGAAAGATGCAATTTTTTCATGAGAGTAAAATAAGAATTCAAACCAAAAAATACTTTAATCGTCCCCTGTTCAGTAGTTTCTACACAAACATACACAGACATCAACATAATTTAAACTTAAAAGAAGAAAATCAATTGTTAAATGTTATGTTACCAAGTGTCTAGGAGTCAGGCTTTACACAGAAAGTAATTTTTGTATAATTAAGCTCTGAGTGCAACATTAAGATCCGTCTCATAATATTTCCGTAGTGTCACTGTAGGGAGACAGGTTAAAAGGTAAAAATGTTTGGTGAGAATCTGTCAGAACTAACACTGGTGTGTAACTTTTCTCACAGTAATAGACCTTATTGGTGTATTTAAATTGGCTTAAAAACCACTGCGGTGACATTAACATATTTAATGTCAATGTTTATTTTAAATTCAGCCTATGCATATGCCTCCAGACTTACTGATCACTGAGATCCAAAATGTTTGAATTGTTCAGTAGAGTGGCTGTGGCAGCTGGTTAGGGACCGTCTTACATAAGGCATTCCGGAGCAATGAAGTTACCAGAGCTATAATTATTATTAATCACTAAAATATGACAATGAATGATTTAAATACGCATTTAATTCACCCGATTATTTTAATCGTTATTGCTTTAAAGAAAGTTATGTCTGACACACTAATAATTATCCACAACGTGTCCTATGATTTGTTCTGGGGGGAGGTGGGTATATGTGTTCAGTTTTTACTATTAACATTTTATATTTTATTTTATTTTTTGTAAGCATATCAAATATGGTGATTGCATTGCACCTACGAGACGTGTAGTTAATGGCTTTCCGCACTATCTATACGCTTTCCTTTAGAAAATTAATTCATTGACGCTCCCTGAGCGAACGTCATTGCATTTGGTCATCGGAGAGAGGGCAGACATTGTGAAGCCTCGCAGCTTCACACATCCACCTCCTATTTCGGAAAACACGGCGGCTGAGCGTACGGTCTTCAGTCGCCGAGATCGTGTTTGTCGCATATCCAGCTTCATGTACTCTTTGCCGAAGCGCGACGCAAATACGACAGACAGTAAAACGGCAAGAAATTAGTCGTCTGGCGATTAAAAAAAAAAAAGCGAGCTAATAATTTTTTTTTTAGCTGCGAGCCAACATTTGCTGGCGTGTAGGCGCTGTCTCTCGCTGCCTTTACCCCCTCCCCCTCTCTGACAAACACCGAGCTTTATCCGTTTTCGGCGAGCCGACCGCTTTCGCTTGTCTGACGTTGACTTTTGTCCGAGCTTGAAGTTTCGTGGCAAGCGAGAATAACACAAAATAACACACGGTCGGTTTGTCGATGTCGGGTTGCCGCTGAAAGTCCTCGGTTAACACGGGACTTTTTTTTTTTTTTTTTTTAAACATTAGACGAGCTAAACGTGTTGGCGACAACTGACGTTACCCTCCTCGCTGGGTAGAAGACGTCGAAAAACCTGCTCAATTAACCAAAGCTGACACCACGACAACACAATCGGCTTAATAGTTTGAAACATCTGGGCTACTGGTACGCTAGGGTGCCGTAGTTAAATTAAGCTGCATGGTCAGTAAATCATTTTGACCATGCTAACTGGTTAGCCCAGGAAGAACCTCGGCTAACTAGCAGGCTAGCGCTTAGCATGGCTAACACTAACGTCACAAAACGTCAAGTTCAGCCATAAGTTCGATTAAAAGAGTCTTGTTTCCTACACAAACTGCTTCTTTGGCCGTGGCGCTTGTCTCAGAGAAAGGCAAAGAAATCTGACATACTAACTGCAAGAATAAACGTTGTCAGGTCAGCCCGCTTATCATTAGCCTGACAGCTATTTCATGTTAGCCTCACCGACGACTAGCCTGCTAAACTTATCGACGCTAACGTAGCCGCCACTTCAACACCACGTTATTTTACCAGAAGACTGACACATATCAACGCGTTAAAGGTCACAGCACAAAAGCAAAAATTGTTCGCTCGTTATTTTGTCTGTTCGGCAAGGTTATGTAGCTGCTAACGGATTGCTAGCACAACAACCAACCCCCATCACCCCTTGGTTAGCCAGCTAGCACGACTAGTTTAACTTACCTCGAGCAACTGCCGCCGGGTGTAACGGATCCCAGAAACCCGCTACTCGTGCATTCACCCGGCGGTGATAAGAAGTGAAGTCCTGGAAAGTGGTCGCAAACGGAAATGTCAAAAAATGAAATTGGCCGTAGTGGCTATGTCGCTAACAACAGTGTGTGTGTATGAAGCGGTGTTACCCGAACATAGGGGCGTGGCTACCATGAAGGAAGACAAGGCCCCTCCCACTCGGAACTGCGATTGGTGGGCTGTGCAGAATGAAAACAAATACAGTAAAGGCAGTGGGCCAGTATCTTTGGTTAAAGGCGTCTGGTTAGTTTATTCCCATGCCAAGTGCAGGTTTATTTGCACTTTAAAGAGTTGCCATTTTAAATGCCATAGAAACAGGACTTCACTGTATTATGTACCGAATATTGCACTGTTTAATGCTCACTTTATCTGCATTTTGTATCGCCTAATTTACCATCTGCAACTTCCTTTAGTGTATTATGTTCACAGCACCTCAGTCATTGTGTATACCTTGCTCACTCACGTGTGTATACTATGGTCTCATACATGGTTAGATGCTGAATTGCATGTGCACTGACAATAAAGTTTAATCTAAAATGTGTGCACTATGAACTACAAGACATACAGAGTCTTAAAGTCACATTACAGACGTTAAACATAAACCAATCTGCAGAAACATCTACAATATTTGGCTAATATACAGTATATGGTCTACACAGTAACAGCAACAAACATCTTCTTAAAAAAAAAAAGTACAGCTCCAAGCACTCCCCTTTGACCACAAAGGCATAAGAACAGGGGGAGGTTCTCGGGAACATAAGTAGTTGGGTTGTTTACACTCAAATAGTTTGATTTTCATATTTTATTGTTTCAAAATTGACGTTAATGTAATATGTCAATTTAAGATATAAATTTGGAAATGTGAAAGACATGAATTAGTGTTTGTAACAACAAACAGCATAACTAATTACTACTCTTTACACTTTGTACCGATGTGTGTCACTGTTCTATCGCCCTCTGCTCCTGCAACACTGTATATTTCCCCACTGCGGGATGAATAAAATGTTGTCTTTTTGTTTTTAAGAACCAAACCTGGCATTATTTAAGAGTAAAGTATTGGTTAGCCCACCTTGTTCACATATTCTCTTTTAAAGAATTTTATTGTTGCTGTTGATGAGGAGAGCAGTTCTGAGCACAGCTTCACTTTTTTTTTTATCTATACGGGATGCAGGTCTGTCAGATTAATGTAAGCATATTCTGCACCTTTCCTCTGACTGGCATACAAATACTGCATTATACGGTGCATTTAAATAATCAAAATGACTTCAATGCAGATTGACAAGAAATTTGCGTTGGTCAGCTCTCCCCACACTGTGTTTCGTTCCCTGTCTCTTTCCACTACTTTCCCTCTAAAATAAAGTGAAAAAAAAAAAAAAAAAAAATATATATATATATATATATATATATATATATATATAAAGAGAGTATAAGTGGAATAAGTACATACATAGATATAGGTATAGATCTATACATTTTAAAGATGTTTTAACTCAGTGTTTCAAAATATTGCTGAATGGAATGGGTGTTTGTTGCTGTTTTTTATGACACTTTTCGGAAGGTGAAACGAATCTGGCAGGGAGTCCTCGTTTTTAAATCTACGAATCTCTGATGTTTCAGGGAGGATAGACCTTGGAAGAGAGAGTATCCATGTTGAGAGGCATCTAAGCTTTTTATTTTTCAACCTGTACATCCGTTTAAGAGGGTAGCAGGACAGTGTTCTGAGGCTCTCTGGTTAGCGAGCGATGCTGCAGAACCAAATCTCACAGTGATGATGATGGATTCTGTGATGGCAGAATGAACCTGAGCAGTGCAGTCTGTGACAGCCTGAATTTGCTCAGCTGTCTCAGGAAGTACATTTCGATTCATTGTTTCATTGTAACTAATTTGTCAATATGCCAGTTTCCCACTGATTTTAGTTAAAGACCTCTCACAGGTACTGAAAAATACTATGAAATATGGCTGGCTTCTTCTAAAAGCCATTCATTAGACATTGTCTTCTTTTACTTCATAATCCATTTTCGAAGATAAATAAAAGTTATCTGTCTTACATCTATACACATTGAATATTAGTGTCATTAAAGGCTGACTCTTTTTCTCTTCGTATCCTGAAATAGCTGTATAATTGATCATTCATTGTGTAACAACACAGAACAATGCCACTTAAAACAACTTCGTAGATAAGTGTTTAATGACATATACATGTTATACCAACAATATCTCTCCTTCTATATATATATATATATATATCTATATAACAAGTTCATGATTTCTGCATTGGAATCATCTTTTTTTTTTTTTTTTTTACAGGTATGTCTTGTGCTCTCAGCTTAATTCACTGGTCAAAATAAACGGTGGAACCAGATGTGGGATCGATCTTCACTGCAGTTAACCATATTCTGACAGGTCATCATCCAGCAGCACTTTCAGTAAAGGACGACCTTTTGTAGAAATACACTGATGGATGTCAAAATCACTCCTGTTGCCACTGACGAGGCCTGTTCTGGAGCTACAGGAGAAGAAGATAGAGGAGGTTATACAGATGCATAACATGTACAACAGCTCACAACAATGATGATAAAACTTGTACATGAAATTCTCATATAATTAGATCCTTTGATGATCTCTCGGTGGTTATGAGACTAAAAGCAGTTTAATCAAAAGAAGTAGCCAGAGGCTCAAACATATGCCTCCAATTACAGGTGTAATTTGGATCATTAATAGACCCTAGTCATGTGAGTTTTAGGGGGACACCACACACAGACATTGCAAATAAAATCCTAAATTCCCCGCCAGGCGTTTATAACTGAAGACGCCACTTGGACCTGTGGGGAAGTCCACTTGCCTTGTTTTTTTGGGATGCATCATCACATTCTTGTGTTAGTTAATATCAAAAAGCCCAATATGAGTCAGTGCCTTGTTACTCACAATGTAATTTAGCGGTTAGCGAATTGAAATTTAAGTTCACTACTTTCGCAAACTACAAAAACACAAGGTATTTGTTAGGAATGCGTCATGTTACCGTGAGAGGTGGTGGTCGCTGATGCTGTAGTAGTGGTGGCGGCTGGAGTAGAACTAGTCTTAGTAGTAGTAGTTATAGCTGTGTTTGAAGCTGTTGTTGGAGCAGGAGTGGTGACCACAAGGCTAACGGGTCCCGAGCGGACGGTGTAGCTACTGGTGAACACGCTTCCAATCAGCGTTCTCTGACTAATGGCGCGGGTGCAGAGATCAGGACATTTCTGAGATGGCATGGTGGAGATGCATAAATTGACCGTGCACTGGACATACATCTGTAATCATGAATAGTTGCAATTAGTCGCTTGGACAGACAGCTCAATGAAGCATTCATTAAATAATGTTATTTATGAGGTGTTAATCACTACTTGATGGAATACTAGAACAATACAGTTTAAGAAATTGAAGAAGTGGCAACATTTTGATGTCATCACGGTCAATTTAATTGTGCTGATTATGTTTACGCTAGCTGGTCATTTTCTAATTACCCATGAAGCACAACTAAGGCCAATTTTCGGTCTTTACCCGAAGCATTGCTGATATTTTGAGCTGACTGAGGTGCTGTAGGGAAAATTAAAGCTACAAAATCACACGACAGTCTATTGAAATATTTCAATCGGGCCCAAATTAGTGGCCCAGAAAACAAGGAATCGCCAGTAAAAGAAAAAAGATTTTGATTAGTTAACATGCCAATAATGAGAAATTTATAATGAGAAAATGAAGTGCAAAATGTGTGTTCATGTGTGTTGACTGAGATCACAAACCGTTGATCCTTGGGTCCCCACCGAGCTCAAGTCAAGGCGGTAAACTTTGGATTTAGTTTCCTCTGTAACAACCTCTAATGTACTGTTGGACGCCAGACACCTGAAAGAGACAGAGGGAGAGCAACATATATATATATATGTATTACACTTCAAAAGCAGTAATGTTTCATTCAGTATCTGTCCTCTTCATTCCAGGAAACAACAGGAGTGGTGCTGACCCTTGGTTCAGAATAGGAGTGCTTTCCTCAAAGTCCTCCGTCTCAGACTCAATACAGCTGCTCACTATCATCTCGGCTCGAGCCACGCTGCAGTTAGTCAACAGATGGAGATCTAGCTGGCTGATCCTGGACCCAAGGCCCCCGTCAGTGGAGTTACTGGCCGCGCTGCTGTTGGTGACGCTCTCCGTTTCAGCTTGTCTGCGCGATCTCACCGGTGGAAGGAAGTCAGAGCGAAACCTCGGGGACCTTGTGTACTTTGAGAGGGGCCCCTCCCCTGGCAGGTGAAACTCTATCCAAACCCTGATTTCACCAAACGTCTCCTTCTCCGTGGGCAGGGTGATCTTGTACTGTGGCCCCTTGACTTGAGTTTCAGGGATCCGGCAGGCGAGAGGGAGGATGAGGGAGGGCTCGCGGCTGACCATCGTGTAGGGACGCACACTCTGCAAGGTGTTGGTGAAGATGAGCTCTGTACCAGCGTGCTGGGGGGGAAAAAGTACGATAGTGAGACTTCCTTGGGTATGGACAGAAATGAGCTTAGCCAGTACACCTCTACAAAATGAAGTTAGACAAGAGAGAGTGCTTACTCATAATAATAAATAGTTATTGAATTTTTCACATGATTAACAGAATTAATCAGATTATAAAATTGTTTTTAAACGGATGTAATCATATGATTTTAGATATTAACCATTAAGCTCCTAAACACCCAAATTTGCTGTTTTCTGATCAAAATTGATCAAAATTTACATTTTTTTTTCTTTTGTATATCAATGTAAATTGTTATCTTGGACCAAAAAGTTAGAAACAACATCAAGGCCTCTGGGAAATATATTTTTTTAGCATTACTAGAAAGAAGCAAAATATTCTTATATTCAATCAAATCATCTTGTTTTAAGAAGAAAACAAATCTGCCAATGGGTTAAGCTTTTCTTTGGCTTGACAAAAAGTCTTAAAATAAGCACAAAGTTAGTAAAATAAAGAAAACACTTCTTGTCTTCTTTGATACAACAATTTTTTGGTTTCTTGAAAATCCATTTTTGCAGTATAATAGACTGAACAAGTAATACATTTAACAAGAAAATGTTTTGTAGATGTTTCTGTAATCAAAATAGTTGTTAGCTGCAGCCCTACATCTGATTACACACTGTCCCTCACAACTAAAAACTAAAAAAAAAAGTTTAATCCAAGAACCTTTAAAAATGTCACCATATATATATATATATATTCATTTGCAATGTACCCACATACAAATGATTGGACACATGTCAGGGGAGGGTTAAAGATGTCACACAAACATATACAAGATAGGAATACGGAGCCTGTTACCACGGCCTTTGTGCCACAGCCGTCCAGGGAGAAGCGTGCAGTCAAGTGTGTGCTGTTGTAGATGACGGGGCAGGTGGGGCTGTTCAGCTGCAGTTCCTCCAGTTTGATGTCTTTGAAGGAGGTGATGGGGAGCACCAGGGACATCTCCGTGTTCTCACACTTGAGCTCTGCACGCAGACAACAGCAGCAGATTATTCACGAATTCCTACCCAATGCAAACACCAGCGGCATACCAACTAAACAGAGCAAAGTAATAAATTCCCGACCTGTTCCAGCAGGGAGCGTTCGCATTTCCCCTGAAAGAAGAAAAAGAAAATTACGTTTTAGCAGGATTATTTATGATGTGCCGCGTGGCTGTCATTCTTGTGACATTTTTAAGAAGCTGAAAGTCTTACTTTGGTACAGCCAGATGCATCTGGGCTCTGACTGCAAACTGGAAAGACGAGAAGGGCGGATCAGACCGCTTGATGAACTAGAAATGCTTTGTTCAGGATGCTTGCATTGTACTGGTCAGGAGTTCATGTGAGCAATATATGGAGACCTCGCTGCTACAGTGTATATGTATGTAAAAATTACTAGCTGTACCCAATCTACTATACTCAATATTTAATTTTCTGTCTCTGATGATCACTAATTATTATTGTTTGTTGAGACATGAGTTAAAATTTGTTTTAAGTCAATTCTAGTACCACTTTTAGCACCCTGTTTTTAGTGTACAATATTACAAGCAAAGAAAAATATAAAACTAATTAATCTGAATTCTTACACTGTTTAGCAAAACTACTATGACTGTACTACAATTTGGATCCCCAGTTTGGTTCAGCACACTAATAACTCTGCATAAACGATGAACAAAACAACAAACCTCTGGGTATTTGCAGCAAAGCAGATGGGCAGAAGGCGGCTCAGGTTGTTTTCAGAGCGAACCCAGGCCATGTCCATCTTTGCCAGGGGGCCGATCGACGTGAAACCAGTCCTGTACAGAGCAGGGGGCCCGACAACAGCCACCTCTGCAACGCTGCAAATGTAAAGTACATTTACATTAGTTCAGTAAGTCCGACAATATGCTGAGAATACAGCCTTCATTAACCTGAACAGGTCTCGTGCCTGATGACCACATTTCACCTACGTGTGTCTTAAACCCAACAATAGGCCGCATCACTCTCTAGTTCAATTCATCAGTCTATATATAACAAGAACGGTTTGCTCCAGGGTGAGATGCAAATTAATTAACTACTACAACATCAATGACGTTGTCAGGTCATACGGGTCCCGGGTATATGTGCTTTGAGCCGCTTTGAGAAATGAATGCTCTCTTTGCATACTGCGATAAAGTGGCTCCTCTGAGCGCGTTTCTCTGTAGACTGCACGCGATTAACACCTCCCTGACTCTGTGGTTAGTTTAGCTGCTCCTGTCGTGTCTCGCTTGTACTAAACGGAGCTATGTGATACCACCAGCAACCACAGTCAGAACAGACTTCAGAAAACTGTGTTATGTACGCTTACATGATTGGTGTGAAATATATACACACACAGAAAACACACACACACACACACACACACACACACATATATATATATAAATTACGGCCTGTTAAATATGTACAGTAGATGACAGATAATTGACAGCAGCCAGCGGAGATGAAAGAACTAACTTGAATACATTCAGCTAATTATTAATAAGCAACTCACTGTTTGCTGTTAACAAACTCTTACAAATATGCAACAAGAGAAGCTAATTTGGGTGGATGCAACATACCACAGAATAAGATTGAGGTTTTCTTGTTCCCATTAAGTCAAAATGTGAAGACTTTATGTAAAAAAAAAAAAAAAAAAAAGCTTGACACATTTTGTCTGTCGTACCCATCACACTGTGTTTCAACAGCAACGTGGATCAAGAGACAACAGGGTTATTGCTGCTGTATTGGCGTCTATACACTGTTTAGAATGCAACACTTCATGTGTAATCGTCTAACCAGACAGATAACAGATAGCTGAAAAGAGCTGTCATTCACTTTAAAGTCTTTTCTGTCTATTTTCAGTCTTTCTGAAATGCTAGAAAAACAGCAACAGGATTTTTCTTTTAAAAAAGAAAAGTAAAAGAAAAACAGTAAATGTGGCCCTGCCTGTTTAACCTGTTTAACACTGCTGCCGAACCGATGACGAGAGTAAGAGGAAGTTCAGACACACCTCTCTGGCTGTGATATGAAGTTGGCGGTAAATTTCACCTCCTGGAACGGCAGAACAAACAGCACCGAGTCCTCTTCGGGGGTGCTGCCCGTTGCCATCGGTTCATCGATGCAACTGGAGGACGACTCTTCCACTAGAGGGACGATAAAAAATCTGTGTCTTCATTTGAGCAAAGCTGTTGCTGCTGCTGCCATTGTTACCACTGTGTTACCCACACCTTCCCAATTAAAATGTCGTCCATCAGATTCCCAGACTCACCAGTGAGAGAGAGGTGCACAGGGACAGAGCTGAGGGCCGAGCCGTCCGTGATATAATTTATTCTGGGCGCAGGAATAAAGTCCTCCGCCACCAGGTAGATGAAATACTGCCCCGCCGCCGCTTTTCCAGTGAAGGACAGCATGCATCTTGCCTGATGAAAGAGTTCAACCAAACAGGCCATTAAGCTTCCACTTAATCCAAACACAGAAGCTGACGTCGGCGGCTCCTTCTAACAAATTGTTTTTGCCTCACGTCCTTTTAGCCTCACCTGGAAGCCAGCTTTGGAGGATTGGACTGCAACTGACACAATGAAGGGCTAAAAAAAAATACCGCGGCCACGCTTATTCTGCACGAATGATAGCAGGAGTAAAACGTATAAGTGCAAAATAATGAAAACCTCGAGAAGCTCTTAATGTACCGCAGTAACTGGGGCCTCGTGGAGACAATTAAGTGAGTAAAGAGAAAGCATTTAATTAAGTTAACGTTTAGTTAAGCAAAAGAGTACTGTTGTATTGATTCAGATTGACTTAGCATTTTTATTTCTTTAACATTACTCGTCATTACTCATTACTGATGGTGAGTTATCACTGCCAGAAACACACTACTGTAATGACTGGGTTGTATCTGGTAGAATTGGAAGAAATGAATTAACTTCTAGTAACTGGACATTTCACGAAATAGGTGTTTGTTTGCAGCACTACACTGTCAGTAAAGAGGATGTTACATATACCCATCTTAGTAACAGCATGAGTAGAAAGTACCAATAATGATTATTCTGACACCACAAATATCATTTTACATATAACACATGTTTAACCTCGTTAATATGATGCTTTTCTTGTGACAAAAGTGTTCAGTAAGGTGTGGCTTACAGGCGCACACATCAGCAACGACAACCAAATCAGGTTAATAATGAGTTGGAAAATTAGTTTGCATTTTGCTCTGCGGAAACCAGAAGGTAATTACAATACCACTACCGAGTGAGATGTACTTCCTGAAACACTGACGTCGGACTCACCTTGTCCAGTTCTATAAAAGAGTGCTGAGGACAGCTGACACACTCTCCCTCGTCTTCTCGGGCAAAGCGACACTGCACTTTGTCTCCGTCCAGGTCTTTCACCGACAGATGGAAGTGGTGAGGGCAGTTCACTCGAGCCCTGATCCCGTTACACAGCGAGGGTCAAGCAGCGTGAGGGAAAAAAAAGAAAAAAAAAAAAAGAAGAGGAGATTAACGACCCTTTAAGTTGGGAAAACAATCACAACAAAGGAGAAACAGAGGATACGTTGGAGTCTGGAAAACGAACAAAAAACACGATGGAACTTTCCTGCGGTTTCCACTGGTTGCTGGAAAGAGGTCACGGACACTAAACATCTACATCTACATTAGATGTTGATCAGAGCGATATCGGTCCCATATAACGACTATACTGAGACTAATTACGTTTAATTAAGCCCTAAAACTTCTTGGCAGAAAAAACAAGTTGTGGATGTAATGCTGACACTTCCTAATCTTTTATACGGCAAAGTTGTTGACAAGCTATTTCATTATTTACACATCCAGAGTGTTGAATCGTATTTTCATTTATTTGGGTTTGTCACGTGGTCCAGTATTTCCCCCTTTCCTGGTCCCCACCAAGCACCAGATGACAAGGAATAACAGTATCTTCTGAAATTAGCTGTTCTTAACAGCTTGCATTTAACCGTGTCTGTTTCCCATCTGCCGCTGTGTGTTGCAGTGTGATTTTGTTTGAAAACTGTTCAACGAAGCTGTAAATGTTCACTCTGAGAGGGCCGTAAGTGGCATCGTTTTCATAAGGCTTTTCAGACTTTTTTCATATAAAAAAAGTTTATAACTGTATTAAAACTGTGCCTTTCCCAAAAGCACCTGAACAACCAAACTACTTGGAACTCGTCTAAATACGCACCGTGCTTTATCGTCCTGATGTAGCTTAAAAACTGGAGAAGCTAATGAATAAAAGTGTTGTTTCTGTTCGTTCCCATTACCTTAGTGGAGGAGGGAGAGCCACGTAAGCAGGTTGGTTGAGTCTCCCACTATTTGCCCGGACGGTCGGTCCTGCATTCAGGTATACATAGAATTCTGTGTTGGACCTAAATTTGTAAAAAAAAAGGTTGAGATAACAAATGTTCAGTGGAAATAAATCAAGACAGAGAGAGAGACAGGTGAGTAAGGGAAGAACTCAAAGACCTATGAGTTATTAGACAGTGAAGCACATTCTAAAAAAAACGGGACATTTTTCTCTTTGCACATAATAGAAAAAATAAAATAAAATGAACACACACATGATTTACGTATGAAGCATATCAGCAATCACATTTTGCAGACTGAAGATTAGAATACGGACACGATTATTGTTTATCTGTTATACATATCTATACTCTGGAGGGAAAATTAAAAATGACTCAGTCAAACTAAGCCACAGCTGTTCAATGCAGGTCACTTAGATTTACTTTACACATCTGATAAAAGGAGCGATGAAGTTGTTCAATGTGTATAAGGTCACATACCCTAAACTGATGGTGGCGCTGTATTTACTGGGGACGGTTTTATGCCACTGGCGGACACACCAGCCAGAGTTGGGCTTGGTGCCAGTAAAAGGTAACGGCGTTTTGTAGACCTCACAGTCCTCCCCTTCTGAACAGAGACCGGACAAATCTGGACAAGGGTCGGGAGCGATGGCGGTAAAATGAGCTCGCACCTGCAGGACACAAAGACACAAAATGACTGACTGTATTCATAAGGCTTACACACTATTATTATCATTTTATCTGTTAATTCAAGATTAAAAAATAGTCAAAACTGCCACATGTTGCTATTTAAACTGGTGGATCCGCTAATAATTAAGGAACTTCTTTTATTTTTCAGTTTCTTACATTAATTTTTCAATTAACGAATTACAATAGATCTTACACAGTGAATGGCACTCTATTTGGTTTTCTGATTTAAATTAACAAAAGGCTTTTCAGGATAAAAAAAACCCCAATACAATACAGTACGCCTTTATAGACGCTAAAATGGACTAATAGTTGGTTTGAGATGTGTAATAATTGTCTCCTGTCTGTATGAATTAAAGAAAATTATAGGAATTAAAAAAACAAAAGTATATAAATAAATATTTTTTCAGTTTTAATTAAGGTAAAAATAAATAAATGTATGGAGCAACACAATGCTGAGGCCTTAGATAAATAATTATACTTTTAAACAAAAGGAAAATGTTACGTATTAATTTAACTGCTTTGCCTCACGAGCCATGACAGAAATGTGTAAAGTAGAAATATGCACGTAACATAAGGGACACAGACTTGAGAGATGGGACAATTATTAAAAAAAAAACAAAAACAAAAATATCAATAAAAACGATAACAAAAAAAGCTTCTGGAGCAGAGAAAACGTTTCCCACCGTGTTTCCTCCGTCGCTTTTCAGGGGTGTGACGTGGACTGTGAGGCCCAGAGAAGAGGCTTCGTGGGACGTGACTAACGAGAGGAGAGTCAGGCCCTGCAGCAGGGTGCTCAGTTTGAATCTGCACACCATCCCAGCTCCTCAGTCTGGACCTGTGGAAAATTCAACCAGCAGTGAAAACACTGTTCCAGAAACCTTGAGTCACATAGTCATGTCATACTGTATTAAAAACTAGTCCAGTCAACCCGTCAACCTACCCTGCACATTGAGTCCTGACAACCGTCTTTTTTTAGACGACAGTGTGTGATGTCTCTTTGATGAGTGCAATGGGACATGCCACCTGTCCACATCACGGTGTGTCAAGGTGTATGATGTCATTTTTGAGGTTAGAAGCCGCGCGCCGCGATAGTTTTAAAGCATCCGATAAGTTACAAGTAAGTAAACAGTGACAATTATCAAAGAACACACGCGTAACTTCAGTCAGGACAGTCACGTCAAGGTCTAAGTCAGGTTATTCAAACCAAAAGGCTCACACAGCCACCACCACCAGCAAACAGAGACAAAAAAACTTCTTTATCCAGCATCTCCAACACTCTTACTTTGTTATTTACTGTTTAGATTTTACCGTAGCTCAATTTAACCTTTTTAAACTGCATTTTATCACTGCCTTCAAATTTTACAGTTAGTTAACTAGTTAAGTTTCACATTTTAAATAAAAAAATACACAGGGAAATAATTAGAATCAAACTTTTGGGCTGTATAAACACACATTTCTATCCATTCGGGGGATCATCCCACAGAACTGAACACTTCAGACACTTCGCTGTACCCGCTGTCATCGGACTGTACAACAACACACAGCTCTGACCTCACCCATGCAGTATATTTTATCACTTAATCCACAACTGTTGTCTGTGGTGTTTGTCCTATATAATGTCTTTCTGCTACCTGCTCTCTGTGCTCCTGTAGCATTTTGAGTTTCAGTCAATTAAGTATTATGTTATCTTAAAATAAACCAAACCAAAAATCACTAAAAACGTCTGACGTTTTCTTTTTTTGGCTCATCTCAGTCCGTGCAAATGGAGCTTTGACATTTCTATAGTTTCTTTGTTTACATTAGATAGAGGTTGATATAGTTTCACTCAGTGAGCCTTTAGTAGCTGTCCCTGATCTTATGGTGATTTTACAGTATCAGTAACTCTTGAAACAAGCTTGAAATTATTCATTTGACTCTTGCAGTAATACAGAAGCCTAACTGAGACTTAGAGGGTGAACATTTATCCTGTTAAAGGGTTGAACAGCGCATTGACTCTGTGGTTTAACAAACATGGCCGACAAGTCGAGACAAATCGCTTGAAACTCTTCTGCTACAAGGAACCTGTGGAGTTTGTTTTATATTTTAAGGGTTTTGACACCATCTGACAACATTATTACCTCAGCGCCACAAGTTCCTTATTTACATGTTTCATTTTAAGTCACGCCATTACGAACTTTCTCTATGTCTTTGTGTTGTTTGGCTGACAAGGAGAACGATTATCTGGGCCGTTTCTAGCTATTAAATTCAAGACCCCTTATTACGTCCTTAAGATATCACCTGATATGCAATTCGTGTGGAAATGAGAATCCACTTCCTCAAAACACAAATCTGCGAGCTTCGCGACTAAACTCACAGACTCAAATCTCTACAGAATAAACACAATTAATTAAGCAAACACAAGCAGGAATAAAATAAAGCAAAAGGAACAACGAAGAAATCCTTTTACCTTACGCTGCTTGTGACTCGTAGATTCAGTCTAACCTCCGAGTGTTAAGTTTTGATTGTACAGGTGTTCAGCAAAATCTGGGCTGTGAAAAGAATGGAGCTAAACTAGCTCGACCAGAGCTTTTAAGAGGCCTGACAATAGCTGCACGTCAAGAGGACGGCCCTGTGAGCTGCATTTGGCCATAACAGATTGGGCTCCATTCCTTGCATAGTTTTTACAACACATGTCAAAACCCACTGATGAATTCAGGGCAGAAAAGAACAAAAAAAAAAAAAAAAAAGTGTGAAGATTGAGACACTTCTTTATTGAAAAAGCAAAACACAATCTTGAGGAATGGTGGTACAATTGTCTTTCTTAAACCATGGTTCAGGGTGAAAATTCGATAGCAAAATTGCGGTCCTTTCCTGCCAAAAAGTGTCCTTTGTTGTAGTGGAATGATATTATTCGTATTAAGGATTATTTAAAGTACTTTATTTTATTTTTTTTCCATTCTGGTTATACTTCTGTTAAATATTACACCTTTTTTTTTTATATATAACAACCCACACCCACAGAAGAAGAATTAATCATCATCATCTATGTTTGGTCAGAAAACGGTCCCAGCCTAAGAGAGGAAGAGGAGCGGAGTCCTTCCAGGAGGAAGGTTCCAGGAGTTTGGTCAGATGCTCAGAGGATGGTCTTAAGGAGCTTGAGACAATTTCTTAGGTAGCTGGGGACAAAGAAGGCAGCCTCCCGTCTCCTGATACGACCCGTCAATGAGTCTGGAGACCACGAGTCTGTCCTTACTGGCCATTTTTTACGTTGAGCATTTTCTCCTGTGATGACGAAACGGGAAATAATCAGTATAACCCATGCAACAAACAGGTGGTCGGCAGTACAGAGCATGCATCTGTAACTCATCTCTAATCAGATAAATGATGATGTCACCTTGATCATGGTCTCCAGCTTGATGGCATCGGCAGCGAACTTGCGGATGCCGTCAGACAGTTTCTCCACGGCCATGCGGTCCTCGTTGTGCTCCCAGCGGAAATCTTTCTCGTTCAGGTGGATCTTCTCCAGATCACAGGCCTTCGCTGCAAAAATCAAACCCTCAAGGTCAGAGCACGGTTGGTTAAACAACGTCAGCCAGGTCTTATCCCGATGCGTCCAAAGTTACGTCCTCAGCTTGCCGCAGGGAAAAGTGCTCACCGCTTTACAGTGAAGGGCATTTCTTGTGATTTCAGAACACCCTTTCATCAGTAACAGAAAATGTTGCAGAAAATACAGTTGCAGATTTTACGTGGAAAAAATTAAATAGGCTTTCTTTTATGTGTTCGCTCCCCCATGACACAAATTACCACAGCAGCGGTGCATACAGAATAAAATGTGGTGACATCCGTCTCAAACATTTGGTTGGTTTCAACATAAATTACGTGGCACCTAAACATTTTAAATATCATCCTCACAATGACGTGTTTGGCCTGTCGAGAGCAACACTTGTTCAACCTGACGCAAGAATGAAGCACAAGGAGACGTTTTAATAATGGGGTTCAGTGCAGCATTGCGGACATCTAGGCTGCAAAACAGCTCACATAAGCAAGCAACAATTTAATGGAAATATGTGGTTGCTCTGTGCTGCACGATGCAGTCACCCGCATTTGACCCGGTTTGTTTTTTTTTTTTTAAATATGTACCCAAAGAATATTCTTGAAATCTGTATTTTGCAGACAAGGAATCTTAGAGCAGTACCTTTCTCCACACTGAGCATCTCTGACACGGTGCTGTGATCCTGGCTGAGCTCTGCCAGCAGACCAGGGGAGATGGTGAGCAGGTCACAGCCGGCTAAGGCTTTAACTTCCCCCGTGTTTCTGAAGGAGGCGCCCATCACAACGGTGCTGTAGCCGTACTTCTTGTAGTAGTTGTAAATCTTGGTCACACTCAGCACACCTAGGAAGGTGAAATGAGGAAAAATAAATAAACAACTCAACATGATCCAGAGACTTTGAGGGAAAAAAATGGAATCGTATCAAGAAATCTAGTCGTAATTCAACAGCTTGGTGTTTAATTGCTCATCGTCTTTACACAGTTTGAATTTAAAGTAGATGAACTCGCACTCTTACAAATGCACTCAAAAAAACGTCCTGAACTCTGGGGGGAGAGGGAGGGGGGTTAGACAAAAGGTACAGGGCCTCAGGGTGAGTAGTCTAAACATCAAATCTCCATTCTTATCTCCACTTATGTTAGAGGAGTAATGTTTTAAGTGACCAAAGATCTCAAATGTAAAGGGAGTTGAATAATTCCCTTATTTGAACATTAACTTTTGGATTGGATGAGGGGTTAGGATACGGAGCTTGCAGCAAATCTTTTTTTTTTTTTTTTTTTCTGCACAAGTTAACAGGTGTAGCTCAAACATGCAGCTGCATAGATAAGAAAAGGTATCTGGTTTGGGAACAGGTGTGGCAAAATTCTCCTTTACATTTTGAGCTGACAATTCTGATGAAAGGGCTGATTGCCTTCAGACGAGGGGAAATAGCCACCAGACAGTAGCAAGAATTTGAACAGTCTGCAAGCTTCACAGTTCTGATTTCAAAAATGATAATATTAATGGTATGTGCTTTGTGATTTATCAGGATATATTTGTCACTTAAATGCTGTTATCTCAAGTCTTGGCTTAATCTTAGGTTTGATATGATCGCAGATCCCAAAACAAAGGACTGCACACACAGGAAGAGACTAGCAGTGATGTGGAGACGGTGATATCTGAATGAAATTCAGTGACTTGTAGTGACGACAGTTAAGACGAACCTACAGTAAAAATAAACACAGTCACACAAATGTGGAAAAAAAATCATGGAAATGTGGTTGTGTTGACAGTAAGAAGAACCAAGTATTGCTATGATTTGCTCGTTTCTCTCAATGATCCAACAACATCCAACTCCAACCAGCCATCTTCCCAGTGATCAGTGTGAGAGTGGAGTCACACGGAGCCGTGATATGGATCACCTGACCACACTTCCTCCTGACTCACTACGTTTTCATTTAATTAATACTATGTTCTACTCCAGGGCTGGCCAACCTGCGGCTCCCGAGCTGCATGCAGCTCTTACGTTCATATCGTAGTTTTGCTTCACTTGAGGTCAATACAGTATTTTCGTCAAACGTGCATGTGCGTTGGATGAAAATACCTCAAAGTTTCCCAGTAGACGCAAGATCATTTGAGTAAAGAATTTATGTCAAGTTCGCTCTCAAAATGGCAGGGAAAAAATGCACAGCAAAACGAAAACATGAAGATGAACACAGGATGTTTTTAACAGTGTGAGAGTTTAGATCTTATTTAATGGCAAGCCATTCTGCCTTATGTCGGGTGTCAGTCAGAACAGATCGACGCTTTGATTTTACGTGCGCTAATGACGCCTATGTGAGAGAATTGCTTTGAGTGACAACAACGGAATACAAGCCAGTTTTGAAGAGGATTGTTCAAGGCAAGGAATGCTACAAGTCCCACTTAGTAACATGTAAAGTAAAAGAAAAAAACTATTGTAAATTATTATATTTTTGTTTGTGGACTGGTTGCACTGAGAGTTTGTCTGTGTGAGACAGTGCACACCATGTTCATTGTTGAAAATGACCGGCCTGTGGTCTTTGTACTGTAAGAGTCAATTTCTGTCATTTTCACGTTGGTTTGTGACATTTACAATAAATCTGTCTGAGCAAAGGTTACCTACCTAAAATGACAGAAACCGTCCCTGAAAATAAATTATTTGACTTGTATTTTATCGTTTTAGTTTGGCTCAACTCCCATCTACGAACATGGAGGAGGTGGAGCTTATGACCTATGCTGCAGCCAAACACCAGGGGGAGCTCTACTTGCTTTGGCTTCACTTTCAAGGAGCTATTCCTGTATTTATCTTTATACTGTCTATGTCTATGGTTTATCTTTATACTGTCTATGGTTATATCTAAATCACTTTATATGTGGATAGATTTATTTAAACTAGAGACATCAACAACACACATCTCTAAGTAATTATTTCCTTAAGGACCAGGACACTAGTTTTAGCTGTGTGTACATAACAAATCGACAGGATGTGTTCAGGATGTCTGTGGATACCTGGGTCTTCGTGGGCCTCGTAGCTTTTGCGGTCCGTATTCTCCTTGTACCAGTCGAGGATGCGTCCGACGAAGGGCGATATAAGGGTGACCTTGGCTTCGGCACAGGCTACAGCCTGAGCGAAGGAGAACAGCAGCGTCATGTTGCAGTGAATGCCGTGCTTTTCCTCGAGCTCCCTGCACACAAACGACAAATAAAAATGTTTTTAATCACACACACAAACGGTAATTTCAAGGAGAAGCACTTCAAATATGGGAAACGAAGAATCTTACAAATGAGAGATCAGTTTTATAAAGGAGCAGGACTTTTTTGGTGATTTATTGTTTTCCCCAAACATGACATTTTTAACACATTTTCTCACGTTTTCTGTTGCCAATGGCAATAAGTTACAACCTCAGAGCTACATCATCTGCCACCTGCAGCTGCACATCGACACTCAACAGCAGGTGACGTTTTTTACCGTTCATCAACTGTATGTGTGACAGAATCCAAATAAACGCAAACAGGTGTTAACAAATGAAATTAGTTGCAAATGAGGTGGCCAGGTGCAATTCTCTCATTTAAAAAAAAACAAACAAAAAACATTAAGATGTGGTAATTAGTTATGTGTTCATGATGCAACAAAAAGCAGCAGGGTGGAGGAAGTATATTGTCAACGATGCCCGGTGTCTTTATTTACCTTTAATACAGAAGAATGGGCATGACGTTGATGTTTATTTGAGTTCAGATCATGATACCCGTGTCGGATTGCAAGTGGAAGCTTGAGATGCATGTGGAGAAACGCTTTAATGGCAGATGTGAACACGCGCAAGTAAAACTGACCAGCTATAATCCCATTACTCAGAACGCATGTTTATACCAGGTGTGAAAAGGGTTTAAGACTCTGAGACGAAAGACACACATTTGTTTTTTTGGGTTGCTTCAGTCACAGTATGTCTTAGAGGAGATGACAGGGGAGTGGCAATTTTTATAACAGCCCCGTGAGCACAGATGACTCACAACTAAAGGCTTCCCAGCCTCGGGAATAAGCGTCTTTCAAATTATTCTGGTGGTTTAATGTTCAGTTTATGGAATAATTACACAATCTCAGGATGACAATGTCTTAGTCCGTATCGAAAGGGATGACAAAGTAAAAAAAAAAAAGTTAAAAAATTAATGTAGATGGAGATAATACTTTACTATTGATCCTCATTGGGGGAATTCAAATGCTACAGCATCACAAGTTAAGAAAAAACAGTGACCACAAAACAATTAAATTCCACACAAACAGCAGGCAGCTAAAAAGACATTAAATAGGACAAAAAAAAACCCTACACAAGAACGAAGTGACAACAGTTGTGGATAAAGTGACTATAAAAATAGACCACACAGCGGCTCAGTGAGGTCAGAGGTCAGTACAGCTACACTGCGCCGCTGGGAGATATGAGCAAACAACTTCATATCTGTTATTTTGGTTTAAACACAGTTTTTGCCCTCATAGATGAAATAACTGCACAAGGCACTGAATTCTTCCACAGCTTCCACCTAACACAGCGAGGATGTTTTGTTTTACAGCCCTCACGTGTGGTTGAGACTAGGTCACAATAAGAAATTTTGTTGGATGATATATTTTCCCACAAATTATCAATGATAAGCGATATTATCGTCGACATCATTTTTTTCCACTAATGTAATGATAATATGATGTAATAATACAAGTACACCCTTTCAAAAGCAATATACTGATAAATACTGTTAAGAAATAAAAGTTTAACATTGTAATTCGAATGTTAAGAACTTTTAAATAAATAAAACAAACAAAAATAATGAAAAATATTAAAATGGACTGTCTGTAAAAGGGCTGCATTTCTATTGTAATATAGAGAACTCCACTATATGGTAGCGTAAACCATTTTGCACTGTTTGGTTTCTATTTACTTATCGACCAAATGCCTCAGTGAGTGAGAGTTGACTGTCAGGACGAAGGCTCATCTGTCCATCCACCTCCCACCGAGACAAAGAGAGTGGATGACTGACACGAGGGTTCAATCCAATCATTCCAACGCACCCAATGCACAGACCGAACCCTCTTGTCATCAAGCCTCTTTGGTAGTAAGAGAGGAGGAAAACAAACACACATGCAAATGGCGATACAACGAGGGCGGCAAAATTATCATTTATCAAGCGATTAATGATTATTGTCATGATTACTTATTATTGAGTATCCTGACAGGCCATTAAAAGAGTCAATTTTTATTATTTTACAGTCAGACCTTTTCGATCATGATGGGGAGCGCACATGCGTATCACCATATACTCACTTGCCAGCCTGGATTCCCTCCCATGTGGACGACAGTTTGATGAGAACACGCTCCTTGCTGATACCGGCCTCCTCATACAGAGCGATGAGTTTCAGGGCTCTCGCAACCATTTCTTCTTTATCGAAAGACAGCCTGTCAGGAGACAAAAAAAACAAAACATTTAATAATTCACACATTTAACTAATATAATACATTGTGGCACCTGTGGTTTATACTCGTGTGCGTCCTTTGAGAAAGACATTGAACACCAATTTCTTAGGTCAGCATATTGTGTGGTAACTTTGAGTGTATGAACGTATGAATAATAGAAATGATTCATTATTAAAGAGTTTTAGGTGAAAGCATCTTATTAGATTTAATTAATGAACGGAGTACATCAATTTTTAAGCATACAAGCTGTGTGGCAAAAACGTCAACTGCATCATTTGGAAGTGCCAAGACAGTAATCTTAAATTACTGTTTCCCCAACATGAGTGGCACCTCATGCTCTTAAACATCTTCATGAAAACAAAAGGTGACATGGTCTTTGCAGTCAGAGCAGCACGACTGTGGACTAATCTGCCTGAGTGAAATCGGGTCAGCTGACTCTTAAAACACATTTCCATCTTAGAGTCTTTCCTGGTTTTTACTTGTTTTATTGTTTTTCTTTTAATTTTTCTGTTTTTATTAACTTTATTTTGTGTAGCCGCCTTTATATTGCAGATTTTATGTTCTTATACATCACATTGTAATTATTATAATTATAGTAATTATTATTATTATTGCACCCGTTTGTTATCACCTACCTGGCATCCACCTCAGTAGAGACTCTCCCTGGGACCTTCTTAAGGATCTCCAGACCAAAACTTACAAAAAGCTTGTCCATGGTGTTGGCTACCTGCTCCTCTTCAGTTCTTAACGGAAAAATAGAGACAAGAACGTGGTCAACTAAAGGACAAAGGACAGTTTGACAGTTTCAGTACACAACCAAGTGTGAAAAGAGGAGAATACTGGGACTCATTCAAGACACTGTTAAATCAGTTTGTTTATTGACATTAATCTGAGAATCACTTACAGAAAAACAAAACAAAAAAAAAAAGCCAAATGCCCTATAATGAAATGCCAGCTGTAATTAAGGAAGTTTGTCAACACCTTGCACAGAGGAAACAAGTACACTGCAACATCTTTAAAAACACATAATGTTCCTCTTCTTTGGCAAATGACTAACACCTCAGTGTTGTTTATATTCAGGTTTACTCTCGAGTGTAATCCAGTACAGGGCCAAATATAGAAAGGTTTAATCATAAGGTGTTTTGATTAGTTTAACAAAACACATGCACACCCTCTTACCCGCCTTTCGCGATGCCGTATTTAATGGCCTGGTCCACCAGGTGCTGGTAAGCTGGCATCTTAGCAGCAGCCAGGATAAGGGACGGGTTAGTGGTGGCATCTTGAGGCTTGTACTCTTCAATGGCTGCAGGACAGAAAGACAGGAGCAAAATAATTTAGCCAAACGTACACCGAGGCCGTCTAGCCAGTCATAACACATTCCTTGGCTGCCGTTTATCTCCTGCTCTCTGACCTTAACTAGACTCAACGTGGGCACCGCTCTGAAAGTGTGTCGGCTTTAAATCTGCGTCTCTGCCACTCCCTGTACAGTATTATAATCCATCTGAATTTCCAATAAAGCTGCTCTCATTCACATGTTTTGTTGTTTCTCTTGTCAGACAACACATTAAGTCTGAAACAGTGACTGAAAAAAGCTGCACATTTAAGCTTGGTTTGCCACTGAGACGGCACCAGCTAAGATTTCTCTCTTGTAAATGTTGACCATGTTTAGACACAAAAAGCCATAAAAGAGGAAAGAAAACCGAAAGAACTGTGCCACATTGGATCTAGTAGGAAATGGCGCCACCTACTGTATATTATGATTCAATAGTTTTATTACCCTTTGGCACGTACAAAAAAAAGAAAAAGTGCTGAAGCTGCAAGCTGAGCGGGTTAATGTGGGAATGAAGCCACAATCCTAGTGATTAACCACCAAATATAGTCTCCTGAATAGAAAACTACTGAAAGCTTAACAGGTGCAAAGTCTGCTTATGATATTGTAAATCCTTGAAGATGCGTAGTGGTGAGTTACAAGGTCTTTAAATAACAAAAAAAAAAACAAAAAAAAAAAAACAAAAAAAAAGCACCCTGTTGCAGCTCACAGGACAGAACTGCTGGTTTAATTCGGTATGCATGAGCGGTAGGGCCATGTCAGGGAGCACAGAGGTTTTTGTGTCAGCACTCGACTGTAGCAGCTGAGTCCAGTGCTGGCAGCTCTTCAGATTAACAACAAAGCCTGTCTCTGTTCTGGAGCTTGTTATCTCTCAAGTCCCTTAACAAAAAAAAAAAAAAAAAGAAAGGATGCGGGTCAGTGGGTTTGGACCGGATACTCCTGAATAACTGTTCAGAAAGAGGCAAAGTGCTGATACTCTGTACAGTCTGGTCCGTTTACCACCTTCTGGAAACTTTGCATGATTTAGTTACAATGAAAAGCTCAAGTACTGTGCGAACATTTCCGTTCAAAGTTTTTCGTGAACTAGCTACATTCACAAAGGATTACAGCAAAATTGCTGCAAATAACCACTATATGGTGCAAGAAGTTGTTGCTTTACAAATGTTGGTCTGAATTTGACTGCCTGTCGGAAAAAGAAAAGTTCTATGTAAAGTCGACATATACAACTTTCATTTTTGGTTCTTGTGCCTTTATTGGATTCAGAGGGGGTGACATCTTTCTGTAGAGGTAGTTCATTTCCCAAAAAAAAAAAAAAGCTGAAACTAAGGCGACCGAACTTTCTTCAAAATGTTTCAAGCATCATCCAAGTTCAGGTTTTAATTGGAATATCTACACTGACTCAACACGTTATTCAGATTAACCTGGATAATGTCCTGTATTAACACAATTAGTGGTTCTCCAATGAACAATTAATGGTCATTAATTAAAGCTAATCTGTGAAGATTCTCAGTCATCCAAGTCATGGTATATCCAAAAAAAAAGTTAAAACCAGACAATCAAACTTTTGTTTATATACATATCTGTTATGAATTAATTCTGTGACTGATCTCAAATGTCACATAAACCCTACTAACATTTCATCTGACAAATCTGAATGCCAGTTTTCTTTAAACTATCAATACCTGAGCAGCTAATTTGTCACCATGTAGCAACATTTCACAAGTGTCTGCTCAGCCCCCTCCATCTCTTTCAACACTCACATAAAATGAGGCAAGAATGCAGTGTTACACCAATTTCAGACTTTCACCCACTTGATCTGAACATGTCTAAACTTGCACCAGGTATAAACCAACAAAACTTTCACAATTTACGTAAAATCCAGATTACATAAACCAGACATACGATTTCTTTCTTTTTCTTTTTTTTTTTTTACCCCCTAGGCGCGAGTCCAACGGCTGACTAAATCTTGACAAACCACTTTTATTATCACCATCTCCAACTCTGCACCCTTGTTTCCTTACTGGCAGCGACACCTGAGGTATTCACTACGGTTGAGATAAACATGTATTGTGTGACATGTGTGTCATGGTGTGAAAGAGTATGCTGCTTGTTGTGAGGTTCTCATTGTCCTGCTCTGTACGGCTGCAAAGGTTATTTTTAACTGGAAAATAATCCCTCATTTAGGCCGGCAAGCAACTACCCCTCAACCCCAACTGAGTAGTCAATAACACCTTAGATGAAATGTAAACGAGTGCTTTCATAGATTTATCGATATCATAGATTTATTTATAGATGTCTAAATCCTATCAATAAGTAGCAGAGACAAACGTTGGGTACAATTTAACTCCAATTACGTAATGAATGACTTTAAAGCTGTATAATTTGTCTATATGAAGTTGCTTAAACACACATTAATGGAAATGTACATAGTTTAGTTTTCAAGGTCCATCTGTGCAGAAACTAACTGCTTCCAACCTGCAAGTGCACTGGAAAGCAGACTTGCAATGCGAGACATTAGCGTCTGCTCCAAGCAGTCTTTGTTGACTTCTTATCTGAAGAACAACAGATGAAGAAGCAACGACGGCCTTCGGTCACGGACCTCCATCAAAGAATCAGATAAACCTCCAACAGTCCAAATACCGACAATGTTTTCTTATGGTTTTGGCATATTTGGCATATTTTTCAGTCCTGACTTGCATTTTTGGCAGTAACATCCTCAATAATTGGGGATGGATGTAAACACTTATCATTTTTAACGCAAATCGATGTATTGACAAGTTGTTGCATCCCTACCTCAATTATGTTTTTAATGTTAGGATATGATGCAATAAACTGCAGTCCTGATTTCTTCTCATTAGCATGTCGGCGCAAGTGAAAACCAACCAACTAAGCTAAATTATTCAACTTTGTGTGTGTGAGAAGCTTAATATTTGTTTTCCAAACACTTAAAAACAAAGGCGGAATTAAAGACAAGTCACATATTTTTCCCTTGATTGACCAATTGTAGAATAATATTATAATTTTAGCACTTTAAATCTGCAAACTATTATACAATATGTTGTCTCTGCCCTCCCCTCATGCATGATTTGCAACAGACTTCCTTATTTGCTTAAAATAACAGCAAAACGAGAGCGCAGTTTAAAAAAAGAAGAAGAAGGAAAAAAAAGACAAACTTAAACATTAAGACAAGGCCAGAGCAAACATTGTTCACACTCCGCTGTGTGACGAGAGCAACTTTATCGGCTTTCCCGAGTCACGCCTGGCTGCAGGAGGCACAGTCAGGATGTCATGACAGAACAGGCTGTGCACGAGGAAGCGTTTGGATTTGCATCACAATTGTAATGCAACTGCGTTTCTGCAAACTCTTCCTCATTCGGACTCGTTGAGAAACATGACCTTTTCCTCCGCGACAAGGAAGAGAGGAACAAGGAAGGAAAACTGTCACATTTTACACCTTGTTGCACGTCTCGCCTGCGCAGCTGTCTGCTAGCGTTATTTTCTTACTATCCTCATCATAAAAACTTCATTCATACGATGCATACGTCATTCCAGGGCATGCAATAGCGTTTTAATCCAACATAAAGAAATAATATTTTTTGCAAAACAGACAAACGCGTCATATTAGCATGTTAGCACAGTTTGCTAATGCGGCTAGCGGCCACTCTGTTGACAAAGTAATGGGATTATGAGGTTGTAAACTTAATAGTGTTTAGCTGCAATGCTAAATCAAACCAGCATAAAAGCTCACAGTAGCATTGGGTTAGCCGGGAGGTTAAATATCCGCCATTAGCCACCGGTGTGGGTGATGCTGACAGGGACTCGATGATATCGACACGACGGTCATTCACATTAAACACGGATTATCCCCGGCTAGCATGCTAACCATGCTAACATTAGCATGCGATAAGTTTTCATTTACCGTTAAAGTCGCCCGTGTCTGCCACCACCACGGTGTGCTTCTTCAGCTGGTTCAAGGCCGACTCCATCTTCCTCCGTTTGTCTGGTGACACACTGGACATGATGAGCAGAGGCTGAAACTCTTTTATACACAGAAAACACGTGAGAGCAGGAGGAAAGTCAGAGAGACAGGGAGAGAGAGAGGGGGCACAGGACCGCGCAATGTAGGAGGAAGAAGTCAACGGGAGCGCGCAGATACAGATCAAGGAAGCGTGTGGAGGAGAAATCAGTGAAACCAAGAGTCTCCTTATCATTTGAAATTATTTTATTATCTGTTTACCACAAATACAAGACAAGCTCACGATTTGTTTTCATTTAGACTGAACATTCCAATCATTACTCCGAGGTGGAAAGAGCATTTACAACAGATGTCCAAAAATAAAGCTAAAACAAGCCCATCTGGAGTGTCTTGAATACTTTTCACCATTCATTTAAGTGGCTTCTACAGTTCTACATGACTGGTGGGGAGTTTTGGTTTTCATTTCAAACATCTATATAGGTGATGCAAACTAGATTAGATGGTGTTGTTCAAATCAGTTCATTTCAGTTTTATTTATATATATTTTATTTATTTATATAAGATCAAGCCGAAAATCGAGCCATCTGTGTTTTTTTATTGAAGTCTGAATACGACAGTGGCAAAAAAACAAAAAAATAAATAAATAAGGAAGAAGCCTTGAGCAGAACCTTGAGCTCATGTGGAGGGACCATCACATAAACATATATCTGTCACAGATACATGTCTGATTAAAGCATGTAGAATCTGACGATGATACAGATACAAGATACAGCTGATGGTGTTACATTGCAGTATGAGAATATAAGAGGAATAATAGGCAAGTTGGAGAACTATTCATTCAGGTTCACACTAACCTGGGTGATATCATGTTTTTTTTTCCACAAAAAGATAAGATTAGAAGTTGTTATTGTTATTTTAAACATAACACAATGACAGTGATGTTTTAGAAAGAAAATCAAATACATGCATATGTGGTAAAAATGCTCCCCTAAAAATCTCTTTAAGTCAATTTCTGCATCACAACCACAAAATCATGCATGTGAAGTGTCAGATCATAATTAAAATATTATCTGAAAGTTGTCCAAAAATGCAGAACTGAGAATATCAGGTGGATTGCGTAGTGACCTGGGGTGTTTACTAAGAGACTGTTTTTTGGGTAAAACTGTAGTTCTGTTTTTCTGTGGTAAAGAGACGCCGCCCAGAGATGTAATAAAAACTTAAACTGCCTGCTAGTCATTTAGAAAGGAAGAAGCCACATGGATGAGAGAGAAAACTCAACAAGACCAGTTTTCATTGCTTTAACATTGTCTTTAGATTCCATGACCAGGATGGTCTTCACAAACACTAAGCACACATACTTTTACTTTATCTAACATGTTTGTATTTGTCGAGTCTAAGTTGCATGATTTTACAAAAGTGACATTTTCAGATTTGACTTAAAACCCTCCAGGTTTACAATTCAGGTGATGATTTAACAAGGAGAAATTCTACAACCCTTTATGTTATTTCATTTTATTGGCCTCTAAAATAGAGGCTGTGTATAATTTCTCGTGTTCACTTGGTGTAAAGTTCTCAAAGTTAAAGATCTCAGTTCACAACTCCAGACACAGTCAGGGTCTTTCTAATTCAAACTTAAATGTAAGCAAATATACTTGTACTTTAACCTATGGAAGTATTTGAGTCCATTCGTATGCTCCACTAAGAGCAGAAAGAATGATGTACCTAAAGTAAATCATTAAACAAGTTTCACCATGACCACCTACTAACAAGAGAGGCCATTTTCCTTATTTATGTGTGCGTGTAGTTTTGATATTTCGAGTATCTTTGCCATTACAAAAGGAACTGAATACTTCATCCTTCACTGCCCATGGATGCGTCTCATGAGTAATAACTACATACAACCAACCGCTCGATGCAGATACACACCTACCTGCTGGGTCGATCCATACGGTTCGTATATAAACCTGACAGTAAATCATAACATGAGATTGGCCTTGAGTCTCTCTAGAAGTTGGTTGCCTCTGTGTTGCTTCATTGTCTCTGATTTATCTTCTGAGCAGATCAATTTTTCTCCTTGTGGTAATGGCCACATTTTTTTTTTTTTTTGCCTGCATAGCGAATCAAAGGATAAATATTTCACGGATTGGTCACACAGACACGTTTAATAAGTCAAAACTATCGTATGCTGTATAACTGGTAGGGAGTCATAGATTCAGAAAGAAAACAGTGACTATACGAGTTGGTCTGCAAAACAGTCTTAAACTCAACCTGTCAAAATTTATGCATTTGTTGAATTATCGTAATATGAAGGAATTTTATTCTTAAATAAACAATGTGCAAATGACAAATGGAAGTTAGTCGGATCTTATAATACGCTCCATACATGGTACTCACTGTACATTTAAATCTAACAACTTTTTCTTCTTATCTGTTGACTTTGGTGTTTATCTGACAAGTCCATCTAGATTCTATTGAAAACCCTTTCCACAGGGCCATGATCATTATTTAGTTGATCATTTATTTCATTTTTTTAACCTGATTTTACCTGCAATTGTGTTACAAACAATGCTGGTAGGTTAGCATTGAGGAGTCTATTTACAACTGAAGAATAAAGGACACTCATTTGAGGACAACAACTTTTTTGCCATTTTTGAAGACAGCTGGTTGGAAGGAGTAGTAAATGAAGCCATCTATGTAAAATGATGCACTGAGGACCTGTTCAGATACAGCATTAAGATCAGATCTGGGCCAGATTTAGGTACGCACGCCCTTCTTTCTTCTTCTCCTGTTCTGCGCTTCTTCTTCAGGTGGTTCTCAGTCTGCCTCTCTTCCTCTTTCCTTGTGGGTTCCATGTCAGCGCCTGTTTTGTGACTGATTTTTTTATTCTGAGTGTGTGGCCTGTTCACTTCCGTTGATGAAGGTCTGCAGCTCTTCCAGAGTATCGTGGTGGTGGTGGTGGTGGTGGTGGTGTTGGTGGAGGTGGTTTTTCTGGGTTTTCCAGGTTTCTGAGCCATAAAGTAGGGTGGTCTTTATGTTTGAGGTGAAGATTTGTAGCTTGTTTTTTTTGTTTGTTTGTTTGTTTTTTGCCTTCCAGACATTGCTTAGCATGTTGCCTTTCCAATCCTGGTTGGACATCATCTTCCGTGTTAACACCTCTCAACGATCAAACATTTCACAGCTGATTGTGGAATTTATAGATCCTTCACAGAGGCAACTCTACTGCTGTCAAATGTGGGGACAAAAACAGTTGCACTTGTTTTCTGCTTCCAGATGATTGAGGAATCTGTCACAAACCACTGGCTTGACAAAATGAATTAGCTTTACCTGCTATCCAATAAGAACCAAATTGCTTGGTAAATTGCAGAATATTTCATGAACAGCGTAATGTGTTAAATATTTAATTACATAAAGGGAACAGAGTCACTCAGCACTGACGCAAATTTGATTGCTTGATTATATGTATAACTGCGCGGATGCACCTGTTCCCTGCAGTAACAGCTACACGTGCATCACTCGTACGTCAAGTAATATGGAAACAGTTTAATTTAAGAAACCATTACACTCTGTGAGATTGCCTTTCATGCCTCTCAGCATATGCACCTGTATTAAAAAGCAATATGTCAACCTCTGGCCGTCAGCAGCATAATGACACGTTTACAACCTTGGAGGTCTGTTTTACTCACATATTAATATTTAATAAGATCTCTCAGTTGACAGGAGCGAAATGCTGACAGTCTCAAAACATAGGCGATAAATAAAAGGGATAGATCATTACTGAAACAGCTTATGTGCTCACCTCAAATGAACCTGGTGAGCTGATGGCTAGTGGTTGTAAAAGCAGCTCTGGAACCATGGGGTGGTTCACTGGTTCGATCACCTCTTCCATAATGCAGAGTGTGTAGTTATACGTGGAAAATAAAGCTGGTTTTATTTGACAAATAAAGGCAACTGGACTTGTTTGAGATTTCTCCAAGACTTTTTGAAGACCTTTTTGCCAAGTTCTTTAATTCATTAAATGACTGGTGAGGAGTTTAGGTTTTTATCTGGAACATCTGTGGCTGGTGTCTACCCAACCGAAGTCTGTCAGTGACCCAATACTTACCTGCAATGGTTGACCAAGTTAGCATGTGGTATTTTAATGACCCATTCGTGGGATGTGGGATACTAGCTCAGCTTTTTTTTTCTCATACATAATGTGTGTACTACTTATGGTGCAGATAAGATATGCGCTGTCCCTCAGGTGGTTCCTCTACCAGTTTTGTTTATTTTCTTCTGTGTCCAGCTTTCTTGCATGTTTTTTTTCTGGGGTCATACGCCAGCGCAGCGGTTGTGGTGCATGCGCACACGTGTTATCCAGTTAAAAGTCAGATTGAGCGTACAATTTGATTTCTAATGGCATTATCTGGGTGTCTCAATCTGATAAAGATAACTCAGATTCTAGTCGTGTTTGCATGCACTTAAGTTGTCCAGTTAAAGTCAGATTAAGGCAATTATTCATTTTATTCAATGCATGTAAATGTACTGATTGGTGGATACAGCAGAGATGTTTTTAACAGCGATATTGAGACTATGTTGTAAATGGCTGATAAACTGATATGTCTCATGTTTAAAAAGACGTTTTTCATTTTCTTTCTTTCAAACCACCTGGCTAAAGCATGTGCCTTGTTGTCAACAAAAGATTTTAGCTTTGTTACTCAGGTGTAGGTGGGCTGAGTCCAGATCTGAAGGACAGGTTGTCCTGTGCTGAACCATGTGTTTGTAATGTGGTTGTTCTTTTACAAGCAACTCTTCTCTACTCATTTAGAACTGATGAAGTAATTTAAATGAGTGGTGAAACGTCTTCAATAAAAAGTCTACCAAGTCCAGCTGCCTCTGTTTTAGCTTTGTGTCTTTTTTATTACATGTATTTTTATATATACATATTTCTACATCTGTTGTTTACTTTGTCGGGGCGTCATGTTTGTCGTCCCTTTCCCTTATTTTTCTGTGTTATCTCTGTGAAATGGTTTTGTTGCACCAAGGAGGTCTTAATGAATTTTCTCATTTGCATTTTTATAGAGCCAATGTTTTTTTTCACATAACTTCACACTCACGGGTCAAACAGTCGAACCCGCCATGTGAAGTCTAAGAAAAATCCTTGTGAAATATCTGCAAGGCAAATTAATTTTCTTTTTGATTTGTATTACACTTTGGTCGGGCGTGAGCGTGAGCTGAATTACTTTTTACATCCTTTGTGAGAAATGTATTATTGTTTATGACACTATAGGTTGCTAATAGTCGCATTTAAGTTTGTAAGGAGCATTATACGCGGTGGAGGTGGTTTTGATTAATTTATACACACTTTATTAGTTTAGAGCTCTGCTTTTATGAATTCTCTCTCAGATGTTTCCTGTTTTGGGGGAAAGATGCTTGTTTAGGCTCAAATAGCCACATAAATTATATAACATGGAAAGCATAAAGGAGAAAAATCTAAGAGACCTAATCTGAGAGACTGATAAGCAGCTAAGGAAAGACATTACTATGTTGCTGAAGTGCTGAAGCCAAAATTTCAATTTTAGTAATAACTGGTCCATTCAGTTTAATACTAAAGTGATTATGGCAACAAAACATCCAATCAATGAATATTAACAAGGAACCTTTAACAGTACCCAGCTCATATTGCAGGGACACGTCTGCTTGAGGCTTTTTGAGAGACAGAAAACAAAGAGAGGTCAGATAGAAGAGAACAGAGGAGAGGAGCAGAAGAGAGGAGCAGAAGGAAGCAGATGAATCATACATGTATTTGGATAAAGCACCTGCAGCATATAAACCTGATACCAACAGGAGCACACGATACCAGGTGATGTATGAAACATGGAAACATTGACAGTGGATTAAAAGAAATCCCACAGATTCTTGATCAGTTTGGGATCCGGGGAATTTGAAGGCCAGATCAACACCTTGTGCTGTTTTCCATGTTTTTTTTGTTCCTAAACTGTTTTTGAGTGTGTGTGTCTGTGCCTGCTGCCATCAAGGAGTATCATTGTTACGCGGGTGTCTGGTGTGGTCTGGTCTGGTCTATGTGGATGGTACATGTCTAAGTAGAATCCACATAAAAAGGTCAGTGATCATAACGTTATGTCTGATTGGTGTATATTCATAGTTTTCTGATGATAAATGTAACAGATTTTTTTCACTTGACCCACCATGCTGTTGATATTTGTGGTTTTGTGTGAAATGTCTCAGCAGCTTGTGGATTAAAAATCTAAAAATGACTATCCAATTCTTCGTTTATGATTAAATATGGGTAAACTGTAGAAACGCAAACTCAAGAAATCCCTCGTGTGTGCAATATTGGCCAGATTAGAGCTGTCATGACACAGCAGGAGGCGTGCTGACATTAGCATTTAGCTCAAATCACTGCAGTGCCTCAGCACAACTGTAAAGAGTCTCTAACATGGCTGTCAAATCTTAATCTTGTTCTTGTTTCCACAAAAAAAAAGGAACATTTGCTTTCTGTAATGAAACATGACACTATAACGAGCAGCAAGAAAGAGTAAAGAAAACAATTATTTGATGGCACACATGAAAAAATAAGCAGCCAACAACTGTTTCATTACTCTGATAAATACCCAATGGAAATGTTCACATGCTATAAAACTGTACTGAGATGAGATGGCTGCAAGATAATCAACCAACAGCGATAAGCTTAAAATGTATTGCGAGCCATGGGCCGCAGCCCATAACAATTAGTTTCAGGTTGAATGTGACTGACAAAGGCAGCGTCAATTCTTTAAAACGATGGGCTGTGAAAATAAGCAGCCGTGCGCTTGTTTATGGCCAGAATTACTTGTATTTATTATATGTAGCCATTTGTATTCATTGGATGCTGCTTTTAAATCACCTAACACAGAATCCAAGCAAATTAGCTTGTAAATTACTTGAGGGAATTGTCAAGAGGGGAATTGTGTCGTGTCTTCGCCGTCCACTTGATGTCGCCATTTTGCCATTCAGCAGTTCGGAGACGGCCACATGTGCGTAAATGTGGAGCGAGAGAGAGCAGGGAGGGAGGGAGTGTGTGGAAAGGACCAACTTGAGAAGTTTTGTCAAACACTGAGTGAAGAAGAGCGACAGTCGGGAGAGACTGTGAGAGAAGTCGGTGGTAAGTAATTTTCACGTGTCTTTCAGCTACTGTTTCTGACTTTACTCCTGAGTTCTTTCACATTTTCCTCTCTAATTCTGTATTCTGGCTCCGGCGCAGATGTCACTGACCCCGTTTCAGAGATTCAAACTTTGATAAATAGGGAGCTTTGTGTGGGCCGAGTTTCTAATTAGAAGGGATAAACTGTATCCTGGCTCCATTTATCTTGCGCAAATTGCTTAATGAATGCTGCACTTGGTTTACTTGAGGGTGGGATTACATGAATCATGCCTGAGCCCGACGTTCACCGGTGAACTGATAAGCTCATAAGCGCATCCCTCTTCTATAATGACTTGCGTGTTTTCTTGCGTGTCTGCTGTCGTCCAAACAGTCAATTGTTGCGTTATCAATGGTGTGATTGGGGAAATGCGGTGATGTTGTGTGAGAACGGAGCTCTCTGATTGGGTGAGGAATGCTTCCCTGGACCTCGATGAAAGACAGAAATAAACTGGTGGAGAAGAACAACATTTCAGAATACCAATCATTCCTCGAGCCATTCCCTCCCCCTTTTTTTTCTGGAGGGGTTACAGGAACTGAAGGCCTCACTGACTTCTCAAAACCATGGTTGGCTGGCAAAGTGCGGAGGAATTCGCTGCCATACAATGTGCCCTTATGCTAGGTGAGGAAAGGTCTTAAATCCTCCCAGATGAAGCTGTTCCATATTACATGTGGCACATTAAATATTTATCCCGGCTTTAATGAAGGCCATATAAAAAGGGACACCTATGTTAAATCTGTTCAAACAGCAGATAGCCCTGGTTTTCTTGGCTTCTTTTTTTTTGGCCTCCCGTCGTGTATTTTACTCACCGTTGCGTCAGGTTGTCTTGAAAGCAGCAGAAAAAGAACATTTTCAGAACGAGGTTGTCTTGCTGTCCGTCCTTCTTCGGTATCGAAATCAAGCCGGCACACGTGGAGAAAATACATCATTACAGAGCGAGAGATTCTGTTTTGTGCACACTGACAGAGACCACAATAAACTGGGACGCAACGCAACGGCAAGACATTTGAATAAGAATCACCATTCGGAGTTTCTCTCAGCTAGAATAACACCCACTCAGTTGGGAGCGAAACACATATGAATACTGAAAGTTCACCGCCTAGTCGGTGTATGGTGTTAGCCCTGTTCCAGTCCTTTAGACTGCTGCCCACACCTCTCTGTTTGTCAAACGCTGTAATATACACCCAGTTGCCAGTGAACGGTGCAGCTCATATACAAGTTAACAGGCCTGCAACCTTCACGGAGGTTAACCGTTGGTGTGCACATTTAGGTGCTGCAATTTTTGTTGCTGTTGAACCGTATAACGTTGTTTCTGTTATTCGTCCTAATTGGTATAAATGTGGTATTTTGAATATTATAAACACATAATGTAGCACAACGCTGGGTAACAGCAGCAGCACAAGCTACATCATCTGAAACCTCTCTGAAATGAATGAGCTCAATCCATTTCTGCCCAGCTGCCTCGGTGCATCTGATAAACCAAAAAAAAAAAAAAAAGTTAATTTATTTTTCTGGTCTTGAGAACATAAAATTGTATTGACACAATCTGATTAAAAGATTGCCTTGGCTATGTTGTAATTCAATAAATAACGTCAAATTTGCCGGTTGCAGCTGATTAAACACAGTAACTTAAATGTTTTCCACTTCTTCTCATAATTAATTGAACAAATTAGTTTTTGATCCTTTCTGATAAGTCCTGCTTTGGATGGCTTTAACTGGTGAGGTACTTTAGATTCAAACCTTTCTGCTTACACTCAATAACAGTCTGATGTAAATGCCTTTTTATTCAATTAAAAACAGCTACATCGTTTAATTTGTTGAGATTAAAAACAAGACGATTGTGCACCACTGACTTCAGCACGCCATGACTGCTTGAATAGCTTAAAAGAAAAAAAACATTGATTAAGATATGGACCTGTTACATCTGGTCGATAGCTCACCTGCTTAGTGAGATATGGATTGTGGCTGATTAATTGATAATCAGAGTCAGCGAATAGATTAATTGAAGTGCCTGTTAACGGCATCTCGGGAAAGGTGGTAAACAAATGCGGACAGACGGAGTAAAATATTTAATTAATTTAACACTCGTCAAAGGAATAAATCATCCCACAGATGCACTTAGCATCTCCTACTGTTTAATGGCACATTTTTCCCTTCAGAAATAAACTCACGCTCCATATATAAGCTAATGACTGCCGCTTGTGAAAGCTCTTGCTCTTTCCAGCTCACAGTGACAGTCAGATTGCCTTGACACATTCCAGGATGTGCACATAGTAAAGAGGAGGAGGCAGCTTTCTCTTCCATGTGTCCTCCCACATTTCATCAGCTCCAGCTCGGCCGAACTGATGAACTGACGGTGGTGGACATTTGGCAGCTGCCCGCCGGTTACATGTTAGCCAGCGAAAAAACTCTCCAAGAACACAGCTGTTGTCGATGCACTCTCTCTCTCTGTCTGTTCCTCGTCGCATTATAGCACACATGGCATCTAGCTGCAGTATTTTGATTGCAGCAGTGAAAACATGTTTGCCAGAGGAAGTGTCGAGTGTTTTCTTTAATCGTCACAGCTGGTGTTGTTTGTCCAACTTTAGCTCTGTGGTCGTCTTGTGGGCTGCGCTAGGTGTGGCAACTCCCTGGATAATTGCCCTGAACACTGGCTCCACTGAAAGTGAATAAAACAAGGCTGCATTGTAACTTTGCCTGCAGGTGTGTGTGCATGTGTGCATGTGTGCACCGCTCTGCTTGGAATTCACTCACCCAATTTGACCTAAGTTTTGTGTTTCTTCTGTATATATATATATGTATGTATGTATACGTACACAGTATATACACACACATATATAGTGCCACATTTCAGCATATTTTCTGGTAGCTCCCTTTATTCAGTCCTGCCATCAGAAGAAAGGGCTGCAGACTAAATATAAGCTATGTTGGCTATAGGTAACATGAAATATATAAGGCATTTCTTTAATCTTCAGCTGATTCTGATCTTTACTCCTGCCCAGGAGGAACTGATTGAACGAACGCAAGAATGAAAAATGTATGGTATCTTGGAAAAATCAATGCAGACGATGCAGAATGGAAAAACACACAGCCCGAAACAAAGAATAAACAGATCCTTATGTTCGCCTACAGTATAATAAACCTGAGCCGGGCGCATCTATGCTGAACAATAATTCATACTACAGCAGACAGGAGACACGGGAAAATGTGACAAGGGTGGTATGAATTAATTACGCACACAGTATTAGATAAGATACAGAGATTAAACTTTAATAGTCTTGATGGGTTTAAGCCAAGTAACAGCAGCAGACAGATGATAAGTGTAAGATCATATTACATTGGAGTGATTTTTATCTCCAAAATGCGCAATAATGATCAGTTGAATACTGTCAATCAATACTGTAGCTGTCGTTCTAAAAATGTGGATTTAAGATTTATAAATTTGCTTTGAAACATGACCAACCAAATGCACATTTCTGAAAAAATTTATCATATTTATCATATTTACACTGGATGTGGCATAGGATTGCATGGATGGACACAATGCGAGTTGGTGTTTAGAGGTAAATGGTGGAACAAGTGCTAGTATTAAAACTGTTTTATCAATAGCACAGTGGTCATAGAGATGATTGAACCAGTAGCCATTAGTCCCAAAGCAGCTCCCCACAGATGAATTAAAGGTCCACTGTGCAGGATTTAGTGACACCTAGTGGTGAGGCACTCCTCATTGTCCACTTCCAAGAGTGTGGGAGAACCTAAGGTGGCTGCTAAATCAGAATGAGAATCAGCTTTATTGGCCAATGTGTGTACATACAAGGAATTTGTGTCTTTGCTCATAACAAAACAAAGCACTTAAATAAGCGTAAAAATAAAAGTGTAAAAAAATGAAAACTGTAGAACATAAATTAGATTTTCAGGATTAAGAATTATCAAAAACAAAGGAGCAGATATATACAATGGACTTGGACAGGAGTATATACAATTAATGTACTTTAGTGTACTGTAAAAATGTGGAAAAGTTGAAACGGCCCCTTCTAGAGCCAGCGTTTCCATATTGTGCTACTGTTGAAACATGGCAGTGCAACATAGAAGAGGACCTGCATCCTGTGAGGCTTTATGTATTCAACAGTTTTATACTATTCTTTTGCTATCATTCATTATTTTTGCCAGCCACACCCCAGAAATCAAAAATTAAAATCTTAATTTTATGACTGTAACATAGGATACTGTAACTAAGGTTCGAATGTGCGTCATTTCATCTAATGACTAATAGATGACAGTAGTAAATTAGGCCACACCTCTATTTGGGTGAAAACAAACAACTGGCGGTAAAGACAAATCCCCCTGTAGTCAGTGTTTATTTTGTGTTGCTAGCATTCGTCGGATGGAAAGGGGGCGAAATGTCTACCATTAGTCAGGCATGCAACGTTTAATACATTAAATAAAATTTTTTTAAAAATTAACATTTACACTCACACATTTAACATTTACACCTGTTATCAATTTATAATCATTACATAATGCTAAATTATTAAATGACATACATAGAGCTAGCATAAGCTAGCTTAGCTTTGCCAACGTTAACCCTTTTGTTAAAACTTTTTCAGCATGGATTTGGAAATTTTAACATTATAATTAACAGCTGACGACTGACATTAGCTAACGTTAGCATCATCGTGATTAAGTGTTTGCCGCAAACGTACACATATCGACTGTCGGGGTCCCACGGCTTCCCATCTTTGTCCCCCCGTTTTATGACCTGAAGCCATACAATTATTCATTTCATCCCTCTCTCTTGAAGGGAGCATAGAAAATCAATCTCTTTTTAGACAAATGTTTAGAAGAACCATACAAACCACAGCAACTTGTCCTTAGTTATCACCCATAAGGGGGCGTGGCCTTTTCAGTGACGTCAATACATAAGCAGTCTAAAAATTGAAAATACACATCCTTTTAGGGGTTACTTAAGATCAACAAAAAGAAAGGGGAAACGAGGTGGAGTGTGTTGGGCGGCCATAGTCACAGTTACAATAATTTGCACTCAACAATACGCACTTGATGTCACACTTTGTAGCTGTTTTATTTTGCAGCCTGTCCTCTGGGGCTCAGAGGCACCAGCACGGCCTCTTAGACTTTTGAAGGGTCTATTTTGTCTGTTCCTCCTTGTCGAGAAGTCTTGCCGTGATGCTAGCGCTGAGTGAAAACCACAAACCATAACCACACTCTTTCAGTCCTGCTGACTCCCAGTGTCACGCCCAGTTTAACTCAGTAAAACTACAAGCCTGTTTTTTTTTCACCCCACCAACACATGAATTTCTTGATGATGCCTTGCCTCACATCCTTTATCTCACTCTCTCCACCATAATTTACTCCTCTCACTTGACATGCCCAGCACTATATGGTATTTATCTTTTTTTGTTGATGCCTTTGCAGGTGATAAAAATAGCAGTGGGGCATTTACATTCTGTGTGTGGCTGGATGTTTTTAGCCGTCTTTGTGGTGCAATTCCTGACTAATCTTTACACAACATATAATCTCGCATTGCGCAGTCTCCCTCCTCTAAAGATTCCCACAAAATCCTCCGTTTCTCGATATGAATATTTTCTGTTTCTCTTTGTGAGTGAGCTGAAAGAAGAAGAAGAAGAAAAAAAAATCTCTGCAAGCGCTTGAGTCTCATTTACATTAATTTCTGGCAGCCACTTGTGGCCAGTCTTTGCTGATCTGAACGGATTTAGTCGAACTTCGCAGAGACCGGCTCCCCTGACTCGGATCATGGTATCGCTTCTGAGTAAAAATCAATTTTCATGACTTTAAAATGGAGCACATCTATTTTGTAGGAGAAGTACAATGCCTTCAAAAAGTTTCCAAACCCCGTGACATCGTGAAGCGTGCCACGCTGAATACAAAGCAAATTAATATTTGCTGACACTCGGCACAGAACACCTTGCAATGAAACGACCGGACACGGCTTTTCTGATTTCCTTTCCTGCGTTTCCTCTCGTGTCATTTAAATAAAGACAACTCTGTTTTTTTAGGAGTTGGTAAAATGTGTAGTTTCTCTCCGGCTCAATGGGGAGTCTGCGGGAACAGCTATCTCACCGCAGAGACTTTGTTTGGATTCAGTTAAATGTGTGTACATGTGTGTTTATTCTCTCCCTCAACCACTCAAGCACTTAGCGCTGAAGCTACTCAATTTTGTATTGTCACTAGTCCTCAACCACTGCGTAAACGCAGAGCTGTTTTATAAAGCTTCTTACTCCGACTGAAACGATGATGCAGCTACAAAAGAATCAAAAGGATTAAGACGCCACCTGTTCATGCCGTCATAACAACCTATGGTTGTAACCTATATTAGATTTGTCTAATTATTAATTGGCCTTTAAAACTGAAGAATTTTCGGGTTCGTCTGGTTTAATTTGGTGCCATTTGTGAAGCACTCTGTCCCATGGAAGTATTGACATCATTGCACAGTGAAGCCACACACTCTAAAAAGTTTATTTGCATAGTAGTTGAAGCAATGTAGTGTTTTGCATGAGTCTCACTCAGTTTTCCGTCCTAGTCATGGCAGTATACTTTTGTGGATTACATCAACTTAAAATTATTCTTATTCGTGTCAAAGTGTGTGAGTTAAGTTTCTTTAGGTTTCTTTTCTGCGCGTCAGAAACACATTTGGCCCATTTTGGCGAGATGTGTTTTTATCTAGTTGTCTTTTTTATCCTAGTGAGGATAAGCGGTAGCAGAGGATGAGATGATGAGATGATCCAACAATTTTCTTTTTTTCAGTGCTGGAATGAAATAGCAATCCTAAACTGGCCCTCAAAAGTTCATCTTTATTTATTTTCTTTGTTTTATATATTTATATTTGTGTTTGAAAGTGACCAAAAGGTTCAAACTGATTCTTTAATTATCGTTTCTTTGGCAACAGTTTTAGTTGAACTAGCAACTGAGCAAAGATTGTGCTGTTCTGTGGAAAACTGGAAACAGTTTTTTTTTGACAAAGAATTGGATAAAGTCCAAAGAATGGCTTTGGAGGAGTAAATAACTTTTTTTGAGGCAGCGTCTAGAGGCTATTTTTAGCTCTTTAACGCGTCCATTTGGGCTCCCAGTTGTGTTGTTTCACAAACTATAAACACACGCACACACATAGGGAGGGAATTATGCGACGAGGCAAATGTTCCGTTTGTTTATTACGTCAGGATAATGTTCCTCCATGCTTTGAGAGTCTTCGGCCGGCTCTGTGTTGCAGTCATGTGGAAGATTCTCTGCCACATGAAAGTAAATCTGTGATTCTGCTCTGTTCACGGAGGCTTCTCTTTTTCTTGGTGGCCCACTTTACACTAAAAGCTGTAGTTTTCTGTTGCCTAATGAAGCCACCTGCTGTGCGCTTTTAATAGTTTCTCACGGACAGTGTGACTGTAACCTGTGAGACCACACTGAATATTTCAAGTTTTATATTGAACCTTGTCCAGCCATTTGCAGTGCGTGTGAGTCGACAAGGAACGGAGAATCTCAGAATATCTCATATACATTTAAAGATATCAAGACAAAAATGGTTTCAAGGTTTAATGAGCACATTTTATTTTATGTTTATTGAAACAAAGAATCTTATTGGATTAATACTCAATGTATTTTGTGTTGCTTTTAAATAAACTAAACTAAACATTTTCAAAGCTTAAATATCGCCCTGTTTTGTTCATATATGCGCCCCCCTGGTAATTTTGGATCTAGAACCGCCACTGGTGTGATGTATTGCTTATTGTCCTTATTGCTCGTCTCTGTATTGTGCATATCAGCTGTAGACCTCGACACAATAAGATAAATACGGAAAAAAAACATAAAGTATGCAGTGATTTGTAGTCTGGAATATGTTTTGTTTTCCCCAGAATTGCTGCGCCAGTTTTGCTCATATGTAGCTTACATGTGATTTCAGTGAATGTGACAAAGCATCGAGTCCGCCGAGTCTGACGTGTTATTAGCCATGTTTTGTTTTTGTTTTGTTTTTTCACAGCTTTTGCGAACAACGCAACCATATTTCATCTTGAACAAGATTTATTATTGGATTTTTTTTTCTTGATTTGCCATAGCTTCTCATTTTAAAGCAGCGCCGCACTGAGTACGCTGACTCATGGAACATTTTGTTTTAATGCATTTTTTTTTTTTTTTTAATTTTGGGGAGCGATTATTCATCTCATTATATCCCCAATCAGCTCCCAGTGTCTAATGTCACACATCATTAGCCCCTTTCAGCAATAATTTCCCCGTGACTGTAATTAACACTCATGTAGATGCCTTTGTTGCTGTGATTTCTGTGCCCTTTGTAAAGGTGTACTCTATGCTGGTCAAGCCCTCACTCATGCACTTTGTCTTTACCATCTTAGACACAAATGGACAAACCTTACTGGGGACAGTGGGGACACTTAAGGACCACAGGGCATCAGCTGCTGTTTGGGGTGACTGTTAATATTTCTTGTATTCAACAAAATGGCTATAAAGTGATGGAAAAACACAACCACAATAACAAAAAGAAAATTTATGCTACTGGCGACCTACATAGAGACACGAAAAATGGCCTGAAATAGACACAAACTCACAAAAAAAAAAAAATACACAACATTAGCACACAGGAAAGTAAAGTGGCAACCCACAGAGATGCACTTAATGACAATCAAACAGACACAAAATGACCAGAAAGACGCCACATAATGGCCTGCCAAGAGACACGGGCGTTCCCACTGGGCGATCAATGCTGTTGTCATGTCAGTATATCCGTGCGGTTGTTTTGTGTCGGTGTAATGAGACAAAAAGTTGTCAATCATAACTTTTGAAAACACACACACACAGAAGAGGGGGAAAAAAAACGTCTCAGATCTAAATTCCTAATTCTGCTCTTATTTGTTGTGTTCCTATCTGGGTCTGTGATATAATTAACATTCACAGACTGCCACTTCTCAGTCCACAGTGACTTGTTCTCATTGAGAAGTTCACAAGGTATTTCTTTACCGCTGCAGCCTGCGGATTAGTTGCCATGGAAACAAAGCAGTCGGAAGTCAGGAGGAATACGTTGCCCAACACTCGTGTTTGCTTCCTCCGGTGGAGGATACGTTACAGAGAAAAAGTTTGAAGAGTATTGTTGACAGTGCCTCGGTAGCTCTCAGGGATTCGCTGATTTCTGACAGAACTGCGCTGGAAAAACCTCAAAACATCTCTCCTGTTCCTGCCGATCCGTCTCTTCCTGTCTGGACGTTGTATTGTTCTTGGGATCCGTCTTATTCCCCCCTAATTTGTGTTGATTTATTCATCAAGAGCCAAACACAGAGCTTAGAAACACTTTAAAGCAGACTATAAAAATCACTGACTGCATATATAATCTGATAATTCCTTCATGAATTATTCACCAAGAGGAGCTGCAGTATGTTTGCTTTATCCTTTGCCTGTACTGGCTGAATTATTCCTGCCTTAACCTTGAATTGCTTGCATATTATATCTTGGTAGGCCTGTTGTCTCCTCTTTTAATTCATTAGTGCTTCAAAAGAATGGCAAATAGAGCTGCAGATCATATTCAGTATTCAGAACAACAAGTTACGCTGCACATTTTGTTGTGTACTGTCGTGAGAATACCGTGCACATGTTATCGCCACTTTCCCTGAGGGCGTTTTATAAATGAAGTTTAGAGTTAGGTGTTTGTAATGTGGTGTAATAATTTGTTTCAGCTCATGATGATTAGACTTGACAGAATAAAGCCCCTTAACTATCTTTATCAGCCACTTGTGTCCCAGCCTGCAGTTCAAAAGTTGGCCACTGGGGGCTAAGTGAGCCATGTAGTGAGTCAGTAGTAAAGGCAAAGAGATAGCCGACTTGAATTTGTCTTCCGCTCCCTGAAGCGGTGCGGTTTTTATATGCCGTTCACATATTTCACGTAGCACATATTTTCATGAGCTTCATGCTCAAGGATCAAGGAGTCTGGATAGATATTCTGAAGGAAATCTTCTGTGCTTGTTATCACTTTTCAATTTATCCTTAAAGTAGAGGGTAGTAGCATACGTTATTATTGTCAACAAGCTTGATAAAAAAAAGAGCAAAGTTGACTTTATTCAGAGTCTTAGCCTGACATTGCTCATTTCTCTGTAGAACAGTGGTTTTTGGAGGTTAAAACAGACAGTGAGACGTCACAAAGTAACGTTAATGGTTATTTTTCAGGCAATACATATTACACATGTGTGTGTGTATATATATATATATATATATTCCTTTATTTTCTTTTAATATTATCTCTTGAACAACAAATTAAAGTGTCAACATATCCACTTCACGTATTTCACGCAATATTTTGTGTCTGCTACTGTTTTCAATTTTACTCTTAAAGTAGACGGTTGTAGTCTGTAATTCTACATTGTTATTCTTGTCAAACGCTATAAAAAAAAAAAAGAGCAACAGCAAAGGCGACTTTATCCAGAGCCTCAGCCTGACATTGCTTGTTTTTCTGTAGGCGGGTGATTTTTGGAGGTCTGACTTTTTTTTTTTTTTAAATGTCTTTTGGATTACCACGACCTGGATGACTGAGAAACTTCACAGACATGTCACAAAATAACTCAAGGAGTCCACAAGATGACTGAGTTATTAGGTTATTTTCTTTAGGCTTTCTTATATATTTTGCTTTTTTTTTTTTTAAAGTGTTAGGCATTTATATTAACTTAAGTGTACATGTGTCTAACACGGGCAGAAACAGCTGGGAAGCACAGCAACTCACTTTCACTCAATTTATTCAAACATCACTTAGGCACCCTGTCGCACTGGGTAATATGTTCCTTTATTACCAGGAGCAGACTCTGTATGCATACATCATCTGGAACAGCTGCCTAAAAGTGAAGCTAAACCAAGTAGAGCTCCCCCTGGTGACTGACTGTAGTATAGACCATGAGCTCCTCCCCCTCCATGTAAGTAGATGGGACTTGGGCCAAACTAAAACACTATAATATGCATCAAATAATTAGTTTCAAGGATGGTTTCATATCCAGCATTTCTTTGTAACTGGTAGAGGTAGAGCAGAGTATAGTATTAATTAAGTGAGTGAGTCTGGAGGAAGTGTGGCCCGTCACTGATGACACGACTCCACGTGACTCCACTCTTGGACCGTACTCATCGGACTCAAAAGTCGCATGTTGGCGCCGCTGGTATCAATGGAAAAACAGTATCAGTTTGGCCAATGCAAGGAATTTTGGACTCATTGTCTATTTATATACAGACTATGACAGAGGTCTTATAGCCCAATGCAATTAATAAATATACATTATTATTTTCATTTTGCATTCAGTGTTAAGCTATTCAATACACAGGTTTAAATAGTCGTTTTTTTATGTCAAACATGTGCAACAGTAGGGTGCTGGTAACGTCTTCTGCCTCCATTTATTCCTTTAGTAAAATATGTTGCACTCATGCTAATGTGTATTTAAAGAAATTTTAATTTGTGGGGGAAAATTTAATATATATATATAAAAAATGTTTAATCAACCAAAGTTTTTGCGACCCCCTGTTGAAGATCTATGGTCTATGATAACTAGACGTTAGTTTCCCTTATCGAGTGTGTAGCATTCCCAGCATAGTCCCTAATATCCTTGGGCTCTGTGCAGCCCTAGGATACTCACGAGCTTGGTTACTGGCAGTCGTAGGCCAGCAATTAGCACACCTACGGAAGTCATTCCCATTCACAAAGAAATACAGTTACACGCTTACTGTCTATCCACTTGTACAGTACATTACATGGTAAATACAGTATAATGTGCTTTACTGGATACACGGGAGCATGAATCTGAGCTTTAACAGATTATATTTGTCAAGATACATCAAACTAATCTTACGTGATGTACATTTCTCCCAAGTGAGCCACTGATACATAATAAAAACATGCTGTTAATCAACTGTAGATTCTCACATCTTTGGTCTTTGTTGAGTGTTTGAAAAGCAAAGCCGTCTCATATCTCTTGACAGCCTTATCACAGGCTTCACATTTTAGGCTTACATTTCTTAAAACGTAATTTCTATTCACAGCATGTTTTAAAGGACTTACTGGCATATATCTGCACTTCTAGAGCAGTATCACTGATACCCATCAATCTGTCGGCTTTTACGCCTATTTTATTTAAACCAAAGCTTCTACCTCCGCAGAGATCACATTCACAACGAGACAGTCACACATATCCATCAGTCATGTTGATAATTGGCTACGGAGGAGTCCTGTACACTTGAAAGGCTAAGGATTTCTGCTATACCCAGTTTTTCATGGTGTGACTTTTATTAACAGCTATTACAAAAGTGTCGGATTTTTAAAGCAACTCAACATGTGAGAGTGTTTTACAAAGTCAGTTTGATGTTTTTTCATGATGTTTTTTACATTAGACAGAACGCTCACTAATAAACTCCTGGAAGGATTATCCTGTCTAGTGAAACATGTAATTGCATTTGAAAAACATTTTCCCCAGTTGGAAGGTAAACCCCTTCGCTCACTGTGAGAGAATGATTTATTTAGGTTTTTACTATAGGTGTCACTTGGTACTGTCAGTCCTTTGTACAGGTTGGCATAATTTAATAAAACTTGTGTTTTATAAACACAGTGTTGTAGTACCTGGGGGGATGCCATGTGTTTTAGAAAATACCCCCCTATGCATGTGCTTTGTGTGGTTCTTTCACACGGGAAAAGTCAACTCGGTATTTTACTCAAATTTATTGGCTGTAGCCCTGGTTATTATATCTGTGCTGCTGCTGCTGGCCTTTATATTATTCCCTTCATACCGCTACACTGGACAATTTGATCCAGACTGATAATAAAAAAAAATACATATATATATATTTTTTGTGATGTGATGACACTGTATTGATCCCACTGGAGGATTTAAAAACTACCTGGCAAATATTTAAATCAACTCCACCACACATAGCATAGCATATTGCATATTAGCTATTCTGATGATTTTGGGCTGTTTTTCCGCGCAAGGGCCTGCATGCTGTGCAGCAACATCTAATTGGCACCTAAACTGCATGGGATTCAAATGCAATTACTAGACATCAATAAAGATCCCCAGGCAAAACTAGTCTGGTGCAAATAGGGCTATAAAATTATTCATGCAGATCAGAATGGATGGGAAGTGCTTACCTAGCCTAACATGTAGCTAGCTTCATGATTTGCAAGCTTATTTCCTAGAGTACATCATTATCAAACTGCATTTTGTGTCAGATCAGGAGTTTGGTCTGTGTTCTGTATTTTTTTTTTCATTTTCCATGTCCAAAATAACATTTATTTTCACCCGCGTTACATACGTGTAGTTACAAACGGCTTTTTTTAAAAAAAATATTTAAGTAATTGTGATTAGCCAGATTTTAATTTAGTGAAGCACGGATCTCCATTCAATAAACATATTCCATGTTATAACTAAGCTGAGTTTGACCTTAAGGTGCTAACATTATTACTGGTGGTTTGCTCAGTCAGCAAACCACCAGTCATCACACTACCTGTTATCATCTCAGAACTGACGCACAACCACCATCCTCTAAGCCTCAGGTCTTCAACAGGGGGTCTGCGACCTCTGGGGGGTCCACAGAAGTACTGCAGGGGGTCACAAAATCTTTGGTTGATTAGACATTTTTTATATGTATATCCTGGAACTGTCAAATATTTAGCTATGTTTAAATTTTTTAGCTAGCTGTGTTATGTATGTATGTTTCCGGCAGTTGCACGGCCACCTTATGTTTAAAATTTGAATATTTAAACTGTGTATTATTTGAATAGCTTAATATTGAATGCAAAATGAAAATGATAATATATATTTATAAATAGCACAAGGCTGAGTGTGATATAGAACACATATAGCCGGTAGGGGATTCCTGCTTCATCAGTTCGTGGAGCCTTGGCCTGAAAATGGAACGTATGAAAGTGGAATACCAAACACAGCATGTGACATAGCACATCGTTTTCTGTTTTTTATGCATTCTTCGGGGAGTTTTTTTTTTTTTTTTTTTCCTCCATATAAACACACAATAGCATTTTCAATATCTGGGACAATCATGCACATTTTAAAGGTCACGTTGTGTCTTAACAATAGTAAATCTTAAGCCGGCGGTCAGCAGCAAAGCCTGAGACGCTGCTGCTGCTGCTGCTGCTTTATTTTATACATTATTTTCTTGTTCATTTCAACTCCTCCACGGGGATCGTATTGTGGGACTGGTTGTGTAAGGTCACCATAGAAACACAGAAAAATAATTACTAAAGGATTACAAATTGCGGATAGCCCTAAAAAACACCTCATGTTACAGTCATTGTGAGCTTGCAGTGGAGGTTTTTATGTTGGCGGTTTTGGACCTTTATCCCAGCACCTCTGCAAAACACCACCACTAAAAGGATTCATTAAAAAAATGCCTTGGTTCATCATTCTGCTGCCACTGAATTGTGGCTCTCCTGGTAGCACTAAATGCATTTCAGCCTTGTCAGTTTTATAACAGAAGTTGCGGAGAGTAGGTGTACCCTGCAAAACAGACCACAGCGTGTCTGTTCTCGAATCTCCTTATGGAACAATTACGCTAGTACTTTCAAACTAAAATACATTATTGTACATGATTTTAACATCAGCAAACATTGCCTGCTCTTCCCTTCACAGCTTGGCAGGTTAAATAAGGCCACATCTGGACACCTCTGGGACTCTGAAGCAAGTTTTATCGTACTGTCTTTTAAACACTATTGACAGCCTCTGGAGTCTACACCGGACCATGGTCCTTAAGGAAACACAGCGCTAACACACACACACACGCTCCAATACACACACCGGCAACAGAAGCACACACTTCCACAAAGATACACTTGTGCATCAGTTGATGTGGCTTGATCCGAGCCGTTTCATGTCTGCTCCAGGGACTTTATCAGTGGTTATCTCTCTGGTGCTCACAGTCTTCTGGATCAAGCAGGTCTGCCTACACACCGCCACCTGTCTGAACGCTCCTCTGATGAGATTATTCACACTGGGAGTTCGGCTGTGTGTTTTTGTGCATGTGTTTCGTTGTGATTCTCTCATAACGCTGCGATAGAGGGAGGACAGATGTTTCTTTATGGATGTAAAAAAAAGAAAAAAAATGGGACTGTGCATTCATTTGAAACGTTTTTTTTTTTTTTTTTTTACCTTACATTTACTGAATTGAAGGAAATTATAAGTGGAATAAATACAAATTAATTAATTCACTTCATTGTTGCACACATTCATCTAAATTACTGCGTTTGGGCCTTTACAAAGGACTCATTGCAACTCATTATACCATTGTTAAACAGTCAAAGGATTCACTGGCATAGAGAGACCAGAGCTATTAATCTTTACACTTGTAATATACTGTTTCTGAATTCTTTGTGATTGGACATTCATATATGGTTCTTAAGCACTTAAGAGTCCATTAAAGACTCAATGTGATGACAGCGGGAATGAATTAACGGGCAGCAAATGTATTCCGTATGATGATCAATGCCAATAATCTAAGGTTTGATTGGCGGCACGAGAGAAAAAAAAAAAAAGGGCAAGACACACGTAAACACGTTTTCACATATCAGATTTGAACCACTGATTTGATATTGGATTCGCTTTTGCAGTTGTGTGTTGGAGACTGGCTCCGCGCAAATCACACAAATCACACAAATCACACAAATCACATTCAAGGCTGTCCTGTTTGCGTGGGCATGTGCGGCGTCGAAATGAGACAATCTAATTTGCTTCTCATTCAGTGCCATTGGATGCACCCTGTAAGCAAAACCTCCGGAGCGCCGCAGCTTATTCAGTTTTACTTTGCAAATAAATATTAGTTGGGTAATTTCAGGAAAATATGATTTAGTTAAATATTGTTTTATTTTTATTAGTGTTTATAATCCGGGAGGGAGAGTCCTGCACTGTATGCGTGAGACTATAAAATACCTGTCTCTGTGTTAAGAAGGTAGGGGTGGTTGTTGCATGTGTGCTAGTATTTCAACCGGGTTTGTGTCTGTATAATAGATGGATACATTTATAGCAGCCCACCCCCCACCCCCCCACTGCTTCCATCCTTGCGGGTGGAATTTTTTCCCTTCATGTCCATAAATACATGTACACACAGAAAGCATACTTGTCTGTTCTTGGGCAGCATTTGACTGGCGTGCAGGGTAATAACCTTCCAGCTCGGAGGGATTAGCAGCAGAATGCAAATGGCAGACGTGACACGTATGAATACATCATGTTTGCAGGTTCAGAGGTTTTCACATCGCCTGCTCAGACGCGTGAAGCAGACAATCGGTCATGAAGGTGTTGGCACTCCAGATGGCAGATGTGCTGAACCGATGGAGATATTGATGAAGATGAATATGATGAAGATATTTATAGCAGTAATTTGCTTTCTCTGTGACAAATTTGAAAGGTTTCCCGAGACATGCTGGCGGTGTTTGTCGCGGGATGACTAATGCTGCGTCTAGATGTCATTTCCTTGTCAATTTGTGAAGTGGAAAAAAAAAGTAAATAAATAAATAAATCAACACAATTATGTCTGAGATGCTGGTTGTTTGCTTTTGCTTGATCCTCATCCATGGGTAATTATATCTCATGAAATGGAATAATGAGAGCACCACAAGGTGCAAGTAATGAAGCAGTCATTCACAGATTTATATTTATGCTGAAACAGCTTGAATATGATAATCACCATCCTCCTACCATTATTTACACACAAAGTGACATAAGGATGTATTAGCCGCTAAGCCTGCTATACTGTAAGTTGGAGTGAATCTTCACAGCTTCTCCTCCTAATGTATTAATTTGCTGTGACCCAGCGCTGCTGCTGCGTCTTGCTTTGTTGGTGGTTAAATGGCAACATTATCTCATATAAGGATTCTCTGCATTTGTTACATTAAAGCTTGTTCGCTTTCTTGTTGAGTTTGAGCCAGGTTGGCAGTGGCTGACTCCAGCTGCTGAGACAGTAGCCTGGTTTACGTGTAGACTTTTTTCTCATTCCGATTGAAGGTTTTAAGTCAGATGTTTAGATGTGAGGCGACCTATTCCGATCTGATGTATACATGTACTACTATTTTGAATTGGAACGGCCATTTAACAGACGTGTGATGTGCGAAGATTAATGAAAACATCCTGTGATTGATCTCTTTTCTAATGGGAATAGTATTTGCTAGTGTTTTCACACTTTTAAAGCAACAGCTTGATTATGCAAGTTTGTGGGGTCATATCCACTTTTGCTACTTTGTTGTCTAACCTTACAGTAGTTGGTCTTCAAGGTTTTCCAGCGGTTCGATTCTGAATTCGTTCCACACTTCGGTCTTTCCCGGCTTCAATTAATTTTTGATGGACATTTTTAAACAGTTCAATATTTCTATTTTTTTCTGACGTCTAAGCACGCGATGATGTCTAGTTCTTTTAGAGTTGTTATTAAAAGCAAGCTCTCCGCTGCAGACCAGTTGAGGAAATGTCACTCGAACGTCATTGCGCATTTACATCAGCATGTGCAGACAGAGGCTGTACTAACATGGCATTTTAACATTGAGGCCTATGGGGATTTACTCACTTTTAGAGCAGTTCTCAAGTGGCCATTCAAGGAACTGCAGTTTTGGCGATTTTTTTTGGCGAGTGGGAAGTTGGGGTGGTAGCGTAATTCGATGTGTCCAAAGACAAAAAAAAATGAACAAAACAAACAGTGATCAGAGCCAACTAATTAAACCATTTTCAGGTGTCTTGTTAAGACCTTTCAAAATAATTTGACCTCTTTCACAGCACAAAAGCCACATTTTAATGGCGATTCAGTAATTTTGAAGATAAAGTCAGAGTCAGTTAAACTCTCTGTCTCCCTGTGACTCTTACACATGAGGCTAAATGCTGCTGAAGAGCAAGGGACAACTCTGTTTGTACAGCAGCAAAGATGTATGAATATTTTAAGACCCTTTGTTCTTAATATTTTACCAGTGTTTGAATCTGTGATTGCAGTGTAATCATGAGATGACAGGCCCTCTATAAAAATACACTAGAATTATACTCATGTATATTAGGTACTTCATTAAAATCAAATCCAGGCGGTGCTACTGGAGATGTCTCATTTTTAAAAAAAACACAAAGAGACACATAACCGCTGCTGTGTTTCCCACAAAACTTCATGAGACTCTGGCGTCTTTTTTTTTTTTTTTTTTCTTGTATACACGCACACACATAGGACATGTATAAGAACAGTGAGACAGTGGTGAAGCGTGCAGACGGAGTCACGCATGGGTTCAGGGTAGGGGTAGGGTCACATCAGGGATCAGCTCCGAGCACCTTCTTGTTTGTCTTGTTTGCAACAGTGATGGACAGGTTGACAGATGAGGTCAGGCAGGAGGCTCCGTGGACCATGATGTTTGCAGATGACATTGTAAATCCGTGAGAGTGAGAGTAGAGAGCATGTGGACGAGAACCTGGAGAGGCGGAGGTCTGCACTGGAGGAGAAGAGGAATGAAGGTCAGAGGAGGCGAGACAGAATGTGATCCATCCAGTGCACGAGGTGAGGTGAGGTGAAGAAGAGGGTGCAGGCAGGAGGGAGTGGGTGGAGGCGAGTGTAAGGACTGATGTGTGACGGAAGGACAGCGGGTGTATGGTTTGAGGCTGAGGGACAACTGAGGTGGAGCAGTTTAGAGATAAAACTTGAGGGGCCAGGTTGAGATGGTTTGGACGTGTGGTGGGTTGAGATGATGGATATATTGGACCAAGGATGTTGGAGACGGAGCTACCATGCAGGAGAAAAGGAAAAAGACCTCAGAGAAGATTCATGGATGTAGCGAAGGAGGACATGGAGATGGCTGGTGTGACAGTAGAGTGAGATGGAGGCAGATGATACAATATCTGGCACATATATATATATATATATAATGACTGCATTTTGTATCAGTCCATCTTTAGTCAGTCTTTAGTCAATCAATCAATCTTTATTTAAAAACCACAACGTGCTGTACACATATATTAGGAGAGATAAAAAAACTAAGACTAAAATCACGAAACAAGCAAACAGTAAAAATGATAAGAAGCCAAAGAAGAAACATAAAGACAGATAAAACAATATTGAAACAATAAAAAAACTCAGTCATTTAAATTACCGTAATAACGTGGATGTTGGATTTAGAAATAGCAGCAGCCTGTCCCATGGAGGGAGAGATTCTTTCAGGAGCAACAGGAGAAATGACTCAACAACAACATTGTTTGAGACGTGCAAAAATATTTCTGACTCATTATGAGACCGTGGCGGCCTAAATTAGACCCTGGCGGGCCGCCGTAGTATTGCCATTGTATGGGAACCCCTGCTGTTAATAACAACGTAGGACCTAATTAGGCATTTTTTTTTCTCTCTTGTGGATTCAGTGGAGGATGCTGCCTGTGCTATAAAACAGTATAAATTATTAAAGTTCAATTTCCTCAGTCCAATGTCCCTGATGATGCCTAATTTACCTTTAGGGTGTCAGAGCCACCACCAAAACAAATGGGAAAAGATGCACGTACACCCTGTTTTGGAGAGACTTATTTTTCACTGAACACACACCAAACACTCCAACAGTAACACAAAAAGGACCAAAAGATCACATGACAGTTCGTATTTCACAGACAACTCCTCAAGGGATACGACTGACATCATTACTTGTGTTATGGTCAACCAAAAGCAAGAGTGAGGAGGATTCATTAACCATTCGTGAGTTCCTTCCCCCCTGAAGACTTAAATGATTTCAAACTAATCACTACTACAAACCCTCATGATTATTTACTTTTCATTCATGGCTGAATAAATCTGAGTCAGTCTGACTGCATAGCCACAGTGAGAATTACAGTGGGTCAGTAAATTTGTGAACTAATTACGGCAACACGCTGTTGAGATGTAGGACCAGGCAGGCAGTGGTAGACCAGCATACCAACTATGTGAGTAGTGTCAGCGGTGCACTACCCATGCTAAGAAAATCCATTTAATTCAAGGTCACCAAACCTTAAGAAGTGCTTCTTTTATAACAGCCCCCATTTCTGTACTCCCCTAGTACATCTCATACCTTCAGCAGACCGGTGGAGTCAGCAGTGAGAGCAGGAAGAGGCACAAAACGAGACCAACAAAATGGGGATTCAAACTTTATAATAATATTTAATTCTCTATGAACTCCCAGTGGGTAAATACTTTCTTTGAGCAGTGGGCCGCCATTTGTGTCATCTCCAGGAGACCAAACCAGGGGTTAGGAGCTTGGTCAAAGCACCTCGACTAACAACAAAGGGGGGAATGCAAACTTGTGAGCTTTTGAATATACTGTCCACTACACTAACACAAAGCTATGTACAACTTTGCATGTGGGCATCGTCATGCCAATGATTACAAGGATGCAAGAAATCTAATCTACATCTACAAGACATTAGTTAGCGTTAGATGTTAGCGTTAGTTGGTGTCACTCATTAAACTACAATCCACACTATATTGTGAGATTAAATAGAACAGAGTGTGTGCACGCGAGAGCGTTTCAAGTTTGGTTTTGTTGAACTGGGTTTGTGGTCACCTACAGTAAATGGTTGCCTCCCAGATTGGAGATGATGCCAAGTACAGAGCTGCTGTGGACAAGCCTTTACGAGCTAATCTAAAACAAGGTCCACTAAAAAAAAAAAAAAAAAAAAAATCAATATCACTTTAAGTGTAGACTTTATTTCGAACATTACTACCACTTTACTTTGCTGTCACACAGTTTTATCCAACAGGAAACTGAAGCTGTAAACTGAACAGCCTCTTCAAAAGCCACCAGGCTCCACGGACAAAACCGTTCATTCTATCCCGCGGCCGTACATGAGCGTAACTACAAGGCCAGCGTTTGATTGCAAGGCTGTGGAATAATTTTATTATTTATATTCAAACATCTGATATCTGAGGTTGGTTTCGGGCCTGATTGCTTGTTAAACCTGAATGAGTTCTTTGCAACTTCCCATGGGTGAGCCGGCCTGAGCAACGGGGGATGATAAATAAATACACAGCTTCTAATTCACCTTAAAGCTCAATACTTGCGATGCAGGAAGTTGTAAATCTCACTGTAAATCTCAGTCACTTGAGTTGTGATGTGCATTTGCAGGTGCTTTTAAATTTATACATGAACCATAAAAACAGCAGAACATCGTATATTTTAACAAATGTTGGGAACTAATTCCAGCTGAGGATTAACGCACACATCAGAGTGGATAGAAGACAAGCGGCTGTGTGCATTGTATCGAAGTTAACGTGCCATCCAGGGCACTGACGTGGCTCATCGTTGTGATTTTTAATAGCTTTTTGGACGGCAGTGGAGCAGTGCAGGAAAAATAAGAGTTCCTTCACGAGACCCAGAGCAACATTAGTATTCATTTCAAGATGTGTATCTGCCCACCTGGCGGGGGAAGTCTAATATTCAGTTTCATCTTCATGACAACTGAGCAAACTCCATTCCCTGATGAGGACTTCATTATATGGATGAAATCTCCCTGGAAAGATATCAGGTGAATCCCCGAGTGTAGCTTTTTTTTTTTTAATCTAGTTTCAAAGCGGACTAGTATCTAAGAAAATAATACAGCATCTTTTATCTTTTAAACAGTGCATGAACTTTGCCGCCCTAACACAGTGTGTTAGTATTGCGGGTGGCCAGGGTCACGGAGAGTCATTTTTATTTCAGGCCATGAAGCTAACCAGCTTCAAGCCAACAGCGACTTTTTCATCATTCATGTGACGTGACGCACTGAATTCACTTATCTTCATTCCTATTTTCTTGAATGCAAGTAGGCGTGGAGCCATTCCGTTCAGCTGCCCACATCCAAACTCTAAGCGTGCAATTCTGTGTAATTACATTTTGCCGTGTCGGGATTCGCAACTACAAACATCAGCGGGCTCATCCCCAAACACATGCCTGACGAACAATAGGTTGGCTCGCATGCTTTTCACTGCTACTTAATTGTTTTGTGTCCCCGTCACGTAAAATCCCACTGTTGAACAAATATATCATTTAAACCTTTTAGCTGGCAGCAGTAATTAAATCACAACATACAAAGGTATTAAGTCACAGCATTCAACTAATGGTGACCAAAGTGTGACTCATTTGTCTTTGTCTCGCTTTTTGCAGTCATTCATTTTTGATGGTTTGGTTGTTGGTCCAAAGAACAATTTATTCCATATTGCCTCATCATTCACTTTAGGAGAAGCTGTTTTTAAATAAGGTCTGGATACCAGTTGAGTCTTTTTGAGCCAAAGCGTTACCATTAGAAAATACACAATATCTCCCATACAATGGTAATGCTATGGTGGGCCGCCAGGGTCTAATATAATTCGCCATGGTCTCATAATGAATCAGAAATATCATTGCACATTTTAAACAATGTTGTACTTGGAGATTTACGGTTATTTAAAGAGAGCTGGTCAAAGAACGCTACATCTCAGCAGCTTATGTTTTGTTCTCATGTACATTAAAATCACAGGCTGCAGCTAATTGATGCAAAATACAACATCCACGTTATTATGGTAATTTAAAGACAGACTGATACAAAACGCAAGCCATATACTCTATAAATAGTTCATTGTTAGGTTAGCATGATAATTAAGAGTTTCATGAAATTTTGTGGGGAACTCTGATGCATATACAGCACTAAATGTTAATCATCCATCACACAGTACTTTGGACCATTTGGAGATTCGAACCTTGAGTTTATATCAAAATGTGACGATGACGAATCAATTTTTACATAAGAAATATCAGCGAATGATCAGCTCTTACTCAGGCGTAACTGCTCAACGCTTTCCTTTGTGTCAGCAACGCAATACGAATAAGATGACGAGCCATATTAATGATATGATAACATTTTTCCATATGGGACACTCTCTCCATCTGCCTTGGTCGACGGCAAAGTCACAGCCAACTTTAAATGGCATCTTAACTTCTTTTCTCACTTTTGACCTATTGGGAATTTGTTTATACTGACTGACTGAGTTATGCTAATAGTTATGACCTGCATCGTGGGTCGAATCATAATGTGGAGATCGGGCCACGGAGTTGAGGAGGCATTCGCAAAAGTGGTGAGCATCAGCAGAAAAGCTCTGACAACTTCTGTGGGCTTTAAAAATGACAATCAAGGTCTGGTATGCTGGGCCAGTAGGTGCGCACGGTTAACATTTTAACTAAAGGCTGCAGGTACGCCACATGAAATGTAAATGAAAAATAGTTCTGATGTAATGGGTAAAGTTTTCTATTAAAAGAGTCTAATTTGACCTTCAGTTTAAATTTTGAGAATATGGATAGCAACAGAAGGCTCTGTGCTGCCGTCGTCACTTGCTGTATGTGATTAAATCCTATTAATATCAGAGTGCGGTTCGTTATCACTAATGACTAATCTGATGCTAATTTTTGCTTTCTGTAGCACAAGTTGACGAAGTATCTCTTCTGTCATCAAGCCTAACTTTGGTAAGTGCTCCGGTTAATTAACACGCCGCAGACACGTGATACGTCATTTTTAAAGTCTCCTTATTTAAATTCTTAAATTCTTTCTGAATGCAAATGTGTCTAGACCACATGTAAATATGTTGGCGTCGTCACACAACTGCCATTTGTGACACCAAATATTTGTAACAGAATGAAATTTGCAGACAAGGTCGCAGTTTTTGCTCGTGAAAACAGTTTTTATGTTCTATTGTCTCTGAAACGAATCATTCAAGAGTTACACATTTAATGAAGCATAAAAAACACAGCGATCTGATTTTGAGTTGGACATATTGAGAGATCAACAACTGACTAAACTCTCCTGTTTTTTATTACATCTTTTATTTTATGGTACAAGGCTTTGAAATAATTTATTGCTCTTGGATCTTGCCTTGTCTTTTTATTCACTCACACTTTTCACCAAACTCCCCTCTCTCTGTATCTCATGTATTTCATTGTCCATAAATCTCCGTATTGGCGGCGAAGCAAATCTTAAATCCCTTATCAGTCACCACGGTTTTGGTAAAACGTGTTTATTTCCCACGAGAGTTGTTGTTATTAATCTTCACGCCTGTGACTCTTCAAGTGTCGTGAAATAGGACTTTCACTCAGCTCATCCTCCTCGCACGCAGCTGTAGTTTTTGGGAAAGTGATGTTCCGACGGCACCTGAGCCCACGAAACTCTCAGGCTGTGATAATTGAAGATTGGTCACTGGTAAATACTCTGATCAGCACATTATCCGGGTCCAGAGAAGGAGCAGGAGCTGTGGTGAAGACTTAACCGTAAAGGAGCGCTTTGATGGTTTTGTTCAGACTTCTGTGATTCTAAGCCTCAAGGCTGTTGATGAATGCTTAGCTTTACTAATGGAGATAGTCACTGAATGGCAGTTTAACAATGACAAAAAAAACGTCCCTTTCACTCCCCGGTCGATTCAGATGAACTGGTGTCCTAGTGTCAGTCGAGTAGGCTGAATGTTCAACACAATGAGAGAGGTGTTTATGTCAGATACATCACAATATGGACACTAGCGATTATTAACTCTCCTTTTGTGAGGCTCATGTGTATGTGACAGTGAATATATGTGCAATCAGAAATTAAGCTGTGGATGGATTTTTTTTGTTTTGTTTTGTTTTTAATGGGAACATTGGGAGTTACTTGGGCTTTACTGTCCAGTGCCTATGGGCACCGTTGGATGTGAGGGGGTGGGGGAGTATGCACAAACAGAGTGGATGCAGCCGCCCACCGCAAATGTAACAGTTATGGATTTAAATGATTTTAACCGTGACAGTTTACCCTTCATTTATAACCTCCTAATAATATCAGCTCCTTTAAAGGAGGCGTAGGAAATTTGAGAATTAAACGTTCTCTAAATAGCGCCACATTGAAAGCGTGAAGGATTTTTTTCTTCTTTTTTTTTACGGTTGCAGCTAAAATTCTAGCAGGGAAACGTCTCTAAATAATGTGCCAGTCTTGTGGAAAGCCATTCTCATTTCATACTCTCATATTGCTGCTCTGTGTGCGCTGCAGTTATCCTTGTTGCCTGTTTTGTCGTTTGAGTGGATATAGTCATAGGAGACTCATATTCCAGCTTTAAACAAGGGAACGCAACTCAGCCTCCTGCTGCTTTACGGCCGTGTGGAGAATAGGACTCAGCAAATCACCTGACTGTGCGCGTCTGCCCGCTTACATCCTTGTTTCGCATTACAGGAATTCAGATTTCGTTAACATGTGCCCTTTATATTGACTTTGAGTCTAAACCACAGTATATTTCATCGCGCCGCATGTTATGTTTTCTTCCTGTCGCCAAAACCTTTTCTTTTTTCTTTTTTTTATTCCATCCGTGTATTTGAAACATGCAGAGGACTTCAAAGCCGCCGACACCCCCGGGGTGCCACTGCACGTTCACTTTGTTTGTGTGTCGATGTGTGCGTGTCAAAACTGCACGGATGTGGGTTACAGATGTGTTTGCGCGGACGTGTTGGGTCATGAATGACAGTAGGGAGTTTTGCTTCATGAAGTAATAGTATGTTAATGTCAATCCACTTAAAGACACTACAAAAGAGTTTCCTGCAGCTTGAGTCATCTCAGCCCGTGTTTCATGACAGCAGATTGCACCAATTAGAGGAACAAATGACACGGATGAAACACGTTCTCTAGAATTAGACGTTTGATCTGACTGAAAAATATTAATTATGAATATAATTTACAGCAAACACAATGTGTACGAGGGCAAGTGTCTGCAGATGTTCTCGTAAAATTGGAACCTTATTGACCGCATTCGTTTTGGGGGGCTCATTTTAATGGCGCAGTTCTATCATGCAATCGTATGTTGTTTATCAAGATGCGCAATATTATTTCATGACTGTGCTGAAATGAGTCTATTATATAACTCATTATTATTTAATTATCAGCCGCAGCAGTTTATTTGTGTCTGGAATATTTCAGCTCGTTTACAACCTCCTTGTGTGAGAGTAATTTTGGTTCCTATCAGCGTTGGTTCCTACAGTGGGACACATGGAGGTGTTCGTTGATGTTTAGTAGATGGAACAAGTCTGTGGGTATGTTGTCTAAAATGACTAAAGAAGACTGTAACCGTAACCCACCCACAACCCTCCCTGAGAGACCCATTGCTATAACATGGTACCATTACGCTAAGAGCTCAATGAAATGATAACAAACATGATGATTAGTGATTAGTGTGTTTAGTGAAATGTCTGACCCTGATGAGAAGCACACAATTTATCTAACCTTGGACTGTTAGCTTCTCTTCTACAGCGTGCTAATGGATTTCACCTGGGGACTTAATAGGCTCTCTGCCAATTGCGGGGAACCAGCATGTAATATGCAGCCTCGTGATTCGCTCAGCAGCGACGGGGACGGAGCCTACTGTGTACAGGCAGCTTAGATTGACAGGTCTAGGGAAATGCTGCGCTGTTGAGACAGCTCCTCACTAAATGGGAGAATTGTTGACTGAGAGATAACGTCTTCTGCCTCCATTCATCCCTTTACTAAAATATGCTGGATTCATGTTAATGTGTATTTAAAGAAATTTAAATCTGTGGGGGAAAATTAAATATATAAATAAATATAAAAAATGTCTAATCAACCAAAGATTTTGCAATCCCCCGCAGTACCTCTGCGGACCCCCTAGAGGGCGCGGACCCCCTGTTGAAGACCTATGACTTAAAGTCTCAGTCAAGGCTTTGGAATGTGTTTGCTCGTCACGTTCATAGCTATCTTACTAGCATTGCTGCATCTGTTTACTCAATATAAGAGTAAATATAAAACTATAACATATTTCTTGGATTTGGACAAACACTATTCAGCCATTTAGTTGGATATCATAGCATATAGCATCCTGTCACAAGCACATAACAAAAACAGTTTAGGAACAACTAAAAAAAAGAAAAAACATTAAAAACAGCACAAAGTGTTGACCTGACTTCACTAGAATTGTGTCTGTGGGATGCACTGAAACAAGCCCCTCCACTCAACAAATAAGACCAAACATCCCACACTAACAACATTCTGTTGTCAGACACCAGGCAACTGACCTAAAAGATGTTTTATGGACAGATGTCAAATAGTCCCTGATTATTTCTTCATTAATTAAACAGGTGAACTGCCTGGAGTTATTTACTAAGTGTGGCATTTGCACATTCATTTTCTGGTCGTGTCTGTTGGTTCCAACCTTAAGGCATTTATTGCTCACAAAGGATTCTAGACAAGGTTTCAGAAAGTAAAACATTACATTGATGATTAATTTGTCTAATCGTGTTTAAGCCGTCTGAAAATAGGCGTGATAAATAGCTCAACAAACTGTGTCCAAATATATATGGACCTAACTGTAAAGACTGTACCTAAAAAGTTGGGATAATATTGGTTTAAGTCTTGAGACATGCCAATGCTAACAGTTTGCCAAACAAACCTTGCAGACAAGGGACAAACAAAACTGGAATGCAACCTTAAAAGTAAAGCTTCAGGTACTTCAGCTTTGATTTCTTTGACCAATCACTACAGAACTTCCCACAGAAGAAGGCTTTTTCTTTTTGGACTCCACTGAACAAACACATGAAATATGTTTTTATCTAGTGGAGCAGAACCTCACTCTGGCCTCGTGTTAGGACGTCGGCTCTGTATTTTTGTGCGTGCGCTGTGTTTGTACGCCCACAGTCCTCCTTCATTTTTCATACCGCTTCTTATCCTGTGATGTTTTTGGGTAGAAAACGCTATCAGCCCAACAATCATGCATGCTCTTTTCAGTCACACTCACTTTCCCAGACCGGGCGCTGCCTCCGCGGTCAGACGAAAATACTCGCAGGAGACAAAACCGAAATCCATTAAATACTTGATGCCGCCGTGAATAAAGTCAGCACCTCCGAAGCTCGGAAATGTCCCTGTGGACTCATAAAGCCGGTGACCCAGATGGCTACCGGGTTGTGGGAAGTGCGCACTCGTTTTGTGAGAGTGTCAGCAGCGTTGTTCACTTCGCGGCTTGTTCGTACAGAGGCTCGCACTTTAGGTGAGCTGTTTGTAGTGTGAAAATCTGTGCTCGTGTGCGGCTACAGAGATACTGTGTGACCCAAGTTCAAGTCCGGAGGGAGAGGAGGAAAGGGGACTGAAACAGAGCATGCAGAGAGCAGCCTGGGCAGTGCGCAAGAACAACCTTTGCATGTGGAATGAGATCCAGGCAGGAGGCAGGAGACCAGAGGAGGAGCGAGCACTAGCGTAAAGCGCGGCCAGCTTCTCCGCACTGACATGTTAACAATACTACAGGTTTTGTGTGCACATACGTCGTGCATGTGTGTGTGCGTGTGTGTGTGTGTGCAATGTGGCAGATGCCGGGGCGTGATTGGCGTGCGCACGAAAGGGGGATGGAGCCGCGAGGCGCTGATTGGCTGTGCACCCTCGCAGGGTGTGGCCAGCATATGAATGACTGCATCTGTCTTTCGCGCGACCAGGTTTTGGGGACAGTTGCAGAGGAGGGATGGGGTGTTTGAGATTGAGATTGTGCATGCGGCGGGGAGAGCGTTTGAGCTTGTGAGAGAGTGAGAGAGAGAGAGAGAGAGAGAGAGAGAGGAGAAGGAGGGGGGGAACAGAGAGAGAAAGAGAACACGAGCTTGTGAAGAGAAAGAGGGAGGGAGCTTCAGGCAGCGAGGCTGGACTACGCCGCTCAAACACTGCAGTCTTTCTTTGCTTCTCAGAGGAAAACTGTCTCTCTCTTCTTCCTTTTCTGCCCGTCTCCTCCTCCTTGCTCCTTCTTTTCTCGCCGCTCGGCCATGACCCCGGCGGACACCTTAATCTCCTTGCCCACCTAGAGAAGAGGAGAGGAGCGCTGTAGCGGAGGAGGGGACACCGCACACTTTGCCTCACTGATGAGAGTCGGGGAAATTAATTAACCGCCGTCAGCGCAGAGAGGGGCTCAGGAATAGAAAAAGAGCAAGTTTAGGGAGGAAGGGAGATCGCTAGATGTGTGAAAATCAGGCGGGACGGAGAGTAAATCCCTTGACACTTTTCGGAGACAAGTTAGGGCAGAAGCTAAAGAATCAAGGAGGAGATTGTGGTAGGCAGCAAATCCACAGGGACACTATTTCAAGAAGCCAAAGGATGGTCTGCTCACAAACATCATTCATCCTCTCATGCTTGTTTTCAACCCTCCTCTCACGTTCATAACTCCATCCTTCCCTCTCATCTCCTTGTATTTTTTCAGTTTTCCTTTAGTTTTTTTTTTTTTTCTTTTCTGCATGTCAGCAAAAGCACGTCGACGGCCACAACCACACGCTGCACACTCCTCAGACGCTCCTCAGACCACAGTGAGCCTTTCATTCTCAGTGTCCGTGTGATCCATTACTGAGTAAGAGAAGTTGATTAGCCAAAGCAGTGGTGCCGTTGCTTTCCGGGGCCGGGAGCATCTGCTCAGGAATTTTCTCATGAGACCAGGTAGGATATTTCTGGATCATTTTGCCAACGACAAGCAGCTGGAGAGGTTGAGCTCTCCGGGTCGTTTACCTGATTGAGCTGTTATGAGATGAAACTGCAAACCAGCTCTCATCTCTCCGAGAATTACAACTGTGTTTGAGGGATTACGGGAAAGGGAAACAGAGGCGTGCAGATGTGCATGTGTATGTTTGGATTATGTCCTAAATACACAGAATCACGCTGGTGTTGAGGCAGGATTATGCAAACTCTATATATAGTGGCACTGTGAGATTAAAGGGACAAAGTAAGTCCAGATCGTGGTTGTAATTAAATCAACAGTTCCAGGGTTCGTTAAGGGTCATTATTATTTTGAGACAAACTGGAGACAGGTTAGGAACATTACCCAAAATCCATCCCCTCTGTCTCCCGCTGGAATAACTTCTCATCCCTCGTTTGTCGACTTTGCTCCCACCTGAAGTACTAGTGACTATTAAAGACTCTCAAAGACTCACTCAGCCTCCGTAATGAGACGCTCGAGCACAGATGAGACCCCGTACCGACGCAGTCCATCTCTGGACTCCAAGCCCGACACGCCGCCGTTCACCTCTGGGTTCCACCGCTTCAGCGGGGAGTTTGAGTATAAGCGGCCGCCTTTCGCGTTCGGCTTCCACACGACAAAGGGGCCGCAGACATCCAAGGGGCGCTACGCCCAGGGGAAGAAGTATGTGGTGTTTTACCTGGACCTCTCCTTCATATTCCTCCTAGAACTACGGCGCTGCAGGATGGCCGAGGGTTGCATGATGGCCCTGCGATATGGAATGGTCTTCTTCAACCTCCTTTTCTGGGTGAGTCCTCTATCATTATTTTCATGTATCATGACAGTGCGTGCGAGCTTTGCAGAGCGGGGTCTTTCCCCTTTCTTGACTTTCTTGAAATGTTGCACAGATTTTCTTATCTGGCTCAGATGGAGCCCGGTTTTTGTGCCCGCGCTGCTAGAGGAGCGAGGAGGGGGCAGAGTGAGAACGAGACAGATCACGCATTTAGATCGTGTGTACAAAAGCCCACTGTGTGGGTGAGCGAAGCTTTTTCTGTTGCCTATACAGCACTTTAAGTGTGGGTGTACGCTGCATTGTTTGCTGTGTTAAGCCGTGGCATATTTTCCCGAGCCTGCATCTCGCGTACACTAGTTAATCACAGTGTTATCATTGCGTTGTAATTCTTCACCTGCGTCCGCTTCACTCTCCTCTCCCGGTCCATCAAAGCCTCTGCTTGTCAGTCTGCGCTATCTGGCTGATCATATTGGTTCGCTGTGGGGACATTTGAGCTCCAGTGTTGTCTGTCTCTGTCAGCCCCACTTCTGATAGCCCCAAACAGTTTCACTTTCATTTGCGCTGTGAAGCCTGTCATGTTCTCCAGCTGCGCATCACATTTAAAGATCTCGAGGGTTTTGTGTGTGTGTATATGCGTGTGTGTGTGTGTGTGTTTTTTTTTTTTGTGAGACACTCCCATTGTGCAATCCTTTGCAACTTGTGATAGAGTTTCAGAGTTTTGAAAGGAATATCTGGTCAGCTTCCTGGGATTACTTTGATTTGTCAAGTGTCTGTTCTTGTTGGTAACAGAATGACGTGAGGACTTGAATGCTGAAATGCAATCTAGCTGGCAAGATGCAATCTCTCTTGAGGAATGAGTGACCTCCTCACCTATATATCTTCTGTCAGCTATAAACTGCTGTCAAAGAGGGGTTGCGGTGTTTGTTATTAGCACACCGTGTGTGCGTGTGTGTGTGTGTGTGTGTGTGTTGCCACCAGGGATATAATAAACACTTGACCAGAGCGACCTATAGCCTTCCCCTCCCGAGAAGCCAATCACGTTATGATCGTCCGGGTAAGAACAGACCAGCGCTCCCCACATAAACTGTGAAAACAATACGTCTGAGACAAAGCAGCGGCAGTTTAGAAGCTATTACCTGTCGACTGCTTCATCCAGGGCCAAGTTTTTTTGCAGGTCTTGCCGGTTCTGAATGTGACCCCAATATTCAGAACCGAATAGTGATGGGATGGGATGGCAGCTCCGGAGGCCCGACAGTCCACACAGATTTTATGAACACTGACCCAATGAAAATGTGTTTGACTTAAACTTTACTTTGACGTTCGGAGGGGATGACAGTGTGAATGACAGTCTACCTCTGGCGGGGATGCGAAGAACTTGCTCTTATCAAGAGTTCTCACTGAATATAGTTATACTGGTGAGAGCTCCCACCTTCACTTCACCTGTTAATAAACAGTTGCATAGTTTCGCAGGGAGAAATTCTGCCCAACTCTTTAAAAAAACAAACTTTAGTACCGTCCTCGAGTCAACTCCATGCACAGAAGAGAGACAGGCTTGATTGCGGGACTCATTTTTTATGAGCAGTGTTGATGTATTTATATTCCCCCATCAGCTTTTAAGACAACCAGTCAGCCAAGGAGTTGTGGCTTCAGCACAGTGCATGACAAATCGATCCACTGAGGAAATCTTTTTCTAATGTAGCGTTATTGCTGATTTGACGAAAATCAGAGAGCAGAGTGGCCGACGCAGATGCTTTAAGGGCTTGTGGAACTAACAAAGTTTTGTGAACCCAGCCATCCACCCCAAGCTCCTCCCTGTCAGAATTGTGTGGTTCTGTTACGAAACCGTTCTTTTTCCACTTACTCCTTTGCTCCCGTCATATTGACTATGGGTTTACTCAAGATAAAATGCGACAACAAAGCACAGAGACCCACTTGTAATGATCTGGGAGGTTCTTCTTCCTCCAAATTTAGTATAAACCAGCAACTGTCAACAAAACTAAGCCATCTACGCCCTCTATCGATCCGTGACTAATACTGCTGCATCCAGCATATCAAGTGGGACTATCCTTTAATCAGACTTCAGGAGAGAAAACAATATGTTGTCCAATTCTAATACGCGTAACAGGATCATAAGGAATGAGAAGCGACAAAGAGCAGCCCTGTGCTCGTTGTATAATGGACGGCAACTGCTTTTCTTTGTGACCTATTGATTTGACTATAAAGTTTCCATTCATTTAGCTCAATTCCCCCTGCATTATGTCCTTGGAGTGCAAGAAGATGTGGTGAAGACAAACGGGGGAGTTGAAGCAAAGAATAAAAGGTTTTAGATTATGAGGGATACAAAATCCGATTAAAGGGGGATCCAATAACACTTTATGAGATATGGCCTTTATGTTATGTGTTTTACTTTTTACTGATGGATTACACACAAATTAGTTCAGTCTCAAGACGATAAAGTGTTTTTCTGAAATGTCAAAATTATCTCTCACATGTGAGCATTTCCTGCTTTACTGTGTTGTCAGATTTGCACATGATTAACAGGCACCTCACTATACTGCTGCTGAGAGGAAAAATGGCAGAAACCAGCGCAACTGGTCCTAAAGGACTGTGACATATACTATAGTCTTATGTTAGTTGTTTTTTTTGGGGCTCAGGACCGAAAAATATCTCAGCCATCGAGGAGTTGAGTGTCTTTCCATGAGAAGAAAAATATGAAGAATTGGTGGCTGTGCAGTGACAGCCACCAAGATGGCAAGATAAAAGAACCGCTGAGATACACTCAGGACTGGAAGGTCCAGGAATAAATACAGCACAGTACTGGCAGATGAACTGACACGATGACAAAAAACTAAAAAAAAAAAAAAACAACGAGCAACGAGTGGCTTTACACTAGCTACCACCTGAAACCGCTGTGGAAAACCTCTTGTAATACATGTAATCTACCAACCACAGCGCGAGACCAGAATCAAGGGCAAAAAATAATCATAGCACACACCGACAGATTTAAACCAAGTGTTAATTTAGAGAAATCTCAACCGTGTCAACTCAAATTAACACCATCAACAGACCAAAAAACAACTTTATGGTACATGTAGAGAAAGATACCTGATGTGTGAATACGGTGTGTCACATGTATGCAACAAGTTAAATATACACTATGCAATACTATACACAAAACTAGACATGACATGACATGACACAAGACAAGGCAACGCAAGATCATATGTTTATGTACGCGGTTGTGAATTGTTTAAAATTATTAATCGCATTGCTATTATTTCCATGTATCCTCTATCTGTTCTTTTCCTTTCTTTCCTCTTCATTCTTGTTTCGCAGCATCAACATTTGTACAATACAGAGCAACACTGTTTTTCTTCTCATTTCGTTTCGTATTCATTTGATTTAAATGCTCCCGTAATGTGTTTTTCCCATGGCCCTGCTGAAGGCTACACACTGAACAGGATTGGTCTGACATCAGAGTATGCGATGTGTCATAAATCCCTCCTTCTTCCTTTTTTTTTTTTGTTTCGTTTAAGAGTTATTTGTGAGTCAAGGGTCTAAACATAGACTGTGTCATATTGCTTATTCCACCGACCGCTGTGCACTTTGAGGGAAAATTGTGATTTGAGGTTACGTAAAACTGACTTTGCATGCAAGGTGAAAGTGTGCCTCTGCAAAGATTGTGGTTTGCTGCTCTGCAGAGGGATAGCAGCTGTAGAAATTTTATCCAGAGCACTTACTGTACAGTACAATTCAATGACAACCCAGGGTCAGATGGGAAAAAAAAAAAGAAAAAAAGAAACTTCTCATACTTCTCCTGCCACCTGAACCGGTCTGCTGTTCATCATACTCTCAATATGTTCCAAATATCCATATATGTGCCAAAATACAACAAACTGCTGCTAAATACTCATCTCTTTTGCTGTCTGGCTTTGTCAAACTACAGCTGCTTTTGCTGGAACAAACAGGACACGTCCGTAAACCTAGGAAGGAGTTTAAAAAGCTGAAAAGCAGGAATTTCTGAGGGTAATCCAGCCCCGTCTCTCAGAGGAACGTTTTCGGGTCAAAGGAGTTTTACACTGTTGAGGACTGAGTATAGACCTCCTGGCTCTGTGTTTTTCCCAGCTTGTTATCACTCTGATCCCGAGTGACGAGCAGCAGCCTGTCAGTCCTGTCTGTGCTGCACTGGTCTGAGAGCAGCAGTAGGTGGAGGAAAACTGAACTGTGCTGGAAAGATTTGGGGAAACTTTTGTTATTGTGTCTAGATAAAAAAAGGATGAAATGTGAAATAGAGATGGGATTTTTGGCTCTTTGAAAGGAGCCGGATCTTGTGGATCAGTTTTTTTCAAAGAGCCATTCAAAAGATTGGCTCATCTTCATATTGCTTTATTTTTAAGATGCTAGACTGGGGGTAATTTATATTATCCTCAAAATAAGCACTTTGACAGGTTAGGATTTGTCTTGGAATCATTCAAACTTAGACAACCCACCAATACATATTGTCTTGACTGGATATCTGAGTCTATCTTTATGTAAAATATAGATTCTAGATGGGCAGATGCTTTATTTATAGCGTGGCAAATTTGATAAACACCTTTGTAGACAATCAAACCCAGTTCCACTGCTATGTTCCCCACTGTACCCTCTCCACCTCAAAGCAAAGCGGGAGCTTTTTGTGTGCATCTGTGTGCAGTAAAAAGCAAAAGAGAAAGAAAAAAGGAGCGGCTCCCGACTGTGACGTTCCCATCAGAGAGTCAGTCAGTAGATTCGGTTTGTCTGCAAACGTCACAACTTTGATACAAATGAGGTTTTTTAACAGGTTTGCAACTGTGTTGATGCGTTTGACAGCAGCCGTGAATGCCCACATGCTGCCCGTACAACGCCTTTTTCTGCAGGTGGTGAAGTGCAAAGTGGTTTCACCCCCCAAAGGGTGAAACCACACACTAATTTCCTGAAGAACTAGGAACAAAAAAAGGACCTGCATTTCTGCACAGCACTAATCACTGTTTGGCAAATAGTTCCAATCTTCATATTTGTACATTTTGACCGTGCACTGAAGTGGAGGACACAGTTACGGTTTAAATTATCAGGAAATAGGGAATAGTGAAGTGTTGCTTTCAGTCAGCAAGCGGAGTCATGACCCAACAACCAGAAGTGTCAGGATTTTCTGGCACAAACTGTCTGCTCATGTTGGTGTCACAGACTAATTTGCTCTCAAGGCAATTGCGGGAGGTCAAGGAGTCAAACTGTGACGGGTTAGTGAGAACGGTTGTTATGATTGAGGTCAGAGAGACAGCTCTGTAGCTGCAGAGCGAGCCGGGCATGATGGGAGGAAGTACAAATGGTGGCAGCGTCTACTTGAGTCAGATAAGTGGTCAGCAGGGGGACAAGTTACACAAACCTAAAGCAATGAGGTAAGGCAACTTAAAATATAAACATCTTCACCACATTTGATTCCATCGTCTTTTAATTCACAATGATGTTATCGTTTCTCACGATCCCCTGACAATTCAACTCACTGAATCTGGTTTAAGTTATTATCATCCTTTAAAAGTTCCCTTGTTTCCATTACGAAGCAGATTGGTTTGAACAGATTGGAGTTATGATCCTGCTGCAGGCTCTCGTCACCTCTGTTTGCGCGATTGCTGAATTGACAGCTCAGACAATGCTTCTGGTAAAAAGAAAGGGAGAAGAAAATAGGGGAAAACACTCAAATTAGGTCCTAATTGTGCATCAGAAATCCCTCCAGTTAAACTGCGGAGTGTTTGTGCGATTTTGAATCGAAGCCAGTAGTCAAAATAAAACGAAAATGAAAACATGGAGCTCTTAAATGGCGCATTTACAATCAGGCCCACACAAGTGCACTGAAGTGTATTAGTTATTATTACAGAGTTTTTTTTTTAGTTGTCTTTGTCTTAATGCTAAAATGTGTAACGAAGCCTCCAGTTTGATTTCTGTTGTTAAGCTTTCATTCCGTGAAGAGGTGCATCAGCTTTCAGATTGTCATGGAAACTAGTCTTTTTCCAAGCTCTGCATGAAAAGACAACACAAGGTCTGTACGTGCCCATTTGCTCACATAGTATATTTCACACACTCTAGTGCAAATGAAGTCAACAGTGGCCAGCGCACCTCGTTCAAATTGGATTCCAATGACTCTTCACTTACTCAGGGCTACAGTCAGTTACTCTTCTGTTAATATCCATTACAGAAAGTGTGCGGAATAAGCTCATCGGTCTGTCCTCGAACATTAACGTCTGTGTGGAAGAGAGTCGCCCGAGCATTCCCAGACAAAGCGTCAAATAATTTTCACTATACACACAAAAAGGGGGGGGAAACAGATTTCAGCGCTCGGGGACAAAAGCTCATTATTCTTAAATGCAGGAGCAATAACTCGACCATAATGCTGCAAACTCAAAAATATGCAGCAATTCGCGACGCTAATCGTCTTCAGCGGATACCACCACAGAGCTGGTGAACACAGCCCAGAGCTAGACAATACCAAAATAACACTCTCATTTACTGCAACTTTTTAAATAATATTGTTACCGCAAATGTGTTGTTTCCGCCCCACGGGTGGAAGGGCGGCGGAGGGGCGGAGGGGCGGGGCGAAACCCAGCGGCAGCGGACGAGACCGGGACGGGGGATAGACAGGAAGAGAACAGTCACGGGGAAGAGAGGGAAGAAGTTTGCTCTGAAGTCGTGTTTACTTGTCATAATAATGTAGGTCAGAGCCCAGCGGAGAATCCACAGATTGCCGGAGTTGTGAATCGGTTGCATTCGTCTCCACTGATTTAACCAGATCAATAGAGATTGCCTTTCTACTGATTTGAAATATGTCAGCTCAGCCCCACCCCAACCTCTGCTGCCACGCGATTCAGCCCATCGATTTGCAGCTGGACCGGGGGGGACGTGCGAGCGCGAGTGGTCCATATAATAAGCCTTCTGTTTGCATTTGCTGAGTTTGTGCGTGAAGCTCCCAGGCAGCAAACTGATTCGATTTTGGGAAAGCGTCTGCTAGAAACAATGAAAAAAAGCAGTGACACTGGAGACCCCTTCGTTATTTTACTTTCTATATACAAAGATCAGCCGCAACACTAGAACCACCGACAGGAGAAGTGAATAACATCCTCATCATCTGGCAATCTTGAGACAATTCAGCTTTCTGCTGGGAAATTCATGCAAATCACCCACCTAGACCAGATCAGGCACCTCCACCCCATAGCAATGACACTTGTCAGTGGCAGCAGGATGCAGCCTGACACAGAGACACACAGGAACAACTAAAAAAACGTGGAAAAACAGCACAAGGTGTTGACCTGGCCTCCAAATTCACTAGATCCCAAACTGTTTAAGTATCTGTGGGATGACCAACAGAGGCCGCTCCCCCCTCAACCCACAGGACACAAAGGGAGACCTACACAATATTAGGAAGGTGGTCATAATGTTACGCCTGATCGTGTATCATCCTTATGTTCAGACAAATTCAGGTCACCGCGATAAATAACTGATAAATTAACATATTCCCGATTAAATTCAACCAAACTGCACCAAACTTTATTTTGTGACAGATTCTGTTGAGAATATCTTTTAATAAAGCTCTGCAGGGTTTTTACTGGCTCAGAAAGAGGCTTAGGTGGTGCCTCAGAGCGGCTGCTCCCGCTTTATCATTGCTGCCAGTTTATTACTCAAACCGATTTTTATTCCAGTTTTCAGCTTTTATAGACACCAGATTTTGGCTTTGGCATAACACTGACCTACTTGAAGCGTTCTTCTCAAGCTTTTTGAAATCCAATTTTCCTTTGTTTTTTCATGGTTATAAAAAGCAACAGTCACATGAATGATGTTTTATGTACGTGCGCTGGTGCGCAGGGCATCACTTCAGTCTCGCCACTGATATTTGCGAATAGTTTGATTTCCTTATGTCATGAATGGATTTGCAGTAAATTGCTTCAGTAAATTAGACATGTGAGTAATTCAGACATCCTCATTTGAGCGTCTTCAATATATAGTGTATAGACATACAACATTGTATTTCCTTCTCATCTTCTATAGCCACTTGCAAGCATGTGGGAGGAAGCGGCGGTACCCAGAGAGAACCCACGCAGACACAGGGAGAACATGAAAACCTCACGCTGTCAACCGATGGATTCAAACCCAGCGTTAACCACCGCACCGCTGTGCCGCCCTTCATGAAATTCAGAATTGAAATGCTCCCTTTTGTCTTTTGATGCAGTCAGGCAATTATATACCACACGGGCTTTCATGCTGTGTTTCAAAGTATAGCCGCCACTATGTACAGTGAATAAACCTAACACAAAAAAAAAAAAAACGATCTCAGGTCTGTTTCAGAAGTTCTGCCTGGCGTCATTTTTCTCCTGCCTGCTTCCCTGGACGCTCCCGATATTGCTTTGACTTTTTTTTTGCTGACTTGCTTTCTCGCGGTTGAACGATTGTTTTAATGCTACGGATAATATGACTGGTGCCCTTTGTGGGCTGCCGGCGTGACTCGAATCGCAGTCTGTTCTGACTGCATTCATAAAAATACTAATTTAAATACATTTCTGCTTTTGCACTAGTTATTGAAGTTCAATTTAAATAAATATTGCCCGTGTTGTATGAATAATACGGCACGTTGTTCTGTCCTCGTCGCTTTCTGTTTTCATTTTCTGGTTCAGAGACTTGGGCACGTGCAAACAAGGCTGATTTCAGACTTCAGTATAGCTGCTCATATCGGCAAATTAGATCCTGTGTTTCTGTCTGAGAAAGATCGACCAATCAGAGTCTGGAAGGCAGGATTAAGGACAGCACATATAGATATTATGATGATCTATTTGATGATGACGATGATGTGAAATTTTATGCAGTTGTACACATTTTGATTACACCGTTCTCTATTTTATTTTAATAGATAATGCTTATTATTTTTATTATAATCTAATCTCGTTTTATTTTATCTTTCTTTTCATTTGTGGTTTTTAAGAGGGTTTCTTTTATGTCCAACTAAGCTACTGAGACCAAGTAATTTCCCTAGTGGATCATTAAAGCCTGTTTAAGTCCAATTTTTTTTTTTAACTGATGCTAAAAACAAAGATCACTGCTTGGCAACCAGCTTCCTTGACAACCGAGTACGATGTTGGCCGCGGATAAATGAACTTGTTTAGATCAAAACTAAACAAATAGCATAATTACAGCAACGCTTAAAACAAAGGCAACCAGACTTGTTTGAGTTTTCACCATCATTTAAGTAGCTTGTTCAGTTTCTGATTGACTGCTGGGGCATTTAGGTTTCAGTCTGGAACATCTGTGGGTGGTGCCCACCTGAAATCAATTAATAACAGCGCCGGTTAACACAAAACAGCAAGTTTTTAAGGACGCAGCAGTTCATATATTCCCAGAATAACAAGGAACACTCTTTTAAAGGCAACAATATGCAGTTCATATTTTAGTAAAAGAAGACCAATGCTTTAAATGAGAACAATTCTCTCAACAGACGAAGTGGACTGAGACACCACTTATGAGCTACTTCCAAAGTGGTCACATCTTGAGCCTGGAGAGTTTCAGGACATTAATAGGTCATTGGAGAACTATTAATCTTAGAAAAACAGGACACCACCAGGTTTATCTGAACTACATCCTCTAATTGCCCAGGCATTAGGTCGTTACCACACTCCTGGCCATGTGAGTTTCGAGTGGCCACCACCCACAGATGCTCCAAATAAAGACCAGACATTTAAAATTTAAAAAGCTTCTTGGGTCAGTGGTGAAGGGTCTTTAAGAAAGTCATCTTGATTAGGTTCCTCTCACACCTACATAAAACAACAAGGAAGTCAAGAGTATAAGAACATGCACGTGAGGTCTCAGCGAGCGGTGTCTCCATGGTTACGGCCACTGAGTGGCTAAAAGTGACAGTTGTGCATGTGAGATTAGCAGCATTAGTTTGAATCATAGGGTTTAATAGCATCTAAACTCTATTTAAAAAAAAAAAAAAAAAAGGTGAAGAGCTGTTTTGCAATTAACTGTACTATCAGATTTGAAAGGAAGCAAAGATATCTGTAAAAATATATATCTGAAACTAAAGAGAAGTAAATGGATCGCTGCATTACGAAGAAACAACTAGAATCCAGGCACAGAAACCTGGTGTTTTGTTTTTCACATTTAGTGTCAGGTAATATTAATTTATGCTGTTTTTTTGTTTGTTTGTTTTCTTATTTATAAAGTCATATCTTAAGTTACTTCTCAAGTTGCGTTCTGGAGGGCTGTCAGGTAAGTTTGTGGATGTTGTTGTTTTGGCGTAGTTACGATCGACAGTAACTATTTGAGTTCCTACAATAAATAACAATAAACTGAATATCTGTGATCACTCCTCGTCATCCTTTTAACATCTGGTCGGACGCTGCAGTATTTTATGGCTAACGTTACTTCTCAGTTAACCTCTTAGCGCTAGCATCTTTTATTTAGCTACATTTGTCACAACTGAAATGACCTAAAACTAACTTAAACTGAGGTTAGTCCGCTTTTCCAAATCGACACCTGTGCGTATGGATCATTGTCGAGTCCAATTGTCCTTAATCTGATCTGATAACTCACATTTTCCCCAGTCGCTCTGTATTTACTGATACGTTTCACCATGTTTTTGCCACTCAGGGGGGCAAACTTTAGAAAACCAAGCAGGTAGATTTTATCACCTTTGGACAGAACCAATCTATTCAAAATATTTCCAGATAGCACAAGCTATAAATTGTCTCATCTAAACCCTGGACAAGCAGATTTCCTCAGACCACCAAACCACTCCTCCAAATGTAAACGGACAGAATTCATCACATAATTGTATATGTTCACTTACAGAATGGCGGATTCATTATGAACGACACGTAACTTGTGCAGAAGCGCGCTCACATTTCCAGATCAGCCTGAGGGACACAGTGGAAGTACTTAGTGAGAGATGTGCTCACTGTTTAGTCAGGATCCTGACAGTGAATTATTTCCTCTGTTGCATCAGTATGGCATGACTGCAGTGAAGCGGCACTCTGTGTACACATGCCCCTGTCTTCACACAGGACATCTCAACAAGGAATAACAGGCATAAATACATATTTTTTAAATAAACATATATAATACTCCATTACCCCATTTCTTATGCAAAGCGTCCACGCATGAGGCAACAGATAAGAACATACGTGACTTTCTGTAATCCGTCTCTGCAAGGGCTGAAATTAATAAGTATTGAGTAATCACCGCTGACACATCTGAGTCATGAAAATTTTTAAAATATTCATAAAGCACACTTGAAGACTGAGGTGTCAAAGCGATGTGCAGCGCAGTGTAAAAACGACAAGATGCACTTACTGTATATTATGACATGGTGGGCCATTTCTCTCTTCTTTTTTTTCTTTTTTTTTTAAAGCCAGTATTAAAGGATTAAGATGTCACATGGCAACCTTGGTTTATGAGCCTCAGCCCACTGGGAAGCGGCAATATACAGTGGTTGGAGTAATCATCCATTTAAGTGAGATTTACTCAAGAGTCAAGAGGCCGTGTAATCCCAAACCAATTCATGGTCCGTTGTACTCAGACGGCCGTGTGTAGTCACACAAGGGGGTGAAAGGTAGCGTGAGGTGAACTCGGAAACTGAAACCCGCGTTGTGTACGACAACAACAACGATCTTATTCGCGCATATGGAGAGATTTCCTTACAGCGAGTGGGCCGTTAGCCCTCGCATGAGCAAGAGACCTGTCAGGCGTTCTCATTACAGATGGAGACCAGATGGAGGCAGTGAGCTCTGACACCCCACCAGCTCTGCTGACGTAGGAAGGACAAAAAGCTGCTCGATACACCTAATTGACGGCGTGGTGTCATGGAGGAGCTTTAGTTTAGGGTGCAGTGGATCCCAAGTGGAATGCATAAACAGCTAAGTGACACTAATCGGAGCCGAGCGGGTCTCGCTGCGGCTGCTGAAGAGATGCTAAAGGGCCCCAGAAGAAACTTTTCTACTTCTTCAGTGAGCAAATGAAAACAAAGTTAAAGTTAATTATCTACAGGGCTCTCAACTTTTGAATTTAGCTTGAAGTGTTATATATATGTGTGTGTGTGTCTATATATATGTGTGTGTGTTTTTTTTATTTCCCCCCACAAATTTAAATTTCTTTAAATACGCATTAACATGAATCCAACATATTTTAGTAAAGGGATAAGATATATCTATAAATAGCACTAGGCTGAGTTTAATATATAACATACATAGAAGTTAGGGGGTCCTTGGCCTGAAAAACATCAAAGACCCCTGTCCTAGACTGTACTAAGCAACTATTGTAAATAATAATAAGTGATGAAGTGATTACCAGATCACAGACTTTGACGAGCGCACATTTTCCCGCATTTGTGGAAGGCGTGGTTAAGGGGCTCCTATTTCACCCGGGAACAACAAATACTATTTTCTGATTGGCTGATCGCTAATATTTTCTTGATTGAAGCAGAGCAGCCTGTCTTCCCCTCATCTATTCATAGAATACTACTATCTTTTAAAGTCTATGTAAGGTGAGTTTTAGCATTTCTTGGTGTGAGAGCGTGTGAACTTATTGAAACGTGTCGGGTGTCTCCAGACTTCGGAGCCCTGATTGTCAGTAGCTCTCAGGATCAATAGCTCATATCTTAGGATCCTTGTTAATTTGAAGCACAATAAAAAAGAAAAAGTTCCTTTAATAGTTTAGCTCATGGGTTTTCAGCAGGGGGTCCGTGACCATTAGGGAGTCCGCAGGGGTAGGTCGGTCGCAAAATCTTTGGTTGATTAGACATTTTTTTACATATTTTTTCCTCTTGTTTTTAAATAGCGTTAGGCTGAGTTTAATATAGAACACATATATCTAAGGTAGGGGGTCCCTACTTAATCTCTTCATCGGTTTGGGGTCCTTGGCCTGAAAAATGTTGAAGAACCCTGGTTTAGCTCATGTGTGATTATTTAATCTAAGGACATGGGGTATTTTCAGTGAGACATTTATAGGAACAATTAAAAAAAAAAAAAAAAGACAAGGTGTTGGTACGAGTCTTCAGTTATAAGTCACTTATGCCCCAGAACAAGCAGTGTTGTACAAGTAATGTCAATTTGAATAGAGACAGTTTTTTTTCCCTGATATGTGGCTGTGATGTTCCCACGCACTTGGAACTCTCTCCCTCTCTCTTTCTCTCTCTTTCTCTGCAAAAGTGCCTTTCTTGTGATATTCTCCTTCGTCTCCGCGGCCTCTATTACTGCCGAGGAGAAGCAGAGCTGTGCTTTTCACACCGTCAGGATATATTTCTGGTTGTAGGGCTTATTCGGTGTTAGATATGGCGAGGCAAACTTTTACATGGTGCATTTCATGCATGGGGAAGACACAATGTGCCTAACATAAAACATTTGAAATGCATTAGAACTGGCAGAGATATGTTTAATAAGAAGGGAAGAAGAAAAGGGGGCGAAAATAGGCTTAAAAAGAATAAAAGGAGCAAGTTATTATTCATTTCAATTTCCCAGCGAGTTACATATTCAGTATCCGCCCGATTCAGCACTTCACTGAAGTTGTTTTAAACATAGTTAATTTTGTACAAACACTTTTCCATTAAATCTAAACTTTTTTTACACATGTGCCCATAAAATGAACCTGGCCTGTGGAAAATTAGAAAATGATTGTCCTTGTTTGAGTTTGAACAAAGTATTTTGACTGTCTGGTTCATTAACATTTTTATTAGCAGTGGGTTTGTTGTATCGCTACAGAGTTTACATGCACAGTAAAAAAAAAAAAAAAAAAAAAATGAGCGCACTGTTTGAGTCCATGTGCACAATTAGAGAATTTTTGTGGCATTCATCATTTCTTTTCTCTGAGGTCAGATCCACATTGAAGAGTGCCCTCAGCCGCACTTAAGCCACTACGCACAAAAGCCTGCTTGCCTTCGCGTCGTGAAATATTAATAATCATGGTGAAAAAGCACTTTGTGCTATTAAAGCACAAAAGGAGGACGTTCTACATTCATCATTCATTTAATAATTCCAATTGATGACGCTTAATGAATGATAAATGCTGAAGAGTTTCTAATATCTTGTTTTGAGGCCGGCCGATAACGGCTGCTAATGCATATGTTTTTATTTCATTGATTCACGTCGGCCTGGCTCTGATTTTAAATGGATGAATGTAAATTCAGGGGCTTTCATCAAATGCTGCTGTCAGATTAGCTGAATTACTTTGAAGATCAAGAATTTGAAGTGATGCATACTTTGAAATATTGCCAGTTGATCCTGGGTCTGGAGCTGATGAAATAAATATATTTTACAACACCCTCATTAGGTAATGTTTCTATGTCGGATGAAGTAATGCTTGTTTGCATTTTGCTGCTCCTCCGTGCTCCTTTATTTCTCACTTTCGCTACATTTACAGTCTTAGCATAATGTTACCTGTCCATGTAGGGTGCCCCACACAACACTTCAGTCTACGCCACTTACAAGGGTTTATTGGGGTGTTTCCTTATGCTAACTGGTAGAATCAATGCAGGTTTCATGTATTCAACGTGGCATTTTCTTAATTTAATCTTTTTGTTTTAAATAAGAACAAACATGGAAGAAATGCAATCGATCAAAGACATATACCACATCGATCAGCCATAACATTATAACATGTACATGTTTCCATTGTAACTCTTGCAATATCCCATAATTCTTTTAAATTCTGGTCACACGAGACCACCCCCACCCCTGCGTCGTCTCAAGTGAGGCCTGTGATGGGGAAATGCAGAAAAAGTGTTTCCATTGCACTTCTGTGATAAACTGTTATATCGATGCGTCTGAAAAATCACCTCATGTGAGCGTAAAAATGCTTCAGTGATATTTGAGAGGTTTTTCAAAATGTGTTTCCATTACCTTTTTTTTTTGCGCATTTCTAGTGGAAATGGAAATGCAGCTAATGACCATGTTGTGACAGTTCACAAGATGGGAAACTTTTGGACCAGGCATTCATGTGGATGTCACTTAGACATGTACATGTACATGTACCACCCACCCAGACCAGACCAGACCAGACCAGACACCACCACCTCATAGCAATGACACTCCTTGATGGCAGCAGCCATCCCCAGCAGGATGCAGACAGAAAATATTTAGGACAAACATATTCGTTGCATTGGAACAAGCCTGACCCATAGAGACCCCTCCCTTCAAAGGTTACCCATTATGTTTCCAGACAACACAGGACACCCTCTGAAGGTCCATGTCCATTCTCTGATGAGTCACAACTGTTTTGGAGACACATGAAAGACCTACAAAATATTGCGGAGGTGGTCATAATGTTATGACTGATCCTGTATCTGCTGGTTGGTACTAATGTCAATTAATCACCAGGTTAACATTTTGATAAATCTACTTGAATCTCACAAAACGACGGGTTGATTACCTTTTAACTAAACCGAGACTTTCCTCATGACATCTAGAAACCGCTGTCACAAAGAATTAACCACAAGATAAAGTAGAAGCAATGAAGGTGGAAATATTTAGCTTTCCTCCCACAAATGCAACAAATAGCATAATTACTTTAATCTTCCTTTAATGGTAGTGCCCACGCCTTTCAAGCTACACACTTCCACTGGCTTTCTGTCACGTATTCATGCTCTACCGAGCTTTAAATAACTGCCATTTAAAAAAAAAAAAAATGAAATATCACAACTTTCTTTTCTGCAGGCTGAGTCGCTGCAACAACTGAACTGACCTTTATGTATGAACTCTGCATTTAAATGCGCGTTGCCAGCGTAAGAAGGATCAATAGTTGGATCTTTATAGATGTGAAGAAACCAAATAAAGACGGTTACAGCAAGAAAACAGAGAAAGACAACTGGGTGTCATGTGTACAAAGAGTGTTGTCTGTAAACTGACTGAACCAACTCCTTCCTCAAAAGTTTGGCAGCGGTACAGCGCACGCCCACGCATCCACTTCACGACCGCCGCTAACGCTTTCAGATCAGAAACACCCTCTTTCTAATGACTCCGTCACTCAAGCGACCCCGTCATCGCTCACTTAATGGAGTCCGTGGCGCTGTAATCCGTCATGTCACGGCTAATCGCACCTGTACGACCTCAAGCTCTACCTGCCAGGAGAACATTCGAGGCAAGTTCCACCTCCATGGAGAACACTTTAATTTCATTACGCCATCAACAATTTCATCCAACACCTACTTGCCACCGTCACACTCCCTTTAAGAAAAGTGCAAAAAGAAAAAGGTGACAGATTTGCCATATTTTTCGTTGACTGTTGATGATCGGCGGAAAGCAGGTTTAATTTCACAAAGGTTTCCAGTGAGACCTTTAAAATTCAAAATTGCACTTTCCACAGTGCTTCAATAAGTGATTTTATTTGGGAGGAAGCACCTTTTACATATTTCAGTGTCACTTTGTTTCCATTGCTTATATTTCAAATGCTCTCTGCCAGATCAGTCCAATAAATATTCACCGAGTGGGACTCTGCAGCAGATGTTTCCCTTTATTCAGAAAAAAAATGTTTCAACTTTCGACCCGTCGGTGCATATTTCCATGCCTGAGCAAAAGCAAGACTTGTGCAACTTTCAGTCTATATGCGCTTGAGTCAAAGAATAAAAATGAAAGAAAAAAAAAAGAACTAAATCTCTGGATAAGTTTGAAACTTTGAGGCGCGACTTGTAAAGGGCAAGTCCGGTGACTGCATCCACTCTGAGACCTCAGTTTACACAAACATTTGCATTTTCCTCATCACACCTCAGCACAGCGCAGGCATTTTTACAGTCTGACCCATTAACAAGAGGCAGAGCATGCAAAGAGGGGGCCCTGCTCTTTCAGGGAGTTTTTTTTTTTTTTTTTTTATTAACGCTGATAAAAAAAAATTCCATCTTCTTATCGACAGGGGAAGCAGAAGGGGCGGGAGAGTTTTGCTGCAGCGCTGCTTTCAGTAATAATGCAGTCGGGCTGAGGGAGAACGAGAGGAGGAAAAGATGGGAGAGAGTATTTGTATTAAAGTGACGCCAAACAGAAGCAAAATGGGTTGGGACAATGACAGGAACAGATGGTGTTTTTTGGGGGGGAAAGACTGGGCAACGGGAGGTGTGGGGAAGAACGCTAACTACTACAGAGAGTAAGACAGATGGAGAGAATAGAAACGGCGAGGAGGGAGGTCGGTTTGTCTTCGCTGCCCTTGTTCGTGTGCTCCAGGTTCGGGGTTGTAGCAGTGTGGGGGGAAAAAAATGAAAAAAAAAAAAAAAAACTGCAGCGTGGCGCAGCACAGTGTCCGAACAGCGTGGACGTACAAACCGGAGGATGTCAGCACACCTTGGGACCTGTGCTGAATGCAGGTGGAGTGGTGCAGAGCCAGAAGAGCTGCTGGTGGAGGAGGGGCGGGGAAAGCGGGGTGGAGGAGGGGGGGGTCGACTCGGGTTGAATATAGTTGATGCATGATGGTGGAGGCAGGGGAGACGTGGAAGTTGCATGAACAGGTGGGGAAACAGCAGGTGGTGAGGAGGTCTGGAAGAAAATGTCGCGGTAACAACCTCGGGCAGGCCGCATCATAAAGCACCTCGGTGATGCTTTAATGACCTGGACGTGTTCGGCTAAAATGCATTAAAAACCTTGATAATTTAATGAGTGTATTATTTTCCTTTATTCCCTGGTGATCTTTACATGATAAGATGATGAGGAGACCATCATACAATGCTGGGAAAACCAAAGGGGATCTCCACCAGTGTCCAATGTCAAGTCGATTTCCAGCAGCGGGGCTTCATTTCAGATACTTACATTAGTGCACATCCATGTATCGCACCATGTTCTCGCTGTGTTCTCACCACAACAGCTGCCGCTTGAGCCCGAGCTCGAAATTTACTTGGAGGTTCCTCCCCTTCCACTTCATACTAACGCAAGAGAAGTGCGTCCGGGTGCTCTGAGTGCACTTCATGTTGCCGTGCTTATTGTCAGTGTGCACTTAAAATAACAAGTAGCGGTGGTAAGCACAGGAGAACATGATCCGAGGCAACGCCGCAAGTCCCACAGAACGCCAGTGCATACGTGAAAAACCTCCCAACTCCAGAAGAGGGCTACACAAAGCGGAGAGGGTCTGAAGCATACAAATTTGAAAATAATTTAGAAAAAAAAAACTAAAAACACAATCTTGGGATGTGGAGTTAGAAAGAAGTGAGCTGGGGCGCTCACTCAACCAGGTAAGCTGTCTGGGGTTCCTCAGCTCAGTTAAATTGAAGTTATACTTCTCACGACATTGACGACCTGAACCCTTTTCTGCAGGTCATCACCTCCCATGACTTCCCATTTCTCCCCACTAGAACTATCAAATGAAAGGTATGAGAATGCTAAAATGAGAAAAAGAAAGAGGATGACAGCACCTCCGTGATTTACATCTCAGCTTGAAGGTTTGAGTGCGAGACTGCGTTAGACGCCCTATATTTCTGATTCTATGGCTTCACTTTTGGTTTTAGAAACTGTCAGCTGTGCTGACTTACATTGCTGGAGTACTGGAGTATATACCTACCTACCTATCAGGCATGACATTATGACTCCCTTAATAATATAGGTCACCTTATACCTCCACAATGAATGTTGCATCTCACAGATACTCTGGGATCAAGTGACCTTGGAGGCCAAGTCAACACCTTGACCTTTTTTTTAGTTGTTCCTAAACCATTTTTGTGTGTGTGCCTGTGTCAGACTGCATCCTGCTGGGGATGTCTACTGCCATCAATAAAGGTTGATTAAGTGAAATAAGCTTAGAAACAGCTATTAGCTCTACTTGTGATACTTTTTTTTTTAATGAATCTCACAATATAATATATATCTCTCAAAAAAAATAAATAACCCTTGCCTTCCTCTCATGCTACAATTTGCAGACACTCCCTAATAGGTTTGATCACACTGAATGCGGCTCAGTATTGTTGTCACATTCATCAGGTTTGCGCCATCTGTCTCTCCGCACCATGATGGAAATACGCCAAAACGTTCAGCTAGACACCGCGCCACCTGACACACACTGATGTCTTAGTATTCCAGCGTCTTGCTGAGGGATCTGCATTAACCTAATCATCGCCACACAATCTAGTCTGACCTGGTGAAGAGACAGAGAAACTGAACCTTAGACAAAATAATGTGCTCAGTCCGGATGGGGAAATTGCTTTTTTCACGGAGATGAGCGCTCATCCAATCAATCTCGCGACAAAGCAGGGTTCCGCCTGAATATTTCCAAGAGGCACCCCTGGCCTACCCTCCTTTGTAACTGCCACAATAAAATCCTCAGCGTCTTGTACTGATCAAAGGCCATTCATTCCATCTTTTAAATACGAATGAAGTACATCGATTCATATTACATCTTCTGTTTCTCTTCCATTGAGTGTTTGGGGCGAATCTGGCGTGGGCGCTCCATGGGATATAAAGTGATACCGCGGGGCGCAGCAGCCTTTAGCGCAGCTTTGTTAACTGGTGACAAGATAAACATGGAGACCAGGGCCCAAAAGTCCTCATGAAATATGCATCTTGGATGTGGGGCATGTTTAACTAAAAGGCTGTGTGCTTCAAGTGCCAAAACACAAGAATCCACCCGTGGCTCTTTTTTTTATTCCCTCAATTTCTGTAATATGAGCTGTGGCTATGATGACAAAGCTAAATGTTCTTTGGAAGTTGGTTGTTTACTTCAGCAATTTCTTCTGATGCCGCTTACGGCCTACAGCGTTCCCCATGGTTTAGTACTTTCTGTACATTTCCTGCTGATACTTTGTGACACTGGCAGGAAAGAGCTTTTGTTAAGTCATGATAAAATAAGTCTGCAAAAAAAAGTTTCAGCGTTTTAAACTTTAGTTTTGATTAATTAACCAACTCTAACACCTACGAACAAAATGATATATTGCAAACATGCCACTTTATTAGGTACACCTGTTCTCTCCTTCTTGTTAACGCAGCTAATAATAATAATATTGTATAAAAAAACGCTGCTACTTAGGGATTGTCAAAGCGTTTGTATAAGATGTGTTCACTATAACGGGGAAAATTTGTTCCTGCTGTTTGACCCATCGATTTGTTCAAACAGTAGTGTGTGCGGTTGGAGCAGTGGGCTCAGGGAGCAATGTGGGGGTCAGATGCTTGCGAACCTGGTCCCAAGCTACATCTCTAAAAATGCAAAATACAGTATGTAAATGGCAGCTGCTCTGGTGACCTTGGCGTTAATCCCTCTGCTGCCCACTGGCCTTGCAGTGGTAGCGCTAGTACCTGATGCATGGACTTAATTATCATAATTAGCTGCACTTAAATAAGGTGTTGATGGCTGGAAAGGCCTAAAGAGTCACCCACTCCCATCCCCACTGACGCTCGCCCCTTCTTGTTTGTTAGTTAGCAAAATATACATGCACTTGCCACTTTATTAGGTACACCTGTTCAATTGCTTGTTAACACAAATAGCTAATCAGCCAATCACATGGCTGCAGTTCAACACATTTAGTCATGTAGAGGTGATCAAGACAACTTGCTGGAATTCAAACTGAGCATCAGAATGGGGAAGAAAGGGGATTTAAGTGACTTTGAACGTGGTATGGTTGTTGGTGCCAGACAGGCTGGTCTGAGTATTTCAGAAACTGCTGATCTACTGGGATTTTCACACACAACCATCTCTAGGGTTTACAGAGAATGGTCCAAAAAAATATGAAATATCCAGTGAGCGGCAGATGTGTTAACGAAAATTCCTTGTTGATGTGAGAGGTCAGAGGAGAATGGGCAGACTGGTTGGAGATGATAGAAAGGCAACAGTAACTCAAATAACTACTAGTTAACTGAGGAATGCAAAATACCATCTCTGAACGCACAACAGCTTGAAGATGGGCTACAGCAGCAGAAGACCACACCAGGTGCCACTCCTGTCAGCTAAGAACAGGAAACTGAGACTACAGTTCACACAGACTCACCAACATTGGACAATAGAAGACTGGAAAAAAATGCTGCCTGGTGACGAGTCTTGATTATAGCTACTGCATACAGATGGCAGGGTTAGAATTTGGTGTAAACAACATGAAAGCATGGATCCATCCTGCCTTGTATCAACGGTTCAGGCTGGTGGTGGTGTAATGGTGTGGGGGATATTTTCTTGGCACACTTTGGGCCCCTCAGTACAAACTGAGCATGTTTTAAATGTCACAGCCTACCTGAGTATTGTTGCTGACCATGTCCATCCCTTTATGACCACAGTGGACCATCTTCTGACGGCTACTTCCAGCAGGATAATGCACCATTTCACAAAGCTCATATCATCTCAAACTGGTTTCTTGAACATGACAATGAGTTCACTGTACTCCAATGGCCTCCACAGTCACCAGTCACTCAATCCAATAGAGGAATCTTTGGGATGTGGTGGAACGGGAGATTCTCATCATAGACGTACAGCCGACAAATCTGCAGCAACTGTGTGATGTTATCATGTCAATATGGACCAAAATCTCTGAGGAATGTTTCCAACACCTTGTTGAAAGTATGCCACGAAGATTTAAGACAGTTCTGAAGGCAAAAGAGGGTGCAACCTTTTACTAGCAGAGCGTACCTAATAAAGTGGCCAGTAATTATAGCTTTAAAAGTCAATTGAAAAATCACTTAGTAGCTCCAAGGAATTGAGGTATAGATTGGACACATAACCTACAGACCAAAAAACCCCAAAGATACTCAACTCTAGTGGTACATTTAAACAACACAAGGGTGTTCTGACGAGCTTTTGGTTTATTAAATTAGAAAATAAACCAACCAGTGGGATATTCTTTGTAACTGATAGCAAAAGCCACGTGGCAATATGACTGTGTGAGAGTGGTTTCTACAGCAATTTGATTCTGAAATCTTGTTTTTGCGCCAGACATAAAGAAGAAACCTGCCCTCACAAAAGGTATGTTGTCGTGAGATGCAGCAAAAGGGTTCATCACATGCTGATATGCAGAGAAGATACTCAGCTCTGCAGAAACGATGGGGCTGATACACTTGTAAAGTCACCCCTGCAAAGACCAATGGTGGAAAATTGCAGACCTGTCACGCAGATCCAAACACCATAATTACACATGGGAGTACAAACCAGTCCAAGAGCCACAAAATAAAATAAAGAACATCTCCACACGTCTCCTGATCCATCGTTACAAATTCTTAGAAGAGACAAAGACGAATGAGTATTGTCATTTCATGTCGTCATCTTCTACCGTTTGTCCTCAGTAGGGTCGGGGTTGCTGGATCTCAGCTGTCATTGGGCGAGAGGCGGGGTACACCCCGGACAGGTCGCCAGTCTATCGCACACAGAGACAAACAACCATTCATACTCGCACTCACATCTACAATTTAGAATCACCAATTAACCTAACGAGCATGTCTTTGAAAGATGGGAGGGAACCAGATAGAGCCCACGCAGACACAGGGAGAACGCGCAAACTCCAGCTTTTCTCGCTGAGAGGCATCAGTGCTAAACACGGAGCCACTGTGATCCGATGTTTTCAACTTTGAATTCCATTAAAAAGGCTGACGGATATTGGATTTTATTGAGAATGCTAATCCTGAATTATTAATCCAGTTTCTGATGCTGACGAAGAGGAAGAACTTGTTCTCTTTACTAGTCGAGCCAAAAAAAAAAAAAATTACACTTCCATCTGTAACTTTCCTCACATGTGATTTACTGCAGGAGCAGCAGCTGGAGATCACCAGTTTTAATTATAGATCTGTTTTTTTTCTTCAAATGCCTGAGAAACCAATTAAAGCATGCGGTGCACGCCCGCCAATCTGATGCTCCGACACATGCGATTTCAAAGCAATCTCACGGAGCAGAATGTGTAAAGATTATCCTAAAAAACAATTGTAAATGGATTTCACTGTTAAGTGATATGATGTTGTGATGTTGTGCGCTGAGGAGGTGGGAATCAAACGCAGGCGCAAGGGGAGTGAGGAGCGGGGAAACAAGCACTGCAGGGTAGGCAGGGTCCACAGGAAGAGGAGGAGGACATAAAACACCAAGGAAGGAGCAAAACAGGAAAGAGAAGGGAAACCCAAACCAGGTCACAGAAAATATTCAAGACTTGATCTCACGAACAGAAAAAGGTTCTAAAATCAATACCATAAAATATGAGCGATCGTTTCCTGTCGCGATTATGCGCAAAGCTGATGCCTGATTAAATTATAGATGCCAATTCTTGACAGCAGATTGTTGATGGAGTCATTTAATCGACCTTGTAACGATGTAATTTGGAGTGAGTCAGGCTAATGAACCAAAACAACATACAGTCCAGACCGTGAGTATGTGGACAGTAGAGGGTTTGAAATAAAAAGGACGGAGCATTAAACCGCTGAATTTTGAGTTTTAATTTTAGTAGGTTTACAGCAGTATAGAATGAAGGTACATTTTCCCAGGTGTTTAAGGTATAATTGGACACACACAAGCGTCCTCAGCGCTATGTCGTTGTGAAGTCTCTTTAGTCTTTTGATCTGTCTTTCTTCTCTCTTTTAGTCTAGTCAGTGAGCAGACAGCACCTTGGCTGGTTCGACAAGTCAAGGATGGTTCTCCACTTCAGCTTGAGAGTTTCTTTGATTGCTTTGGTCAGATGTTTAGCGCCAGTGTCCATGTGAATGATCAAATGCTGTCTAAAGTTTTTTTTTTTTCCCTCAAACTAAATCCTCTTATCTTCCTCCGTATTTGTTCTGTTTCCCCATCAGCAGTGAAATCATCAGTAAATCCCAGTGAACCGATTGCACTGACTGTTCATTCTCCGGCGCTTCCCACCTTGTTAACAGAGCTCCAGTTGTGTCTCATCAATTCACAAAAGCCGCATGTTGTTCAAACTCTACCCGGTTTCTTGTTGGACGTTTATGAAAACCTTAACATAGCCAGAGATTCTTTCCTTCCTCGTGAAGAGCATTCAGTCAGTGAATAGTTTTATTTTGTCACCATGCGACGATTATCTGCACGTCCACAAGACATTTGCTCGTCTCCGCTCTCAGTCAACTCTGAGCAACGTGCAAGTTCATTTGTGCATGAACAAACAATGAGACGCAGAGCTAACCAAGAGAGCAAACTGCACAATTTGAAAACTGTAGCTAAAAAAAATCGTAACTCCCACAAAGTTCTTTCTCTACAGCTGCTATAACTAAAGCATATTTAGTACTTTCTTCAAATTGAAATTTAATAGACTGAAAAACAAAATGTGTAATGATCCAAATACATCTTGAACACGCATGAACCACAACCATACATCGAAGAAATACTTAAACGTTTCAGGGAAATATACTAATTTGTATTCAAGGAGATCGTGAGTATGTTCTGATGCGTCTATGTTAGTACTGAAGCTACACAACTAACATCTGCTTAGCATACAAACTGAAATCACGAAAATTGTGATTCTGGCTCTCCTCAAAACAAACTAAATCTCTGCCTAACAACCCCCCAAAGCTAACTAAAACAAATACACAATGTTAATTAAAGTTACACAAAAATCAAAGCGTGTTTCTGGAGTCTCCAGAAAGTATCTGGCTCCCAACCACCAGTGAAACGAATCGCAGTCTTAACACACATTAAAGCTTCAGAAACGCTGGTAGGCATACTTAGTTTTCTTCGACAGAGCCATGCTAGCTGTTTCAATCGGAGCAGATAAGCGATGTATGACGTCTTAATCACAAAAAGGAGTTATTTATCGTGTTTTGCACAGCACTGCGAGTTTTAAAAAAAAAAAAGTGCATGAGAAACTAGCTTACACTCATCCAGGCGGTGAAAGCTACAGTGACTGCGACAAAAGTGCCCTCAAAACAAAATTTGACAAGTAAATTGGAAAAATAAATGTAAATCAAAATCTGAAAGAAAAGAAAAAAAAATCCAATAAAGTAGCAGTATTTTCAATTTGTGGTAACTGCTGGCCAGAGACGTGGGCTGCGGATCAGCAACGTGTTTCACATTGAAATCGCGGTCGGCTGCAATCTGAAATTCTATCATTTCTTTTCAGATCCCTGTTTCTTATTCTCTGACATCTCTATTGTCACACAGGTTTTATTCCACATGTTGTGCCTGTTTCTCTTTGCGCCCCCCTACCCCCCCTACCCCGTTCACAAAGATGAAAATGCAGGGGGTTGCAAATTGAGGCAAGAAAAAGTCATTTCGGAGCATTGATCAGTGACACTTCAAACCACCCAGTGTGCGCTACAAAGCAGTGCAAATCTAACTTGGTGCGCTGTTGAATATTGGCTACAAAAATAGTAAAATTGGCAAAAACATCACAAGCAACAAGAGACCTTAGAGGTGTATTTGCAGCTGTTAGACTCACTTAAGGTTTCCTAATCTGGATAATTGCCAAGGTAGGTGCATTGATTGGACGGTCAGGAGGGGGCTCTTTAATAAGAAAAGAGGGCAGGTTGTTGCTCTGGAGGCTGATTGGCCCCTTGACATTCATGCAGTTGCACTGATGACACGGAGGGTGGTTCAGCTGAAGATGATTTTTAATTAACCGCAGCTTAAAAATTATTTTTCTCAGGTATGACGTCTGGTACCGGTTGCATTTATTGGCTCAAATTAATCCCGTGATGAGTTTGGTGGACTTCCAGTTGAGAGTCAGCAAAATGTTTAAAAAAAAAAAAAAGTTGTAGTTTCTATTCACAGAAACGCTGTCTGCATCAAGGCTGCGGGAAATGATTGGTGTTTTACAACTCCACCATTAAAACTACACTCTGCGTCACTGCTCCCTCCTGCCTGATCGGGAACTGGGCCGCTTTGATCACTCCTCTCTTCCCATGCACCAGTTTTACTTCTCTGGCACATTCAGATTCATTTGGTTTTTTAAAATCCGACGGCCGTTTTTCTGCAAACTCCCGACCCAGCCGTCCTGCGGTCCGCCCCGTTATACTTGATGCGCAGGCCTATTGAAATATTCAGTGCTAACCCTTCCATCTTCGTGCGTATCCAACTGGATATACGGCAGCAGAGGCCTCCCTGCTTTGCAGCTGCAGCGCAAGAGTGTATATGAAAGGAAAATGCCCCCCACCCCCCACCCCATTTTATGTGATTAATCCCTCTTCTTAACACAACCCTAGGTCCGATCTTCAGGGCAGCATTGGGCTGGTTGAGCCCACTTGGCTCTTAAGCCCCTCGGGTGGATTTGCCACATTGAGGAGGCGGGTGGACACGGTGGTAATGTGAACTGTTGTGACTGTTCGAGGTAGGTGTGGGAGAGGAGAAGGGAAGCGAGGATGAGATGAAAGGGGAGGTAGGTGGAGGGAGGGCATGTGGGGCAACGCGTGACAAGGTAACGATGGCAAAAGAAAAGTGGGGTAGACGGGACGGTGAAGAACCAGAGACACGCGAGTCTGCGGGGAGAAGATAGAGCTAATGATCCGACAAGAGGAAGAAAGAGGAGGGGGAAGAGGATGAGGTGCAACAGAATGGAGAGGGATGGGGGGGGATTAGAGGGAATGAGGTCTTAATGAGTGGGAGAGGAGAGGAGAGGGGAGGAGAGGTGAGGGTATGAAAGAAGGGATAGAGCAGCACAATTAAGAAACAAGGGATGAGTGTGAGAAGGAGACAGTGCTAAGGGTTTATAGGAGACCTCCCTCAACTGAAGCCTGAACAAAGAAAATCTGAACATAAGTGGGCTGTTGACAGGCAGCTATTCAGGACTGCAACTAGAGATTTGTATGGGTTAAGCTGCTGATTATTGTTTGATTAAAAGATTTGTTTTATGTTTCATCAGAAAACTAAAAATGGTTTCTGAGCTCATTTCACAATGCAAAAAAACGGGAAGGATCCAAATGCAGGGCATACACAGAGTAAGGCTGCTACAGAAGGGAATTTAATGAAACTTACAAACAGATCTGCAGTGAAAGGGAAGTTTAAACCCGAATAGAGTCCAACAAAAGATCCGCAGACCAAAAAAAGACTCTAAATTACATTACATCGGAATGAGGGAAAACGAAGAGATCCTGCGGAAACACACGGGTGAAAAACAATCGAGCACCAATGGGAATAAACTGACAGACAAAGAACGGGACTATATTTACACAGAGAACTAATGAGGCATCAAGACACAGGTGAGACTAATTAGGGAGGAGCACCCGATCATCCAGGCAGGAGAACTGGTGAGGGAACCCAAGCTAATGAAAAAAAGTCTTAGGATATTTGCCAAATTAAAAAAGGAAGTGTGAAAAACGCAAAATCGCGAAAACGTCCAACACAGAACAACAACTAAAAGAATCCCTCATATCCAACTGTTTAATTGCAGCAATAAAAAATAAATAAATCAATTTCTGAGATATGAGAACACAGCAAGAAGACATCCAACAGGCCAGGAAACAGAAGCAATTATGGACAAGTGTGGACATGCATTAAGTGAGGACGAACAATCCTTAAACTGTGTCCAGAAAAAGAAGAATCTGAAGCAGAAAGCCGGCCTGTAAACTCGGACGATGTGTCCCGAATAAGTTCGACTAATGTCCGAAACCCATAAAATATTTCAGATATACTACAAATAAGAATTAAGAATAACAGGCGGTCTATATTTCAGTGCAGAATCTGGACCCTGCACAGACCCTAGGGCCAGAAATGTAAATACACACCGCAACTACGCAGACTGCAAGTACTGTGATTGGTTCACTTCGTAGTGGCGTGTTTCTGTTTTAGTATTTCTGGCTGCTTCTCCATGTTCGCAAATTTTCTGTTTTTGACTGTTTTGGATCAATAAAGACTCAGTAACTGAAGAGGTTTGGACATACAGACATTTGTGTGACTAGTGTTCAGTGAAATTCGACTGAAATTCACCCGAGATTTGGCCGAACCTTCAGTCTCCATTGTTGAAAGTGAAGTAGGAAGTGGAAACAAAAATGGACCCGGTGGCCAAAAAGGACACAGCGCTGACTAGCATTTAGGTGGCACTTTTGCAGAATGAGCAAGACTGACGAGCGCACAAGTGTTGGCTCCATGTTTAGGTTCTGCAGTGATATATAACCACCTTAAGTCATAAAAGAAGATTTATACGTCTGTCCTCTCTAGCTAGGACAGGGGTCAGCAACCCGGGGCTCCGGAGCCGCATGCGTGCCTCAGAATAGCAGCAACCATCCACTCAATAGCAAACAAGCGAGAGCTACGCAACACCTGAATGACACTGAATGCACCACTCACAAAAAAACAAAAAACAACTCCTACAGTGCATTGCAGTATATATACTCCTTGCTATCGAGTACTTAATTCAAATGTATTTTATTTTAAGTTGTTACTTCTTTAAATATAATTATAAATTTCAATTCATGGTGATCTTGTAACATTAAAATAAAATGTGATTCATTTTTTGTTGCTGTGTAGGTAGAGCGGGTTGTCCACGAACCGAAGGATTAGCGGCTCGATCCCCAGAATGTGCCATATGTCGATGTGTCCTTGAGCAAGGCACTGAACCCCCCAAGTGTGAATGTGTGTGTGCTTGTGTGAGTGAATGGGTGGATGTGTATCTGACTGTAAAAGCGCTTTGAATACCTTTGAGTAGGTAGAAAAGTGCAATATAAAAGGAAATCCACTTACCATAGAGGTAAAAAAACGATAAATGCAGAGTTCAAAATGTATTTGTATGCATAAAATTTATTTTTCTCTGTAGCAGTTCTTTCATTTCATAAATGCAACACACTATAGTTTTTTTATACATAGCACAGAAGTAAAAATATCTTCATTTTAGATGCCAAAGGGATTTTGGGGCTGTTTTCTTTTCTGTGGGAAACGGGTCCAAATGGCTCTTTGAGTGTTGAAGGTTGCCGACCCCTGGGCTGGGATGTTCACTTTTTAAGAACAACAGCGTCGGCAATGTAGCCGGAGGAGACAGATGGTTCTGGGAGACGAGTAAAGGAAACCGTCTATGTGAAATTGGAAAAGCCCCGTCTGAGACACCACTTAGTTCTGGCCATTAATGGGTTGTTAGAGAACCGCTAAAGAAAGAGGACACCACCCGGGCTAATCTGAACAACATCCTCCCAGTTGTGGTTGCAGCATCGGGTCGTTAGCAAACTCTAGTCATGTGAGGTTGAGGCGGACACCACCCACAGATGTTCCAAATAAAAAGCCCAGCTCTCTGAACTGAAGAATCCACTCAGACGTGCGGTGAAACAAGTCCAGTTGCCATCAAGTTTGAGTTCCACAGCTGAGGACATGCACAGCAAAGGCTGGTCGAGATTTTGTAACCATCTGTAGGGCGATCAGGCTTATAAGACCTGAGTCCTGCAGGCAGGAGCCAGACCAATCAAGACTTTCAAAATAAAGCAATCTTAAGCTCTAAATCTCACCAGTGAAGAGAAGCAAGGATTGGTGTATTGTGTGTTAAATGCCTAGCAGTCGTTCTTTGTATTAATTACAGTTATAAGAATAAAGTGTACTGCAATACAAATTGCATCCATGTGCTTATCTGGAAGACATAAAAGTGTGATGATGACCTTTTCAAAGTCTAAAGGGGAGATGTCTCAGTTGCATAAAACCAGACTGCATCACTTCGGTAACCTGAGAATCTTTACAAATATTGTTTGGTACAGTCAGACTGGAATAGAGATCATTAATGTTGCTGGCGATGGGGCGCTGGGGGACAATTCTTGCTGAAAACCTCTGGATTACATCCCGCTAAATGTGTTTCGACACCGTGTCCACATTGCGACTACAGTAGTGAGCGGCAAACATTAACTGCGTGCTGCACGCATCAGTCAAATGAAGGTCAGACGTGCTCTTTCCCCCCTCGCCACGTAAAACGCACACTCATTTGTGCACTGGCACTGGTTGTAAATCATCATGGGAGGAATCATCTGCAACACTGCTCCTGGGATACTGGCAGTGAGTTTCGATACAAGTCAGGTTAGATTGGTGTTGTGTTGTGGGACGTGGCACATCCGTTACGATAAACAGACAGAAATGCAGCCTCACAAGGGCCGCCTGCTGCTTAACAACGCTCTGATTGATCCAGGCAGTCGACGATTTGTCACCTTTCTTTCCCATTCTCTGCTTTGTTGACCCGCTCTGTTTATTTCTGCCCCCCCAACCCCCCCGCTTCCTCCTCTCTGTCTCCCTCCATCTTCCACCTCTTGCCTCCTTGTCACCTTCGTCGTAACGCTGCCTGCCACTGCGTTTTGTCATGCAGTTCTCACGGGACAATCTTTGTTACCCTGTTTTACTCGCTGCCCCTTTAACTCTCTCCCTCTCTCTGCGCTCTTTCCTCCCAGCCCCTCTCCTTCCATTAATAATTTGATATGCCTCTCGCTCTGCAGGCCGGTTCTCATTGGTCTCCAATTCTGACTTGTTATGCTGCTGCCATTCCCCCGTACACGTCTCATTGGTCACTGTCCGGTGAGCTTTTTATTACCCTCTCCCTCTCCCCTTTCTCCCTCTTTACCCTCTCCCCGTGTTGTTTGATCTCATACTCCCGCTGTCAGAGATTTGTTCTCCCTGTAGCATCCTACCGAGGTGTTTTCTCCATCCACGGCGCCTTTATCACTAGAAAAGACAAAGGAGAACAGCACTGGGATGCTGCCCAGCCTTAGAGTTGTCCATATTTCCATTAAAGGGGAATTATTTAGTTTGCGTTGCACACACAGTGTAGGTACTGCCATTTCAATCTGTCATTAGTAACAACTGAATGCACCAGAAGGCATTCAGGAGGCTGAAGGGGGAATATGGAGCCGTTATTGGAAAACAGAGAAGGCACACACTTTGTGAAATACTGCACTCCTGTTCCCCGTTAGATGTGATTGCATGTTTGTGTGTGTGCGCGTGTGTGTATGTCTGCGCTTGTGTGTCAAAGTTATGGAAATGTGTCATCATGATGACGGGATTTCAGCTCTGAAGTCACTAAATCACTGAAACACATCCAGGCAAACCAGTTCCCATTGAATGCTAATTAGCAGGAGATGTCAACTTAAAGTGAGGTGGAAGAATTGTCTATATGATATGTGAGTTTCAAAAAAAAGAAAAAAGAAATGAAAAAACTTGTTAATGGACTTATTAGCTCTGCAGAAACTGTAAATCATTTTAATCTCCCACACTGACATAACTATTCAACAGGAGACGTGAGCTCCGCTTTAGAAAAGACGCAACGCTGTACGTCTTCTGATATGCTTTAAATCTTTAAATGACAGCACCAGTCAGAGGAGCGATTGTGTTCAATAGCAGAGCCAGAATCAGTATGACACTGTTACACTGCTGCAAAATCCTTTCAGACCGGTCACAAGAAAATGTGACAGTACAATTCATTTTTCCATCTTGTAAAGCTGGTGGTGCTGGGACTTATTGGAAAATGTATTCACGTTACATCAGCGGAATGAGAAGAAAGGAGGAAAGTCTCCTGTGTCTCCAGGCTGGGAGCCTTGAAGCATTAAGTGTGGTTTGTGCCTATGCACGTAGCCTACGTTGGTGCGAGCCGTTTATACTTGTGCGCTCGTCAGTCTAGCTAGTAGGCGCTTTGTCTTTTTTGCCACGTCTCCTCCAAATATTTGTGTCTTTGTGTCAACCTTCCCTCGATATCTTTCCTCCATCTTTATTGATGCAAAACAATCAATTTGGAAATTTCAGAGATGGAGTAGCAGCCGGAAACAGTAAAGTTGAAATAAGCTATAACCAAATGGACCAATCACAGCTTTCTTACATTTCTGGGGAAATGCAGGTCATGCTACGCCGTGAGGGTCTGGACTGTCGCCATGGCTACGCCATCAAATCGACGCCGAAGCATAAACCGCACATTAGTGTGGCCATCTAAAATGCAATAGTACTCACATCATGTTCTAAATTATCATTAATAGGCTGGTGATGCCAAGCCAGACATCTAACTTGGAGCCTTGTAGACATTTGAAGAACTGCTGTTTCTGACAATTCAATGATGGCTTCATTTTTCAATCTCAGAAATTAGTACCTGATACAAACATGCAACACATAGCCCGGTTAAAAGAAGCTGAAGTGATTCTTAAGTATTTGCTGTCACCCAAACCTGAGTATCTCTGCTGAGAAACACATCACAGCTTTTTTATTTTTTGTGACACAGAGGTGCTATTATTTTTGTGTGTACTCTGTAATTCGATTTTGTGTCATCTGTACTTCATGCTAGTTTGCTTCTATATTCATGCCAGAAATATATCAAATCAACTGCTTTGTTTCCATTACCCCTGGAAATGCGCAAAACCCAAACATCGCGATAAAAAAAATGGTAATGGAAATACCTTCATTTCGAAAAACTCCTCAAATATCGCTAAAACATTTTTACGCTCTCATGAGTTGGTTTTTCAGACATAATGATTTAAAAGTTTATGCAAAGGAAACACTTTTTTCACTGTCATGTGCCCCGTTAATTTGAAGTCCATTTCCTCAAAGTGAAATCTCGTGTGACGAAAATTTAAGAGAATTACGGGGATACTGTGAGACAACAGCTGATTCGCAAAACACCTTTCAATGGAAACACGTCGAAGTTTCGTCAATATTGCTTTTATTTTGCAAAAAAACTGTAATGGAAATGCAGCTAGTGACTCATCTCAACGCAGTTGAATACAGTCTTGTCAAACCGCACAGATTCACTTTGCTCCTGTGGCAAAAAAAAAACGACTAATCACATGACTAATTTCACTTCAAAATGTTGCTCTGATAAATGAGAAGGTCGGGGTGGATGAATGGATCAACAAAGCATGCAAGTCTTTCTTTCTTTTTGACATATGGGCTGTTTATAAGTGGTATGTTTAAACAGAAGAACATTGAATATTTTTTGAGTTCAACAAGCTACTAATGTGTGACTGCTATTCAGAATGAATTGCATCCAAGGCCAACAAATAAGCTGTAATACAGCGCAGTGAAAATAGTTAATGAAGTTGATGAGATTTTCATATATCAATGGTTCATGTGTGCAGAGAGTTGCCTTACCTCTGTCATTGGTGTTATTTTTAAGCATGGGTGGTTCAGTGTCAGTGTGAGCAACCATCTCATGGGAGTTATTGGGTCTGATAATTGCTCTGCATTGCTCTGGTCATATAAAGGCCAAGGTATATGAGGGCCTTTTATAGCACCAGGTACAAGTCAAAGTGTAAACCTCTCTCTCCTGATGGTCTTACACTCTACAGACATTAACTCCCACCAGTTTAATTATTGAACATTTGAATTTTCATAGCTGGATTCACAGAGGCTGGGTGCCTTTCATGGCTGCCTCAATCATAATCTAAATCCAGTAAAGGCTTATTTTCTCCCCGCAGGAGTTTTTGTTGCTTTTGTGGCGAAAATAATATGAAAGTGGAGGGACATAAAGGCTGCAAAGCTTCCCTTAAATATCTTCTCTAAATACTTTATGACATAGGCGACCATTTTCGTAATCCGTCAATACGCTCTCATGAAGAAAGGTCCAGTATCTCTCTGCAGCAGTCCAATGTGGATTTACCGCGTGAATGTTGAATATGAAATTTCCCCTTCAGAGTGAAGTAAAAACACATTCCCCACAGTCTCCCCATGTCACATATTCATACAGATCCACATCGTATCAAGTTGCCCGACTGCTTGCTGCACTCTTATACTCAGAAAAACATCTTGTGAATCAATTCAGCTTGACGTGTGCTTTCCTGGGATGTCAATGCAATGTAAAACTCTGAGGCATGGAGATAGGTACAGTTATATACAGAATATAACCTGTGGAGGTTAACCCTGTAGTCATTAAATAGCTGCTCATTAAAGCTTTCCATCTTTGTTATTGTTTACTAGTCGGTTATTAGACCCTAAGGTAAATGTGGATTTTCAGTGGAGTGTATGATGGTATATATCCAGTGTATTGATGTGTTTTAGAGGGTTAAGTTGGGCACTTTATGACACTGGTTTTTCTTTCCGCTGGGTTATATTTCTTATTGATATCTCAGTTGCCTGATTGCTTTGGTATTGATTAATGTTTACATCTTGTGTTATAGTGTGTACGTCTTGGGCTTTTTAGCGGCTCTTGGGATCATATATACTCTATGTTGATCTGGGATATAAAGAAGGTGCGCTCTATTTATGAGGGGTTGGGGTTGTTTGTGTCCAACTGTTCTCAATAGAAACTATATCGGTGTATTTTCAGGTCTAGAAATTGAAGTGGTTTTCACAGAGCCATGTTTTCCTTCAAATTAGCATTTATTAGAAATAAAGTACAGTTTGTGTTTGTGGTGGAAATTATAATAGGTTGCTGGTTTTGTTGGGAGCTAATGTATTTCTTTAGATTAGGGAGGTGGTCAGGGTGGATGGCGGGCATACAAAGCGTCGGGCTGTAACACCAAAGATAAGGGTGTGCATCTTATTCTAATATAATACATCATTACAGCTACAGAGCATAACCGTGTGCTGCCACAGCCTTAACACAACCATCAAAAGAGACACAGTAATTGCTTCGAGTAGTAGTGCAGACAAATATGTACAAATATGACAAATATGACTGAACATAATATTAAATATTTAAAAATGACTGTCCGTCTTTGATAATAACTACCGACTCTTCTCTGCCTGTCCTTTTATTGCACCAACAGTGTGTCCTTATAATTAACTGAATAAAACAAGTTGTTGGTGATGGTGATAATAGCAGCAGATTTGCAGTAAATGGCGTGTTTTGACATTTTTTTCTTGGGGGGGGGGGGGCAGTCACTGTTGTAGATTCTCCCCATCCACTCAGTGTTTATGTGAATCTTACCTTTGTCATTATCCAATGTCTCCATGTCCACAGGGAGTTTTATGTACTTGTGTGCATATGGCAAAGTGACTCGAGCACGGAGAACCTGTTCTCAAATGAGGGCACATTAAGATCAAACAACACTTGAGGGGGCTGGGGACTGAGGGTAATTTACTTCAACATGATTTCTCTATAATGAATTCAAAAGTGGCTATGCAGAACTTGAGGAAATCTCAAAATTGAGAGTCTTGATGATTTGCAAGGCTTTGATACTGAGCCACCAATTTGGAGGCATGGATAAAAATAAAAAAAAAATTAAAAAAACTCCGCTGGTCAAACGGCACAACTTCCCTCGCTTAATCAGAAGAAAGCAAAGAATTTATTCATAAAATCATTCAAACTATTACATAAAACACAATAGTGAGTTTCTGGACAGCTCCCGGTATTGACTGATTTTTTCCCCCCGAGATGGACTCACTTTTGAGATATGCAGATATGCAAAGCATGATTTATGGGCAGTTTTACCACCTGGCGTTAGGGAAATAAGCTGAAGAATATTAGCTGTGTGTGAGCTGGTCGCTCTCTGCTCTGACTTTGCCCTGGGACTGGGTGACTGCTGTCACTGTGTCTGACAAACTGGGCGCCGCTGCAACAAATCAGTCTCCTCCCAATCGCAGTCGATATAATGAGACCAGACCTGCAGGCGGCTGGGCGTGCGCGCGCGAGTGCATCAGTGTTTATGTATGTGTGCGTTCCCACTTGCGCAGTGGGGAGAGGGAAGAGAGAGGAGGAGAGAATACTCAAGAGATTAGAGATTTATTGATTACCCTTCTCTCCCCCCCCCCCAACTCCCTCCCTCTTCCTCTCTCCATCTTCCCCGGGTCTTCCATTCTCTGCCAGTTTATTTATAGAGGGTTGTGTAGAGCTGTGGTTTTAGCTCTGCAGTGTTACAGACTTTCTGTGACCCTCCTTCTCTTAAAACATCATTCCAGGAGCTTATCAAGTGCAGCGAGTCTGTCTCAGTGTAATGGAAGGAGAACATGAAAGCAATAGGCTCTTGTATCAAGCAGGCCGCCTTCTCTTTTAGTCTTCATAAACGCCCCATGCTGTCTCAGGCAGCTGCAGTTTGAACAACGTTAAAATGTAAATGCAGCTTCAAACCTCCTCGTCTTAACAGCTCTGATGGGAATGAAAGAGCAGCAAATGCATACATGCAGATGACTGTGTTGCACATGTGCCATTTGTTAATGACTGTGTTTTGAATATTAGATGAATGCATGCGCAGGGGCAGATGAGAGTGCGGGGGCAGGTATATGTTTCTTTGGCAGTTTACATGCAGGTTTGCTGGAGGCTTTTTCCACTGGAATGTCTCGCCTCTTGAGATCTCCCACAGAGGCAGACCTACACTATAGTATGGACTCAGGCAATTGAATCTTACCTTCCACGGCAGAATGAGCACAAAATATGAGACTGTTCTCTCAAACAAAACAACAGCATCAGTCATTTCAGCAAATGCTCAAATGTGACATGCGCTCGCATTCAAAGCCCTCCAGCCTTCTAATTAGCTTATCTGTTGGGAACACGAGAGGAAGTCAGGGGATATTATTATAGCGTCAAATTTACTCCTTCACCGCAAAGTTTAAAGGCTGGCAAAAAGAAAACCAAAGCTGTACTAATTAGGTCTGTTTAAACATTTTTTTTTCCCCAAATGCCCATATTTTCTGCATGTTGAGGTTTTTAGGTAATGAGAACTTTATAGACCCTGTAATGGGCTACGTCCCTGTGACGTCACAATGTCGACTGGAGGCAAAACAGAGGAAAGCTTGAGGGGAACGCTGTCACTTTCAACCATGAAAATGTCGTCTTCCTGTATTTATTGGTGCCAAAACTTGAAAAATCAAAAACATTAACTTGTAGTTTTATCACATACCAGCCACTGCCAGTCGTAGACAACTTTGGTTTGGCTTTGGCGATTAAAGGATTGGAGTGAGACACTCAACATTGGGCACACTTCTTATCATATGTGATGCATCATCAATTTCAGCCTGGATAGCGTTATGGGTTAGACTAAACTGTGACTGAAGTTACATTAAGTTAATGCTTATGTAGGGGATTCTTGTTAAATGTTAATGCTAATGCTAACCGCTAGGTAACGCAACATTAGTGGTATGTTTCAGGGGTGTCCAAGCAGAAGTAGCTACTTTACCCTCCACAGTGGTACCATTTACTTCTTGTAATATCTTTGTAGGAGAAGCTTCACTTGAAAAAGACAGCCAGCCTTCGTCCCGTCTGTGTTCTCCTTTGGTTAAATCATCCATCCAGTGACAGAGAGTAGAGGGGCTGGTGAACATAGTCCCATCGGTCAGAGTCAACTTTTTAAAATAACACTCATGGTCTCTGGTAGTGAGTGTATTAGTACATCTTTTCCTCGTCTATTCTTGCCAAAGCATTGAAATATGCTAACCGCCATTTACAAGCTATAGTGTTTGACATGTTTGCCATCCAGTTAAACCCCGCCCCTCAAAAAACGTCACATTGTTTACAAACCGTGAAGGGGTCTATACGTTTGATTATGCTGCCAAAAAAGCCAAACTTGGGATAAGAGTTGAAAATAAGTCGGTCATCTTCACTTGTCCACACATTTTCTATAACAGCTCATCCTTTAAAGGGTCGTGGGAGGCTGAAAGCCTTTCTGGCACTGGGTGAGAGACAGGCGGCCAGTCCATCACATGGCCAACACGGAGAAACAAACAAACATTCAATGTCTTTGGACTGCAGGAAGAATCCAGAGCCTGGAAGAACATGGAAACATTACCACTATTGTCTCCTTTTTCTTCACTGATGGTCTTTGTTGGTTTCTCTCAACCATAATGATTTTCTAACATTAACTAAGCTGTTATTTTTTTTAACCCAAATTATGTATGGTTTCTCCAAAGACTCATTCAAGTCACTTTATGTCTTGACCTAATCAATGTTGACCACAGTGATATGACATCCAATACGTCCTCTTACATAAACAACATAAACGGTATATTCTGATCTCAAAATGACATACGAGCGTTTCCAGAAATGGCGGGTATAACTTTCAGCCAGCAGAGTGGTTTTTGTCTTTGCTCAGGACTTGTGACCTCAGGCAAGACAAACTTTCCACTCTGCTGCAACTTTCCCTGTCAATTTTCTGGACTACCGGGTTGACACGACACACCTTGGCCCAGAGCTTTTTTTTCTTGCACCTATTCTGTCTAGTGACTACAATCAAATCAACCTTAAATATCTGATCACTGCTGTCATTTTACGTATATATTCTGGGTAACTTGTGAAACCGTAGCCAACATTTATAGCGATATATGAAAATATAATGTTCAGGCACTTCTTTGGCGTTCACTGCTTTCTCTTAGAGCCCCCTACTTACCACAGAGTAGTTAATAATGCACTAAGGAGGAAGAACCCATTGCGGTGTAGGGAGATTGCCGAGCCGTGTACCTGTCGAGGGCGACGACTACTCTGCATCCAAACACCCCTGCAGGTTAGCAGATTGCCTATTCTCCTGCTTGGCAATTCATGCCAGGTTTAGACAATACCCTCAGCCCAAAGGAGTGTTTTAATGTGTCCCAGACCTCCATTGTCAGAGTGGGAAGATGATAGCAGGACGCCATGCAGCACAACAGATGTTGCATGAGAATATTTCACAGCTCTCACTTGTGTGAGAGCAGCTACAGTACGACGTTATCACACAACATCAAGCACCTGAGGTGAACTTTATTTCTATATCCCACTACACTACACTACTAATAGATAGGAAGATATAAAGTGTCTTAGTAGAGTTGGAGTTTTTTTTTTTTTTTTTGCAGTTCTCATTGGAGCACAGAGAGATAATTTGGTGAAGATGCTTTCAGCCCCTGAAGAGCAGTCGGAGTTAAAAATCCATATACTTAATTAAATAGAAAATGACACCACGGATACACTTCACACTCAGATGCAGATGCATCCCCCGTATTCATGACAAACGCGTTAGTATGGATTTTAGATGGGAAACCGGCATCTTGTGTTTGCAGAGCTTCCCTCCTGTGTGTATTCTGTAATGGATAGTTTGATGTAGTTTGAGACTTGAGATTTCATTTGGATGACAAACAGAATAGAATCCTGTAATGTGCACCGACACACAGCATGTTAGGAAATCAGCACAGTCAGCCCTGCTGGGTTAAATACCTTTTGAGATTTACTTACCGGGAGAGATTAAAGTAAAACAAGACAAGTTGATTTGGGTTTTTTTGTTTTGTTTTGTTTTTTCACTTTCAAAAGACTCATGAGTCAGAGGCCCAGTAATAACCACGGCTGCTTCTGAATTCTTATGTAACTGAAGCTTTTACCTTGTCACAGTCTTTCCAGGTTTAGATGAGAGCGTCATTTAAGTGCCTGAAAAGTAAATTTAAAATGTGCTAAGTGGAAAGATGGGTGCTGGAAAGGAGGCATAAGGGATTAGAGTGACTTTAAATCAACTACTGAATCAAGATCACTTGCCGCACAAGTTCTACTCACTGGCACTTTCTGCTCTTCTTCTTCTTACCCAACATCCTTTAACTCCCTCATTCTGCTGACCAGGCTGGACCAGTCCAACTTCTAAAGCCCCTTTTATAGTGGAGAACAACTGATTTCCAGGCTGAGCTGAGGCTGTGAGGCTTGTTTGGTGGAAAGTAGGTCAGCATGCGAGAGCCAAGAGTGCCCTTTCTTTCCAGGTATGGTGTGGCTAAGACAAACACTGAGCGGTAACACTGTCGGCTGACTGTGAGCTCGCCAGGCTTTGAGAGAGGCTGAAGTAGCAGTCAGGTGGGCACAACAGGCCCGCGGCGCCACAGCAGTCCTCAGCATATACAAATGCTAATTCTACACTGAAGTGTGTCGCCGTGGATGTATGCGTATGTGAAGATTTTTCTACGTTTGTGTGAATGAATTTTAAAACTACTGTGGTGAAGACATCCCTGCATAGTGAATGTATGTAGCCTGGTCATATAAATGGGTGTACTTTGGTGCAGTTTTCAGGAACAGATTCTAACACAGCTTCTGTTTCTCAGTGCAGTGGGTGTTTTCTTATTGTATTTGTACTTCAAGGGGGAGCTGTGACATAGTGATTAGAGAAGCAGCTTTAGGACTGTGAGGTCACTGGTTTGATCTTCTCTATGTCCATAACTGAGGTGCTTTGGGCAATCACCTACACCCTACTTTGTGTGGCTACCCACATATATTGATCAGTTTGGGTTGAAGGTCAACACCTTGAGCTGTTTTTTTTTTTTTTTTTTAGTTGTTCCTAAACCTTTTGTTGTGGCCACCTGGATTTAACTAAGCAAGTAGGTGCGATCCTCCTACATGGGTGTTTGGATTCTGCAGGAATGGAAGAAGGTGATGTGGTCTGAAGAGTCTAGATTTACCTTATTCCCGAGTGATGGACATATCAGGGTAAGAAGAGAGGCAGATAAAGTGATGAAATGGTGTTAAACAAAAGAAAAAAGAAGAAAAAGGGGGGGTTATAACGTGCAACGTGACATTGAGGATGCATTGCTCGAGGGTTCTTTCCTTTATTAACCTGCAACTACACAGGATGAATTAATTCCTATAGACTGTTTAACAGATGTGACTACCATGATTCACAATAGTAGGTTGTTGTGGCTGTGGTGGTTAACCTTGATGCTGCACCGCAAGAAGGACTCACCTTCGAATTGGCCCTGGCCTTTGTGAGTAGAAAATGGATCGTCCACCTTATGTTAAGTGTGGTTATTGTTCAGGTGTCAGGTGAAGTGGAGGCTTTCAAAGCTTTCTGTGGCCCTGTTTCATTTACAGCCAAAGGTCTTTTTTTCTTGGAATCTCAAAAGTTAAAGCTCTCCAAGTATCCTTTTTTTTTCCCCCTTAAAGAAATCCAAAGGATCAGCTTAAAATAGTTTATGCGGCGCCTTTGATATGATATGAGTATAAAATTAATAATCAATAAGAAACTGTCCACTTTGGACTATAAATACTATGTGCTACAGTTTTGCTTTGATCTAAAAACAGTCTGTATCTGTGGTCCATCAAGCTGACAAATCAATCCTTATTATGTTCAGGATTATGATCACATTTAAAATTATTTATTTATATATCATTAAAGTTATGGCTGTATCCCAAACTGCTCCAACTAAACTGTAGTACTTGAATTAAATAGAAGATAAACAGCTAAGCAGACCTGTGAGACAATAATGTTTGTTTACTCCTTGAAATGGGGAGGAAAATAAAAGTTGTACGGTTGCTTGACAGTCCTGAAAGAGCTATGGGCAAATATTGACCTAGATACTTGCTTATTAATTATTAACAAAAAAAGTGATGTTAAACGTTGACTGTCTCGCTAATGGAAAATGAACAGAACCAATGCTGCTGGGTTGCTCTTTGTAGATGTGTCCTTTTGGCCTTGTCACATCTATTGTCGTCTCGCTGAGATACCATTATGCAAACAGCGGGGGAACCACTATACTAATGTAACATCGTAAATACACCAGGGGCTGCAAAACATCTTTTCCCTGTGAAAAACAAACAAGGAACAAATTGATCTTCACAGAGACTCTGACAGAAAATAAAGTAATTTATCTAACCTTCATCTTTTTTTATTTTTACTGGCTAGTACTCATGGTTTGCTATTCAGTAATTAATTTACGCTGGCTTTACCGTTCTCTGTTGACTTTTTCTTGTTGTGTTACATTTCGGCTTTACGGGAAGTTTATTGTATCAGCATAATATCACTGTCGGAGCTGTTTTTATTGTGTTTGACCTCCCCACCTCACTGAAACTGAAACAGAATACCTAAACTTATCAAAATGCATACCATGAAAGGCGATAGAACAGGGCTGACCTGCAAACGGTCGTATAAAGTCCAGAAATGCCAGTTCATTAGGTACACTTTTATTTTGCTGTACCGACATGAGTTCCTACTAGTTTTGTCACACAATTTTAGTCTGTGGATTGGGCCAAATTACAAATTCAGGCCAAATTCAGTCAAGTTTAACAGCACCTCAAATGATCGTGCTGTTGAATCACCACTGATTCTGATGCTGTTTCAAAATATTGCAGTCATGAAGGGGTAATTAGTGCGGGACTGTTAACATTAGAATACATTTGTTTTCATACTTTGTACTGCGTAGTACAACATTTATTTAATTTAACTTTGAAATATGATCTCATTGTGGTATAACCATGAATAAGACTGAACAAGGCTGCAGGAGTTGGGACAAAAATGCAGACAAAAAGACAGGGTAGACAAAACTCTGGAGCAGTTTCTCTATAGCTACTAATCTGAAACAACAGGTCTGGCTTAGAATTTACATTTCTGCGTGATTGTAGGATCTCTCAGTCGTGCTTTTCTTAAAGTCCTGCCCACATATAGAGTGATTTTTGCTCTCAGCCTTGCACTTTGTAGCCAGCAGTTGATTGCTAGTGTTCACCCCAGGCTCGGTTTGCCTGGGTAACCCTCTATTATGCAAAATAACTAGCGTATGGACGGAGCTCGCTCTTCCTGCTAGCAACTCTTGAGAAAAAAATTACTACAATTTATGTGAAAATACTTCCAACAACACCAGCGTTGCATCTAGCTTCACCCGCTACCCCACAAGCTTTATCAGCGTGGTAAGAACCAAAGTTGTGGATGGTGTAATATGTCAATTAACTGTATCAGACTGTTGGTCGTTGGCTCAAATTTGAGATTACTTTCAGATTTGTTTTTCTTTCTTTGTTACCACATCACTGGTCGTCTAGAGAGTATAATGCAAACAATAGAATAGAAATAGAAATATGTAGGATGATTCTTCAAATTATTGGACGTTGTCTCCTCCTAAAGCGCAGGATGCATTTAAGAGATCATAAATGAACAATTATTAAATACCTATGATGTTTTTTAAAAAAAAACAGTTTAAAGAAACTAGAATGTAGTTTAATTTTACGCTGTGTTTTATTTTATAAGAGCTAATAAATTCCATCACACAGACAGTGCAAAGATTCAAGACGATTCACCGTTGGTTATAGTTCAAGGCTTTCGCATTTCAAATGTTTGTACAGGGATACGATTATTGAAATTTACATAAACCTGTCCAACCGCTCCATCAGCAAAGCCTCACTAGACTACAGCGGGTTTTAAAATGTAGCATTCAGTTCGAGTGTCCTTGGTTTACAAAGCCCCTCTTCCCTGATGTTTGTCAAACATTCAAAGACAGTAAAACAGCCCGCTACGCCTTTCACATGTACGATATGAGTATAATAGTCCACTGCCTGCTGAAATGAAGATCAGTGTGAGATGAATTCCTTTCAGCACGTCGTTATTGATGATTAGATTTAGAGACACGCAGGAAACTGCTTGAAAAACATGTTTGTCAAAAGTTAAAAGATGAGGGAAAAAGGGGGCATATCTGGAAATTAATTTAAATGAAATAGTGATATGCGGTAGATTTCAATTACTTCACCAAATGGGCTGCCGGTGTAAAACATGATTGGTTTCCAGTAATTTAGGGAGCAAGCAACAAAATATGTAATATTTTCAATTACCAGTTTTATTTGAACATATGTTCGGCCGCTTGACTTAAGTATGTTATAATTTAATTAGCAGGGCAAATTAGATATCGTGACAGCGATCGAACGAGCTACTCGCTGCTTGGTTTTATAAGCTTGTGTTGAGGTGCGTCTGTGCGCTGCAGCTCTGAGAAAACCAGAGAGGAAGGCGCTGGAGGGAAGTTTCGCATTTGTGCTCTCCTTAGAAACAAGGGGCAGGATGTTTTGCATCTGTGAATTCCCAATCTGAAGGCAGAAAACTGCCTCAGGTGTGGTATCGTTTCCTGTTTACACAAAGGCTTACTAAGAAAAACAAGACTTTTACCAAAAACATGCACTATTTGGGATTATTGCCTTTTTTTTTTATTACTGTTTTTTTACATACAATTTTTTTTTCTTTCCGTTGCAGCCTTAAAAGACCTCTCAGGCACTTTCTAAACAAGCCCTACATGGGCCAGCCATGACCATCAGGGACGGCATTTACCTTCCTGGGCAAAATACCTTTCAGGGGTTTCAGCCAGATGAGACCAAGTGATTTTACCAACTGCCTTCAAAAATCTTTCCCCTCTGTTGATGTATTTTACCGTAAAGAACAGGAAAAAAAAAAAAAAAAGTTTGCAGATTTGCTGTAATTGGCATCTGCTTTAAAATTCTCTCAGCAGCCTTGGACATTTTGTTGCAGCCCGACAGCTTTATCGATCATTGTGTGTGGAAGCTGATGACAGTTGTCAAAAATCAATCGTCGTGTCCTTGGCTTCTGAGACAGTCTCGCAGAGAAGCTGTGCGCCTCACCAGGATAGGAAGTTAACACAAAGTAAGACTGGATCCACACTCCGCACCCTTCAGAAGTATAAAAAGACAAGTCTGAATGATCAGCTAACGCCACTGTAAAGCGTAGGATTTTCCTGCTGACCATTACAAATGTTTGTATATGAAACATGAAAGGAGGGAGAGCTGGTGGATACAGACGTGTAAGGAAAAGTTAAAAAGCTTTTCAGCTGGCAAAGACGTTTTGATTATGTTAAAGCCTGATGAGAGTACGAGAGCCGCGAATAGTTCTTATTGACCGGCCACAGAGCTGGTGCATATGCTTTTTATTTCTAGAGCAAACAGTCTCCTCCTGCTGCAGCAGAGACAACAAAATAAGATATTTGTCTGAAAACACAGTAATAACGAGTTTTTTTCAAGATAGTCCATAGTCTTTGCAGCAGATATGAACTATTAAAAAAAAAAAAAAACACTGAAAAACTGTAGTAGAGACTGAAAATCAGAATCTACATGGCAGGACAAAAATGTTTCACTGTGATTTGGCTGTTGGAGGAGGTCTATTCTTAAATACTTCCAGCTTCAGATTTGTGCACTTACAACCTTCACCTCATGAATTTTCCATGAGTATCAGTTCCCACAATGTGCAAAATGCATGTGCTTCAATGTAAAATATTTAAATTCTGGCACGGATCCAGACATAATAGGTGAGACAATGCTTAGTTTTTTGTTCGTTTTGTTCAAAAAAGTGAAGTACAGTACAGTGTATCAACAAAGAAACCATGTGTTTGTTCAGTTAACAGTAACTGCATGTTGCTAAAACTAACCTCACCCCAAATCCCAGAAACCAATAAAGAACAGGTGCCCCCAATGCCTCAGGTGTGTGACCCTTGATAAGGGTGGCACATGAGATATCGGCTTATCCCACTCCACTTGTTTGTTGTTTTTCCCACTACCACGCACTTAAAGTGAAGATTTTTTAACGTGCAACAGAAATATTATCAAGCAGCTTGGTTCAGCCACAGTCTGGAGGCGCATAGCATAAAGTTGGAGACTGGCAGCCCTGTCTCAGCCGAGACGGTTGTGTGGGCCCCGTGAAGATAAAAATGTCAGTTGTAAACATTAACCAAGTGAAAAATGTCGACCCTCAGAAATTATACAAACCGGCCTCAGGGCCAGTACAGTCTTACAGGATTCATCAACTCTCCAGGTTTTATTAAAATTTAATTTGTGAGTAACTGTTATGGCCTTAGCGTTTTAAATATTGAAGCTTAATTTTGTGCCTCATCGGGCAAATCAGCTTAAAGTTCCATTAACTTACATCGAATCACTCTGTGTAAAGTGAAATCGTTGCTTCTATGATGCCGCACCCACTGAAAATGATCAGTTGACCCAGTTCAGCACAGATTAGCCAAATTTAACTCATTTTGTCAATCAGGCTGTATGTAAATTTTATTGCTGAGTCCCGGCGGCTTGCACTGATCCTCTCATTTAAAACCTGAGGAAGTTATTTCAAGGAACAAAGCTCGAAACTAACCAAGAATACACAATCTTTCCCGAAAGAAGGCCTGTCAGTGAATGTGAATGATTGGCTGTTAAGTAGTCAAAGTTGTTAGTGTACGTTTAAGACACAGATGGAACAGCTCCTCAAAAGTGAAGCCAAAGCAAGTGGAGCTCCCCCTGGTGGCTGGCTGCAGTACATGTCATAAGCTCCACCCCCTCCTGATTTTAGTGGATGGGACTTGGGCCAGATTAACTCGACTAACCTGCGTCTTCACTCTCGGACCGTACATTGCAGACTCCAGGACCCAAAGTCGCAACAGTACACTGCCCGCATCCCCGGGAAACTAGAGTGAGTTTGACCAGTGCAAAGAAGTGGGGATTGTCCATATTTATATACAGTCCGTGGTCTAAGATGTTAGCTGAGACATAAACGGGTCAAAGTCGTGGCCAAGATAAACAGCATGAGCTTGAGTCATCTGTACACATTCATGATACAAGCTCTACAGGACCACCAGGACCAAAGGAGCAAACACTGTAAACATTCCAGAGAGAGAACAGTGGGTCAACAAAATGTTATATAGAGAATGGAGGGAGAAAAATAATAATAATAAAAAAAGCTTCGTGTTGCTGAGATACAGTTAGTGATGGCCTCTTATTTTTTCCACTTCTTGACCATCTATTTTAACCCATTACACTGCACTGAGTCTGGTAATAATGAGACACTGTGCTGATCTTGCTGCTGCTTCGTGTGACTCATCCACTACTTCAGGTCCCAAACAACAGGTCAGGTTTGCCTCAGGTGCATTTTACCACAGAGCAATACACAAGTTTGTGGATTCAGTGGCTGCTGATAATAACTATTGATTTTTTAATTGCGTGTCAAACCTGTGTCGCTGGAATGTTTTACGCCGAAAACAGGTTGGAACATTTTGTTGCGTTATCTGTACATTTTGTCAGGTACTAATTAGACTTTTCTATTGATTTGTGTCTTTTTCCAAGTTTTCCCTGAAGTAAAATAGTAGTTCTAGCTAGGATGAGGAATTCATACATAAGGTCTGTTTGGTTGCTTCATGCAGTAACACAAATAAACAGCATTTATTTAGAGTATATCGCTTACGTTTTCTCAAGGATTTGCGCTCATTGACCAGATCATTAAATTAATACGTTGTAATGTTATGGTCCTGCACTAATTCTCACGTTCGCAAAGGTTATTATGTTCAGCATTAGTTTAAAACAACCAATAGAGCTGTTTATTCAACAGTGTTTTCAGCATGTGGTGTGTAGTGATATTTAACTGTACTGTGCTGTAACATGTATTTTGACAGCCCCATTTTAGTCCGTGGTCAAGGCTAAATAACAGAATTACGTTAGAGTTTAATTCAATCGAGTTTAACAGCAACACAAACTACATCCTCCAAAAATTAACATACAATACAATCAGCACCTTCCCTATACTGTTTTCTAGATAGATAGATAGATGTTTATTTGTCCTTCACAGGAAAATTGTCTCCACAGTCTGCACAGCCACGAGCACATAAATTGAACATTACAACAGGCAGTACGTTCACATGCATGTGAAAAAAACAAATTATTGTCGTAATCCGACTTTAACTGGACAACTTAAGTGCATGTAAACACGTTACTCCGACTCCAGAGTTCTCCTTATCTGATTAATACACCCAGAAAATGCGATTGGAAATCGATTTTGTTCGGCATGTATACGCCTTAATCGGACTTTTAACTGGACAAAGCGTGAGTGCCTGTGCCACAGCCGCAGCGATGGCATATGACCCTGGAACAAAAACATCCAAGAAAGTTGGTCGCAGAAAAAGAAGGTAAACAGAGTCGGTAGAAGAACCACCTGAACCTCTTATCTGCACCAGAAGTAGAGCGCATATTACGTGAGTTTAAAAAAGCTGCTTGAAATGCCGGTCATGAAGGACTCTAGGTGTTTATTATATGTCCTAATAGGTCAACCGGAAAGGGCGCCATATTAACATGGTATTAACCAGCTGACAAGACGTATATCGCCACCTAGTAGAGTTCCTGTCAGTTATTCGATTTTCTCCATTACATGTAATCTGGGGCAATGACCGCATTCAGAAAGTTGAATTTCAAGCATAATTCGATTAAGCTGTGCATGTAAATGCACTGAGTCATAGAGGAGGATTTGGTGCAAGGCTGTTATATTAAAATATATTTGTTTTCACTCATGTACCTAATGAAGTGGCAAGTGAGTCAATTTTACGCCGTAGCTACAACGTCATTCCAGCCCCTAAGCGGACCCCAGAAATGTAACTATGCGTCATAGTGATGCAGACCACAAGGACTGTGATTGGTCCACTTGGTAGTAGCGTGTTTCCGCTTTAATATTTCCGTCTGCTTCGCCATCTTCCCACAGTTTTTTAACTTATTCTTTTGGATGAATAACGATGGATCATGTTGAGCATAGGTTAAACTGAGGAGGTTCAGCCCTACAAATATTTATATGACTCGTATTCAGTGAAAGTTTCTGTCGCCATTGTTGAAAGAGAAGCAGGCAGTAGAAAGTGAAGCAAAAATGAACCCAACTGGCAAAAAAAGACTAGCGCACACTAGTTTTTAATTGATGTTTTTACAGAACGAGTCCTACGAGCAGTATTAATAGCTCACACCTTGTGTAGATTATGTGTACAGGTTACACCGTCTACCTCCTGCAGAAGTATAAACTACGCTTTAGGACTATATGTGGAAGTATTTGGACAACAGATCCACCCAATCTGTGCATGTTGTGTGTTATTTAACTCGGCGTTAAATTATAAACAGAAAAAGACGCATGAGCGTTGGTTGCCTGGAGGGCGATTTTGACCTGGACACACCATATACCTGCAAAGCTACTGTGTATAAAATGTTTCCTGCATGAGCAGAAATTAAACATTTATTAGAGTCTGACCCCCCGTTGCTCACCCACATCCAGATGAGACTGCAATGCTTCACCTCAAGGCTACACACTGAGTGTACCAGTCTCACTGAGACGGTCTCATTTTTACACTCATGGGAATTTATGCCAGAATTATTTAGCATTTGACTAGTATTTGTTCACACACACCATAAACTGCAGTAATCACTGTCAGATTAAAGCCTGTGACCCAATTTTCCTTTTTTAAAATCAAAAAGGGCAGCTCAGCTTTCTCCATGAATTTTATAAATCAAATATATTACAAAGGCATTACGGATTAAAAGTGGATTGAAGTGATTGTGGATAAACCAACAATCGTTAAACGTCGCCACCGAGCTATAGGCGTGAGAGCAGAGTTAAGGACGGGGACTCACTCCCCTGGGACACACTGCATACATGATTCAGACATCAAAGCCCCACAGAAGAAATAATACATGAGGCAAGTGAATTCAGACTGACATTCTTTGGTGTCGTACCCATGAAAACTCTCTCTTTCTCTTCTTTGCTCTTGAGAGTGTCACATTTTACCCATGTACGTACAAGGATTCAGATTGTGACCTAAATCTGATTAATCTAATTGTATGAATATGTAATTGGGGCTCATGCTGTGGATGGAGCGCAATGAGATCAGAGAACTGGTATTAATTTACGGAATGAATGTAATCATATAATACACCCAGGAGCCACTTTCTTCACATGTTTATTTCATTGGGAAAATTAATCAGAGATGCTTTCACCGCCATGTCGTCAAAAAGTGTGGACGTCACCTTGTGGGCAGGTGGCTTTTTTATGTTTCTGATGCAATAAAGGGAATTTAGTTGGTTTGATTAAGGTATTTATTGACGATAACTATATGTTCTCTCATACGGAACAGTCACAGTCCCGAGTCTTCAATCAGCAGCTGGATTTGTACACTCTGCTTCAAATACACAAGCCTGCTGCGAGAGGGGGAATCAGTCCAGATGGGCTGCATCTATTTAGACAATCTGTGCGACTGTCAATTTAAGCTGCTGTTTTTGGGTGTTAATCAAGACCAGTTGTGATTACAGTGAAAGTGAAAGGGCCAGAAAAAGCGGCTGGGCGGGAAAGAATTTTAGTGAAACGACTAAAACTAAACACATTTTTGGAAAATGTTCTGGTTAAAGGGTTGTCTGACAGCAGGTGTCCATTCTAACATTCAACCACATTCTTACCCTTTAATTCAGGGGTCTTCAGTGTTTTTCAGGTCAAGGACCTCCAAACTGATAAGTGGGACCCCCTAACATATGTGTTCTATAGTAAAATAGGCCTACTGCTTTTTATAAATTAACATTGAATGCAAAATGATCATAATAATAATAATGTGTATATGTATTTAAACAAATTTGAATTTGTGGAGGAAAATTGCAGGGAAAAATTAAAAAAAAAAAAAAATATATATATATATATAAAAATGTCTAATCAAGACAAGATTTTGCAGACCCCCCGTTGAAGACCCATGCTGTAAATAGTAATGTGACCTTTTAGTGGTTCTTGGAAATAATGATGATTATTTTCCACAGTTTGAGTATTAATAAGCCAAACTGGAAAGAAAATCGTTAATTTATAAAGTTAAATGTGCATTGTTATGCAGTTATCAAGAAGAATTACCGGTAGCTCCAATCATTTCTGTCTGAGTCGTTGGGTCTACCATATTACAGGCTGCACAAGATAAAATACACACATAGAAAAGATCATCTTACTTGACATCGGTGCATAAAACTTCAATGATACTATAGGTTTTGGCTGATTCAGCCCTGGAGGTAACAAAGAAGCTTCTTCTTCCTTTGAATCACAGCTGCCTCCTGCCCGACAGATATAGTGCAAGCGTGAGAGTCTTTCCATTACTGTTCTGTCATGTTCGAATAAAGTAACATTTAAGCCACGGATCTAAAAGTCTTATTTGACAAAGAGTATTTTACAGATGGATGGAGCCGGGGATGAGCTAAAATAAACTGCATCCACGTTGTTATAGCCTCTTCGCTAGTGAGCTTATGAGGCTGTCCTTAAAATGTTAACCACCGCCATCTATTCCCAGCATTCCCCTTTTCATCCTTCGCCCTTCTCACTGAGGCCAATCTTCATTAGAGAATTCACTCTGGGGCGTAATAAGGGTCCGTTGTGAGCGACGGTGACCCAAAGACCCCTTCATTTGCAAGCTGCTGAAAAGTCCCTGCTACGGTAGATAGGGAAGAGACTCCCTCCTCTGTTCACTGAGAAAGGAGTCCCACTTGAGCTTTTTTTTTTTTTTTCATTATTATTATTTTCACCCTGCCCTACTTCTAGGTGAAGAGCTCATTAAATCAGATCTTGTGCTACAGGAAAAACAATAATCATGTATTTAGCCATGTAAATCTTATTGCCTTTGGGAGTTCTGTAGAGACGCCCGTAGAGATGTTTGAATAATATACATACATCTGAAAGCCTGTACCCGCATATTATTCTGTGCCTCTTAGTGCTCGGGGTCTTAAGGCCAATAATTCAAAGAGGAGTAGCCAAGGATCTCGATGGGCTTTGGACTAAAAAAGAGTGCAGATTGCTTCCCAGAGTGTCTGTTTTCTTCAAACACTGGCCCCAGCTGACTGCAGTTGTTGGATATAATAAAAGCCCAAAGAAGCTTTTAAGCGGCGGTGATAATGATTCTAATGTTGCAACTTAGTCTTTTTAATGCAATATCCATACTAATTCCTTTTAAATGTGCACAGACCACTTGGACTTCAGAAGTCTTCATTATTAAAATGAAAGCAGTCTAGTGCCATGCTCAGACAGGAGGAGATTTGAACAGGTTAATCCCAGACTCACCCTTCCTAACAACTGGTACAGAAATTCAGTCTTGGATCTCAGTTGGTAGAAATGTTCAGCTCAGATTATCTGGTAATGTGAAGTGCTTTCCGGTTTTACAGACCAGCTCCATTCTGGCCCTTTAGGCTAACATTAGCTGGTGAAATATCACCACAGTCTTAATTTACTTCTCTATTATGCAAGATGACTTGTTGCTTTCCCCCCTGCTAGCTTCAGTGTAAAGGATGATATCTTGTAGTGCACGATGCCCCATCATTTCTTGAAGTTATTGTGTGTGCATATTTTAAATGAACAAGTTAACAAAGAGCAGCCTGCGGTGATGTCAAGCAGTGGTAAACCCCCTTAGCTAACGCTAGCTAGCATAACGCTGGAGACAGATGACCAAGTTTCACCAACCAGTCTCTTATCCAAACTTATCCCTGTTTTGTGGTTTTCTCACCTAAAATTATTATTAAGTTACATTACGTTTTTTCTTCATCTCTTTCTTTTACTTTGATTGAACTATGGTACCTACCTACTTTGTAGATTTACAGCAAGTTGTATCTCTGCAGACTGCATTTTGTTTACCTCTTTGGTAAATGCTGAAATGGTGCGTTCACTGCTTCCTGATCTGGCGTAATGATTTAAATATGTTGAAGGTGTTGCGGTATTATCATTATTATGTATTATTTGCACTATAAACTCCAAACAGGTTATCTGTGTGTGGTGGTTAGCACTGAGAAGGTTCGACTGCAGCCTTTCTGTGTGGATTTTACATGTTCTCCCTATGTCTGAGTGGATTCTCGCCAGGTACTCTGGTTTCCTCCCACCATCCAAAGACACACTCATCCCACCTCTTGCCCAGTGACACCTGGGGTAGGCTTCAGCCCCTCCATGACCCTCCAGAGAAGAAGCGGTTATAGAAAATGAATGAATTAGCATGTAAATATGTATGAATGAAATGAATGCTGCAGCCAGAGCCTGTCTTCAAGATGCCCATTAATATTTCTTTGTGAGCCCACTTGGTGGACGACTGTATCCTTTCACACTATACAGTCAACTGTTCACCTGTACCAATGCTGGGGTCCAATTGATTAGTTTTCATTTACAGTTTGGTTAAACCGGTAAATCTGACCACTCTTGTTTTGTTGAGATTTATGTGAAAGCTGTCAATCAAATTCTGGTGTGAATTAGTGGATTAGTTACACTCTGATACTAAAACACACATCAACCGTGGCAATGTGAACAAAACCCCAGTTGCTCAGTGTGTGAACTGCGGAGAAAAAAATAAGGATTTTAGCTAATGGATCAGAGGGATGAAAGAACAGCTTTAAAACTAACACTTCTCATTATCAGCAGTATCTTTGAGCGCTGTTTGGGATCACAGAAGCCGACTTGTTATTCCATCTTTTTTCTTCTTCTTCTTCTTTTTTTTTTTTAGATTAAGTAAACAAAGTATGACATGCTAATTAGTGAGCCTTGGAGGTGTCTGTAACAGTTGTTTCTCTGTTTTTAGTCCTCATGTTAAGCTGCTTCTGGCTGCTTCAGCTTTACAGTTACCAGACAAGAGTGGGAGCAGCCTTTCTCCACATTTTTTTGCAAATCATACTTTCTTCCAAATGCAAAAATCTTCCAGCCCAGGCTCCTTTGCTCTGCCACTGATTTTGATGTTTTATCCCAGCCTGTTGCTGGAGTTATTCAGAAGGGCTTCTTTTCCTCAGTCTTTGCATGCCCTCACCAGCATGCATTTTGAAAAACAAATACAATGTCAAAACAAATCTACGAATCTTTTTGTGCATCATTGAGTTAGACTGTGCTGTTAGCTATATGTCTCTCTGTGTTTTCTCTGCAGCTGGGAGGATGTGGCATACTGGGAGTCGGGGTCTGGCTATCAGTGACCCAGGGAAACTTCGCCACCCTATCATCATCCCTTCCCTCCCTGTCAGCAGCCAACCTGCTCATTGCAGTTGGCACGATCATCATGGTGATCGGCTGCCTGGGTTGTGTTGGAGCTGTCAAAGAGAGCCGTCCTCTGCTGCTGACGGTGAGGATCATTTTCGGTGCCGCTGCGGACTTTAAACACAAGGCCATCTACGACGTGGTGATGCCACGTTTTCAGATCAAGTTTGTTGTTTTTGGCATGACAAATGCCCTCACTAACTTGCCATGAAGAAACAAGCACTGACATTTGCAAACAGCATAATTTTCTGTTTTCGAAATAACTGGTACTGATTGATATGACACACTGGTGAATCAGCCCATATCCATTTCATGGAAAGCGTCGACATTTAGTGTTGAGAACAGCTGCTGTCTGGGCGAGGAAAACATCATATTCGCAAGATGTATTTCATTTCAGATATGAGGTTTGCTTGAAGCTGATCTGCGCAAGTATGACTTACAATAAAGGCTTTGTGGACAAAGAAAGACTAAACAGTGCTGACAATCACTGAAAACCTCATCATCACTGATTTGAGGAAGAAGCACTTGAAGTAATTACAGAATATCAGCGTAGTTCAGTGCATCCGTTAGATGTGTTTTTATACGACGTACAAGCATATTGATATCAAACTGCAGTTCTTCACCTAATAATAATTAAGCTCCAGGTTTTACTGGGACATTCAGACTCATCACTGCCTGCCTAATGTTGCAGTCATTTATCTGGGTTTCATTTTAATGTTTAATTGACAAACTAATAGAATTATTAATTAATCAGGTTTGGGTGCCTGCACTTGCCGTCAGACTTTATGGTTACAACATTTTGAATATTTCAACAGCATGTTGAGAGATGGTCACATCCACATTGCCCTTGTTGTGTGTGCATACCCCCAATGGCACAATTTCACTGCTGTATTCCTGTAATATGACTTAAATAGCTGAATCCAGGCAGCCACGTTGCAATATATTTAACTAATAAAACCTCAATACCATAAACAACTTGAACATGTTCATGCAACTACAGTTCTGTTTTGAAGACAAAGGCAATTTCCTCTCCTTCACGGCCATAAAAGTGCATTAAACTAAATATATTGCCATTTCCCACTGCACGTATTGCCGCAGGCACTTTTGTGAAATAGTCTTTCACAGAAAACCCTCCATTTCGCCTTCTCAAGCCACGGTGGCCCAGTTAGCTTACAAAAGCCCAGGAACAGATGTTAAAACCAATGCTACATGTCCATGTTATGTCACTTGAACGGCACTGCTAACGTACCACAAGGTGCATGTTTTTATGCACATCACAGCATGTAGCATCTGCAGCAAAGATATATAGACAAACAATTAAATAATTCTGATTCTATATACGTTTTTAATTATAAGCTCCTGAGTTTAACCTCCAGTGCAGCTTATGGTATCTAACTTGTTGTCAGGGAGAACTGGTCCCACCACAGAATGGCTTGGCACCAATGGTTTGGCTGTTGTTTCCTTCAGTTTAATGTCCTGAAGAATTTTAGTAGCTTCATTAATCTTAGTAGAACAAAAGCAGTTCTCGGCGCACCTTAACAAACCAGATTATGAGAAGAGAAACAGGGGTGAGAAAAGTGAACTAAACAATGAAATTCAAAGTAGAGGTGTAAACATACTGATTATCATGATTCAGGAGAGGTTAGCTCTGTATGACAGTTTATAGCTCCTCCTAGCTTCTCGTCTAATCTTAGCTCTTCCAGATTCGAGTTGTTTTCTTTCACAAAGGCACAGAACATATGTACTTACTGTCTGTTTGCTATACACTATAGTTTTTGTGGGGTGTTCCAGTGCAACATCTTTGCCCACGCCCGTCACTGTCGGCCTCAGTTGCTTGTTGTTCTTATGTCAGTTGCTGCGAGTTGAAATACTGGTTGTACTGTTGTAATCCCAGGGGGAAAACGTAGGGCAACACATGCAACATTTCCATAACCCACATAAATGTACAAAACCTAAATACTGCAATAAAAAGAAATAGTAATGGAAATGCCTACATTTTGGAAAAACCTTCTGAAGTTAATTTTCTCAAAGTGAAGAATTTAAGAGAATTAATGGGATATCGCAGGACGAACACCTTTCAATGTAAACACGTACAAAGCGCAATTGTCCTTTATCGAAATTTCAGAAATATTGCTTTTATTTAACAAAATAATCCTAATGGAAACGCCGCTACTATAAGTTTAAACCAGTTTGTGGTGACTATATCTACAATAATGAAATAATTCTTTCACTTGTGCAATTATGTTGGTAGTCATGGTACTACAGAACTGAAAAATAAATTCAAATGATATATTTCATTAGATGTTTTTGTTGTTGTTTCTTACTTATTTTAAACTCTCTGACGCGACTAAAATGATGGAAGAGTGTGTCCTCTACATTCAAATTTATCAAAAACCTATGGATATCCTGTGGTTACCAAGACACACTTTAAAAGGAGAATTATTAGCTATTTTTTGAACCGTATCCCTGAAACCTTCAACCCTTTGATCATTCCACTTTTTTTAAACCAGTTTATTAGCCTGAGTTTATAACATATATACATGCTAATACGCTGATAAATCAAGCTTTGAACTTTCCGTTTCAAATGAGGCATCATCACATATAAAGTGAACTGAGAGATATTTTGACAATCTCAGGTAATTAAGTACAGACACTGCACAGGCTTTATCAGAAAGAATAACTGTGTGGGGAAAAAATAGAATGAATCGTTAAGAAAATTGCACAGCAGGAGTAAGCAATTATGAGCACTGTGGGAATGAGTCTTACCATCGATCATTAGCGTGATCCATGACATTTTCTCCACAGTGACCGGACCGGTTCCTGCGCCGTGTCGATATAATGAGACTGAGTGACTTATAAGTCGGCTTTAATGAGTGACAGAGTCTCATGGAGATTTGAAAAGATTCTTCTCCCATCAAATATTAAGGCTAATTAGCAAGTAGATAGCTGATGTGGGAACTGGAGCATTGCAACGTTGCTGTGAGGTATCTGAGGAATTACTGTCGCTCTGTGCGTTAAAAAAAAAAAAATATATTGTTGCCTTTTGCATGGATTTTAATTTGTAGCACCATACATGAGTGACTGGTTGAAAGTGTCCTCTTCAAAGACATATTCAACCTTTACACGAGTGTAAAACTTCACACAGATATTTTTTCCTTTTTAGTGAAAAGAAGTCTTTAAATGCCTTGACGACATATTTTCTTCAGACTGCGTGTGAGCTACGGAAATATTAGGTTACTGTTGGAGATCTTTCAGGGCTTGAACTCATCGTGAATAATATCTTGCTCAAACAGCATTTTGGCCAGCGACACAGAATCCTGTCAGGTCTAAGGTTGACAGTTCGTATAGTAGCCTGCTAAAATATCCCGTCGCTTGAATCGGTTCAGTTTCTACCACTGCGTAAACTTTGAATGAACTTGCCAACGACTGAGCAAATGGTGCACTGACTCCTTCACCATAGTAACAGACAACCACCGGAGATCTGTCATCAGAGAGATGTTGCCTGGCAACCAGCGAAGACCTCAGGTCTCAAGTCAGTGCTACAGGTCAGGGTTATGTTCAAATCACTCTCTGTTTATTTCAATAAGGACAGATTATTTGGAATTGCAGAATCCCAAGAATGTAAGAAAAAACAGCTTTTTGGCGATTGGACTAGAAAAGCAGCCTCGTGGAGTTCCAGCTGAAGGAAGGAGAAACTAGATGCTGGATGATCACAGAGCAGATTTTGCAGGTAGCTGATCTGAAGACAACCAATACAAGGTGGAGAGGGGCAAGAAAAGTGAATTGAGCAATAGAGAAAGACAGACTGATTTACATTTAGATTTAGATACCGAACGGGGATTGATTGACTGAGAGAACATGAGCGAATAGGCCTTTGTGAAAATACACAAGTGACCCTGGAATCTAAACATCCTTCTGTTAACAAATCCCACAAAGCAGTACTCAACGGTTGATAGATGCCGTAGATAGCAATGTGCATCTCTGCAGCTCTCAGAGGACTTTTTAAAGAATCGCTCAAACTGCCTCAAAATAAAATTCCACCCAGAATCGATTCGGCCAATTTTATGGAACATAAATGCTAAACTATCCGTCTCTATTGGGTTTGTAACACAACAAAAGAAGCTAATTTAGTTTGTTGACCAGGTGTGAATGCTCCACAAGGTTAACGCCAAGGCTAACCATATGTGAGCACACAAGCGGGAATAATTAATTTCAGAATAAGAGTTTGGTTTTGGTACAAATGAAACATTTTATTTTTATTTATTTATTTATTTTTTCTGGGAAATGTTTTGTGAACCCTGAACAGAGCCACCAAATTCAATATAGCTGGCTGGGTGCGTCAGGTGAACCAAGTTGGAGCAGCAGAAAGAGGTTTGTGGTAGGCAATCCATTAGCAGGTTACCTAGGTAACCAGAGCCTTGAACATCCACTAGTGCCCAACTGTTCGCTAAACGAGTGAATCACTTTTATGTGGCTGTATGTGCATTTTGTGTACTCCTGATTGGCACGATTTTTTTTGCTATTAGCACTTTTTTTTGTTAAGAAAGCAGTTTTCTAGTGAAGCGTGTTGCACCTGCCATGACATTAAACCAGATTTCAGGCCCAAAAAAAATCCAATACTGTGTCCTTTTAAGTTGAAAATATGAGCCATTTGGAGACACTGGATTTCTCCAGAAATTCAATTTCAACAAGGGCAATGGGTAATTAAAGTCATGTTTCACATCAGTGGGTTCGGACAGTCGATACTCGTGTAAGTCAAAGGGCACAAGGGAGGTGTGGTGGATCCGTGACCTAATCTGCCCACAAATTAGTCAGAAAGGTGAGATCAGTGTGGTGGAAATGGAAGCAGATTGTTTGCACTGAACAGCTTCACGCAGGCCTGAGAAATAGAGCCTGTGAAGTAATTAGACCCAACACACAAAAAGAACATGGCTATCACCTCAAAGGCTCCTCTCCATATACGCTCAAGGCGTTTAAAGCCCCAAAGGCACTGATTTTGGATGCGCTCACGGACCGTGTGCCCTACATAACTACTTTCGCAACACAAAGAATCACTGTAGCTTAGCTTGGAAATCACAGTGTGGATAAACATGGAATCAATCCCTGCGCCTGGATTTCCTGAAGCTCTGCTAGGGCATCAATCTCTGCTAAAAGGGATGTCAGCACTGTTGGCCAAACAAGCCATACCATAAATAACATGAGTATGCAAGAGAGCCTCTGGAGTCTATTACATAAACCTCCATAATGTGTGCAATCTGCATTTAGTTTTTTATAGGCTAATAAAAGCTACTGTTCTTCAGATATATTAGGGCTTACTTAAACGTAGTAAATATCACAGCACAAATCCCTACTCTCTAGTGACTAATTGCGACACTGTTTTCTGTTCTGGCGACTTTACTGCAATAAAAATGTTTTAAAAATCTATCGTCATCCTCCAGAGTCGGTGTCCTGCAGGTTTTAGTTGCTCCCTGAGGGCATCGGTTCCAGGCCTGATATGGACCATTAACTGTCACGGAACAAAAAACCTGCAGGACACCACAACTGGAGGTGAATCTCTTTACCAAGCTGCGTCTCTCTTCTGATGGATTTACATGACGATATACAACATTACACGTGTCTGTGATATCTGGATCTCAGAGGAAAACCAGAAACAAGAGGGAAATTGAGAAAATTGTGTTTTTCTGGTTATATGAAGTCCTGATAATGTGAGGCCTAATGAGGGCCTAAATAAACCTTTCTTGCTTTTAGTCATCCTATGAATATGCAATACGGTATTGCAAGAATGAAAGTAAGACTATAGACCCCGTCATGGGCTACGTCACTGTGACGTAACAATGTCGACTGGAGGCAAAACAGATGGAAACTTGAGGCGAACACTGTCACTTTCAACCGTGAAAATGTCGTCTTGCTGTATTTGTTGGTGCCAAAACCGAAAAATCAAAAACACATATACCAGCCACTGCCAGTCGTAGGCAACTTTGGTTTTGCTTTGGCGATTAAAAGAAAGGATTGGAGTGAGACAATCAACAACAGCACACTTCTTATCAGATAGGACTAATATGTAATGTTTCAGCCTGGACAATGTTATGAGTTAGACTAAATCATGGCTAATATTACATTAAGGTAACCATTATTTAGTGGATTCTTGTTACGTGTTAATGCTAATGCTAACTGCGAGTTAACGCAACTTTACTTGCGTGTTTCAGTGGTCTCCAAGCAGAAGCTGCATTTACTACGTTACCCTCCACAGTGGTTCCACTTACTTCTTGTAATATCTTTGTTGGAGTGGCTTCACTTGATAAAGTGAGACCAGACTTTGTCCCCTCTTGTGTCCTCTTTTGGTCAAATCCTGCATCCAGTGAGCAAGAGTGGGTGAATGTAGTCCCTCTGGTCAGAGTCAACTTTTTAAAATAACACTCATGGTCTCGGATAGTGAGTGTATTAGTATGTTCTCTAAAATATGCGTTTTCCTCGTCCATTCTTGCCAATACAGGTCATTAAAATATGGTAATGAGTGTTTACAAGCTATAGTGTTTGAGATCTTTTGGTTCCAGTTAAGCCCCGCCCCTCAAAAAACTTCACATCTGTTTACAAACCGTGAGGGGTCTATACTGTACTAAACTCAAGTACATCAATTACATACACTGTGCTTCTGCTTTTCTATACTGTACAGCCCAAGCATCTACACTGAAAAACATAAAATATTAATTAATATTAATATTTAAAAACTGCGTAAAGACGAGGGCCCTTGAAATGTCTTTGAGATGTGAGTAGTTTCAGTCTCAGAAGTCTGACTTCTCATTGGAAACATTTCAGAGGGCTTGATTTGAATAACTTTGAGGCCCGGAAGGTTAAATCATCAAGAAAGATTGGAAGAAGATGTCTTTATTCTTTCTTTTCACAATAATTTTGCTCACGACCTTCCAGATTTATCTCAAGGCCTCTCAGAGGGGGGTCCAACAGTTCAGCTGGACCTCCGTGGACTTACTTTGCTCTTAGTAGTCGACCAACTTCTTCGCTCCTTTAAGCATTGATTCGGCATCATTATTAATTCAAAATGTAAGTACACTTTGCTGCTATTACCTTTGTACAGTATTTGAACATAAGTCTACTCGGAGTAAGGAGTACAGAGCCATAACCCTAGTCCTATTCTTTCCATATTCATTTTATAGTTCAGTTTAAGACCATTTAAAGTCTCTTAATACCCAGGGCCCGTCTTATATCACAGACTTTGTTCACTGGACCTCAACTCCCCATCCTCTTACATCTGACAAGAAATCTCTCTTGCATGTCCCACGGCTCGCGACTAAAACTGAAAGGTGACTGATTATTTGCAGTTACTGATCCAAGACTGCAGAAGCAGTTACTGTTGTATTAAAAATATGCTCCCCTCCACTCCTCAGATTCACTGGCCAATCTGTTGACACTTCAGCAGTTCTGGATGTGTTTCTTGTTGTTTATTGTTTCTAGCTTTGTACTTTGTTTTTTTTTTTTTGCAAAAAACAGCTTTCTTAAGCTGCGTTTAAATGTGCCTTAAAAATAAACTTATGAGTTTAAAAGTCAGACTTAATGAGCAAGTGAATGTGGTTCGACAACAGCTTTGCACACTGTAAAGTTGTTTGGTCCATGAAAAAAAAAGTTTCCGGCCTTCTTCTGTTTTCTTTTATTCAGATCTCCTATAAATCCATTTTTTTCTGTGGTTATACAGCTGGAAGCCACTGCTGCAAACAGAATAACGTATTTAAGTTTGAATAATGACAATTCAGGAGAAACATCAAACGTGGAGTCTGCCTCGGTAATTTTGCAACGTGATCTTAGGCTTTGTTTCTAATAATTTATCAGTGGGAGACTGACTGAGTGCACAACAGATATAAATAAACTCACCTCAAGTTTAGGTTTTAGCCAGTATATACTGTATATCCACTGACACGGGCCTCACTTTGAACTCAAGCCACCGCAGCTAAAACAAGAGCAGATGCAAATGTGTTTCCACCGCCTGCTGTGTGTCGCAGAAACAACTGTACCATTAAAGTCTTGTTAGACGACAGCCTTGCAAAATAACTTGAAACAACTTAATGCTTTATGTTGGTACTTTCTCAATTCCAACCACTCTGTTACACAAAAAAAGACTTAACTTCAACCAGCCGCTCAGATATTTTTAATATTAATGACTATGTCCTTTTTAATGCATTACATTTCATCAAGAAAGCCCAACTGCTTGATTGTTCTGCACTTGACTTAATTGGCACACTGTTATTGCTTTTATTATTGTTAGCCTTTCTCCACAGTTCATAAATGGATTTCCATCATTTACAGTTAATTTTCTGCAGCCCGTCTGATAATAGCACTCATTCAGTGCAGGAGCTTGAAATTCCTCAAGCTAATTTGAAAGCTTTGCTGTGGTCTATTATTAAAACAAAACCCATTCTTCTGCCCTGAAATGATCCCGTAGAGTCTGGTTTCTGCATGTGGTCTAAAAAAGAAGAGTTAAATTTCCTATTTAGAGCAGCATAATGGGGAAATATTCAGAGAGCCACGGGGGACGGGGTCTGTTTGTTTTCCAGGGGCAGGTGAGCATCAGTTTCTCATTCTTAACAATGTCCCTTTGCTCTGTGTTGTGAATTCATATCCGAAAAAAGGACACAGAGGCCATGAACAGACTACAGAAATAACACAAAAAAAGTAGTTCTTTCATTTACTTGTTCATTTCGTTGGTCAAAACGTTGAATGTCTCCATCAATATGACTTAAACAAAAGCCAGCAGAGACTCATTCAGTCATGCTATCTTAAAATAAAAAAGAGATAATGTCTTCAGTTACAGCCGTTATAGCAGACAGCTATAAAGGTTTGTGACTCAACAGGGGGTCTGGGATCCCTAGGGGGTTCGTGAAGGTACCGCAGTGGGGGGCGCAAAATCTTTGGTTGATTTTTATATTTTTTGGAATTTTTCCCCACAAATTTAAAGAGAGTCTATTCAGTTCCCAGGTGAATCTCATGTATGTATGTATGTATATGTCTGGTATGTTTGCACATGTTTTAAAAAAAAAAAATGAATATTTGAACATGTGCATTATTTGAATAGCTTAATATTGAATGCAAAATGATAATAATCACATATATTTATAAATAGCATGAGGCCAAGTTTAATATAGAACACATATAGTAGGTAGGGGGTTTCTACCATCAGTTGAGGGGTCCGCAGTCTGGAAAAAGTTGAAGACCCCTACTGTAGGGAGATAAAATAATGTTGAGTTTCTGCTTGTACTACAGATCCAGGACCACTGTTTGCATCATTGACTTTTGGTTTTTAATAACTCATAGGGTAGGTGTAGTGTTTGTGTGTTTGCCTGAAATCAACGATTCAGCTGCTGAAAAAGTAGATAGTCTGTCAACTTATTCTGGGCTTCTTCTGCATTCCAGTGTCAAAAGATCAATTAATTCAACTCTTACCAGGAAAAAAAAAAACTTAATTCAGTGGGTTCACTTTACTTTAGCAACATAAATCTGCTCTAAAGTGCTCGACCATTGCAATCAAAGTTAATTTCTTGCAGCGAAGTTACACAGTTGACCCTTCGCTCCCGTAACTCCGCTGGGTGGAAAGATTTTTCTTCAGCGATCAATAATGGGTCACAAAGTATTTTAAAGAGACGAAATGCTACAGACTCAGACTCGACTTTCTGCATTTTGGTAAATCTGGGTTTCTGATTTTTTTATTTTTTTTTCCATTTAGGTTTATTTAAAGTTGATCCTTTTCCTTTTTATGGTGTTTAAATTACACTTGAGAATTTTACAACCAAAAGAAAGATATATGTACAGATAGCTTTTGACCTGTTACTCAAACAGTGTTAGCTGAGACCAGGCTGGAAAAAGTGTATTATTTCTTAATCTGTAGCACCAGATTGAACCAACTATATCTGAGAGGGAGGTTACAGCGTGCCATCATTCATCAAAAACTCATCTACCAAACCAGATAACAGTAATTTGTGGTAGTAGACAGTGAGCTATTAGATGAAGAGCTGCACGTCTCTTTGCTGGTCACAGACTCATGCATTGTGAACTATGAAAAAAGAACCATGTTTGCCTATGACTTAAATGAAGCTCCTCAAAACTCAAAAGCGAGCAGAGACTGATTCAGTCACGTGGTAAATCATCTTCCCCCGATTATTTGTTTTGATGCCCCCAGAATTTGACCTGTTTCATAAATCCACATTTGCCAAGACTAGAATCTCCAAGACTCGGGAGCACCCGAAACAATTCCTCCACATTGGAAACACCTGAAATTTAACAAAATACAGAGTGTAAAGTTCAGACAGTGAAGCCTGACAGAACAATAGAAATTGATTTCAGACAGTTATTTGAGAGCCTCTCCATAAAAAAAAAAGCACAAGTGAGTCAAACACACCGTGGGCTGTATCCTGCCATCGGTTGTTACCTCTCAACTTCCAGTGTTGCCACTGAGGCTTTTATCCTTTCCACGCTTAGTGATTCATTCATGCAGGTGCTGCCAAAAAGACCTTGGGGTCCACTGACAGCCCTGCTGGATGCCAGGCTTGTGAACTAGCAACATTCGCATCCGCTGTCAAGAAAACACCTGGAATACAATGAGGACAGGAGGTCATGATGTCTCCTTGAAATCAGTTTTGACCCTCTGCGATGGTTTCATGCAATAAAAAAAAAACACAAAGTATGAACATGTGTTTGCACTTCTGTAACTAATGCAGTGCTTCTGCAGCTACTGGTGATGTGCACATCGATACTGAAATATCGATGCCTCCGATACCAAGTCTTTATGCTCTAAAATGGATTCTCAAACCAAAATATCCATGCTTTCGTACTTTCAATACCTCAGTCGTTCAAGGTCATGTAGGGACGCGGTAGAAATTAACTAAGCTATTGAGTTGTGAAAACGCAACAAACCTGAAACGCCTCAGGTTAAAGCACAACACAGAATACGAGGCATTTATGATGAGGAGGACAGAAGAGGAGAGTAGGAGTTCTCATTTTATAGCAGTTCTTAATGGTTAAACAAGAATTCATTTAATGGTCTTATAAATTTACTGACTGTATTTTTTTTCAGTGTTTCAAACAACATTTTCACACATTGTGTATGATTGTGTCCTCTGTTTTTTTCTGTTGTATTAGCTGTGGTATCATTGTCTGAATATACTTGATGTCTTGTATTCTTTATGAAGCTATGATTTAAAATACACTACTTTTTTAGGTGCACCAGAAACATTAAGGTGTATTCACACAAAGTATCAAGGTATCGGATCGGTGTCGTCGATACCAGCCCGCATTTTCCTCAGTATCAGACCAGAATGGAAATAGGTGGTATCGAACATCACTAACAGCTACATCTTCAGGGTTTGAATGTTAGCGTACTAACGCAGCTCGCACTTAATGACTTGTCCCTGTTGATTTCCCCATTTTCCTGGCTCCCTCATGATTTAAATCTGAACCACTTTTATAATCTCCACAACAAATAAACTCTCAACGAATGATGGTTCTCGAAAATCATTATATTCTAAAATGTTATTCAGTACCAAAATAATCCAGTGAGAGTTTTCTAAACATCTGTGGGAACGGGCTGGCTAATAGCTCATTTAGCGCACTGCTAATGGTGCCAACAAACAGTCAGAAAGAGTCTGCTGCAGCTCACAGGTGAGTTAACTGCCCACATGGGAACTCTAGTAAATAATAGGAGTGACAAAACCCCACTACTTGTTCAGTTGCACTGTTTGTGTTATGTAAGGAATGTCTATGTTACATTTGAGACCATCAAGGCAGCAGGATAGTCCCCTCTCAACACTAAATGAATTAATTGAGAAGTCGCTGTGATATTTTACTCCAGATAAAAACAGGTGCGTTGGGAGAGTGGCGAACACCACTGTCCTTCGAGGCTTAGAGCAAGTTACCAGACTTGTTCTCCTAAATGCAGCGGAGCACTAATGCGTGTACGCGTATTCTCGTACAGCCATCATCTGACAATCTCCCATTTCGCTGAGACGGTTGCGTGACCTTGCAGAAGCCGTCGTCTCCCAAAACATTTGGCTCCTGTGTGGTTCGGGCTATCACTCCGGCGTGTGAGAGACGGAGCCACGTACTAGCAGAGCCGCTGATGGATGAGCTCGTAACTGGTTTAAGCACTCAAATGGGCCCACAGGAAGAAGATGTATCACCCATCCAGCAGCTCATCCCAGAGGGGAAGGGCTGGTGGGGATGGGTCAGGAATAAAATGTGGCTACTTTTAACAGATTCAAAAGTGGATAGAGGGGAAACTGTATATAACCTGTCCCTACTCGCTCCGATAGTCCCACCTCTTCCTCCTTATCTGCTCCCTTGACCCGTCAGTTTGACACGTCAAGGCTGAACAACCTATGCCTCTTCAGTCCTATTTGACAAACCCTTTCTCCTTGACACTTATTTCTTTCTTTCCTCATTTCTTCCTTTCACTCCGTCTCCCACCGCACACTTCTCCGCCGCCTCGTTCGTTCTCCACAGACACACACAGACGGGTCTCGGGTCTTTTCTTCAAAACTGATCAATTGTGTCTTCTCTCCCTCCCTCTCCGCAGTTCTTCATCCTCCTCCTGCTCATCTTCTTTCTGGAAATTCTGTCCATCATGCTCTTCTTCATCTACCAGGACGAGGTAAGACACCTTAATTATTCCCCTCGTGTTACATCCTATGATTCCCTTCACCTGGAAAGTGATAATTGGCCGTGAAAGAGACTGTCCAATTCATGCCCCTCATATATCAAGCAGAACTGACTGCTGACGATTCCGATTGAAGGTGGCATGTAAATGATCCATCTCTGCAGCAAGGTCGTTCTGAAGTTTATACAAGCGGTGTTGCGTGCGTCAGCTGACATTTCTGCATAAACGACGGCTTGCTGAAGCTGCTTGAGAATCTTTTATTTACAATTTGATTTGAGTTGGTGCAGACGCACGCAGGCACAAGCTCGTCTTTGGGGAGGTGTCTCTGGGCTACGGCCAGAAAAACATATACACTCTCACGACTTCCCTTCCTTGTTAATAAATCTCAATTTATCTCTGCTCATCTATTTTGTATGATTGCCCCTTGTACATAAACAACCCAGACGAGAAAGAAGAAGCAGATGAGCCAACTCTCTCCTAATATGTATTTGTAATCCCTTCACAGCTTCTCAGCTAAGGTTTTAATAATGCATTGAGACAGGGTATAATAAATAACCAGTTTTAATCTTACTTCACTTGATACAACATGTTGCTGTGGCGTTGCACACGTTAGACCCTAAATACCCATGTTAAAGCAACAACTCTGTCCACAAACATCGATCGAACCCTGAATAACAAACATCACGTTGGGTATTACTTGGACTTCATGAGATTAGTGAGATTACTTGAGCACGGGGGGAATTACATCCCAAAGTAAGTCTGGGTTGGTGCAATGAATAAATCACATATTTTAAGATATAATCCTGTGCTTTAAGGGCATTGAAGATTACGTATGTTATCTTGCAAAGCTGCTCTGACTATTCACATTGTCACATAAAGGTTCAATTACATTCTGCTCAAAAGAGTTGCGGCCGTTTGCACAAAAGCCCAAAACATGCATCATTGTTGCAAGTGCATTAATAAAAACAGCAGAGAACAAATGCTTTCCGTATAGTTTAATGGCTAATTCTTTCATATTTTGTGCAACGCGTAAGGCTTCAACAATTTTCCCCTACTGTTGATTTCAGCTATTTAATTAACAATTTAATACAAAGCCCTAGAGGAATATAAAGATTGCTTATTTTGTTTCAACAATGGCATAATATATACATATATACACACATATACACACATACATATGAAAATATCCTCACCCTCACATTAGAGATGCTGAGCCCGGAGAGTATTTCAACATGTTTGTGCCGTATTCCTACAAATTTAAATTAGGTGATTATCCTTCTTTTGTTCAAGTAACTGAGTGAATGGGCAATTATTTCAGCACTATTTCTATTGACTGAGACTGTATGTCTTGACTTGAGTTTTCTGTGGAAAAAAAAAGAAATAATAAAATCAACAGAGAGTCTGCAGGTGCAGTATGCTGGGCACCCTCTAGAGGCACTTAACAAAATCACAGCTGCGTGAAGTAGACGCAAGCCATAGAGAACCGTCATAAATCACTGGAAGTTTCACAGCCTCTGCCGTTGCATTATTCATGTGTTGAGACAGAGGATGTTATCCCCTAAGACTTAGGCCAAGGCCGATGCTGACTGCGATTCCCTGTTTCCAAATTCCGTTGAAAAAAGCCCAAAAGCGCGTCCATATTCATGTTTAGATATGCTCGAAGCCTTGGACCTTCAACTTGCATGTAATTTGCGCTGGCTTTTCAGTTTTTCTTTATTGTGATACACGCATGATTACATAAAATGCCTTTGTATTTCTATTGCAGTTCGTCTTTGGTGGTTTAACCCAGCGAGTATTTCTCGACTGCCATGTTCTTCTGGGCCTCAATTCAATAAGCCTTGCCGTGTAGCTTAGCTGTGTAGTATAGCTTTTAATGAATGTTTTCTTTTGTCACACCTCACCTTTCTCTTGGTATCTGTGGTCCCTGATGTTTAGTGCATCCTATTATTCAGCCTCTGAATAATTCAGTTTTGTCTATTCAGGAGGCGATTAGTGACAGAACACAGTAAAAAGTTAGGGACGGTCCAGATGCTGTGCAGAGCTGGTGCACTGTGGGAAATAACTCAGAGTAAAGAATGGATGGCCATTACCAGGACTGCATGATACCTTTTTTCCAGCAGTGGACTTAATAACTCTCAGAGTTTCTTTTCGCTTTGTAAATTGTCGAAGGCGTGTCGCTCTACTGGAAAACAGAACAAAAACTGGACCCTTCAACAACACAAGGCTACACACCCATTAACAAAAACCTGAAAGTTCACTGTGGTCATGTGTTTTAATTAGGAAGTGTGCACGGCTACGTAAACAAATTGGTGCTGTTAGCCAAAGTAAAATGTATTATTTAGTTAGAGATTAAAGTTTGTAGTTAATAAATTACCCAATTATTTAAAACTTGCACTACAAACAAGTACTCCAAAAAAGGTTCAGCCTGAATAGAAGCTCGAACATTGGGATACAATCACTGCAACGGGTAAGCAGGACACAGGAAGCAGGAGATGTGGGATATTTCAATCAAATATTTTGCAGCCAGTATCTTTTCCTGTGACTTATTCAGTGATAAGGAATCGTTATCTGCTTTAAATAGGCTTTTGTGGTCAATCATTTGTAAAAGCATCTGCGTCATGTGGAATGTAGGGACATACAGATAATACGGTACGTCTTGTGTCGAGTATTGCTGTCAATGTAAAAACAAAGATTTTATTCAAATAATTTAAGGATACAGGATGTGATGTTACATCCTGTTTAGTAAAGGTGGTCAAAAATGGTGAGATGGCTAATGATAAGCTAATGATGGCTAATGATAAGAGGTGCAGAAGGAATGTTAAATTAATCCATGTGTCATTCTCTCTGCCGAATAATAGGACACTGGCTACGTTTAATATTTAGTCTTATTACTGGTGATCTTCTCCCTGCCATGAGTTCTCATTGGGTCAAGCATAAATTTTGCCTTATCACATAGGGCCACAATGATCAATGAATATTACAGTCCTGTTCGGATCTGGTATTAGCATACATCCATAGTGAACCAATTCCAAGTGACCAGAGAACAGGTATGTTCACACCCAAGAAGCATTGACGATGCATTTGAGATCCGATCACCGAGACCACATTCTTTTCAGTAGAGTGAACACTGGGGGTGCACTGTGGTAGGTAATGTACAGTGAATGCTGTAGTAGCTTTGAGCAAGACATCAGAGACTCATGGCGCTGGTGTGTGAATGCAAACGTGCTTGTGTGAATGAATGGGTAGATGCGTCATTGCGACTGTAGAGCGTTGAACAATACGTGTTAGATGTGTTAGATTGGACGCCCACTCAAATTATCGTATTCCAGGTTCTCGTGAATACGCAGAACATTGTCTCATTAATAATAAAAGAGAAAAACACACAACCAATATTTTGAATGATTCCCAGAAAAGATAAAAGCTAGACCTTGCTGCTGGTAAGTAACTAATCTAATAAGTCTAAACAAGAACAAATTAACAAATGATATTTGTAAATCTCAGTAAAAAGGGATGTTGAAATATGAAAAAGTAACCATGTAGAGTTAAGTGACTATTTTTCCTCAACAGTGACCGACGTCTTTATTCACCTTTATTGTCTGAGATTTTCCTGTCACTGCTGCAAACGGTGCATCAGTGAGATTACTCATACTTCTGGGGTTCTAGTGTTAATCAGAACTTTGGTGTCTTAAATAATGAACATCAGGGTGGAGATAAATAATAATTTTTAGGGCATGCGGGACTTCACAGCTCATTACGTTCCACATTTTACCACACTCATACTGTTTATGACTCGGAAACCACAGCAGCGAGACACCAGCTGTTTGCACAATATTGTGCTCCACCCTAATTGATCGTAGCGCTGCATGTTGTTTGCATGTAAAGCACAGAACTGTGGCACCGAACAGCCACAACATAATGACCTTCCTAAAACTGTGTGGTTGTACCTCCTAAACAGTTGTGACTCATTGGTGATATGGGCCTTCTGAGGCTGTCCTGTGGTGTCCGCCAACACAGTGTTGTTAGCGGGGGCCTTTGGGTGCTATGGGGTGAGGGGAGGGGGCTCTGTGGATCAAAGATACTTGTTACGTTTGGGATCCGGTGAATTTGGACGCCAGGTCAACAGCTTGTGCCGTTGTTCATGTCTTTTGAGTTGTTCCTAAACTGTTTTATGTGTGTGTGCCTGTGTCGCTGCTGTGGGGTGGGGGTGCCATGTCTGGTCTAGGTGGGGGCTACATGTCTTAGTAGCATCCACATGAATGAATGCCAGGTCCCAAAGTTTCCCAGAAAAGCAGAACACTGTATTTTCACAAGATGGCTGATGTTATTTACTTCACCTTTCAGTGGTCATAATGTTATGCTTGATCAGTGTATTTAAAGCTAGGTGTGAACACAGGACTCAGAGCAGCCCTCTTGTGTATTTGGTTTTGCTGTGACTTTGTGATTAAAATAATTCACTTAGCAGAAGACCTTAGTACAGTGAATAAAATCTCAGTTTCTTCAAAAAAATAAATACCTAGGGATATTTTTTGTTTGGGAGACCTTGCTGTAAATAATGAATACTTTACGGTATCAAAAAAAAGAGTCAAAACATTTAACTCTGACAGATATCAAAACGCATGCACACAAATATTTGCGGACAGGTGGAGATTCTTTGATTCCTCTGGAGGACCACATGCTTTTCAGAGCCCCAGCTGATCTCTGATTATCACGACCTATTACTTTTCATGTCCTCCATCACCATGGCAACGTGGCGGCAGCATTACTGGAGCTAAGCCACCTCCGTGCAAAGTCTTCCAGATGCCATAACTTAAACAGGGTATAGCATTAGGTGCATGTTGATGAACTCCCTCCCAGCCCTCGGGGATGGTCACGCTCAGTGGTCTGGTTTATTACACCTGCTTCAGACGTGATAAAAAGCTCCGTGACGCCGCTGGTAGCTACTTCAAACAGCTCACAGTTCTTCCACACATCTGAAACCATCACTGTTTGTTTCACTTTGTTCATTCCTAAAGATGATGAAAAGGTCCTGCGAGGTTAACTACAGGGGGTACCAGTGCAGCTCAAAGTGTCAAAGCAAATAATAATAAGTCTGGCTCAGCGGGAGGATAATGAAATTTGATGTATGGATGTTTATACCATCTCCGCACGGATTTATTGCCTTTCCCCTACTGGCTTTTTTATCGCTTTAAGGGGAAATGACCCCAAACACAAACAATAGAGCAATAACAACAGGAGATCCCTAGCAATACTGTTCAGGGATTAGAGGACAGGCAATGGATCTTAGCAGCAGTAGGTTTCTACTGTATTTGTAGTAGAGCAAGTTCAATCACAAAGACTTAAGAGACTGCCGGAGCCGTTAAGCATCCTTAATTAATAACGCAATGCAGTTGTCTGATTATGTCGGCATATGCTGATAGTGTACTGTAATAACTCGCTCACCTAAATAAAACTGCTACTACTATAGTAGTATATCCATCAATGTGGCACAGATGAACATGAGCTCTTGACTACAGAGCAGAATAAGCTGTGGGTCAATACGAAAGATCCCGCTGAACAAAGACTTAAAGGTCAGTTCACATTACATTCATAATATAAGAGTCAAGAGCCAAAGTGAAACTTTAACTGATCTGTTCCAAAAAAATAAGGAAAACCTCATTAAAAAAATATTTAACATTTGTAACTTTGATAATGAAAAGAAATCTATCATCGGAAGACAGACTTCCACAGTGGTCCGTCTCACGACTCCTCTCATGTGTTTCGGTAACTGTGGGAGTTTTTAAAAATTAAAACACCATTTCCCTTGATGGCTAATGCCCAGTGACTAATGGTGCGTATATATCACACCATATAATGCAAGATATTAGGCCACACATGTCAACAGTGCGAAGAACTTCTGCTGAAATATAACATCAAAATAAAATTCTGTATTAATACTTTGCTGTTTCCCACAAAACTTCATGAAACCCCAGCATTTTTTGTGTTTTATTATTATTTTTTTAGTTCTGTCTTAATAAAAGCCCCTAACTGATCTAGTTGAGTTCTGTATTTGTCCGTCTTTAAATTACGGTAAAAACGTGGATATTGGTTCTAGCGACGAATAGCTGCAGCCTGTGTAGTTCATGTACATGAATACTAAGCATAATGCTTTTGGGACGTGGCATTATATGGGCAAATGTATGTAAGATTAAATAAACCATCAGCGCATAAATCTATTTCATTAGATGGTCTAAAGAGCAAGGGCACAAATGTCGGGGGTTTAAAAAGTTTCCAGTAACACACATTTTTATTAGTAAACAACACAAATAGCTCCTCGCGCTACATGAGTCGTCTGCGCCGTTTTCTGGTTTAATTGAGTACAGAGCAGGTGAGCGGATGTTGTGTGTAGGGACTTTGGGGAGGAGAGGGAGGGAGAGATGCTTTCAGGAGCAAGAGAAAAAAAAAACAAACACAATGTGCAATAATATTTCTGATTCGTTATGAGACCATGGTGGAGTAAATTAGATCCTAGTGGGCCGCCACAGTATTAACATTGTTTGGGAAACCCTGCACTAGTACAATCCATTCAGCTCATTTTATTGTGGCTGGTTTCAGTTCCCACTGGACAGCTGGTTATATGGACTCATGTGCAGTCAACCATGACCCTTGGAACATAAACATTGCTTCAGTACAAATATCGTCAAACATCAACAGACCAAGAGCAAGTTGAAGAGACTTTAACAGTTGGGAGCAGCCCCATATAACACGGGAATCATTATCCAAAAAAAATTTCAGAACAGATCTTTGCAAAGGTCTTTTGAAGTCAATCATGCCTTTCTCTTTTCAGCACCAGAGTCCGACCAAGTTTTAATAACCGCTCCAATCAGTTGGGCATATTTATTCTGGAAATGAAGGGGTATGAAGTATTAAGATAACACTTCACCTTCACCTTGCAAAACGCATTAGAATATTATAAAAGAAATAAACAGAATACATCAAATTGATGAATCTAAATGAGCGTTGCATTGCAGTATAAGACATAACGTGATTAAGCTTTAGTTTCAGACAGCAGAGACGACAGAGGGAAAGTTTAAAAATCGCAACTAATGGAAGGTTTTATGGAAATGAATAAGTACATTTCTTACACTGACTTGTACAAGAGGCCGATTTACCACAGACAGCTTGATAGAGATGCACGTTTTAACAAAATTACAGGTTATAATTTTTCTACTTTCACTAGAACAGATGCTGTATTTCAGTGTTAGCATTACTCTTGGCAGTGGTCACTGTGGTAGAAGTGTTTGTTCCAGTATTTATTTTAACAGACAGATTAATAACTCATCAAACAACGTCGGGGGAGTTAAAAGGTCTCAACAAAAGCATTATTAATGGGGCGAACGCTGGATGGGAAACCAACTAATCGAATGTACAGACACCGAAAAGGTCAATACAAGTGATAGAAATTATTGGCCAATCTTCCTTAGGGTCCTTGATAAGTTACCCCTGAGGTGCAAACCAAAACCTGATCAATAACCGAGAAGCTGTGTGTCTGTGCGCACTGATTTAGAAGCCTTGTTACTCTAGATGCCTTGGCATTGCATCAGATGTTTGCATGCGGCCATCTTTGCTCCCTATAATCGTATTAGTTGTATAATCCGTCCACTGAAGAAGGAAATCAGATAGAAATATACACATATATTGGTCGTGAGCGTTGAGACAGACAGATAGACTCCCCCGCTGTGTGAGCAGCTGAAAGAAAATCAATCCAATAGATATATCGATGCACTATGAACACTCATAGACTCCAATCCGACACCAGCTTGACACATTAATACACTTCTGCCTCTGCTGGGATCTTTTCGTTCCATCTTTTCGAGACTGCACGAAAGACCCCGCAGCTAAAAGAATTCATTCTGACACTGATGAGCTGAAATTATAGCGAAAAGTTTGCCCTCAGGTACCCTTAAACTGCTCTGTCATCAGTCTGCGGTGTTCATTGCTGTTCATTTCTCAGGAAGACTGCTTTTTTTGTTGTTGTACTTTAATCACAGAAATGACCTTTGACATCCATCCATCCGCAGAAGAGATGAGAGGGAGAAATTTTTTCCATGTAGATTCAAGAGTGAAGAGATAAATGATCAAATGAGTGTTTATAGTCAATAGCTGTGGCCTTGTGTTAAAGGACTTAACTTGAGATTTGACTTCTCCTTTATCCAAGGGACTATAAGTGGACGCCACCGTCTTAGATATGAGATAAAAAAAAAGACATCTTTATACTATTTCTATAAGAAAGAGTGAACCTTTTAATGTATCCTTGTGCTCGCTGCTGTTGAGTGGGCAAACTCCATGTGCATATTCATGGCACTTGATGAGATAAGCAGCTCCAATACGGCTACTACTTTTTTCAGTAAGAAAGTTCTTTTGACCAAACTATGGTCTTATTAAACCAAATAAATCCTCAACTGGAAATGCACAATACGATATAAATTAAATCTGCATCGGGATAATCATTCAAATCCTGTAATGAGAACTTTGCACTGCTACAAAACATTTGCAATGCAAGCAGAATGACATTTTTATTCCACTTTTCTATACTGTAAGTGCTTTGTATTTTATTCCTTGACACTAATTCAGTAATTCGTAAATGTGTCTGTACATCGTTTGATACAGAAGTTCTTGTGGGACAAAACTGATGCGTTTGGGAAATTTATTTCATAAAGGTTTTCTGTTGGGTTGTTTGTTCATCAGTTATTTGTGTCAAAGTTTATTTTCTTTAAATAAGGTACCCTTTTACTTTTCTGAAAGCAAACTGCATTCAAAGTCCATAGCTAAGATCAAGAATGAACCATCAAAGTACTTGCCATTAAAACAATCCAATCCTTTGCGGGCCCACAAAAAAAAAAGTAATACACTGTACATCTAATCCATATTAAGATAACCGTCCAAAATCTGATATCAGAAATAAGAAAACTGCTCTGCTCAGGCATCTAGATAGCCCATAGCACCAGTAAGCCGTTTGAAGTTTATTTTTTCTACAATCAGTAGAGTGGATTTTTCCTTTTAGACAAGATATTTTATTGCTTGAAACTGAATGCATTTAAGAATACAGGCTTATTCCGTCTAACAGAGATGGAAAAATGTGCATTTTACTAAACTCCAAAGGTGTGGTTTAATTTGCTGAAGAACCGTGAGGGGTCAAGCTTGTTTACTGCAGAACTATCCAGTCTCTTTTGTGACTCCCAGCGGTCTCAAAAAAACAAAAAAAACAACAAATGGCTATAAAATAATGAGTCATTTGGGCTTTGCCCTGCCACAGCTTCATCACAACATGACCCTCATCTTAGCTCATCCTGCCACCATCATTTGTGTTATTAGGCCAATTGCGGCACGTGGGATTTCCTCTCTGCTGCTCAGTGATTCGTGTTTGCACCGGGTGCCTGTCATGGGCTGAGGTGATTTCGGATCTGCTTGTGTGTTTTGAGATGAGTCAAGGTGAGGTAACGCAGCTGTAAAAGTGAAGTCAAGAAAGAGAGCTGTGGTCAGTCTGGATCCCTCGATGACCTCACCCCACTAAACCCAAACGGCATCGGAGCCATTGACATGAAGTATGACCACTGCTACATGTACGACAGCAGATGTATTGGCCATGTTCTTGTCACACATCTGTAACCAATGTAGAAACAAATAAATCTTCATATTTTATATTGTATCAGTAAATATATTTGCTCTCCCATCTTTGAAAGCATTATGAGACATTGCTGAAGGCTCTTGAAGAAATGGAATAAATGGATTAATACGCACGACAATGGCCGACAATGGTGAGAATTTTGGTTCACTTCTTCCATGTCCTCCTTCAAACTCAAACCACGGTTCAGATTTTGCTGAAGACAAATCATACAAATGTTTGTATCAACGAACCTTCTCAGTTAACCTTTCCTCGATGTGGTGGGATGGAAAAACTGTTCGGAAATACTACAGCTGAAACACGTTACTACCAAGCAATCAGATTAATCAGCCGTTGCTATGGCATCAAATTGATGTGGAGATAAAAAACACACATTAGTGTCTGTGACCCTAGTTTTCCCAGTGTGTCATGCACCGTTGGCACCAGTCAGCCTGGTCGCTGGCTTTTCAGCCTATTCAGCATCAATGGCAAGACTGGCTGGTTAAAGAAATCAATCTGATTGATGATTCAGTGTAGAAAGTTATTCCTTTCATGCGTAGCATACAGAATGTGCCATACGGCCGTTGGCAATTTGAGGCAATACCTTTGTTCTGGTAGCTCTTGTTGGTTTACATACAGCACTTGTATATATCATGTTGCATTTTGGTATAAAGACCCAAGAACGATAGATCATAAGGGTTAGAGAAGCAGCGTGGGGTCTGTAAGGTAACAGGTTTGTATTTGTCAAGATGGGTAAGGTGTGTGGTGGGACCCAGGTGCAGGACAGCAGGAGATGAGGCAGGGGTTCTGACAAAAAGTATTCAATGATATGAAAATCTAACAGGAAGCACTGCAGGCGGAAGGCAAAGCCAAAACACGTAGAGAAAAAACACGGCAGGAAGACAAAAACATGGCGTGGTGACGAAAAATATGGCATGGTGACGAAAACGAAGCAAAAGACAACAAAGTGAAAGGCAGGGTTATATATGCACACCTGGGCAGAGGGGTGACAAGACCCAGGTGAAACTAATGAGGGAGGAGCACACAAGGAGAAACCCATTCGGTAATCAAGGGAACACAGGAAGGGACACCAGACAAGAAACCAAGGAACTTAACAAAATAAAACATGTCCATGGTAAAATGACAGACATACAGAATCATGACAGCATTTGTCTTTGTACATGTCTGAGGTGCTTTTGCTTTACCTCCCATTCTACTGAATCCTTCTTGAATAAATAAATGGAGGGGACAAATGAAGAGAAAGGATTTACCAATGGAGGATTAATAAAGAAAAAGTAATGTTTTTTAATTAACTACGTACAGGTGGTCCCCACAAGTTTAAAATATAATTCTGCTTACAACTAAAAATAACTCGTTCCCAATCCCACGTTAGCTCGCATGCACATCTGATCAATGAACCGAATCATCTTATTTCATTCGGTTTGAGTGTGTTTAAAGACTTAAATCAAGGTTTTCAAGGTAGAAAATGTCTCACGACACGCATCATTTCTCCTGAGAAGCCAGATCTGTTTCCGCCGCCAGTCGCACTCTCACATCACTGTCTTCTCCTCGTGGCCTTGCTCCACCTTTGTTAGACTCAGTGTAGAAAATTGAGGAATAATTTGATAAGGAGAAAGAAACGGAAAACGTAGCCTCTTGTGAGCAGTCTGCTTCAAATGCAGGTAAAATCTACCCACTCATGCAGTAAAAAGGAAGTACAAGCACATGAGGCCCGCTGAAATCCTATTTCAAGTGTGATAACTCCACTTTTTACGCACCATTACTGTTCTGGCACCAGCCATCAAAGGATTTTAGCTTGTCAACATATCAAAATGCAGCACCTCTGTCAGAATGGTGAAAATTGAGAAAATTTCATTTCATGCACACTGTAGAAACGCAATTAGATTAACACCCCTGGCTAATCACATTACTAAAATACACCCCCATCAGGGTAATGTTAATGTGAGAGACAAATTGAGACAAACCATTTGTTTGTGTAGTTGTGGAATATATGTGACATGGGACCATGCTGTTAATGTTGAGGACTAATTAGAAGTAATTTAAATTGCAATCAGACTGAGACGCTGATAATTATGGAGGAAAAAAGTGGAAAATGTAAACAATCCTACAAATACATCTGGATAAAAATGATACTTGAACAAAACGCTGGTGAGCAAAAAATGGTAACGGTGTTGTATCTTTAAACAGAAGGTTTTGCTTCTACAGCCCATGGCGTAGGTTGCAGTTTATCTGTAGTACAAATTACACTTCTCATGATAGTGTGAGTGTTTCTGGTAAATTGCCAATTGCGGTAAATAAAGGGCTCATAAAGGTGGTGGCCTCAGTCTTTGTCCAGGCACTTGAATATTTAAGTCGTTCATGAAGGCTAGGAAAGCAGACCACATCTAGAAAGTCTTCAACTTTTCCTCTTGCCATGAAGGTCACTTTGTCCGGCGCCAAATTAGATGACAGTTCTGTAAACCATTGACCAGAGGCAGGTCCCGAATCTCCTTCCATCTTAAGGCAATTACACATTTAGCTTGTAGCAGACAGAAATTAATTAGTTTAAAATTCAGTTTTACCCGGATTTACTGTCCATGGTTACCGCTCATTTTACACTTTTGACTGCATTAGCTACTTTGCAAATTGTAATTGATAATAAAAAATATATTGTTAAACATAAACCATGATGTGATGAGATTATTGATCCCGGGGCTGGCCAGTATTTACGTCAGCCCCACTTCCACTGATGAACACATTAATGCTCGACTTAACGATTTCGGCCACCTAAATGGTTGAATGGGTCAGCGACACCTCAACTTTGCACCCAGATCTGTCCAAACTTTGATTAATAGCACATCCTTCACAATTCTTAAGTGTAAAAGTCACAAAACTAAAAAAAAGTCTTAAAAAAGTAAAAACATATCACCTAAGTCAGATACAAATTCACAGTGGATTAGTATTATCACAGGACCTATGCGTTACGAGACATAGGGAAGATAATATGCAGGGTAATTTGTACTTCTTTTTTACTACTTTTTTTTTTTTTTTTTACACATTTATTAATTTGCATGGGATTAAAATCACAGACGATCTGTGCAATTATTAAAAATTACATGAGGTCTCCAGGTAAAACGAGTCCCATGTGGGGCTTAAGAAGTAATAAAACCTAGGGCTGAAATATTAGTCACACTGCTCACAATTAAAGTTCAATACAATTTCCAGGGAATCTGACAAGTTTTTGCCCAGAGAGTTTATCAGGCGTCCTTGGCTCCTCCTGCCTAAAATTATTTGGTCAAGACAAGACACTGTTGGACTATTTATTGATACTTTTGTTTTTAGCCAAAAAAAGACCAACTGTTCCTTGTAAAACTTAATTTCATTCATAATTAGTTTCTTTTTTTCCTGTAAAAAAGGCAACGGATGACTCAAAGTCTTGCTCACAAGTTCAGCTGCTGCACTCAAGCACTAAATATGTCTCTCACTACAACAGACATCCAACAGTGCTCTTTTGTTGCCACGCTGCTGATCTGAAAGCTGTTCTCTTCCTTGTTGCTGCATGTTCATAACGCATTTCAAAAGCCCTACCTCCACCGCAGCACAGACCTGTAGGCTCAGGCCCTACATCCCCCTAGGAGGGAAGTGATTATGCTTTTATCAAAACTCACTCCCCGCCGGATTGCGAGGAATGACAGTGTCAAAGACCTTTTCACGTAGGTTGGCTTTTCAAACTAGAGCGAAGAAAATACAGCAGCTAAAAGGTGATAAAACTTCAGAAAGGGAATCAAAATAGATCTTCAGCGATGTGGAAAATGTCAGGACAGACTGAAGGCACCAGATGACAGCTTCAGAGAAAATGCACCTGTGGTTTTCGACACCTGCAGGCAAAATACTTAAAGAGATATTCCACTGCGCACCAAAATAGATACATACTTCAAAAAATTTTATGCTGCATCAGCCTGATGATCGGGCCGTGGAAACGCACGGATGTACGGGCAGCATTTACATTTTCAATACGAAAAGTTTCGGTCACAGAGGTAATGAGTCTTGACCTTGTCCAGTATCTTGCTTGAACTCCTACTCCCTTGATTAAGGCTGTTCAACATTCCTTAAAGCTTGGATTCTGCTAGTTGTGTGCTCTCCCCGTTAGTAGTATTGATTGTCCACATACGCCAGGTTTGCCAAGTGTTAATCAGGAACTGATTAGAAGCCACAGACAGAAAAGAGCCGGGATTGTAACTGATTTGCCTCGGCTAAGGACTGAGATTAGTCACTAAAAGAGGAAAGCCACACGCTTTAATAATTAACGTTTGTTATTGCTGTTCCCCGGGACAGAATTAGAAGTCAGAGGCAGAAACCTTAAATTGAAAACTTGCTCACCCTGTTTGTTATCCTCACAACTTTTAAGGGGCATTTCTTGACGTCGGAGCTTGAGAGATGCTTTGTTTCAATTCACAGATATTAACTAATCTTGCCTGAGGCGCCGAAATAACATGTGGACTATTCGGAAGGATGGTATCCTCCTATAATTCCTCCCCGAAATACAGTGCAGTATTTCCAGAGATTTAGGCTCATCTCCTCATGCAGGGAAAGCAAGTCAGGCCAGAGTTATGTCTCCAGTCAAAATAAAGGCCCGTGGCTTTTCAATAGAGTTGATGTCCGGGGAACGTAATCTGGGCTCCATCTGCAGACGGATTAAGTGGAAGACTTTGTAGCGAACCAGCCCTTGCCAATAAGTGTGGGCACCCAAAAAAGCGAGGGAGGAAGGAAGGAAGGTAGGAGGCAGGTTGATTTGCAATGACTTTTTAAATCAAACGCGGCCTCTGTTCGGGATGCTCTTAAAGTACTAAGCTGCTGGTGTCACAGTGGGGAATTCAAAAATTTTCACGGCAGTGATTTCAGAATACGTAACGTCATTTTGCGAGTGGGGCACGTTTTATGTGGCTCGGCGTCTTATGGCGAAATAATGTGGCTGCGGGAACTCAGCAGGGACCATTATCACAGATCTCTGCTCTCTCTTTAGTGCTTTTCTGATTCCGTCTTCTTCCTACATTTATGGCCCAGGTAATGGATATCCACTGTTTAGAGAGAGCAAGCAAATTGAGGCTTTCGTTATTTTCTCCCCTGTGAAATATCTGCCTTGTGTCATTTTACACATGATGCCCTTTCTCCTGTACAGGATGGATGAAAGTTCTCTTTTGTTGCTATACTTCCCGCGTCACCTAGAGTCCAGTGGTCAGTGGCCTTCGTCTGCAGTTACACATCCTTCCCTTCATCACCTTCCGCCTCATCCTCTTCCTCTTCACTCTGCTTGCTTTTATCCTGCAGCCACTGTCTTCCCTACCCCCAGCTCTGCTCTCTTTCAAATCCACATTTCTCCGTTTCGTCTCTCCTCCCCTCTCCTCCACATATGCATCTCTTATCTCTCCGTGTATCCCTGCCATATAAATAATTGATGGCCCGTCTTTGACTCGCCTAGTGTAGTTAAAGGGCGACTCGAGTCCTGAGGACAACATCAATACTGAGCGTACAGTACAGGCTTATGCACAGGCTGCTTTGCTCGCTGCTCTTTCACACGAGTCACTCCTTCTAATGACCTACTTAGGTATGAATAAAGAGTATATGTATTTTTTATCTTATTTACAACTAAAGAAGACTCTGAGCTGTATCCGCTCCTGTCAAGTGGGACATAATGGTCTCCTGTGCTTGGATTCTTGCATCAGTCTGAACTTGCATTTCACAGAGCATCAAACTATTTAGAAGCCAGATCAGAAAAGACTTGATTGTCGTAGGAAATTACAATTGGCTTTTCATTGAGGATGCCCTTTTATCTCCATCTCTCCCAGGCATCTGAATTGTGATTTTTGTTAACAGATCCTAATACGGCATCTCATTTTGACAGAGCAAAGCGAGAGGGCCGAGAGGGATCCCTAATGTTAGGAAGGCAAGAAAGAGAATGTGCAATAAACGCCGGTTGTAACACAGTTGTAAAATCTGAAAACAATATTTTACTCTTAGTAAATGTAACATTTTATCACTAAACCGCAATGCTCTGCAGCCCTCTAACCTCTTTCAGCCCATTGTTCTGTTATTTATCACCATGTCTGGTTTATGATCTAGTATCTACTCCTACCACTACTGCTGCTGCTGCTACTCTCAACTTGCAGAAGCTCCATGTTATCTATCTAGCTGAAACAATTAATGAGAAATTCAAAAATCTAGCTTCAGTAGCAAAGAAACGTATCTTAATTTAGGATTTGGAGGAGACCAAAGAAGAGATAAAATTATTGAATTTGTGTGAAATGGTTGAAACTCCATCGTCTCTCATCTCTTTGTAGTTGACAGTTTTAGTTTTGGTTGCTTAACACTCTTGTATATTTCTCAACCAACCTGTATCAACATAAATCAAGTAAAGCCAAAAAAATATGTTACTATTGCACTGGTAGGAAAAAAAACAAACATGATCAACACCACCGCCTCTCCATCTGGATTCACTCCATGCTCTAAATATTCTGTCTGATGTCTGATGTCAATTTCCACTCAGTACCCACCTACTTCACAATGTCTATCATTGCTACTTTTTAACTATTTCATTACAGTAATGTCTATTAGAAGTCCACGGTCTCTTGTTGCTGCTGGTCTGTTCCTGTGTGAACGGCCTATTACCATGACTCACTTTACAATTAAAGCAAATGAATCAGGCAGCTGGGACCAGTACAGTTTCACATCATTTATTAGCATGCACAATAAAATCATACTGCAAGAACATAACACAGCAACTCAGGAGTGGGGAGTTCGTTCAAGCTAGGACATCCTGGTCAGGAATATTGTGTTCGTTGAACTAAAAGGTTTTATTTTTGCTGTTTCAGAAAGGTTTTCACGAGTATTAAAGAAAACATACAACAAAAGAAAGAAAGGAACAACAAAAAAAACTGAGATATGAAAAATATCGCCTTTATCTTTACTGGGGGCTAAAAATTTGTTTCATCATCAGTGTTGCTCCCATGGCAACTGATGCAGATTTCTTTTCAATATGGGTTCATAGGCTAATAATAGTGTGTTACTATTTACCACAAAGCAAATACAGCTTGTAGCACGTGTGAGTCAAGAACAGTGCCCATCATTTTTGCCCTGGGCTGGTCTGCAAGCATGTAAATAACCTCCATCAAGGAAGTAGTAGAGCATTAAATACGGCTAAATAACGTTCTCCTCATCACTCTGTTCGTGAGATTTTCCTCCTTCGCAGACTGCGAGAAAGGAAGACAATACGCCACTTAAGGTTGCGCACACATGCAGCGATTCTTATGCGGCATCGCTGAGACCAAACAAAGCACTGAACACATGTCCTTCCTCATAAAACACCAAACGTTTAAATATTTTACATCATGCATCATTTACATGTTTGTTAGCTTGCTGTCTTGTTTGTTACCTTCGACGGGGCATTTCTTAACAGCCGTCAGTGAGTGGAATATCAAGCGAGGAGTGTGAATGCGTGACCAATATTCAAACTAAAACTGGAACTCACTGATAAAAACATACCACTAATGGTGGTCAGGAACTCCATTACTCTAGTCCATTACTGCATGATCTCTAAAAGTGATTTCATCTAGCTGGTTCTCATTTAAATAAACATCTGTAAAGTCACTATCTCCCGATAAGGTAACACAGCGATGACTGAGGGCCACTTATTATAGCATTTATTTATTTGAATATTTTGAATAGGGTGTCTGTGGTGACATTCCCTGCTGATTTAATCTCTATAAACAGACCTGGATATGAATGCATAATGATCATTTTCTATCAGATGGCAGCACAGGGTCCCATAGATTACTGGTAATGAAATCAAGCGTTTCCTTTTGCTGCAGCTTCACATTAAAAACACTTCGTCAAAGGAGCTGCAATGTGTTAATCAGTGCAAGCCCTAAGCTCGCAAATGTGTCAGAAATGTTTCCCCAGCAGATCTGTTTTAAATAATGCAGGGACTGATGAGAGAAAGACAGAGCAGCCACAGTGAGCTGTTAGATCAAGAGCTGCAGGTGACTTATCTTTGAGATAATAAATCACGTTTCTGTTGGGATGGGTTTGCCTGTTCTGGTCTAGGTGGGTGGTTAATGTCTAAGTAACACTCACATGAATGCCATTTCAAAAGACTGTATTGTCACAAGATGCTCAATGTTATTCCTTTCCACTGTAAATGGTTTTAATGTTGTGGCTGATTGATGTGTATTCAACATTTAAATACTGTTTGGCAAAACAAAGGAAAATATCCATTGGCTGAGTGTTTGAAGACAGATTTAAGCAGATGTTTTCTGACTGTAGCCCCTCGCAGGCTTAGATGCTGCCGTGCAGGAGGGAGCAAGGTCAGGAGGAATCAATGCTATTGATGTCTGATGGGTTTGACCGTCTAAACATGTAAACAAGGATGACGAGCTCGTGTTTGTAGTTTTCATTTACTGTTCGTGTGGAGCGTAGTAAACAAACGCTATATTGCTTTCTGGTCGCGTAGTTCATTTTGAATGATTGCATTTTAGAGCTATTGACTTTAGAGGCTTCTGTGTATTAGACCGCGTTTACTCCTGTGACTGTGTTCACGCCTACAGTTTGTTCTCTTCTTACTCAGAGCTTACTGGGAAAGCAGGTTTTGTCGAATGTTTTTATCTTGTTTGTTTAGGTTCACACTGCTGAACCAGAGCTTCTAGACTAAACCTGCATGGAGCCGCGCGGAGCCAGTATATTGGACAGCAGCTCAGTATTCTGGCGTGAAGAAAACAATTCAGTTCCCTCACTGTTGCCAAAGTTTATTAGTCTTTATACCACTTGAGAACACTTGAGGAAGTGTGAAATATGAGCTGAGAATGAGCATCAGAGTGTGGCCTCTCAGCCCATTTAGGTCTGCTATACTGTAAGTAACCTTTTGTTTGTCTGCCTCATGACCGCAAAGATCAACAATCCAATTTGACACCATGGGAATTGCCAATCTGCCATGAAAACTGGTGTAACATGCAAACAGCTGTACGGCTGTAGAGGGGAAAAATGCTTTGTGGATATTTTACCCAAAAAGGTGTCTTTTGCACCATGAACCAACAGCTATCCAGTCAAGATAATCCAACCGATCGTATCAACACATGTATATTGTTGAAGATTTGAGACGTTTGTTTGTTATTTTACAGGTATATTTTGTCTATATTGGCGAGATACAGACACGTTTCCTGCCAAAATAGGAGAAAAAAAAAACATCATTATTCTTTTTTTCTCTTGTCTTTTCTCAGCATGTTTACCATCAGTCCACCAGCAATGAACCATTAAAAAAAAAAAATAGTGGTGCATCTTGTCAACACAATAATTTGTGGCTTTCTTTATCGTCTTATGTCAGATAAATATAAGGCAGCAGAAAATCCGTACGAAAACAAAAACCTGCGAGAATTGTTTCACTTCTGACATTGCAGTTTTCTCTGACAAGAGCCGAGAATCTTTGTGGTTACTTGTTCTCGCTCGATGAAAACGGAAACAAGCTGCTCCGTGCGTCTAACGTCGAACCAGAAGACGCGTTCACTCAAACTAACACGAGCCAAAATATGTTTTATTGAATTATACCTGGTTTATTTTCTGAAACATATTTTTTTTTCCTGTTCTGCTTTCAGATTGATCATTACGCCCAGAGGGATCTGAAGAAGGGTCTGCAGCTCTTTGGCACAGAGGGCAACGTGGGTTTGACCAACGCCTGGATGATAGTACAAACTGATGTAAGACGGAGGTGGTTTTTCTGATGTCATGCTGCTTTGAAAAATGTATATATTCAGTTGCGAACCATTCAATATTAACTTAAGCGTCATTAAGCATGACATGTGATCCGAAATATCTTGTCACAAGCTTAGATCTTATTTTGACTGCATTATTTATAGTGACAGCGCTTACTTTTGCTATCGGCAAAGGTTTTACCGTCACATGTAGCACTGTGCTCACATTAAATTGTGAGTGAACAGTCAAATGTTGAAGCACAGTTTGCCTTTACGTTTTGTGTTACAACTGAATACAAGTCTGCAATCCTTTTTGTCATTCATAGGGTCACGGCATTTAAAAGCTCATGAAAAATTCAATCAATCAAAAAAAACTACAAAATCAAATGACTGCTGACAATATCAAACACTTGAGGCTTTTCTGTTTTAAATGCTGTGGTTAAATTCTGTTGGAGAGATTAATGCAAGCCTCACAGACTCTCAGAGGTAATCTTTGTTTTCCAGCTCTCACGTTGATGTGTCTTTTCCTTTGTATGATTTATATTTATTTACGTGTATTTCAAATCTGTCTGCAAAGAAAACACAATGTGGGAAATAGAGATTTAGAATTAAGGATCACAGAAGACGGATGCTGCTGCTGTGGCTTCTGCAGGGAAATACCTTTGGGAGACATCAAATGATAGATCGGAGACTTCAGGGCTCTTTGGACCTTTTTTTTTTTTTTTTTTTAACATCACAGATCCGGTGTTACGGCTTGTAGTTTTATTCCATTAGCAAATGTGCAGTACATGCAGAATTCTTGGCTCCGCTCTGCAAACGTCTCGTGTTTGGGAGGCATACTGCACAAGTGGAAATACATAAGAGGTGACAAAGAAAATCTATTGCTATGCAGATACTCTATGCAAATGAAGGTGTGCGTCTGTATGTGTAGGTGTTACCGTGCAGGATGATACCAAGAGGAAAATCTGCCAATATAAGCCACCGCAAGCGTGAATGTGCACTTTCCCCCCTTGTCTGTTCAGTGCCACTGTGTGTATGTACGGGGCTCCACAAAGTCTGGTGGAGATGAAGACCGTTAAAATGCAGCTCTCATTCTGTCATTCCCTCCCAAGCCTCTTTCATACTTGCTGAGTCACGGAACGGATAATCATATACATCATATGTCCCCGAAGCAAAGTTCACCCTGAATATTATTAATGGCTGGTTGGAAGTATGCATGTATGTAGAAGAGGATTTACATGCATGAGAAGAAGCTGCGTAAAAAAAAAAAAAAAAAAACTCCACAAGCAATTAAATCTGTAAGGGTCATAGTAGTTGTGAATTTTTCAAGGTTATAACATTTGAATATTCTGACTGATTGATCTCAAACTCTGTGAACTATCCTTCTGGTGCGGTTTCTGGTTATTTGAATTCTGCCGTACTTTCTGACAAAACTGCAGACTTGATCCTTTGTTTAAGCAGTCAATTCCCGATTCTGTACACGCAGCGGCGAGGCGAGCGCCTCGTGCTGCATTATTCCTGTGTGGAATTAAAGTCCACGAGATGAACAAAACATCAGGGGCACTTTGTCTTTTCAAGTACACTGATGAACTGATTTGCGGTGAAAGCCATGATCCCTTATCAAAAATCTATATCAATCACAAAGCGGGAAGAGGCAGATGGAAAGAAGCAGGCGAGTTGGAAAATAATTTTAAGGGCTTTGGGACGAATGAGATGGGAATCGTACCAAGGCACCTGCAGTTCGATATCAGACAGATGAAGTGTTCTCTGCGTTCAGCATATATGAATTATTTTAGCCTCGAAACTTATTCTTGGCACGTAAATAAATTCCATAAGCAGAGAAGGCATATGTATTTGTTTTCACGCATCACAGATAATCGAAGCCTTGACCTGTTGTCTTTTTTCTGGTTGTAGTTTCGTTGCTGTGGAGTCACCAACCACACAGACTGGTTTGAGGTTTACAACGCCACCCGTGTGCCAGACTCCTGCTGCCTGGAGTACAGCGACAACTGTGGCCTTGACAACCCGGGAACATGGTGGACGGCGGTGAGCTTTATATTCATACAAGTTTGCACAGTTCAGCAACTATCATCAGGAACGGCAGTCCTTTAAAAGCCGAGGCTGTAGTTAGGAGCCAGATTTGGTCTTTAAGAGGTCTTTTCTAAACCGAACACAAATGTGCAAGAGAAAAAACAAATTAGTGGATTAATTTGCTCCAAAGCAAACTGTTTCTGTTAGCATGTCTGGCTAACTAGTTTACCTCATACAGGAGTAAGGCCAAGGGGTTATGGTCTGTTCAGAGTGTTTAAAAAAGAAATTGGATTCAAGTTTCACGTGAAGCTCGTGATAAAAAGTTACAAACCGATGCCCAACACTTATCCCTATGTGAAGAGTGTGATATGTACTATTTTGTGTGTGCAACAAATGCTGCGTTCCCATTAGCAATGAGCTACCGTGCTACATATCAAGTTCAGTGTAGCTTGCTACGTTTGCCTGTTTTTAACTGCTTTGCTCTGTGTGTGAATAAACTGTAGCAACAACATGTCACTATTTACTAACTTTGTATTTGAGCATAATAAAACTTACACATTAATCATGTAATCCCTTAGAATTTAGGATTTTAGAAATTAACTTAAAACTAGTTTTGGATCACTTAAACAGTAAACACACCCAGGGATATTTGTTTTGTTTTTGTTTTGTTTTTTTACAAAAAAGCCTAAATTATTCGCTTAGATTTTAAGGACAAACCTAGAGAAACGATGGAAAAACTAATGGATTTACACAAATGTAAGTTTAACCTTCCTTCTACCTAAGTTAACCTTCAGAAACTCAAATCTTCCAAATAGTTTCCATATTTCAATTTTCCAAATTACCAAAAAATAAATAAATAAATCCTCTTACCTGCTCAAAGAAGTCTGGTTTTCACCAGTGTGAAGCTGGAGGTGAAGGACGTGGTTCATGGTGGTAGACAGATCCAGCAACAGAAGAGTCCCAGAAGTCTGAAGCAGCATATCCAACATATTAGCCAAGGTTTTCGCTCCACTGTGACGAACAGGGCATTTACTTGGCTAGTGCTAATATGACGAACTCAATTAGCTAACGAGCTAACTTTTACATGTGGCCAACTTCACAGAAACTTTGTGCTCACACAAAGTGTCTATACTGAATATCCCACTATTGAACAGACAATCTTTGGATATCGACAGCGACATAGTTTGACACCACGTCTCCCTCCTCTCCTTGTTGTCAAGGCAACTCCTCCCGTAATTGACCGTCTGAGCTAAACCCGCTATGCTGATTGGTTCTGAGCTGGTCACGTGTTTCGTGGGCGTCACGTTTACCACATCTAACCATGATTCGCCCGTGGAGAGATGGCAATAACAGAGAATAAAGTTGGATTGAAAGATAAAATATGCCACCTACGGCTGCAGCACATAATCGGAAAAAGGGGAAAAGCTCCACCATTTCTCAAAAACAAAAACAGAAAGTTATGGAACCAGAAAATTAAAAGAACTGTGAGGCAAGATTTTATATAGGAAAAATACAGTCATACCATGTGTACCTTGATCTCAAAAACGCCCATCACCGCTTTACAAATGAATGAAGTCTGAAGTTAACCAAGCCTTATGCTAGCCAGTTGTTTAGAGTAAAGACTTAAAAACGTTGTTATGATTATTTGAGTGACTCTGAAGCCAACGAAAATAGAGCTCCCCCTGGTGGCCGGCTGCAGTATGGGTCATAAGCTGCACTTCCTCCGTGTTAGTAGAAGGGATTTGGGCCAAACTAAAATAAGCATCAAACAAATCACTTTCAAGGATGGTATCAGTTATTTTAGGTAGTTAATATAATACTCTCGATGAATACTTATGTCTAATTTTTCTAATACGTTTTGGTTTACTTAGTTATTTGACACTATAGAAACAAGATGTGACGTCATGATGACTACAGGGCAGGGCTGTGGAAGTTGGAGAAAAAAAACAAGCACAGTGTATAATCTAACATTCAACTAAATGAAAACGGGGGTTAGTCTGGTGTGGTGAAGTGTGAGCAGGTCATCAATATCGTGGCTCTGCGTTGCTCTACTCTTGGAAAAAATAGCGTCGGTTTGGGAAAGGCAAGGAAGTGGGGACGCATTGTCCATATGTACATAAGATCTATGATTCACACCATCAGACTCTCGCTTCCTGTCTCTTGCCTGGATCCCGTCCCTTCAACCAATAGGAAATCAGTATTACACTTTGTGCTCAATCAGTGCTTCCTTTAACACTCATTCAAATAAATTGAAATGTAACATACATAATGAAATATACATGTTGCTTACATTTTAACTCTTCAGTGACAATTCTCCTTAACCTTTTATGAAATGACTGTTAACCATATTTATGTTTTCCACAGAGAAACAATATACAACACATTATCTGTTTCAATACGTTTTTTTTATTTATCTAATTTTCACAAAAAAACATGCATTACTTTTAACACTTTTTTTTTTTACTGGCTACAGCTACATAGGATTAATTTGCTCTCATGTACTAGCTCACTACCTAAAGATGTAACACCAAGACCAACACACTACAGGTCATTATCTTTTGAAGCTACAAACTCACAGCAAACCCTTGTGGCTGCATGTCACGGGTGATGCTCAACTAATTAGATGTTCTTTCCACCCTTTTGTTTACTCCACAAAGTGTCAAAAAAAAAAAAACAGCATATTTTTCTTTCACCAGTTAATTTTTAAAAGTACATTACCGCAATGAGAACTTGAGAAACACTTACACAGGGACAGTGTAGTATGTAGTGTGAACATTATGTTGTGGTAGTTCTAATTTACATTATGAAATAAATAATTATTCACCACCAGTGTTGGGCCAGAAAAGCTTTCTTTGCTGTCCTAAACTTCGTCATAATTCTTTTTCAATATTTCCCGTTAATATTATTAAATTGTTCCCAATAGCCTATTCTTTTTATTTTACGGCTGGTCTGCCTTTAACTGCGGCGCTTCTGGCAGTGTAACTTAGCATTAGAGCTTTTATCCAATCATATTTAAGCCGCCATGTGTTCCAGGTGCCAAAGAAAACTGCCTGGGGCTTCGCAATAAAAACTGCATGTGGCTGAAGTTTGAAATACATCATAATGACACCGTTCTTTTAACCAGTCACACTTGAAGTTTGCATTCTTAGGCCTTTTCTGTGGCCTACGGTAGCATCAGCGTTTTTGTGTCCTCTGATCACGGTCAGCTCCGATTGAGCCAAGCTAGCAATTCATGTTCATCTGTTGCCAGCTTTGGTTGCAGATCTTATCAGAAAGACGTTTTCAGCAGGATATTGTGAGGAAAATCCACACAACCCCAAAGCTAGCTAGCCCAGCCGGGTAAAGGTGCATCCCATTAGTGCTACCCTTGGCTGACAGGCTCCGAGGAGAACTCAATTGTTTGAGTAAAATGAATAATATTTACATGTGTTGTGTGTATTTCTGACATTTAATTGGGTCGACGTTGATGCTTCTGCTGGATTTGACATATGTGGCGCTGACGGCTGCAGCGTGTGGGAGGAAACTTAAGAGGGAGAATTGTTCTGGTTATAGCATTCATCTCGATGGGTTTGAGATACCTGTCTACGAAGCTAGCATCCTGCTTTATCGCGTATCTGTATGATGTTGATGGTGTCTGCAGCAGTGGCGTCAAAGGTGTTTGGAGGTCAGTAATCCAACAAAATTCATAGTGTCTCTAATGTGAATGTGACACTTTTAGCTTTGATACATACCTGACATGTTTTAGTGGTAGGTTCTTCCGTCTTCTTCAGAGGTGTCACTCGCAGTTACGTGACATATTTATCAGCTGGTTTATCAGCTGATTTATCAGAGGTGGTGTCAACCTGTTGGAGCTTGACAGTTCGACTGTGATCTTTTCCTTTGGGTGCACTAGTTGCTGTCCGAGTTTTACGTGTGGTTTGACGCAAAGGTTATTCATTCAAGGTCTGCGTTCAAGGACCAAGATTTGTATTTTGAGGCCGTTTCCTACAAGTTTTAAGTGTCGAATAATCAGAAAAATAAAACAGGAAAGATACGACTGGGAGGAGGCTGTGTGAAATGACAGTGCTGGTCATTTAAATGTCATTAGTCTCAAATGATAATTACTCCTGCAATCAGAAATGGTTTCGGGACCAGAGTCATTATTTGATGCATCAGTTCAGGAGATTTTAAATAAAAAAAAAAAAAACTTGTCTCTGCAATATTCAACAAAAACCTCCTCCCACAGCACAGAAAGGCTTTTGAGCCTCTGCAGCCCTTCACCTTAACAAGCAAACAAAAAGACCCAGTGATTTATGCTCATAATTACTAGTACTGAATTAATCACTCCTCATGTCCAGAAGGACTTGACTGCTGGTGCCACTGTTGTTTTTCTAATATATAATCAGTATCATACATTTTGAAATTTTCAGCAGCCGTACCGCTTAGACGGTTTCCTTCTTTGCTTTGTAATATAATTTTAATCTGCCTAACGGTTTGTCAGATGCTAATGTTGTTTGTTTTGAAATTCAGGTGAGAGGTGTCAGACTTAAGGTGCACCCGTTTAAATTCTGCATTATTTGTACGCGCAGATGTTGCATCCGGGACTGTTTGAACCAACTATTTATGCTACTTTCCAGCTGCAAAACAAGATAAAAGGGGGTTCAAAAGACCTTAGGGTGACGTGGAAAAAGGGCCCAATGTGCTAAAAGGAGCTGCATGTCAATGAGCGAGAGCGTGTCTGTTTACTCTGTTTGAAAAAGCTGAGCGGGGTGTGCAGAGGGTTGCATCAGGCAAAATCTCGGCTACATCATTTCTTCGCAGGTTTGTTGTCATAAATATATGAAGCTGATGTGTTCGCTGATATCACCCGGACAGTGTGCGACTAAATTAATCTGCTCATGATTTATCAAGACTGGAAGTGGCTGCTGAAGAGGTAATTGAGTGTGTTGAGGTAATATGTAGAGACAGCTGGTATTAATTACTCATTCATTCGACGCTAAAATTACTCCCCCTTCTTGTAACCTGTTCATCACCCCGCTAAACTCTGCTGCACTGAGCGCTTTACTAATATGCCTTTACCATTTCAGAACTGAAGCCACTCGTGTCCTATAAATATGCAATTAACACTATTAGGAGAGGAAATTGTATTTCTGGCCCAACCTCACCTACTTCCAAGGGGAGTGGAGGAGGAAAAAGAAACAAGAAAAGATCAAAAATCCAGCAATATTTAAAGGCAACAACTTCATTAGACCCATGGGTGTCGGCTCGTGCTCTTCATCCCTACAAACAGCATAAAAAATTGTTAACTAATTGAAAAGTCCTCATTCGTTTAAACATTTACAGGTTTATTTCCTGGGGGTATGAATGAGGACTTTTCAGTTAATGAGTTTTTGTAATGTCTCTTACTATATGTTATTTTAACAATACATACCCAAGCCCGCCTTTGATGTATTATGGGGATTTATATTTCTATGATCGGCCTGAAGTCACTTGACCTTAAGCCCAAACCTACTTTTTAGTTGCCAGAAATAGGCTCGCATTTAAACGGCACATGCATTATTTAAAATGCTGTTTTCAGTCTGTTTCATCTCATCATATTAACACAGTTGGTACCAGAATTCGTTAAGCTAAAGATAGAAAAATAAATAAGACTCAGACTTGAACATCAACATCTTCAAAATTCCCTTTCTTCTTTAAGAAAGGCTTCTTATGAGCTACTGTCCCCCTGCTCAGAGGTCAGAGGTATAACTGTGTTCGACAAAATTTGCCTCGTTATGATTGTTCAATGTGCAGTTAAAGAAAGAGGAAATAAATTAGTTTAGGAAAGCTGAAAATGTAGCCCAACACAGTTACAGGCAAATGGCAGAATCTCTAAAATGGAAAAAAGTGCAAAGATTGAAACGTTAATTTACAATTGATTAGCAATAATGCGTTGAGTTCATGGGTCATGTATAAAGGTTAACGGTAGCTTAACTAGCATACAGTACATCCAGTACATCCTGTGATGATGCACAATCTCCACTCGGAAACTAAGCATCAAAGTGGGTCTTGGTCCAGTTTTTATTTAGTTTGATTCAGCAGGGGGTTCACAAGCTTTTTGAAAGTCTGGCAAAAAAAATATGACTCAGCTGAGTTGACTGAGTTCGATTGAAAAGATGTTTCTTATATGTATGTTTTGCATATAAAAAAAACAGTCTTATCTTATAATTTTGAGCTGTCTACGTCATTCTCACTGGTTGTAAAACCCAGAATCAAATAATATGGAAATGTGTTGGACACAAGATGCCTCCTGCACGACTGGAAAGCGTGAGGGCTTTGAGTATCTGCCTCACATTTATGTAATCTGTAGGGATTTGAGGTGAGCACAAAGAAACTTTCTCTCTTAAGCAGATGCATTGTAATAAAAAAAAAAAAAAAAACCCTGCAGACTGCGGACAGCGAACAGCAAGGGGACTTTAACAAACAAATACATATATGGAAAATAAGAAAATAAAATCCATTTTATTCTACCGGTGCTGTCCCTGCTCACAGCAGAGGGAGAAAAAAACATCCCCAAAAAATTGACTTCTGAAACACTAATAGGAAATGTTTTGGGAGATGTCGTAGATGTTTCTCCGGTAAAAATTAATACTTGCTTTTAATTTTACCCAACCGACTTCCTGTACAGTTACACACCATGTTTACTGCTTTGTAATTTTATAATAAATCTGAGGTAAATGAGGAAATTCCCAACTTCCTCATCGTCTCATTATGATTTTTCAGTTATTTCCTCCGCGACCCCTAGAGGATCCGCGTAGGTACTGCAGGCGGCTGGCAAAATCTTTGGTTGCCTGGATATTTTTATATATATTTTTAATTTTCCCCCACAAATTTAATATTATTTTAGACAGTATCTTTAAGTATATTCATTCAGTGTATATTCATAATTTGCACTAGACCGAGTTTAATATAGAACACATATAGTAGATAAGGGGTACCTACTTAATCTCTCCATCAGTTGGCCTGAAAAACGTTGAAGACCCCTGTCCTACACAAACCAGCTGTTAGCTCTAGACGCCAACATTTGATGCAGCCGTCTTCCCACGACCTACAGATGACGGATGACCAAGAATTCTGTGAACAAAACAAATCGTAGGTTCCTGATTTTCATCTGAAGGCAGTGTCCATGCCACAGTTTTCACATGAGTAAGCTAGGGTATGGTCTCTTTGTGAAGTTGACTCCCGACTTGAAATCATTAGAAACCAGGTGCTGTACTCTAGGGAGCTTCAGGGGTACCAATGATGTACACTACCTGTAAATGTAGAAAACACATGTCAGGAAAGATGATTGATTTTACTTTATTTATTTTATTTTTTTATGCTAAACTTTTGCAAGCTCCCAAGAAACTTCGGTAAGATTTATTTTTTCACTCAGAGAATCTGAACGAACGGAACAGGTGACGTCTTCTGAAACAAATTCTTTCCCTAGTTTGTAACGCCAGGTGGCAAACCAGGTGAATATCATCTGGTCACAGCAGTCATTATTTTTCCTAATTGTAATGTTGAATCCTGCTCTTGGGTCCATGTGGTGACAGTTTGTTTGATAGCCACAGTGGGTGATAAATGGGCCAGCCTTAACACATGGCCAAAGCCAGTTATTTGATTCCACCTACTTACCACGTCCTTTCTGCTTCTCTGGGGGAACATCGTCAGATCTCTTTCCCACTCTTGCAGCCCGGCTCCCCCGGTCCTCTCTGCTGCTGCTACAACTGCAGCTGCTGGCATCTAATGACTCACTTCACTTCCTGCATTTAGATGCATCACTCTTCGGTGCTTTCAAGTTTCCCCTCCCCTCTCTTTACCTTTTCTCTCTGTGTTTTGGTCCGTGTGCTGAACTTCTAATGCGACGAACTGAACACCAAATGATGCGGGAATCGCATTTTTTAAAATACCAATTAAAATGTAAGTGTAACTTTATGTTGCATGCTTACAATCTCTGTAACATTTAATGAGAAAAAAAGTGGAAAAAAGTGGAATAATTGGCTTTACAAGGTCTAAGCCTTGAAGCGTAACAAAGCCTTTGCAATCAAATAAAAGAAAGAAAAATGTAAAACAGCGGCAGACTTGCACAACATCTGAGCCAGTTGGGAAATCATATCGTCGTGGCGTTAAATGAAGGCATCAGCACGAAAGATAAACGCGTCGCGTTGAAATGACGAGGTACTGAAATCGAGAAGAGGTGTCTGAAGTTGACCACTGAGGACAAAAGACGCCGCGGCCACCTGTGCAGTCCGGCCGAGCCGAAGCAGTCGCAGAACATCATCACGAGCAGAAGATGATGAAGAGTGATGGCAGCGATTTCTGCGCAGCGCCTCACGTTATTAGGTTGTTGCAACAAAATGGAAAATGGGCCATTTCAGAAATCATATCAAGTGTGCCAGATGCTGCCTGTAGGAACTGTCACGGTTTGTAAAGCTCCAGGTGTTTCATGTACCTCACGGATGATTTGATTTAAGTAGTGAAAACCAGACTGAAAACATTAATACCAAAATAACTGTACAGCTAAATCTGAAAAGTCACACAGATTAAGTGAATATTTTGTTGCGTTAAGAGTCCTGTTTCACACATTAACAGAAGACGGGGTTGATATTTGACACCAGACTTGAACTAAACCGGGCAAATAAATTAAATTAAGCCAATCTTCAGTAAGCTTTACCTTTCACAAGCAGAGGATTGATATCAAATACGGCGCCTTCTTGGTCACAGGTGTGGGCAGCCCTTTATCTTTAAACACAAAACGTGTGGCTCTAGTTATCTGCATATCGTTGCGGTTTGTCCGTTGCGCGGCAGAAAGGCCAAGCTGTGGTCAAAATGCAGCCGTTTTCAATTTTAGAAATGAAACACGTAACCTTTTAGAAAGGTCTTTGCATTACTTTTCGCAAAAATCGGCCCCGCACAAAGCTCTGAAAGATTCTTATGCATATTTACCTCTTTCAGATGACAGCTCGTTGGCCTTCACGTAGACTTCTGAATTCTGCCGGCCCCGTCAAGTGAAAGACATTTTGACAGCAAATTAATCTGGCTTGTTTGTGTTGTGATTAATGTTCGCCTGCAGATCAAGGATTCATTCGCTGGGGTTCACAGCGAGGCGTAACAGTTTTCTCTTCCAATAATACCTGCGTTTGCTTCTTCCACACACACACACACCTTCGGAAAATATGTGCTCATATTTAATTTCCCCATGACTGTCAGAGGTCTGGTCAGATTAAAAGAATGAAACAGGAGATTGTAAAAGCAAAAAAAAATATTCACAAAGAGGTGGTCCACGGACAGAACAAATGTTCACAGCGTCTGGAAAGATATATTTACTGCAGTGTGCAATTCCTCTGTTGAGTTCCCAGTGACAAAGAGATGTCAGAGAGGCAATTCAACAACAATGACAGGGTTACGGTGGTGAAGTGTGTCAAAGCAGATATGAGAGTGTTTCTTTCTTCACATTCTACGTGTTTCATAAAGTTCCTCCTGTAACGTTTCAGTAAAGACACCAGTAATGTATAAAGCCTGATCCTTGGTCTCGGCTTTACATTGCGGTGGCTGTGAACTGTTCTTGAACTTGCGCGTGGCGTAAAAATGTTGTCTTTAAGGAAACAAACACTGAGCTGACACGTTTGAATGGAGGTGTGATCACACACGGAGGCGGCATGAAAGCCTGTGAACATTCAGGAAGATCAGGTGTGTTTGGATGTGTGGGCTGTGGATGAAAATAGTTCGAATGCCGGAAACAACTAATGTTTGTGTGTAGAAGAAAAGGTCTTTTAACTGGAAGACTGCTCATGTTTCCTCATCTACTACCACATGTTAGTTTCTTTTATAATCTCAAATAATGAATAAATAGTATTTAAGCGTATTCTTCAGTTTTAAATCATCGGCGCCCACTTGAAACTCTCCTTCTCCTTCCTTTGTTTTAGATGTTTCCAAACGTTGATGCTTCCCCCAGTGCTTTCACACTATCATAATAAACACATTAAACTGAGTTGAAGATCAGCTGATGGTGTCTTAAAGTGGTTCTGTGGACTCAAATGTGCGGATTTATCATTAAAAGATGGGTAAAAAAAAACGAGTTTAATATCAGACCAATACATATTTGGCCACATTGAGCAGGTGTCTTCAACAGCTGCAGTCTTACAGAGGTTTGCAGGAATAGACGGAGATTTACACTGGGATGAGTCTGAGACATCTGGATGTCACCTCTGGATTGAGCCCTAAATGAAGATGGTGCATGCGTAGTAGTATAACCAGTGGAGAGAAAAGGGCTCCTTTAAAACCTTATTTTGCAGCACAGTAACCAAATCATGCAGCTTTAGTACAACCATTGAAACGCACTCACCCCATTCATTTAGCTAGCACCTAGCTGGTCCACCACTAAAAAGTGTCCAAAGGGCATAATATGTTCAAAGCTGGGTCCCATAGGACCCAAAATCACCCTCATAAGGCCCATGTCCATTCGCTGATGAGTCACAACTGTTTTGGAGGCACAAGGAAGACCTACTCAATATTTGGTCATAATGTTATGTGTGATTGGTGCATATTAAAATTCAATATTAGATTTTTTATTTTTTTTTTTAAAATTGGTGTGCCTCCATATTGCAACTGGTAGCCCCCTAAAACCATTAAACTATAGTCATTTGCTTGCATCCTGTCTTGTTTCTCTCCACTGGAAATACAGTACTTTAAAATGAAATGCGAGAACTTTGGACAAGTTGCCAAACAAAAACCTGTTAGCGTTGATGGGTCTCAGTCTGCAGCAGAAAGGAGACGACATCACGACACACGAGCTGTCCCCAATCCACTGAATGACTTTGACTTTCCATCAAACTCTTTCAGCCACAAGGCCCCTCAGTGTTACCCACCCTGTTACCCGCCACTCTCTCTTCACCCTCCTACCATTTGGCAGGAGGAGCCGTAGCATCGGGGGGGCCCCCCCCGCCGCCGCCACCACCAGGCTCTGCAACAGCTTCTTCCTTCAGGCTGTGAGGATCCTCAACAGCTCGCGCACCAACACTGCCAGTCCCCTCCCATGAACTGTAGCACACGGGCCAACTCATAGCCTGCCCACGGACAGTACCGCAAACATGCATCCACCACACGGACTATAATGGCTGCACACGCCACTCCAAGTGCCAGTTTTAAAAGCTGCAGCTATTTTTTGCCCCTTGAATTACAGTAATTACATTAAACGTGTCATAGCATGTTTTTGCTGCTAACGTGACATTTATCCGAGCGCGGTACGTCCTTGAGGAGCGAGATTTCTTTTACCCGATGACAATCATTTGTGTGAATGGGACCTTTAAAGCTGCAGAATATTATCTTTTGTCCTCCTGAGAACTATGGCAACTGTGACATATTGTCCCTTTTTAAAGCTGAGCAGCTGCTCGTAGACTTTCTGTTCACTGGTTGAATATTTGCTCCCTGTTAGCTCTACTTATCTACCATTTCCTGAGGGAATTATCTGGCTCTTTATCTGCTAAATTTTCCACTATGGTCGTAGGTAGTCACTAACCTAATGCTGTTTTGGCTTTTCTGCTTTTTCACTGAAAATAGCCAGCAGTTTCAGTCGAATATTTCACAAAAGGCAGGGGTGAACCGAAGGACTGGACAGCCAAGCATCGACACTGTCAATTGATTTTATAAAATATTGATCACGGCCGCTTTAGGCTTTGATTACTTTGTCGCACAAACGTTTTAGCGTTTAGCAGAATCGTCCGCTCCGCACTGGGGACTGGCTGGATCTCGTTCACCCTTGTGTTTTTCTCTCCCGGGTTTTATGGGAGTCCGCAGTGGACGTTAAACAATAAAAATCTGAATTTATAGATTTTCAGACGCAGCTCTGTGGTCCGAGAGGTTTGCAGTCAGGCAGCGGTTTGATAAATAACACTGAAGCTGTCTTAAATTTTAGCTTACTGCATGACTTTCCATATTGATCAGGCGCAGAAATATTTCCCTGCGCGCTAGGGAATTTTTATTTTTTTATTTTTCTTTGGTACCCTGACGTAGGAAGTAGAAGACCAGCTCGTGGTTGGTTTTCTTGGCTCTGACTCAGCTTCTTGATGTAAGGAGACTGGGAGCAAAATCAGGAAGACATGTCTGCACAAATGAATAATTTAATTAGAAGAGCAGCGTTGCCTGTTATGATAGCACTTTTACTTTTACCTTTACATCTTTAAAAATGACTACGGTGCTCTGGGTCGCGTGGTCTTTATCGCAAATACCACTTCCATTACTTTTCTTTATAACGTCAGCTTTCAACTCCTCTTAGAAAGGCACTTTCTTTGCTTTGATAATTCTCTCTTTTCATGACTTGCTTACATCACTGCCCCACCAGGCCAGGCCATTGCTCCGTTCTTTCTATTAGTGATAATTACCTTTCTTTTCTTTCTGGCTGCCTCAGGAACATTTACCGGTTTCAAAGGAGATTTTGAAATGTACTCTAGATGATGAAAATGTCCCAGTAATCAAAAAAAAAAAAAGAAAGAAAAGGGGGGAAGCAGCAGAGAGGATAGAGATTTTCTTGTTTTTTGTCCTTCAGAATGCATTTAAACTATGCAAGTTATAATGTTTTAATGATACTCCTGCTGTATGTATTCACGTTATTCCCGTTTGTAACCCTGAGGGGAGATGAGGACAGCATGTACAAGCCATCTTTTTTTTTTTATTATTCTTCCCTGTCATATGTAACATGTTGTCCGCGGGCATCTAGACACATCCCGTGGGCTAATGTTTACTCACGCTCAGTGCTTGTGTGTGTTTGTCTCTCCACAGCCGTGCTACGAGCGGGTTAAGGACTGGCTTAATGAGAACCTGGTGGCACTTTGGATCTTTGCTCTATGCACAGCACTTACTCAGGTAATTACCGCTGCAAAGAAGTGGGAATTATATTTTTTTTTCCAGCAGTCATTAAGGCACTTGATATCTACAGCCTCAGACAGAAGCTCCTGCTCCGAGATAAATAAATCTAACACCGCCTGTGCCCTTCGCATTAAAGCTTCGAAACACGGGGATTTTTGTGGACAGCTGGAGCCCGTATAAGCCTCTTGTGTTACCAGTGAGGACCACATCGGGGGGTGGGCGGGGGGGTTTGACTTTCCATAAAAATCTTTTATCTTCTTTCCAGCCAAGCGAAACGTGACGTGCTTCCACAATCTGAGGGGAGGAATGTGCTGCGCTTGAAAACATTGATCACACAACTCCAGCGTCTGTGAGGCTGCGGGCTAATTTTTAGACTCTCAGCGCCGCGTTTGAAAATCCAACATGCAGCAAAATGCAAAAACCAGAAAGAAGATCTAATCGCTGCCAGACTTATCTCAAATATCTGTTTGCTGACTGACTCGCAGCATTACACGCCATGAAGAATTACGCAGTGTTATTTTTAGGCAAGGAGGATGATTTAAACTGTGCAACTTTTAGAAAAAAAGCCAAAAAACACATCCTTCCTTTTAAAAGATGAAAAGTTGGAATATTTAGTTTAATACATTGAGATTTCTTGCTTGCTCTGGTATGACTAGTATTTTATTTATATTTAAGTCACATTAGTGAGTAGTTTTCCTCAATTTCTGCTACTTCTGTACTCCTCTGCTGCATTTTAATCATTACGGCTGCATTAGTGCCCGTTATTCACATTACACGTACACCATATTGTCAAAAGTATTTGCTCACCTGCTCTTTACACGCATGTGAACTGAAGTGACATCCCATTCTTTATCTTAGGGTAATGTTACGTCCACCCTTTGCAGCTAGAACAGCTTCAACTCTTCTGGGAAGGCTTCCCACAGGGTGGTGTTTAAGTCAAAGTGTGTTTATGGGAATTTTTTGACTATTCTCCCAGAAGCACATTTGTGAGATCAGACACTGATGTTGGACGAGAAGACCTGGCTCACAGTCTTTGCTGTAATTCATCCCAAAGCTGTTCTATCAGGTCACTCACTCATCCGTGCCTTTACGGACCTTGCTTTGTGAACTGGTGCGCAGTCGTGTTGGAACAGGAAGGGGTCGTCCGCAAACTGTTCCCACAAAGCCGGGATCGTGGAATTGTCCAAAATCTCTCGGTATCCTGAAGCGTTCAGAGTTCCTTTTCACTGGAACGGGGCCCAGCTCCTGAAAAACAACCTAACCCCTTCTTCACCTAACTTCACACTTGGCACAGTGCAGTCAGACAAGTACCGTCCTCCTGGAAACCGTCAAACCCAGATTCATCATCCATCAGATTACCAGATGGAGAAGCGTGAGTCGTCACTCCAGAAAACACATCTCCACTGCTCTAGAGTCCAGTGGCGATGTGCTTTACACCACTGCATCAGACGCTTTGTATTGCACTTGTTGACATACAGCTTGGATCCAGATGCTTGGCCATGGAAACCCATTCCACTGCATAATGACCTAACTTGAAGGCCACATGAAGTTTGGAGCTCTGTAGCGATTGACTCCGCAGAAAGTAGGCGACCGCTTTGCGCCTCAGCATCTGCTGACTCCTCTCTGTCATTTTACGTGGCCTGACACTTTGTGGCTGAGTTGCTGTTGTTCCTAATCTTGGAATATGGACTGTGGAATATTCAGTTGCGAGGAAATTTCATGACTGGACTTGCACAGGTGGCATCCTATCACAGCAAAGCACTGGAGTTCACTGAGCTCCTGAGAGCAAAACCCGTTCTTTCACAAATGTTTGGAGAAGCAGCATGTGCTTGATTGTGTACACCTGTGGCCATGGAAGTGATTTGAACACCTGAATTCACTTGTTTGGATGGGTGAGTGGATACTTTTGGCAACATAGTGTAGCTTCCAGACACCGCTTAGACTCCACATTGTAAATGAGACATATCTCAAAACCCCTCCACTACTGATATCATATATTTTAGGAAGGATTTTTCATAAACCCAGTAGGATTCCTTTGTATTGAGAATGAGGCCAGGAAAGTGAATTCTAAACGTTATGCTCAAATATTCTTATGCATAAATTCAAATATTTTCATAAATTAAAGTAAAATAGAGGCTACACAGGTCACGTGAATACAGAAAGGCCTTGTGACACATGGAGAGAATGTATAAATACAAGTTACACATTTCCATGTGAGTGTTTGAAGTCTCCCGTGAAGTGTTTCATCAGGATTCGGCACTGTAGCCCGTATGCAGAGGATGTGCTATAGAGAGCATCTTAATGGCAGCCATTAAGCAAAATTCATGAAACTGGTTAAAACACATGTATGTAATAAAAAATATTATTAAATAAAACGAAACAAGCCTTGTGCCGGTTACTGCTCCAAAAGATTTCTGCAAAAGTGATTTGCGTGAGATATTTTTAACGTCATCGCCAAAACTCCTGAACGCTGTGTTTGATATCACACAATGAGATGAGAGACAAGCTGCTATTTTAAACTTTGCTGGAGAACAAGGAGGAAATTTGGATGTCTGGGTGAAAGAAGCTAAAACGGAGAAAGAGATTTATAAACTTAACCGACTTAATGTGGACATATCTTCAAGATTAGCCCAAAAAAATTAGCAAATGCAGTCTTAATTTTTAGTTTATTAGTGCTGTTTTTGTATAAATAAATTGACATTTAATTCATATTTGACGGTTCGCCCCATTTTATTTTGTGCATTTTTAAATGTTTGCCTGATGTGTGTGTGCTTAGTTATCTTCTTAGTCACTTGTCCACTGATCAACTAGGGAACTGTAAGATGAGCTGGTTACATAAAACAATGCAATTAACATAAACTGGGAACTGTAAATGTAAATGTTTGAGTGTCATTTAAAAGCAGAACTGATCCCAAACCTGCTGTATTTAAATGGCAGTCTTAGAAAGAGACTCTTTGTGGTACCATCAAAGTAATTCACAGTTTTCTGGAGATGTTGAAGCTAAGATACAATGTACCATAAAAAAAAAAAAATCTCTGCAGTGCTTAATCTATGAATATTGCAGCGATATAGGAGAGAGCAGATTGTCTGCTTATCGATGCCCACGAAATAAATGTGATGAGATTGGGTTATAACACTGCGAGAAAATGAATCTTTCTGGCGTTTATGGTCAGTCGGGTACATAACGATGAGGAGCAGGAGCCGATGAGTTTCATTTTCCTTTCACTGAAACCTGCCGTGTGGATATCTGAGCCCATTAATGTCTGATTTGTTTCTTGTGTTTATGCAGATCCTGGGTCTGGTCTTCTCCATGACAATGTTCTGTCAGGCAGTGAAAGTCGAGACCTTCTACGCCTAGCGATCGACCCCTTCCCCCCTTCCTCCCCCACCTCCCGCCCTTCAGCTCACATGGATTGTTTCTCATCCGAGAGGGCGACAGATATAGACCCATCTCCCTCCTCTTCCTCCTCCTCCTCCTCCTCCCTCGACGGACTCTTCTTTCCATCCCTTGTCCTCTCTGTGACATTCGCGCTCAGATGTCATCAGTTCACAGTTCCTCTGCTAACTTTCAACAAGCACAGTGTCAGTGTGATCCCCGAGTTCCTATGGTTTGCTCTGTGTTCGAAGCTAATTTCCGTGATACATTTTACGACGCAGTATTATGAACATGTATAAAAAAGAAAAAAGAATGACGTAACCCTTTTTTTTAATATGTGTTTTAAATTATTTTATGGTTTGTACCGTTGTGTGTTTTCAAAACCTGAGAGCTACAGTTGAGAAAAGAGCACCGTGTGAAGTGCTGCAAGTGCATGTCTCCTGCCATGATGTGTATTAAATGTTTTGGCTCGACTGAAGAGCGCCATGTTGTCGTTCCTCGGCAGGAAACACTGAAGGCGTTCCGCGTGTAACCCTGCTGTATTTATCCCTCACATCCTGAACGCTTAAACGACAAACAAGTGCGATTATGGAAATTTGCCGGGAGTTTGGTTTGCGTTACTGTTAATTCAATTCTGCTGACACAGTCATTAAAATATTCTGTAGCACCTGACTAATCAGGCATTAATTAGCTATATCTAATAACCACTATCTCCCAGCGAAGTGGCTTATTTATTGGCTTAATTTACACAGGACACGAGAATCGCACCAGCTACGATAAAAGATTCTTTCAGGAAGGAATTTAAATGAACGCTATAGTAGCAGGGGCCTTAAGACTGGCCTGGAGCAGTTTTCCCCCCTCCAGCACCAATCACACCATCAATGACAAAGATTCATCTGCAGTCTTTCAAGTCTGCTGTTGCCCTTTTGTGACTCTTAAACTTCCCCGTTTTCATTCTTTTTCTGCTTCTTGCCTTAGGCCCATCAAGTGTAATCCAGTCTATGAGTACACCAGAGACACACTTTGATTAAATAGCCCCACAGGAAGAAAAAAAAAAAAGTTTTAAGAAGTGTTTTCAGCTGCAGTTTGAAGTCCACGTACCGCGGGTGATGCCTCTCATTCCGCATTTGTTCTTCCACTGCCTCTTTTAGCTTTCCGCCTTTAAAAGCACCCGAGAGCAGAAGTCACTGCGCAATCAAATCACTGGAAAAAGTTTGCGAATCTCCCCCCTGACGTCAGACAAAGAAATAACCTACAGGTCAGACTGTAGGTAGAGCTGGAACAGGCAACATCAGTTTTTTTTTGGACTTTTTCAATTTTTGTAGCATGAGCACACACACCTCTAGAGATGGCAAATGTAGCTGCAGCTCTTTTTTTTTTTAAATTTTAGCACTGCTATTTGGATTTCATCATGGCTCATGTTTCAACCGATACAGAGGAAAAAAAAAATACCTCTGCACCCTCCTGGATAGTCCTGCAACCAGTCAGAGCCTTGGTGATGTATACACCGCAGCGCTCAGATGACGCGTGTGACTGTTTCCCCTCTGTCCATCATCGCATGAAGCCCGCATAAAGATGTAATTGGACCAACAAATCTTTGCCAGAGCATCAGCCGTTCCCAGCAGAGTGGTTTCTAGTGAGTTACTACCACCAAAAAAAAAGAAAAAAGGCTTCAAATACCGCCTCGCTTCCATCCTGTTTACACACTACCTTGCAAAACAATGCTTGTAACCAGCAGCACGGACCTAATTAACTGATAACGTAAAGACGTTTGGGTGTCGTGCAAATCTTTAAATGCCACCGCATTAAATTATTTCCACCTCCGGCTGCGATAACTAAACGCAAAATATTAAGAGAAAAAGGGAGACTTGTCATGTCTCGCCTCTCTGTTCATTCCGGTGTAATCTCACTTTCCAGTTCATTAGGTGCATCAGTGAAAATGAGCAGTGCTGCACTGAATCTTAGCTCGTAAAGGTTATAGTGTTCGGCATTTGTTTAAAATAACTGTGAGAGCTATCGATTCAAGTCTCTCTACATTTTGCACGCTGTAGATATAGAACCACCGGAGTAGGCCGTCGTACTATCGAATGGCATTGTGTTGATTCACAACCTCTCTTCAACACAAACCGACTATTACAACAAGCATGAAGCTTAGAAATAGCGCAGGGCTGCTATATTAGAAAGCGTTCATTTTCACAAGTGTACCTAATGAATTGGCAAGTGAGAGTATGTTGTTCACACATTTTTTTTCCACGGCTCTCTTTGGCATCCGTGAACATTACAGTCCTTCTGATCACAGATTTCTCCTGGCTAGACGTGGAGGCGTCCCGCTGCCTCCACATGGTGACACTGTAACTAATGGCGCTCTGTCACGATCAGATTCACGCCACACACAGTCATTTGTTGTACTCCACTTCTTGCAGATGCACGTTATCCCGTAAATCTGACGCCAGAACGACTCACGGTGCCTCTGTTAGGTCAAACTCTGTAACATTAATTTGCGCTGTGGCTGAGCAATGAGCGTGCACTGGGCGAGAGGCAGGACACAGCCCTGGACATATCGCCAGTGAATTCCATGGCCCACATACAAACAGAAAACACTTTCACATTCGCCCATCTATTATTCATGCAGTATATTCCTGCAAAATTGAGCCATCCCACGGCAAATCCTTTACGCAGCACATTTCAACATTTTTCACGGAACATGTTATTAAACTTAACCAGCCTACCAAGGCATCAGTTACACTGGTAGAGGACGTGAAAGACGCGCAAACTTTACACTACGATTAAAAATGCAATACAAGTTCAGCGAGAATCAGGCTCATGTGCAACGCGAGGATACATTCGAAAACAGTGATGTCTGCTACAGTTACATCAGAGAGCTTGTTTCTCTTTCTTAATAAGACCCTTTCAATAATTCCCTCATGCTTAGATGAAATCTGGAAATGCCAAGACTTTATCCTCCGCTCACCGACACCAAACCAAATACCATCAGCTTTTCACATATTGATTTTAGGTGTAGGGTCAAACATAACCCTTGGACATTTCTGTGTTTGTTTTTCTTGAAGCATTCTAAATCTTTTTTTTTTTTTACTATTAAGAAATGAATCAAGTTTATGTGTATGGTCCTTCAACATGGCTAGAGTCTCCAAAGGCACCAGCATTATGAGACTGTAAATGAAAACGATAAATGAAAACGATAATCCTCAGGCCTTCAACGAGAGCAAGAAGAAAATCAACTGAAGGTTTGTAACACAAAATGGAGCCACGGTTTGGTTTTAAAAACACAACCCTGTAGCATACACTGTGGTGTATCCTTTTCCTGTCTCTAATGGCTCAGCAAATGAGATGCTGCAGCATGCGGCGGGCATTCTCAGGGTGAAAATTAGCCTTGAATGATTTACAGAGCATATTGAAAAGTGAGGGTACATCCTGTCCTGGATGATGGTTTCAAGACACAAAAGCTTTATAAGACAAAATAGGAGAGGATGTCGATAAATTACTGAATGGACCCGCTGGGCACAGTATTTTATCAGATTTTACCAGCATAAACTCCCCCGAAAGAGGCACAAAATGAACCACAGAGACGAGCTAAACAACTGCAGAGGGATGGGAAATAACCACAAAAGGATGCAAAACGACCGAAGAGGGATGGGAGATGACAAAAAAAAGTATGCAAAATGGCCGCAGAGGGATGGAAAATGACCACAAAAGGATGTAAAACGACCGCAGAGAGAAGAGAAATGACCTCAAAAGGATGGAAAACAACCAGAGGGATAGAAAATGGCCACAAAATGATGCAAAACGACCAAAGAGGGATGGGAAATGACCACAAAGGGATGCAAACCGACTATGACACATGTAAAGATGACAGAGAGTCATTTACTGCCTCCAAAAAGAAGCCAGCTGACTAGCAAAAGTGAAGTAAGACCACAGAGAAGCAATATTATGATGAAGAAATGCATGGGAGTTGACCACAAAAGGATGTAAAATGACCACAAAGGGATGCAAACTGACTATGATACATGCAAAGACAACAGCGAGACTTAAACTGCCTCCAAAAAGAAGCCAACTGACTAACAAAAGTGTGCGTGTAAGGAGAAATTATGATGAAGAAATGCAAATCAGCAACATGTGGACGCAAAATTGCCTCCGAAAGATGTTTAATAGCCACAAATGAGGCGCAGAGAGACACCAAGCAACCAGGAAGAGACGGAAACGACCACAAACATGAAGAATAAACAGAACGGTGATGTTTTAGTGCCTTGCTCTTCTGTACTCGGTAGCGGAGTTCATACTCATTGACCACTGTGTTATAATCCGTCATATGGAATACTTAGGACACAAAGGACTGACCTACTTTATGTCTGGTTGACTCCATTAACCGGAAAATGTGGCTCCTTACGACACAACAAACCCTTTCCGAAACCCCGGCGTCTCCCCTCGTCCCTCCGTTGCCTCTCAGATTCACCTCAACGCTCCAGCAGATCTCTGTTTCTTTTCCCCCTCGTCTCATGCATTATTTATTCTCATGTTCGCGGGCTTTCTCCCATCTTGTGCTTGATCAATAAAACATACCTGTGTGCTTGCTCCCCTCACCTCTCCATCCTCGCGCCTTGTTCCCGAAGCCAGACAGTGAGCCCGTGCCGCGCTGATAAAATAGCATAAGATGGATGGCCTTTTCAAACTGGAAGAAAATGACTACAATCCGGGGCCGTCTCTGTGGCAGCGTGAGCCGTGTCTCTAATTTGGGCAGTGAAAGGGACTTCTTGTATTTGTCACTCTTTGAGAAGTTTCCCCCTGAAAAAAAAAAACTTTTTAGAAAACTCTGAGAAGTATTCTCACTCCAGAATAGATGCACAATCCCGAATATTTTATCAGATTTGGCCAGCGTTCTGTAAAATATTGCAGCTTAGACACCGTCAAGTGGATTTTATTGTTTCAAAGCGCACTCTTTTCCTGTTAAATCCACGCTGTTCATGCTCAGCTTGTATTCATTAAAAGTTTAGTTTTAACTTTATATGATGATGTGAACGATTTAAATCCCCCGAGGATAGTTGTGTGTAAGTAGAAACCTTGTCATGGGGGAGGCAGCAGATTAAATTTCTTACGTGACTCATAAAAAGAGAATTCAAAGCAAAAATAGAAAAGCTTCTCTAAGAAAAGACTTGATTTAATCATTGGCCTCTACACACTGCAACAGTGTTTAGTCACCGAAGCTTTATATCCATATGTAATTTTATTCCAAAACCGTGCACATTAATCTGTTGCTGTGTTAGCCCCACACTCTTCAGGGACGCTAGTCGCTCACTTTTCCATCTTACAATCTGGCCGCAGGGACGTAATACTTCTGCCCCAGTGATGGCCCATTTTCACTTGCTGGCTCACTTTCTGGTTCGCCACTTCAGGGGACTCGGAAAAAGGAGAAGATAATGGCGAGGTAATCAGGAAGTAATGACGGAATACTTACTGAGTGTGATGGACATTCGAGCAATTAGTGTCACATTTTTATTTTAACGTGCTGGCTGCCCACTGGCCACTGGCAAATTGCAACACTCCCTGTTGACCAGGATGAAAGTCACAGCAGACATTTTGGCACATAAAACATAAAAAAGAAAAAAAAATGATTGCACTTCATTTAAAAGAGCCACTTCCAGGCTGACAGTGTTGTGCATACTAACCCATTGCCCACTGGGACACTGGATGGAGCCAATCCAATGAAAATTAGTTTCACTTGAGCTTTCCCTGCCGTGACAGATCAGAATACCTGCCATGAAAAAGGTCAATTTTCAGCTAAATCTAACTGATTCACCGGAAAGACGACCATCAATATTCAGCAGATATCTTGGCTTGTCTTTACAGGAGCGGCATGTAAGAGGTTTAACAGATAGATAACAGTGAAAACAACTTTGTGCCGTTTAATGTGGGCTGGTAGCAGGACCATTGAATGGAGTATGCTGGCTCACTGGGACACTTGACGTAACTGAGGCATGCTTCCAAAGCCTGGGACAAGTGAAAATGTCTCCTACAAATGAGGTCTGTAGATAAACAGTGGCTTGTTAACAGGCAAGGCAGGTCAACGGTTCCCAGGGTAGTAGGAGTCCTCTGAGGCCTGACTGACATCAATTTATTGCAGCGGCAATGTACAAAGTATTCAAAGCAGTAAAAACAAAATAACTATAGCATCACATCACCTTTTGTTCTTTCTTTGATGGATGACAGTAGCTAAATTAAACTAACAGAGCAGTGGGACCAACTCTGTGCTCTATGACTAAATCTAGAGTGGCTACACCACTGCCAGTACTTGTTAGCAGTTTCAGTCATAGACTGTATATAAATATGGAGCATGCGTCCCCACTTTCTTGCATTGGTCAAGCTGATGTTATTTTCCCAGGGATACGAGCGGCGCCATCTTGCGAGTTTGGGCTCAGCTTTATCGATGACCCGCCCAAACTTTCACCAGACACGCTAGCTCTCATGAAATCGCTTTGCAGAGCGGTTGGCGTGGTGACTTGTAGTCTCGCCTTTTCTATAGCGTCAAATAAAACTAAAATGCAACTTCAGAATCAGAAAAAGAACACTTGAACATGCCTAAAAAGACTGAAGCCACCCTTGAAATAAATGTATTTTATTGTTTTAATTTGTGTCCCATCCACCAACATGGAGGAGGTGGAGCTTGTGACCTATACCACAGTCAGACACTAGGAGGAGCTCTACTTGCTTTGGCTTCACTTTTGGGGATGTTTCAGTGGTTAAGGGTTAGCTGGATCTGTGTCTATGTTACTACATTTTAATAGCCCTCCAACAGCTTTTCCTCATTCTAGGTTTTGTCTGAGTCTGATGTCTGGTGCCAAAATTGATATTAGACCATTTTCACCGCAGACGTTTTGACTCTCCAAAGCAAAGGGAAGTGTATTAAAGATTGCTCAGTTCCATTTACTGTGCCAGTAAGCCGTGACCACCATGCACGGAGCAGAATATCCAGCCATCATGGAGTCCAGCCATTATTAATGCACTGGTGCTTCCCACTGTAAAAAGTAAAAATGTCTAATCATTTATTCTCTCCTAGAACAGTAATGCATCAGAGCAGCCTGGCCAGACGTGATGAGGTGAATTCACTGCCTCCACTGAAGTTCCTTAAACATCTGCAGAAGTATTAACTTCTTTAATGACGTGCTTGTTAAATATCTCTCTCAATTTGGATACTAAGAAGTTGAAATATCGGACTAGAGCCATTAAATGCATGTACTATACTGTTACAAGACACAGATACACCTTGTATTTAAGCCTCCAACTCAGTTATTTCTGTATCACCTTCAAAATATTTAAAATATGATACAAACAACAACATACAATTTTAAATTAAACTTAACTTTAAAAAACACAGTCTAAATATATATTTCTCACAAAGTAGCACAGCGCCAAGAGTGAATCGTGTAGTGAAACAGAATCACCATCACAGCTCTGTAGCTGTGTAGTATATAGTATTTTTTATTTTATTTTTCCTGTCGGGTCGTACAGATCTTGTACATTGCCGTGGTTGAATGATTCAAACTACTCCGTGAGTCAGAGTATCATTAAAGAGACACCAGTGGGACAGTCAGTGACCTGCAGGGACCTGTCAGGTTGGACCTCATACAGAAAGTTATATAATATTGATTAAAATGGAATAAACGATATTCATGAGTTGCATCCCTATATTTCATATAAAAGGTCAACATGCACTATTGAAGAGCAGATTTTAAATTTTTATACATTCTCAAGTGAGTAGGGGTCAAGGCTTTTGTTGTAGGAAATCAGTCATGCAAGTTCAGATTGTGTTTTTAGCCATGCTGGAGGCAGCGATAGTTCACCACCTCCACACAAACATTAGTGGTTCCCAGAGGATGAAACACAATGAGTTTAGTGATATCCCCTAATATGCTTTGTCTGGTGTCACCTTGAGGTTGGCTTTTATTACATTTGAAAACTAATGGATCTATCCATACACCTGTGTCCTTCTCAGTCGCTGTAATTGTACAGAGCCATCAGTAGGTAAATGATGTAATTTAGAGTAATTTTCCTGGCCAACAAGCTAATAACAACTGTTAAACTAAAAATATTAACATATGCCCTTAACAATACAACCCGTAAAAACATAAAAATGAAACTAGATTAAAATCTTTACTTACGTTACTTGTTAGCATGACTGTTTTATTCTCTCTCTCGACTGGTGTTGTCTAATGAAGGCATAAAATACTGTAAATAATAATAAAAAAAAGTAAAATAACAATTATTTTCTGTAATAGAACTCCATGTTATTAATATTAATGCACATTATTGCACCTTATTAATCCTTCCTATGTATATAATATATATTTACTTCTGTCTCTATCTCATGTACATGTTTGCTTATACTATTTTATTTTGCTAGATTTTTACTTGTATTTTATTTATTTTTTCTTCTCATACTCAAGAGTGTTTTTTATGGGCAACTCAGCTACTGTAACCAAAAAATTTCCATTGTGGATGAATAAAGTCTGTCTAAGTCTAACATTATCAATGTAATGTAATTGTACTGTAACTGTTCAGCCAAAACTACTTTGATGAAGCTACTTTCGTTTATGACCATTAATAGTAGCTGTTCTTAAAAGCTAATTAGCTCATTTTTAACATGCAAACACATTTAGCAGTTTTAACGATTTCTGGTAAGGACGATAAATGTACCTTTTACACTGTTTTGGTCCAATAAAGGCATACATTAATATGAATATAATAAAAATACTATAGCATTCTCATTTTTGCATGTTATTGCTAGCATTTAACTAGCCTAACACAGTGATAGGTAGCTTTAAACCATTAGTTCTGTTCAAATGTTTTCTTTCTTTGTTCTTTTGATTAATTAAATGACTTGTTTGAGGCCAGACTGGCCAAAACAATACATTGTCCACGCTATTTATTTAATGACCACACATAGTAACCTCGGATCTTCATAATAGCTAATTAGCTCATTTTAGCTATGCGAATGGACTGAACTACAAAGGACCTTTGGTGCATCACTGTTTCTGTCCAATAAAGGCATAAACTATTATCAGTATTTGATTCAAAAATATATATCAAACCATTTTCACTGTGAACATGTTAGCATGGTGATGCTAACATTGGACGTGGCTTCAGACACTTTGCTACCACATAGTAGCCCCAAGTGTGTTTGATGCCAATAAGCTAAAAATGTCATTGTGAGTTTGTTACTGACTTTGACAAACAGTTCAGCCTCACATTAACATTAACATGACTGTAGACTTAATTATAGGCAAGTTGACCAACATCACAGGGGTGAGTCTTGATCCTATCCACTTGCTGTTAGTAAGTGCACTTTTGTCTACATATTGTAATTAAACAATGCCAGTTAATGTCTAGGTTCTTCCTCTGCAACATAATTACATGTTTGTACTATTAGATTAGAATCTCAGCATGGTTATCAGAGAAAGGCAGTGTAACCAGACACTTGCCTCCAGTGTACTAAAAAAAAAAAAAAAAAAAAAAAAAAAAACTAAATTAAGATTCACTGCCTAATGTAGGACACCTCCATTTGAATATTTCATGCGGTATGCCCGAGCATTAAAACCAACCTTATGTCTAAGTTAACGCGATTACAGGCAGTGCATTATTAACATATTTATGTGAAAATGAACTAAAAATTATGCACAGTGTGCATTAGTGATCTCAAAAACTGTTTTCCATCAAATTTCATCTTCTCGATGCGGCGTGGAGTAAGACGCACTCATTTTTATCTCTAATTTTAAACAGAGGTGGATGCTTTTCTCATCAACAGGACACAGAGGGGCCCTCAGACTGTTGTGTGTGTAATGCATTCGAGTCGAGCCTTCAATCTCCACATCACCGTGCCTCACTCACGTCTTCGTCTTCTATGGATAAATGTGGGATTGAAAAGCAGCACTGCAATCTTCCAGTAATCCAGTTCCACAATAATTCTGTGTTGAAGGTTTTACAGATATTACTGCAGATATTTTTTCATCTGCTGAACAAGCGACAGCATTTTAATGTTTCTACACTCAGAATTCACTTCATATCCTGCAAACAAAACATCACTTTAAAGAGCATCAACTCACTGGAAGAAAAAAAAAAAAACTTTAAAGCTAACAAATGGAAAAGACAGAGAACAAACAACTGGGACATGTTTACTCTGGATCATAGGCTTGCAGAAGGGGAGACTACTGCTGCAGGACGGGACTGGCAGTAACAAATTATGTGCCGGAAAGTAGGGGCTTCATGCCAGGGCTGAATGCATTAACCATGCTGTTTAGACTCCATAAAATAGTCCTCTGGTGTCCTCGAGGGAAACGTTGAGTTCATCCAGGGACAATGGAGTTCCACTTGCTTGAATGTGTTGCATGTAGCTCAGGTTTTCTTTGGAGAGACAAGAAAGTCCAGCGAAACACTCAAACACACTTTCAGTAAGTGCTCCAGCTCCGAGTGGGGAATTGGACAGCTGCTGCAAAACAGGGGAGGTTCTCAATTAAAACTCGTATGGAAATTCATTTTTTTGGAGGGTCTCAATGCTTGATGCAGCTTTAACAAATTGTCTGGAAACTGACATGAGTTTGTGGATCTGTGATATTTTGGTGATGTTTTATGGAAGTGTGGAATTTCAAAGGTGTAAGTGTTTACCTAGGAGCTTTTGACTGTGATCCCTGAGCGATCTTTTTTTTTTATTAATATATAAAAAGCACCTAAAAGTACCTTGATGTGTGCCTTGAGTCTTATTTTTTTTTATATATATCTGTCTCTGCCGAATCAACAAACCAACATTTCCCAGAACTACAGCGTCTGTCTGAAGTGCATGTGAGATTGTAGTCACAGAGGTTGTCGCTGTTGATTATTTACTGTAGTTTTCCAAAATCAAAACCTACTCCTATCAAACACTACTCTTATCATTTGTCAATCAAATATTTGTTGCAGTTTTCTGAGACACCTTTTCTTGTCTTGCCCCAAACTATACAAATTCAGGACAGATATCTTCAGGTGCCTCTTTAAAATATATGATCACCAGATCCATACACTGATAGACTGGCCGGGTCCCAAGGCCTTTCATCTCTAACCCACCCCCAACTAAAGGTGGTACAATATTGCATGGTCAATGCAAAAAGATATATTTTAACCATTTGGAAAAATGAGGACGTCCCTTCTTTCAGTACCTGGTAGGCTGAGGTGACTAACTTACTGCATCTGGAGAGGATTTGACATGGTATTTCTTTTAACTCTGCAGTCTTTGACAAAATGCGGAAACCCTTCTTGTTATATCTGTCAACTCTGACCTGAGTAACCGTACTAGACTAGGTATCACTCAGCGCGGACACTTATTTCACGGCTGGTATTGAACGCTGACTCATATTTTTTTATGAGCAGGTTTATGTGTTTGTTACTTTCATTCCTACATTTCATTTTTGTGTGTTTTATTTTTTTTAGGCTGGGGGCTGGAGGTTATTTTTGTAGCCATATCTATAAATAAAATATTGAGAAAAAAATATTTGTTGCAGTTTTTATGCCTACAACACAATTTATTATAAGTCTTTATCTCTATCGTCCCTGTTTCAAACAAGACAGATTTTCTTTCTTCATTCAGTGGGATTTTTCAAACAAATTTCAAATTTTCAAATTTCGAAATAAACACAAATACATGAAGCACTATATAAATTATTTGGGAATATTGTACATAATTATGATTGTATCTATTTTTAAGTTATTTTATGCCCTTTGAGGACAAATAAAGTGACTTGAATTGAACTCAATTGAATTAACATCTGTGATTCCTATTGTGGATGCACAGAAAGTTTTAAGATCTAGTTCATGCTCAAAGTATACAACGATTCACTTGAGATCTAGTCAAGAGACTGTAAACATCACGTGTGTTTAAAGGATGAGACTTAAAGGATAAAATGTTCTATATTGTTCTACATCTTTTTCAAAACCACCAAATCCAACAATACAGTTATCATCTGTGTATCGTAGCACAATACAGCGGATGCTAATCGATGTTCCAGGCTCTGGTTGCCTAGGTAACCCTCGTGTATATATTTCCCATCCCCAGTGTTTCCAAGTGAAAGAAGCATGAACATAAAATGATTGCTTGCATATGGACGGAGCCATCTCTTCTTGTCTGTAGAGAAAATACCGTCAACGCCTCCGCCGCTCCATCTGGTAGTGAATTTGGTGGTGGCAACGAAAGTCGTGAACAGGGTTTTCTTGCGTCTTGGGTCTTCTTTGCCTGAAATTGAGAGTAGTTCAACTTTTAGTAAGTCTGTTGTTGCTACGTCCCTGCTAGTATCTTTCGATGTGTATTCCTCTTAACTTTAAGGATACTTCCTTACACAAATTTATATTTTGAGCCCCAAACAGGGTAAAATCATTCAGTATGATGAATTTTCTTGAGATTTGTTACCAAAAACAATATATATATATATATATATATTTTTTTTTTTATGTTGCTAGCTGCATCCTTTGAACTCCTGCAATTGCTGGAAACCACTGGTAGGTGTCAGGGTTGCCAACACTCAGGAGAGTTTTAATTTACCAGGAAAACCTTCACATAGTATATGTGTCCCCATCGCTTGGTGAGTTTCAACGTGTTAATCTAGCCTTTTTAGACGACGAGGCCTTGAGAAAGACACTTAATCTTAATCTATAATGTATCAAAATGTTTTATTAACACTTAACATTTACAATAAAACTACCAGAGCGTGATCAGACAGCATCGCATTAAACCTGAGCCAGCCCAAGTGAAGAAGAAAAAAAAAAAATCTTCTTGGATTCAATCAAAATGTGACAGTGAGCACGTAGGGTGAGGAGGTCTGAACAGGTGGGTTTCAAGCTTGGGGCACCGACATCAAAGAATATGTCACTGTTGGTGCCAGGGCCACGAGGGCCCTCTGGCTCCGGCTCAGTGGGATTAAAAGATGTGAAATGTAGCCAGGGGAAAGGGGTGGCGGGGGTATAAGTGACACCTGGCCAAGGTGGAAAAAAAAATAATAAAAAAATAATAATAACTTCTAAACAACCAAAACAGAGCTAGCATCGCTTTCTGACACCTGTTTAGACTCAGCAGATAACTGCATGTCAGGCCATTTGAAGTGAAATGATTTGCTCCAGCCTCCCAGCTGCTCCAGTGCGGGGCTGCTCAGTTTAATCAATCTGAGATTGTGGTTGTAGCGAACATTTCCCAGAGGTGCTTCTACATGGCTGACCTTCCCTCCCCCCTGTAAAGGAGAGTCTGATACATGGCAGTTATCAAGATATCACCTTTCCGGGATGTTGACGCCCTGCAGGAGATATTTTAGATTTTAAGATTTTTTTTTTTTTTTGGTGTGTGCAGCTTGAAACCAAATTCTAATCCAAATTCTGAACGACTCATGAATCATTCGATGGCTGCGTGCAAGGAGTCTTGAACCCTCCGTTTTCCTCGGTGGGTTACAAACAGTATGTGGAATAGTAGGTGGAAATTGCTAATAAATAAATCATCGGAGTTATTCCATGTGGATCTGTGTTCGGAGCGAACCACCTTCAGATCAATACAGCTAAAACCAAGGAGATGGTGGTGGATGTGTGGAGGTCCAGGCCCCACCTGCAGCATGTAAGCATCAACTGGAAGTGTGCAGAGGTGGTTCAGACCTATTAGTACCTGGGTTTACATCTGGATCAAGAACTGGACTGGTCTGTCACTGAATGGAAGCTCGTTCTGTCTCTCTATCTATCTATGCACACAAGTCTTCTAAATAGAAAGAGAACTCTGTCTCTGAATTAATATTAAAGACACCTGTGGTGGTTAAAAATAAGCATCACACACTGACTAATTCTCACCCTACGTTGATACAGAGACACCTATAATTATCTTTTTAAAGACACAGAGCATCATTACCATTTCTTGTGTTTTAGTGGTGAATATATACACTTACCGGCCACTTTATTAGGTACATCTTGCTAGTAAAAGGTTGGACCCCTTTTGCCTTCAGAACTGTCTTAATTCTTCATGATATACTTTCGACAAGGTGTTGGAAACATTCCTCAGAGATTTTGGTTCATATTGACATGATAACATCACACAGTTGCTGCAGATTTGTCGGCTGTACGTCTATGATGAGAATCTCCCGTTCCACCACATCACAAAGCTGCTCTATTGGACTGAGATCTGGTGACTGTGGAGGCCATTAGAGTACAGTGAACTCTTTGTAATGTTCAGGAAAACAGTCTGAGATGATGTGAGCTTTGTGACGTGGTGCATTATCCTGCTGGAAGTAGCCGTCAGAAGATGGTCCACTGTGGTCATAAAGGGATGGACATGGTCAGCAACAATACTCAGGTAGGCTGTGGCATTTAAACAATGCTCAATTTGTACTAATTGGCCCAAAGTGTGCCAAGAAAATATCCCCCACACCATTACACCACCACCAGCCTGAGCCGTTGATACAAGGCAGGATGGATCCATGCTTTCATGTTGTTTACACCAAATTCTGACCCTGCCATCCAAATGTAGCAGCTGTTATCAAGACTCGTCAGACCAGGCAACATTTTTCCAATCTTCTATTGTTCAATTTTGTTGAGCCTGTGTGAACTGTAGTCTCAGTTTCCAGTTCTTAGCTGACAGGAGTGGCACCCGGTGTGGTCTTCTGCTGCTGTAGCCCATCTTCTTCAAGGTTTGATGTGTTGTCCGTTCAGAGATGGTATTCTACATTCCTTGGTTGTAAAGAGTGGTTATTTGAGTGATCGTTGCCTTTCTATCTTCTCCAGCCAGTCTGCCCATTCTCCTCTAACCTCTCACATCAACAAGGAATTTTCGTCCACACAACTGCTGCTTACTGGATATTTTCTCTTTTTTGGACCATTCTCTGTAAACCCTAGAGATGGTTGTGTGTGAAAATCCCAGTAGATCAGTCCGCCTGACACCAACAACCATACCACGTTCAAAGTCACTTAAATCCCCTTTCTTCCTCATTCTGATGCTCAGTTTGAACTCCAGCAAGTTGTCTTGATCACCTCTATGTGCCTAAATGCATTGAATTGAAGCCATGTGATTGGTTGATTAGCTATTTGTGTTAACAAGCAATTGAACAGGTGTACCTAATAAAGTGGCTAGTGAGTGTAAGTCCAATTTGAATTTTTGAGCTGTGGTTTGTCCTCCAGCAAACTTAAGAAAAATGTGCCTCTTCAGCTGCTAAATAATGACTATGCTCATTGGTCTGTTTACTGTTTAGTGCTTGTTTTTTTGTAGTTGCTGCTGCTGGAAACAGTAAAGCTCCAAACCATGAAACAAAAAGCATTAGCTGAAATACGGTGAAAAGCTTTGCAGAGCGTGGCTGCGGAGTCAAGGTGGTAATTATGTGGGTTTATCACTATCAGCATGTACCTGTGTTACATTAGTCATTTTCATGTACTTGATCTAAAAATATTTGTTAGTGCCACTTTAAACTTTTTTTTTTTTTTTTTTTGTAGGTGAAAGCACTGATTGATTTTCTTAAACATCTGCTGCTGTCACATAACTCAGAGAGAGGGGGAGGAAAAAGGACTTCCCATCCTTGAGGTTTGAAGGACAGACTAATTTCAACGGACTTTAATGCAAAAAAAAAAAAAAACGCCTAACATATCAACATCTGTTCACTGGGTGTCCTCTTGGTTTGAAGGTGATGCGGCTCTGTTGAACAATTTGTGTGACTTTTTCTTTTCACAGCAGACAGCTTGACAGTTTGTCGCAGCAGAAAAAAAAAGCACAGGTGTAATTTATAACACTTATTAATAGGGCCTCATTCCAGAGCTTTGGATAAGGTTCGTGACTCAATTAGATGTTTGTTAACATTTTTGGTGACGCATGTTCTCTTACTGCTGTCTCTACATATGCAAATCATGTGTGTGTGTGTGTGAATATATATATATATATATATATATATACACACACACACACATACATAATTAAAGGTAGAGGCAAACAGACATCCAACCTGACCTTTTTCCTACTCTCGCGGTGCTACGTGACTGCTTCACGCTGTGGTCGGCATGGCAACTAGCAGTGGTCATCACGATGTCACTTCCTCTTTCTATAGCGTTAAATAACTACTTAAAAAAAATGGACACTTGAGTACACATCGGTATTATATTAACAACTTAAAATTGCTAAAACTATTCATGAAATAATTAAATTAAATAAATTAAATTATGTATATTTTAGTGTTTTAGTTTGGCCTAAATCCCATCCACTAACACGGAAGGGGGTGGAGCTTATGACCTATACTGCAGCCAGACACCAGGGGGAGCTCCTTCGACTTGGTGCGTCATTGCTCTTGCACAGTGAAGGCTGTAGCCTGAGTTTAGTGGTGGAGGATTTCTAAATTCCTTAATGGCTATTGACTAAGAAATAGCTGCAATGTGTGGACATTTCCGAGGCACTGGGGAAGCAGCTGAGAGGATAAGAGGTCCAGTAAAAATCATGTGAAATGATACAAAGAGGAAGAGCGATTTTCTGGACTGATTGCAGCTGAGTTTAGAGACATCGCTGGTGCTGATAAATCTTTAAAGGCTCTGAAAATGTATTATTAAAGAGGCGCTGTACCATGAGCAAGCAGCTTTGGATTTTTTTCGGTTATTTCTTTGCGTCTTTGTAGTTGATTTGCTAGAAGAGTTAGAATATATACATTGGCATGTTTTTGTCATGAACTTGGAAGCAGATTGTGATAAATATTTCCTGTTATCAAGTTTGCATGGGCTGAAAATCTTGAGAATAAGAAACAGAATATCAGGACGTAACCAGATGGAACCACTTTGGACTGTATCTTCCCTTTGAGATCTATGTGTGAAATGTTAATAATAGATGAAATATGGTCATGGATCTGCTGTTTAACTACTGTTTGTACATGATGCTGTGTCAAAAATGAAGAATAAATGCTGTTTTAAACAGTCCTAACACTGTCCTGTTTTCCCTGCTTGGTAGAGCAAAGGTGTGCACACTGATCAGCCATAACATTACGACCTAAATTAATAACTCTGATTATCTGGTTATCACCTGCCTGTGAGTGTGATGCATCAGTCAGCAAGCCAAACTTTTATCCTCAAAGTTGAAGACTTCGAAGCAGGAAAGTGGAAGGATTTGAGCAACTTTTTCTTTTTTTGACAAATTGCGATGGCTAGATGACCAGGTGCTCTCGTGGGCCGTGCCCGGTCTGCAGAGGTCACTGTCTGTCAAAAGTGGGAAGGAAGGAAAGACAGTTGACAGGGTCACGGGTGAATACTTGTCACCTGTCTGGAGAATACATGGTGGCAGAATGCAAAGAACATCCCTCTTGCCGTCGCCATGGGGACGTGTTTGGGCTTCAGCAACATTCAGGCAGCGTACCGTATCAGAGCAACATCCACATCAATGCCTCCGGTGTCCCAGAAGACACCTGAATAAAATCACTAATGTTGCTCACTTCACTGATTGGTGGTTTTAATGTTGTGGCTGACTGGTGTAGAAGTTTCTATAGTTTTCACAGGGAAAATCGTAGCAATTTGAGCCGTGTTGTTTTCCTTTTTGAGCTTTTATAACAGAAAATAAATTAAAAAAAGAAACATTTTACAATATTTGCAGACGCACAAAAACAACTCAGCATGAACCCGGCCTCTAAATTCATTAGATCCCAAACTAATCAAGTATCTGTGGGATGGATCCACAGAGGCCCGTCCTCCCCAAGGACCACCACTAATAACACTGTGTTACCAGACACCACGGGACTCTGATGAGTCACACCTGTTTCGGCCGCACAAGGGAGACCTACACAATATCAGGCAGGTGGTCATAATGTTCAATGCACCTGAATGTTTTGTGTGTCGAGGTGTTCGGCTAAAAATTCCAAGAACCAAATTTAAATAGAAAGAAAATTGGAAAAAAAATAAATATTCAGTGTAAATGTCAAACCAGGGCTCAACAAAAGGCCCGTGTGCCTCAGGAAGCCGACGGGAGAACAGAAATAGCTCAGGAGAACTGGCAGAGGACCGCAGCTGCCAGTCACTGACCGGTCTCCTCCGGGCCCCCGGTGGAGAGAATTGTTACCGAAGCTGGTTTGCGCTGTCATCCTGCCAGCATTCAGGACTGTAACACCTTTGATTCCCTCAACAGAAAAGGGACCCCTATATTCCAATCTGACGTTGTTTACTGCAGATGAAAAGAAATGCGCGCACGGCACAAATTAATGAGGCACTCGAGAAAAACGGAGCACAAGTAATATTCTGCATTTACAGCAGGTGCGATAAAGGAACGAGGAGGAGACCCCGCATGCTTAGTGCGCACAAAGACTGATTTACTGACACATATTTACCTCCCAGTTTCTTTCGCTTTTTTTTCTTCTTTCTTTCTAAAGAGATCTGTTGTAGCTGTGTGAGATAAAATTAGCAAGTTTGCGATAACCATAAACCGGGCCTGAGATGCCGTTTTAATTTGATAAACGAGGTCAACTACAGCGAGCGTGGAGGGCGGCTTGTCGAAGAATGTTTAAATGGTTGCATAACAAAACAGAAGGCAGGATTTGGACGCTAAGCTCAGAAGTAGTATAAAAAGCTTTCACTTGAATGGAAGTACTAAGGCTGTAGATGCTTCACTGCATTGGAAATATTACTTACTTACTATTTAAACATACGCCAATCAGGCATAACATTATGACCACCTTCCTAACATTGTCCAAGTCTCCCTTGTGACTATTCTCGGGGTGTCCTGTGGTGTCTGGAAGCTGAATGATGTTAGTGGGGGCCTTTGGGTCCTATGTGTTGATGGGAGGGGCCTCTAGCGAATTTGGAGGCCAGGTCAACACCTTGTGCTGTTTATTTTATTTTTTTTTAAGTTGCTCCTAAAGTGTTTTTGCTTGTCAGAGTCAGGCTGCATCCTGCTGGGGATGGCTGCTGCACATCAAGGAGTGTCACTGCTATGGGGTGGGTGGTACATGTCTAAGTAACATCCACATGTTCAAACATTGAATTGTCACAAGATGGTCAACGTCATTCAGTGGTTTTAATGTTGTGGCTGGTCAGATCATAAGCATTTAACTTTAATTAACAATCCTCTTAAAATCGTTACATTTTAAGATTATAAGGCAGCAAATTCTCACATTTGTCATCTCAAATGTTTGGTCTTATTATCGGTCATTTGTTAATAGATTAACCTTTGACAAAAGATTCATATAATATCAGCATTTTAATTGTAAAGTAACTGAACCAGATACATTCACATTAATGACGCAGTTGTAGGCTTCGAGCTAAATACTGATGTCAGCCTGCTGCTGTGCTGGTGTTTAGCTGGGTCACTGGTGCAGGTGTAACTCATTATAGTGGTTGAGGATATTAGCGCGCTAACAATTTGTTCATTAGCACTAAACACAGTTTGGCTGAGGAAAAAAAAAAACCACAAAAATAAATTTAGTGCTTAAAGTCATCAAGTAGTAGTACATATGGTACCTTTGAAAAGATTTCACCTGCTTAGATGTTTTCACCTGTTATAATTAGAATCAGTGGATTTGATATAATTTGGCTTTTTTTTTTTACAATGAAAATATTAAAGCAATCATCAGATGCCATAGAAGAAACTGATCTCTACTAAGAAATACCAATTAATTAGAAATATATGAAGTAAATAAATGTTTATAAAACCAATACAAGGTGAAAACATCCAAGAGGATGAATAAATGGGCTAAATGTGTCATTTGAGAACTGTGGATGTATGTGAAAAACAGAAAATGCTAAAATGTTACATAGGGTTTCAAACTGTTACCAGACAAACTTTGGAGACTTTAATACAAAAATCAAGTGAACATGTGTAGAAATGGTTCACAGAAATGCATTCATGGGCTAAAGTGATGCAACAACCAAATGTGCAGCTAAAAGAGAATTAAATGAATCAATTCCCGGTACATTGTGAGATTAATAAAAAGGTCCGAATCTGAGACAGCGGCGTGAACGGTACTAAAGCAAACTTTATTAGAATAAACAAAGAAAACATCACAAAGACAAAATAGCTATAAATCTATCCTCTTCCTCATTTTGTTTCTCATACAGTGTGTTTACTCCGTACTTCAATAATAAACGTGGAAACAATAAATCAGTCAGAAATGACGGGTGTGGAGAAACTAACCTGCCTGCAACTGTCACAAAACTCCCAGAGAATTCTTCTGGCGAGGAAATTTTTCTGTATTTTTTTCCTATTTATAATCGCGCATTATTCCACACACGGACACAATCGCACACACACACTCAAGCACACTCAGACCAATGTCTTTTACTTTGGTCTTTTTGTTGTTCAAACAGGATGCTACGCACTTCGCCTGGAGACTCTTATCTAAATGAAGGCCGCGCCGCTCGACATGGGGCACCTTCAGGGTCTCAACAGTTTATAAATGACTGAAGTCTGAAGGACGAACATGCACACACTGTTTATTTATACGTATTTACAAATCTGCAAAACCCCCAAACCGTTGCCTTCAACGTCGCTTTCACCCGTCGCTCCTCCTCTCGGCCGAGCTCTCGGGCCAGCGGGGATCTGGACGGCGGTCGGGGCTAGTGGATCCTCGTCAGCTCCTCCACGATCTTAATCACCTCGTCCACTGTAGCTTCACGCTTCATGCCGCTGCCGTCATCGATCTGAAACGGAACCACACCGAGCAGTGAGCCTCCGCCGCCGTGACAAACCGCAACGCCGCCACTTACGTCACATTAGACGACAAACGAAGAGAGACGCGAGGCACGTGCTCCAAGACCATTCTGACCTTTTTGAGTTTGTTTTCAGTTGTTTTAGAGATAAGATTATCCGGGGTATCTTTTGTCTCGCTTATGGACATCGCCGATTGTATCTTACTCCCTCAATTTTCTTCAGAGACTGCATTTTATCAGTGTATCTTTGCATCGCTTTCTTCTCTTTCACGTGTTTAATCCTAGAAACTAAATCGTCATCTAGTTGAGTTTTTTGCTGGACAAAAGTAATTCTTTTCTCTCAAGCTGTAAAGCTGCGACATTAATCATGTGAGCAATCAACAGAAACGACAAATATGAGGTTATTCTGCTTTTTCTAATCTTAACATTTGGTCAAAAATTTGGCGTTTGATGGCATCTACACTAGAGATCGGCCGATATTTGCATCTTTTACTGGTATCAGCATCGGCCCGATATGTAGCTGCGTTTGTATTGCAGCAAGATTTACAGGCAGATGCATCCACATGCAGCCCTGTGATGCTGGAGATGCTGTGGACCCGTGCAGCCCATACATTGCCCCTCCCCCACTAGCAGAGTACGTGCAGCTGGAAACTGGAAAATGTTTGTGCTCTACCTCTTTTAATTATTTATGTTGTACCCGTAAGAGCGTTTTTGCTTAAACTGGCACTTGGTAACTGGTAACATTTGTTATCATCGTGTCATTTTTATCATGTAAATGGAGGCAGAAAAAGTGGTAATATCGGCTCCAAATATCGGCCCAGAAAAAATTGTGCGGCCAGCATGTATCAGCCATCAGCCAAGGCTGATATTAAAAAAAATAAAAATAAAAAATCTGTATCTATCTGTCATCTATACGAATTATGTGAATCGATAAAAAAGTTACCAGATCTTGAAATTAACTCATAGTTACAGCCTTAAATTCTTCAATTAATGGGATGGAATAGAAACCGTCTAATGCAGCGCAAGTGAGACAAACTTTTACATCCTCTGTTGAGTTCACAGGTGATTCTGAATGTCCTCCAGAGGAAAGTGGTTAGAGAAAATGAATGAATTTAATTAATGAAATGATCTGAAGATTATGGCATTATGTGAATCGATAAAAAAGTTACCAGATCTTGAAATTAACTCTTAGTCACAGCCTTAATTTCTTCAATTCATAATTTAAAACATGCATATTTTAATTGCAAATGAAGTCCGGATGCAGCAGCATATTTTTAAAGCAATGTTCCAGCTCTAGTAGACTCCTGGCAAAGAGACCATTCAAATATTTCAGTCTGTCTTCATCAGCTTTTCTTAACAGGCAACCTGGGAACAACCTTTGTTCACAAGCTGAAAGTGTGCTTTTCTTTTTTTCTTTAAATGCAATGAGAGCAAAGAGACACAAAGCCTATTAGGGCTATTTGTTTACCTGCCAAACGTGATTTTACCACCTGTTCAGCAATAAATGTTTGTCCCACTCAGAGCACGGGAGCAGTTAATAAAATCTGTCTTTCTAGGTTCAACACAGTTCTAGGCCAAAAACACAAATGCCAGCACAGACTGTTTGTACACCTTCTGTTGAGCCTCTGCTCTAGCAATATGTCTATGTAAATCTCTGTTAATAAAATAGCTTAGCGCCCATCGCAGGTAAACACCAACTGTGCCAACAAGCCGGCAATGAGACCAAGAGTTGAGAAAGCCTTAAGGAGACCGGGAGCGATGACGCAATCTTAACTGATCTCAACTTTGAGACGAGTTGTAGTGTTGACAGACAAAAAAAAGCTGCCCACAATTTTGGTTCCTGTCTCCAAATTTATAGTCCTACAGCAAATAAACTGAGCAAGGTTTGTCTGTGAACTAAAACGGGATGAATTGTGCTCAACAATGCGTCAGCTGACAGGTTCCATACACAAGCAATGCTGCTGGGTTCCCATTGTTTCAGCTGGAAACATTTAGAGGTGGGAAATTAACACCTAGGCAACGAGAGCCTTCAGGTTGTTACATACTCCCTGAGAAGTGAGAAATTATGTCATTTTGTTCTCACAGCTCGTTCTCGACACATGAACCGGGCAGAACCTTTTTCTTTTGTGGTGTCTGGATGCTAACATTCGCAGCTAATATCTGCTAATGTGTCCTAATGTCTCTTGGGTAGAGATACATAATGACTCGTCAAAACTACTGGCTGACATTGGAGAATAATAAGAAAAGTGCCTCTCGTCGTCTCCCACAATGCTTAGCACGTGTATGGAGCAGTGAAAGGGCTCTATGAGGACTTCACCGAAGTTCGGCACTTGAGCTTCTCATGAAGTAAAAATGACCTGGCCAAAACAAACTTTTTTCTTCATCTTACAGCCCTAGGAGCGAAAATACATTTTTATCTTCTGGCGGAGTATGTATCGATTATTAAACAGGATGAGATGTGCCAAGAGGTGCTAAGATCTGAGGCAAAACATGTTTAGAAGCCCAGTTCATCTGAAGACCATCCAGCAGGCTAGCCGTTAGCTACTAGCTAGCAACCAACAAGGAAAGACCCGATACCTAGCCTAGCCAACAGCAGTAAGCCGCACATCATTGGGGTTTTCAAGTGGTCACCTCTCTTCACTGATGTTTTAAGTTACGGCCACGAGAAGAAGACTTCATAGTGAGTTCTTGCATCCTTGACTCCCACTTAAAATCTTTATCTGTCAGGATGTTAGGGAGGTGGGAGCTAAAAACCAAAGGAGGGGTACGTAAATCTTAAGAGAAATTACAAGAAACGACAAACTATTGGGCTTTTTGGAGAAACGGTTATAAAACTTTGGTCGCATTAGTAGTTATCTGAAAAACACACATTAATAAATTTATGTAGACCACTCACCAGGATGTCAGTTGGCATGATTACGAATTTACATGATTTACTCACAGCGCCGCACTGTCCTGCAGCTAAAAGCGCGTAGATGTTGATGAACTCGGAGTTCTCACCTGAAGAGTGCTGACGACCTCCTGCATCTTCGCCCGGCCGAGGTCCAGGAAGCTTTCAATCAGGTCCCCGTCGATGAATCCCGTGGCTTGCTCTGTCTTCCGCTCCGTGTGGAAGGACCTCCAGGTGCCGTGCAGTTAAGGCAAATCAATACAAGGCTGCAGCCATCGCCTGAGGACTGCACCTCAGGTACAATAACACATATTTTACCTCAGGCACAGTCAACAAATATTCGGCCCGACGTGAAAGGAAGCCTAACGAAAACGGCACAGCTGGTGATGTGGAGACCCGGTCGGTCATTCAGGATGGTTCGACTGAACCGACAAACAACTGGAGTGTAAACTGTAGCCGGACTGCAAAACAAAAAATTACTTTTTAAATCATTTTAATAAAGGAAGTACAATAAATATACCACAGATTGATTAGAGGTGAAATAACCCTGAATTCTTCTGTTTTTAAATATCTGAAGTCTGCTACAGCTTTTCTGATTATTTTACCCAATTACTCTCGCATTCAACAAGTGAGAAAAAACAAAAAAAAACGAAACAAAACGCCCCTCACATTTAAATCAGGTCATTAAATGCATTGTTTTGTCTGATCAGGGGTATAAAACCTACTGGGTTCAATTTAACTACTGCAGACTAAAGAAAACAGTTGACATTTACACTGAAGGATCTCAACCGGATTTTAACTGAGTGATCATCAAAATTAAAAATGAATTCGCAAACAAATCATATCATCACATAATGTAGCAGAGTGGCCACAAACTAATTAGTGCAATATAAGGCAATTACCAACTGCTTTTTTCAGGATTTACTGCGTAAGAGACGACCCGGTCCTGTCAGTGTGGGGTCACCTCCGTCGTCACAGATGGCGAGCGCATTTATGAATATATATATATATATAAAGAAAAAGGATATAAGCTGTGCTCGATCTTGCCCACGCTCTTGATGACCTTGTTGAGGCGGTTCTGCAGGTCCAGCAGGAGGCTGTACCAGCCCTCGGACAGAGACGTCACCAGACCTAACACACACACACACAAACAAACAAACAAACACACATCAGAGTCGGCAACACAACTCCGTCTTTTGCTCTGCACCTCACTGCAGCAGATGGCAACGACTTGAGATTTACCATCAGCGAGACAGGAGGAAGGATTTTAGGATCAGATTTAAAATAGAACTCGCAACAGCTTTCTAATAAATAAATTATAAACACATCATTAGCGTGACAGCAATCCTCCTAATGTAAGTTTCATGCTTGTGCGCTACAGTGTGTTAGGTGTTAAATAGCATGATTTTAGTGGTTCATTAATTCAAGACGCCCCTAAAATTCTTCATTTTGAGTGACTTGAGTGTAAACGTTAAGAGTCACAGAGCTGCTGGGGGGGAGGGGGCTGTTCTCCCATCTGTGCTCAAAACTAAAATTTGATTAAACTGAGTGCATTATTGTGACGCTCCGGGGAAGTAATCAGCTCTCGAACTGACAGTACAGAAAAAAAAAACAAAAACAAAAACAAAAAAACTGGCAAACTTGTGAACAAAGAGTTCCACTGATTTGTGATGCAGAGCTTGTTTCTCTGTGAACAAAGTCGTGGAAGTGAGTTGGGGCAAACTGCCTGCAGGATTCAGGAGAGCAGCGGGACAGCAAACAACAATTATTCTTATCAGTTGATCTGATAATTATTTTATTGGATCTGTGGATTTAATTATTGTGTTTATAAAATGCTGGAAAATGTGATTTTTCAGTTGTTTATTTTTGTGTTTTCCCCAGTTTTTTTTAAATTTAAATATGAATACCTGTATTTTTATTTATTTTCCACTCTTTATTTGACGTCATTAGATTTTTTATTATTTATTTCCTCCATTAAAAAGACAAAACAAACAAAAAAAAGGTTGTTAATGAAAACTTTAGCAATAAGGAGGTTGTTTAAAAACTCATTTTAGTCCAGTGTGAAAACACCTCAAAGGGTCCAGTAACACAACAGCTTATTAACTTGTAAATAACGACAACCAATGTTTCCCTTTGCTTTAGTGCAAAAAAAGTACAGCTACACGTAATAAGCAGCAGCAAATTTCTTAAGAAGTGCAAGGCGCAAGTGCAATTTCCTATTTTATGGAAAATTTTCAGCTAATACCTTCAGTGTAATTTTTGTAAATTCATCCCACCGGCCAGATCGGATCGTCTGGGGGGCCCAGTTTTGGCCCCCGGTCCTTATGTTTGACACCCCTGGTTTTAAACCACCTTTGCTTATTAAAACATTTGACGTCACCCAATTGGAGAATTAATTAATTAGAATTAATCTGCATCTATTTTCACCGTTTTCTCTAAATCTAATTAAAACCTGGATAGAAACTTGACACAGGAATCCATTAATTGTCGCTTTGTCTTGCCTACAGTTAAAATCTGGGAACCAAATAATGTCAGTGATTGATGAAACATGAACGCACTGATAGTGAGAGCAGCATCGTGCATCGGTCCAACAGCTGCACGACTAATCTGAGGTCATACTTTCAAAACGAGCTCTGATCCAACGTGACACCACACTGGGGTTACGTAACGTCAGCTTCTCATCGGCTATGAGGTGTTTTCACACGAGGAAGTGTTGCTGCCACAGTTGCTGGAAATCTTTAGTCAATCTTCCTTATAGATATTCAGGTGCAGCTCCACCACCCTAGAAAAAAAAAAAGGCACGACGCTACAGCCTCTCACTGAGAATATTTGCGTTTGAATATGAGCTTCTCAATGCGGAACGGTGGACTGGAAAAAAAAGGCTCTGTTTGAAGAGTTAACCAGAAATGTGAGCTCTTGTGATGTGTTGGCATGAGATGTGTTTCCTTCTGTGGCCTTCCTTCAAAGAGTTCTGACCAAAGGAGCACACGAGAGGAGCGGGGCATCAAAACGGAGACAACCTTGGTGCGGCTGTCAAAAGAGGACTGGATTAGGAACCGTCTAATGCGGCGCAAGTGAGACAAACTTTTACATCCGCAACTGAATTCATGGGTGATTTTAAATTTCCTCCAGAGGAAAGCGGTTAGAGAAAATAAATTGATTTAATTAATGAAGTGATCTGAAGATGTACTCAAGGATATACACTGACAATTTAATGTTCGTTAGGTTAATTAATGATTCTAAATTAACCTTAGATGTGATTGTGTGTCTCTCTGCGTTAGCACTGCAATACACTGGAGACCTGTCCAGGGTGTACGCCGCCTCTGGACAGCTGGGATAAGCTCCAGCCCTCCATCACAACCCTCCAGAGGACAAGCGGTTACAGAAAACGAATGAATGAACGACTTTAATTAATGAAGTGATGTGAGGATGTACTGAACGATATAAAGTGACAATCTGAGGCCTTTTGTCTGTGTTTAAGATACTGTCGCGCTTAACCAACATCACGTAACCTCACTTCCATTGACTGTCTATACTTTGGACAAATCACCCACTGGATTCTGAACCTTGAAAATGAAGCCCGAGAGAGGCAGAGCCCGTGGGCGCCATGTTGGATGAGCTTTGCTCCGCCCACAAATATGGACATAGGGGTCAAAGGAGCTAAAGGAGCCTGGATGTTGAGACCCACCCACCCAACTCTCTGCTAACTGTTAGCTCAGGCTAAAAAACTAACAAATGAAGTATAAAAATATTTACCCTTCGTACAGTTTTCATGATAAAAATAATGTTTTGTACCAGGCTGTTAACATGTTTAATATCGCTGTAAAGTTGGACTTTTTAACATGGGATTTACTCCCTTTTGGAGCCTCAAGTGGCCACTTGATGAACTGCAATCGTTTTGCAGTTCCACACAATCTTCACCACTCAGACCAGGACTGACAAGACAAATGACATTAAATTTAAATTAAGCATTCAAGACTTTGAGAAGAGCTTTGAAGAGGATGTGATCATCTTCCTATGACACAATATTCAAGTTTTTGGGAAAAAAACAAAAAAAACAAAATAAGTTTGTTATAAGTTTGGGGCAGAAAAACTTTGTGGCCACGCAGCTTTTTCTTCCCAGAAACACGAAATAAATCACAACATCTTACAGTGCGATGAGAGCAGTAGCGGTATTTATCTTCATTAAGCCTCAGTTTACCAGGTACTGTGGAAGGTTTTTTATGCCTGAAAGTACAATGGTCGCTCTCAATTCCTGTGAAACTTTCCTCAGAGACATTTTTAAGGAATCGCAAAGGGTTTAGAGGGGAAATAATATGGACCAGGGCCAAATTACTGCCACATCCAAAAGATCTGATTGCCCTATTTTTCACCTATGTCACTGTTACTGCCAGGCTGAGAGTTACTAGCTTAAATCTGATTAATGAGGTGTAAAACTGTGATTTATTTCCTTTTCTCATCACTTTCTGAAATAGAAACATTCGTTTTGGGGAAGCTACTTTGACAGAGCTCTGTGTTCTCACTAATTGGCCTTATAGCAGACAGCTTATTATTGGAAACACTATCAACGAGAGCTTTCTCCGCACAGTGTTACAGTCATTTACTGAATGAATGGCAACTTCTTGGGAGATTTTCCAGGATTCTGAATCAAATTTTTTTTTTTATTATTAGTATTATTATTCAGGGTTTTTTTTTGTGGTCACTGTGGACTATTTTCTACCAAAAGCAAAATAAAACTGTGTGTGGTTTATGCTGAGAAACGGGGGCAGTGTGGCTGAAAACACAAGCTGCTGCTGCAGAGTCTTTAAAGCTAATATTTAAAAGCTTGGAGCCCCACCAACTAAATCCTGTTCATCTCCATTGAATCCAGGTGGAAGCAGAAGCCTCAGCGGAGGATATTAGAAGTAAATACAGAACTATATGTATGGCTGTGAGAGGGAGAGAGAAACTATGCTGCGTTTGTGATTTGGATGAGCTAAAGCTTAGATAAGACTAAAGGGGTTTAGGGCAGACTCATCCTTGAATCCCTCCTCCCTACAATCCAGTTTGGGCTTCCCTCGGTCCCAAGGTTTGGTCCAGATTATTTGGTGTTGTGAGGATACGGAGACCCCCCTTAAAACTGAGAACACACAGTTGATAATGTCGTCAAGGAATGCCAAACATCCAAGCCTTCTCATTACTGCCCCCCACTGGACCGGAGGCTGGATCAGTTAACGTAATGCATTCAATGCTTCCTAGTCTGGCACCGTAATCTAACCAGTATCCTGTAGTGTGAGTTGCTCTATTATTTCAAAACTGGCTGCAAACTCCTGTATTCCGACCCCAGCTTGACAGAAACCTAATCAAAGAATTTGAAGTTAAGCCTAGACAATTAAAAAGATGAGAAAGCTGCATGTGTCAGTTAGCATAGCATCGCACAAAACAGTTCAGCCTGTGGGTGCGTTCGAACTCCACCAGCGTCACCAGTGACACTGTTGCTGTTGGAGCGTTACTCAAGCACTCCGTGGTGCCATCAACGTGGGGCACCAAGTAGATATATAACAACAGGCGTCAAACTTTAAGCGTGTCGCCAGCCTCCATTCAAAATGTCGGTTCTGTCTCTGCGTGCGTGAACAAATTATAGGCGCTTTATAGTTCTGTGTTAAGTTAACGCAGAGTGTTAGGCAATAACGCATAAACTAGCGCCTTAGCTGATGGGCACCTCCCATGAAATGTAACCATGGGAGCAGTGACTGGTTCGCTTGGTATTATTTTATTTTTTACCTTACCAACACCTTATTTTTTTTAATAAAGTATTGGTAAGGTTAACTGACAGAGCACTTTTCGCCAAAACCATCCACCACAAAAACAGTTTCTTCCCCCAGGCTGTTGCTCTGATGACCATTCTCAGTAACTTTTGTAGTAACTTAGACTTTGAACGTGTTAAAATAACAAAATAAAGACACATCAATATAACAAAACAAGTTCATTAACAGTAATTAACTGTACATATTTACTTTTCAAGTTTACTGTGTATATCTACTCCTGACCTTTATTTTTTTCTATTTCTTCTAATTTATGTTGTACGGTTTTCTAGATTTCCATTTTTTTTAACGCTTTTATTTTTTATTTTTACTTTGTTCTACTTTGTTCTACCATTGAGCAAAGAGACCCTTAGTTAAACTTCCAACAAAGCCGATTCCGAGGAGGTTTGAAGACAGACATCTGTATGACTTGTGTCCAGTGAAATTTCAGCAAAAGTTTCAGCCGCTATTGTTGAAAGTGAAGCAGGAAGTGCAAACAAAAATTAACCAGACTGGTGTCGACTAGTGTTTGAGTTGTTGTGCCATAATTTTCTCACATAACTCATTCACCTAAAGCTGTAATTGTGCACAAACGTTTGTCAAGTTGTCATCGTTCCTACCGATCATGCCGTTAACGGTGCCAAAGAGCACGGAGCCCTGAGTGGGCGTTGAGCTCTCGCCCAGGTTCTGCAGCACCAGCGAGCCGTGGCAGAAGACGTTCACAAACTCCCCGAGGTGAAAGACCCCGACCTCCTGCAGGTGCTGCCGCTCCTCGTCTGTGGTGGCCGCACTGTCCGCGGGAAGGGGCAGAGGGAGAGAAAAGCAGAGGCAGGGATTAGAAACATTAAGGGATGAAAACAGTGGGATGAAATGGGAAGTAAAACGGCGTCGAAGGAGGGAACGGTCGGACTGGTGGGTGGGACTTGATCGATTAAGTGAAAGAAAAACAAGAGGGGCAGAGATATCAGAAGCAGTAGAAAAGGTCAAAGAATGATGGAGAAGTAATGGAGGAAAAAGGGGGTGAGAGGGAGTGAAGAGAGCAACAGGGGGAAAAACGTGATACAAAAATAAAGGTCAAAAGCATTGAGAGGTCCAATTTGATGTATTAGGAGAATAATAAATGGAGGCATAAATTGAACACACTATTTTAGAGGTCTCATCTTTCTTCTTTTACCTTAAAGTCGACACTTCAAAAAAATAAAAATAAAAAAATAAATAAAAAGCTCAGAGGCAAGATGAATCTTAATTTCCCAAATAAATGCAAGGACAATGTTCCTGCGCCGCATTTATATCAATAATGCTGCTCCAAAAAATTACCGTGGGACTGTGTAGAAAGCGCCTCCTAATGAGGTAACGTTGGCTCCAGTACATAAATACTGGAGATGAATTACACACTTTTGTCAGTTTGACTGTAAATGAGCAGCTCGGGGGACGGCGATGATTACAGGAGAGGCTGGAACTCGTGCGCAAAAGACACGAGCGCTTCACGGGAGCGAGCTTTCATGATTTCCTCACCTGTCTTTTTGGCAAACGAACAGGTTGAAGGCGTTCTCCGCCCCGAGGAAGTTGTCGTCGTCCAGGATTTCAACCGCGCTCATCCAGTTAGGATTGAAGTCACGAGCAATCTGAGCATGAGACACGGGGACGTGCCGGAGAGAAACCGTAAACACAGAGGTACTGGCAAAAAAAACCAAAACAACAACAAAAAAACAGACGCTCTCTCTTCACCAAACAAATACTGCATTATCTACGAGCGAACAAGTGCTGAAATCCAATATGTTTCAAGGGCAACAGGTTTTCAAAACGCCCTTGGAGACAGACACATTCAAAAGCACAAAATCTGTTCATCGTGTTCTGAGTATGTAATGGAAACCACTTTGTACTGTTAGGATGTGTGAACAAACAGTGCAGACTATCGCTCCGTCACTGCCTGATATTCACTTGAAGCGTGGAAAACGGCGGAACAGTAATGAGGCTGCCAGAGAAGATTGATACCGCTCACATGTCTGAGCATTAATTATCGAGCCGATGTCAGGAAATGATAGTGTCTCAAAATCTGCCAACCAGCACATCTAACGCTCGCTGTTTAAAACGTGTACACCGGTCAGGGAAAACATTATGACCACCTTAGGAGTGTCATTTCTACGTGGTGGGGGTGTGTGGTTTGGTCTGGGTGGGTGTTACGCTACATGTGTAAGTAACATCCAGATGAATGAATGCCAGGTCCAAACGTTTCCCAGCAGAACACTGAATTGTCACAAGATGATCAAAGTTATTTACTTCTCCTGTCAGTGGTCATAATGTTATGCCTGATCGGTGTTTTAATCTGTAAAAAATGTTTTCGCTACTAACGATTTACTCATAGATTTTTTGTTTTGTTTTACGGACAATGAACACAGATGGATGGATTGGTATCGATCTCATCATCTAACTCAGCAAGAATAAAATAAATGCATTTCTTAATATGTCGGGCTATTTCCCCTGATATTATAACCCTTCATTACCGTCATCTTAAATATTGGCAAACTGCCAACACATCAATGCAATTAAATGACCTCTGTTAAATAACGTGTCACCGTATCACGATGCTTATGCACGTTGTCGATTGCACGGCCTGGCACGGTGGAAATAAACAAAATAAGGATGAAATCTGATCTTCAAAAGTGGAGGACCAACGCCGTGCACGAGCATCTTAACACAAATGATCAGACCTTAAAAGACGAGAAGACAACGGTGCTAGTATTTGGATTACTAAAGTGAGTTTTGTCCGATTCTTGGCTGATTTGATGTTAAAATGTTGTCATTATGGGAAACAAAGTAAAGAACTTTCAAAAGAAGTTTAAAAGTTCACGCTAGAAGTCCTATTTATTATTCAGTGGAAGGGGGAGTTTTTGAAATCGAAAAAAAAAAAATAAAAAATCCTTGATTTCACCCCTAAAGCTGTTTGCTATTTAAGAACATTGGCATTTTTGGAGGATATTCACTCTTTAAGCTTTAATTTTGGCCTCTTTTATGATTCCATGCAGGTCTGGTAACCTTGCAACGTGTGTCTGTTTTAATGTATACTGTTCTTAGGAGGGATGAACTATCTCGTTTTATGGTGAAGTGCAATGACAATAAAAAAAAAACTATGGTATTCTGCTATAAATATCTGGCTATTTCCTTCACTAGCTAGTGACAAATTTAACTTGGTGCTGGACAAACAACTGCCTGGTTTACAAGAATGAGGAGAATAAATCAAAACTGTGGAAAGATAAACCAAAATGAGCCACAAACCTGAGGGTGACAATGTTTTTGTTTCATTCTTTTACTCATTTTCCATGCAATATATTGTTAATATGCTATAAATCAATGATTATTTTCAATGCAATATTTTTGCGGCGATTGGAGGTGCGCTCCGTTTCTGAATAAACTCAAGCCTTTTAAGTCTCACACAATTGTTACGAGGAGCACAACGCCACAGCGTGCGCTCAAAAGGGTGCGTGACTTGTCGTCAGATCTCTTCATCTCCCTGCAACAAATCAATTTCAACACTCCACTTATCAAAAGGCTGGGAAATGTATGTCAACACTCGGCGTAGAGAGACAAATAACATTTATACTCCGCAGACAGAGGTAAAAACATTCAAGTGTGTGTAAACAGACACCCGACAAAAAAAATAAAATAAAATAACAGCTATCGCCCACCTTTCAACCCAGCAGCCTATTTTCCTACCAACACTTCTCACCTCTTCAAAGTTGCCCTCCATCGGTTTGTAGGCCAGCAGGAGGACAGACCTCATCAGGTCTCCCACCAGGATGAAGTCTCCTTTGGTCTTCAGGTACAGGGCCATGATGTTGTTGTAGTGGTTGCACTCGGTCCTGAGCTCCTTCTCAGCCGTCCACTCGTACAGACGGACCTGAAACGAGCGGCGTGTAACTGTGTTGTCATACAAGCCGCCAAAGACGGGAGCGTCGGCAATTAGATCCGACGGAAGCTGATGAACTGTCTGACATTTTTACTTCCACCTTGCCGTCACCCTGAGCGCGCCGTGCCCCGGCGACTGCGAGGACGAGGAGCTCATTAACAATGTGAGTTATCGGCTGCCACATTAACGAACAGTGAACGGCTAATTACACTCGCCATTTCACGCTGCTTGCACCATCTAACAAGTTTCAAAAATGGGTTTGAGGCGAGAGACTGATGGAGGAGCGGCGGCGTTATTTCTGTTTACAGGATGGCAGAGTGATAACAGGAGGAAGTTCAAAGTTCAGCAGATTTAACCTTTTAACCCTTTCAGGCATATTTCTTTTTCCTGTGTGTTTTTGTTCCTCTTCCTATTTAAATTTTTTTTCAGGAACCCATTTTCATGAAGTTACAAAATTGTCCACTCACATGATTAGTGACAAATATCTCCTAGTACAAAATAAATATCCAAAAACTTTAACAATTTTATTAATTCTTAGACTCTTTTTTTTTTAAACTTTTTTTTTCATTTGGTGGTGCCCTGCTACTGAAGTATTTACAAAAAATTCCCCAAATACTTTGGATTTCTAGCTCTGTGTCGGCCATCTTGATTTTGAGTAAAAAAAAATGTTTTAAAAAATTGTACTTCCACCGACGGGCAAATTGGTGGAAATGTATGGAGTGATGCACAAGCGTCGACCGTGCTGGTTGATATGCACTTACAACACCAAAACCCATTCATATACAGCTTTTGAATAGTGACCACTATGCATGAAAGCGTTAAAGCCTGAATGTGTCTCTGCTGATACGTTAAACAAATCCCTCCAAACAACTCTCTCTTCCTGGGGCTCCCCGGTGTTGCATCGCTCCCCAACCTGCAGCCGACAGCAGCGACGTGTCATCATAACCGTAATGACACCTTTTTTTTTTTTGTGCAACTTCTCAGCGTTCATCCACACTTAATATAAATAATAATAAATAATAATTCTAATATACATTTTACTTTTGTTTTTGTTGTTGTTACTTTTCTGCTGGAAATAATGCTGACCACTGGATCACTGACCATTTTAAAGACTTTTTAAACGAATTTAGTCGTCATCTTGGCTGATTTACTTTTTTTTGAAGTGCCAGCTGAATTTATTTTATACTAACAAGACAGATTATCTTAGCTAACCTGGTTAAAAAACACAAAAAAACAACTGTAAGCAATTGGACCTGTTGTGTTTTATGTACACAACCTGGAAAAACACCAGAAAGAAATGAAGGCAACTGAAAATACACTGACCTACAAAAATGTTGAGTGTGTGAATTTTTCAGAGCCTGGTTGGTTACCCATTCACCCATTTCAACGTCTGTTTGCTAAATTAAGCCAACCAGCTTCTAACTGTGGCTGCAGAGAGGCACCGGTCTTCTGATAAAATGTACGATAAGAAATAATTATTATTTCTAAACATATCCAACCTTCAAATACGGACACAGATTTAGATCTAAGGTCTAATTATTTTAGTTAATGAGAAAACTGAGGGAACAAAGCCACTCAAACAATGTTTTAAACGATCAATGAGTTCACATCTTCCACTGGAAACGACCTTTTTGTGTACAATTTATTTGTCTATTGCTGCCTTTGAATGGGATCGTGTTTACTGAGCGTCTGCACTCACATGCTCACGTGGACGTTGTGTCGTTTCCAGAAATGCCAGAGATGGAAATCTTTAAAAAAAATACCTGATTCATTTAAATTCAGGCATTTTAGAAGCTAATGTCAAATTATGTCTCTGTGTCTGTGCTGTATCAAAGTAGGAAATTAATATCACTGATTCTTTAATTACTGTTTGACTCAGGTGGATAAAAAGTGAGTTTTAAAAGGGAAATTTATGATTTTGATTGAGTCAGACAGACTAATTAAATGTAACACAACCCCCGTAACTCCACCCAGAAATACAAGGTTACAGCCCCGACAGTCATTTTGAATTATCTCCCAACTAATTTAAAGCAATTACGCTTCTTAAAAGTTAATGAAGTGGGTAAAACTCTGTGGTGAAGTCGAGAGTGAGGCCGCTGAACTGTGTGAAGAGTTCCAACTATACGTGATATCTTAGGATGAAGCTGCCTTTGGAGCTTTTAATCCTTTTTAATCTATCTGCAGCTCAGCGTGGATGAGCGTGATATTACAGGACAACGGGGGCGATGCTGCTTCTTCTTTCACACGGTACGTGTAAGTGTTTTCACATTTATCCACTTGGGACAAATCTACAAAAAATATAGACGACGTGGTTTTTAACCAGTCAAAGAAAAAACGTTGGTGAGGAAAGAACTCTTTTTTCCCCTCCAAGTCCAACATAAATGGGACAAGTCAAGAGGGTCGAAGGCCTCGTCAGACGCCACTCACTGTGCTGTTTATGCTGGCCAGAAGTTTTCCATTGAACTCCACCATAGAGTAGACGGCTCCTTTCACCTCCTTCTCAGCCACCGTTTGCAGCTTACCTGCAGGAAGGAGCACAATGTGTGTCAGTCAGCTTTCGGTTAGCATGCAAAGCTTTGCGCGCGCAAACTTAAGTCAAACTAGCACCTACAAAATCTCTGCGAGCGGCGCTCGACGACTGCGAGAGAGACGTGTGTGTGGGGGAAACGCGTTCGGAATAGGGATGAGGGGTAAAAACGAAGAGTCGAAAGAAGGAGGATAAATGAAAGGCGAGCGATGCACCTTGAGAGGGACAGACTGTGAAAGGAAATGAGGAGTATCGGTGGCGGTGAGGAGAGGATCATCTGATATGGAGCGATAAGAAAATGATTAAGTGTGGAGAGAAACAGGAGCATGGCAGGACACCGGGTCCGTGCTCAAAATAAAGGAACGGAGGAGGGTGGGTGGTGGGGGAGAGAGAAATGAAACCGGGTGAAGGATAATGGGAGCGAAGCCAAATGAGAGGCCTGAGAAGACAAACAGGACAGGGCACAGGAGGAGGAGGAGGAGGAGGAGGAGGAGGAGGGATGAGAAGACGGGAAAGTTTATTTGTTCGCTGGCTACTGACCGTCGGTGTAGTGGAAGACAATGATGCGTCCCTGCTTGGGCTCGGCCTCCTCCGGGTAAACCATGGCGGTGCCGACGATGAAATACACCGACGGGTCCTTTCCCAGACGACACGACACCATGCTGAGGGAGTACTCGCTGGGGAGGAACTGATGGGCATGGAGAACTGACAGACACACAAAACACAAAAGCAGTTTAGGAACGTGAGGGAAACGTTAACGGCTTCCACTTTTATCCGTTCTTAAAGACTGTGGTTTATTACAGTCGGAGAGTTTTATTTCCGGGAGCGCGTCAACGCTGCTACGATAAAATCTGACAAGGCGCAGCGACGTGCCCACAAGCTCTGAAAGAATGAATCTTTTTGATCGATCAAATCAATCTGGACTTTAAAGATCTGACATCAATTCATAAATTGCTCCTTAGATTTTTATTTTTTTTTGTAAAATACACACACTTATATTTTGCTCAGCACCAACCACAGCGGCTGTACTTGTGCATCCTTGGGAGACACAGGAGGACACCTGCGTGTCACGGTGTTATTGTTGATTATTGTTGAGTGCTGGCTGCTGTCCTTGTAGGCATGGGCACCGCTTATTGCTGTCAAACTGAATTGCCTTCGGGACAAATAAAGCTTAATTGAATTGAATAATCTTGCGAGACCACGCAACCAGATTAGTCTGCATGTGTGTGTGTGTGCGAGATCGGAAATCAGCTGCTTTCCTAACGAAGCAAAATAGTTTAAGAAGTAAAACATCCTTAAAATGATATTTAATCAAAATCGAAAACTGAATCCATTTATTAAACCAGGAGTAATACTTCATGGAGAGATAAATAATTTGACTGGGTATGAGTCTGCTCTCTGGCCCCTATCGGTTTATTTCTAATTAGTTGCCAGATTCCCTGATCAATCCAGTTAAGTACAAGTAGATTGCACACTAAGGCAATTCAAAGTATCTCTAAAGATTTCCTGAATCAATTCTAACTCCCGATTTCACATCAATTCTGTGTTTAAGTTTTGAAATGACTTTGCTTAGTTATGAAAGAGATTTACACAAAATGAATGTCACTGGTTTCTGGAATTTGTCGTGTTTCTACAAATGTTTTACCTCCAGTTCTAACAACCGGCCTTGGCTTTGCTTCTGTGCAGCTCTTTTCTGTCGTCACACCCCAAAAAAGAAGCCCAGCCACACATTAGACTTGCATTGGCCGGCGGTGCTCTGAGAAGTTGTGGCTTCTGACGTGCTTTGAATCTCCCTCACACGCGTGGACGAATCTAGTTATGCGCCAGGCTAGTTATGCGAAACCAGACTTTAGACGGGAGGGAGAGATTTCTAATGAGAGGATGCAGGGAAATGGGGCTTATTCTGAAATTCAACCCAAGAATTTTATGAATCAGTGTCAAGTATTTTAACTTGAGACTTAAAAAATAAATAAATAAATAAATAAAAAAAAATGCTCTAATTAGGATAATACAGTAGGACTGAGATGTCCAGGAGGTCGTTTGTCCCCACAGCCATCAGACTGCCTAACGCTACTGTTTAAATGCTTAAATGCTAACTTGTAAAATTGTAAATGGGTCCACTGTACATAGTTTTACATGTTAATATATGTTAATGCATGTTAATTCAGACTTATACATATTTCCAGTCCTCCTCCTCCTCTTGCACTGCTGATTTTGTTGGTGTGTTAGGTTGATGTCTGTGGATGGACAAGCTGCTGGACACTCAAATTCTCCCCAGGAGATGAATAAAGTATTTTTCTATTCTATTCTTCTACTCAATTTGTTTAAAAAAAAAAAGGGGACTTGGACTCGTCATTTTTTATCGCTGTTTTTTCTTATTAACATTAGCCTGATTACATTTCAGAGCCACGCTAACTAGCAGCTACACTCAAAGACGAAAAGTATCTAAAGAAAATCTCACATCTGAATGTGTGGTTTATCTGGTGGAATAAAGTGCACTCAGCTGTGCACATAGTACGCTGAACTCCTTCCTCATCTACATAATATTAACATATAACATGTCCTAATTTATGGCTTGGCGCATTTAAAATCTGCATTGCAAAACAGGACGACGATAAAAAAAAAAAAAACTAGCCAAATTGGTTGGGCTTCGTCATGGAGACGATGCCCAACGCGTTGTTGCCGTAGTTACAGACAAACAGCGCGTGAGATTAAATTAAAGACAGTGTTGAAACAGATGAATCGATTTGTGAAATTGTTTCAGGATTGAATGTCTCCCCCCCACCCCCCACCCCCACACCCCAAAGCTCTGCAAATAATTTCACCATCAGAAGCACGGGGTGAAATTTCAAACGAAAATGTACATTCAGCCGCCTTCACCTTCAAAGGTGTGCTGATCCACGACCAGCAGGCTGTGGACCTCCACCTCTTCACCGAAGGAGGTCTCGTGGGGAGAGGTGCTGCTGGGGAAGAGCTTGCTGGAGCTCACGCTGCTGGAGAGAGCCTGAAAAGGACAGGGGGGGGTTTTATGAGACGCGGAGATGGAGGCAGAAGTAACGCGGGGCATGAAACTATCGGCATCTTCATTTGCGCGTGAGCTGTGAGCGGCGCAGTCGGCGCCATCTGCAGCAGCAGATGCGCGGCATTTAAAATCAGGTAAACATCATCCTGGTCATCACGTGTGAGAGGCTCCGCAGCAGTAAACACAAACACAAATAAAAGCACACACACACACACACACGTGCCCTTGGGGAAGTTACAGAGCCGAGCTAAGGGGCTACAACGCACGCTGCCGCTGTAAAATTGTAAAGGACTTTTTTGATTAGCTCTCAAAGTGAGCTTCGCTTTTAATCGGTGCTACAATTCCTCCTTGGCAGCTTAAACCTCGATTTCTGGCTCAGTCCTCGGCAAATCAAACAAATGATGATTACGTTAAATGCAGTTTAACTTTTACAGAAGCTAAATTTAGCTTGAGTAAGTGAAAAAACTGTAACACACTAAAAAAAAAATGTCCCGTTTCCTTTAATAGCGCTCACATTGTGCCACATACATGCCTCTAAAGGTCTGTGTGTGTTTTGGTCATTGAATTTTCCATTCAGAAAAGAATATTAAAAAACAAAAAATGAGCAGTTATTTGATTTGCATTTTAAAATTCAAAAATTAAAATGGAAATTCAAGGCATTTTGCCTTCATCAAGGTGGAGAAGGGATGAACAAAACTTTAATAACTGGTGGATTTTCATTTTCTGCTTCTAAAAACAAAAAAATAAAATCGTCAGGAGACAGAAACTAAATTTATTTATTTATTTTTTTCATATTTTGAAACCAGAAGTTTCCTGTTTTCAAAGTAAGAGCATGTATGAGGACGTGTTTATGGTAAGAGCACCTAAATATATAACTTCTATGTGATTTCCCTACACAGGCTAAAATGTCTCTGGAACTTTACTATGGCTTGATTTTTGACATGATGTGTAAACAAGGCTTGTCATCTGATTATCAGAGGAACGTTAGCTAGTAGCTAACCCCTGATTATATGTAGTTATTTTTAGCTTTCACCTAAAATATGCAGCTTAGTTTTCCTGCAGTCATGTCCTCTTCCCTGAGACAAACTCTTTTATTGTTTCGAAAAACAACGTACTGATCCATGTCCATCAAACTTCTGTTACACAGCTCCGTCTTCATACGGGCTCTTAATTTGAAAACTTCAACTTCCGGTCGCACAATATGTAAAAACAGGACCTTTTTTTTTGTTTCTTTCTTCTAACGATTTTATTTTTAGAGAGGGAAAATGAAAAACTTTTTTTTTTATCCATTCTCGATTTTAATTTGTGAATTTTAAAACAAAAATCATTTCATGTTTTTTAATGTCTATTTCTGAACGCAAAATCCAATGACCAAAACATGCACGGACCACTAAAGTAGAGCTGAACTGAAAAACTGAGATCTGAGGCTGAACTTTGACAATGGTTACACGTAAATTATATTTCTGAGCAGGTTACAGCTCAGTTATGCTAAAATCATGATTAAAGAGATAAACTTCAAGATTTAAATCCTACTTTGCAATATATTGCTCGTGTAGACTTGCTGGGCGACAAAAAGCACAGGACATATTTTTTCTAGACAAGTCTCCTGTCTCGCGTTGTAAATAATGTCCTTAGTCAGCATGTCTGGCTCGATACGAGCACAAAAATAGAGAAGCCCTGGGGTGGTTATTATCCGAGCACAGCCCCGGAGCTCTGGTACCTGAGTGCTTGCACTGGGCCGCACGGCAGATGTGGTGCCGCTCACATCCTGCATCTCCACCCTGCTGGACAGAACCCCGAAACACTGGGAAACCTCCTGGTAACAAATCCGCCTGACGTGATGCGAGATGAAAGGAGAGAGAGATGAGAGGGTTGAGAAAGAGCAAAGGGAAGACGCTGGTAAACAGGAGTAAGCTGAACAAAAGGCACCTCGGGGAGATTTTTGTTTTCTGACTCGATAACACCAACAGTCCACCTATTAATAACTTATTTAACAACGCAGAGTCACGGCTTTCACATGAAAGTTTGAATGTAACAAACACACACACAAAAAAATACTGAGCAAGATGTGAAATAAAACTAACAGGAGAACGTAGCTGGAGTGTGAGCAAATTCAAACATGGAGAACTAGCAGCACATTTGTTCAGATAATGGATTGGAAGTGTTGGGTGTTTGAGTTAGAGACTGACCTGGGAGACTCGTAAAGAGGAACGGTGCGAATGTGAAGTTTCTGAATCTCATCAATGGTACCGATAGTCAGAGTGCTGTTGTTGGCCAGAGCCAGACTGTGTTGGAAAATGAATAAAAATAAAAAAAAAACACAAGAAGCAGCATTAGTAACAGGCAAAAAAAAAGAAATACGCCCACTTCCTGGAAATCAGAACAGTGTAAATGTCTGCATTTCTGGAATCAAAAGAGAACTGGGTGGAGCGTCTGAGCTCCAGGATCAAAACAAATCGTTTGTGCTTGTGGTTATGAACTCGTCAGAGAAGAAAGAAAGTGATAAAAGCTGAAAAATAAAGAGAGAAAGTTTTGCCGCCGACCTGTCGGGGTAACCCTCGGAGTTGAGTGGGCACATGTAATTGACCTCCTTGAGGTTGACGTTGGAGAACACCAGCTTGTGGTTGGAGGAGTAGATGACGGTGGGCCGGTCGGAGCAGGCGAAGACGTTGGACGTGGACAGAGACCTGAAGGTCCTCAGCACCGTGGGCTGGGTGCCCAGGGTGACCTTCTTACGCTCGCTTAGGGCGCCTGGGAGAAAGAAAGAAAGAAGATTGAATCGCAGGATTAACTCCAGCTCAAAGGGCGGATGTACCGACCGTTCTGAGTCTTTTCTATAGCGCTTTTAGCCAACAGTGTTAGTAAGACCTTGAGACGCGTAAAGAAATGTTTACTGTCAACTTTTTCCATTTGTAAACAACCATATAGTTACAGTAACGTGCATATATTCTGGCTACACTCACTGATCTTAGAAAATTATTAGCACATTTCTAATCATTCTAATTTTATGGTTGTGCTCCTCATACAGATTATTATTTTATTACTTTCAACACTGCCAGGATACGTTACTTGATTATAGTCACATTCCCGCACACACGATTACAATTTAACCGTTGACTTGACTTAAGGGGAATTAATCTGCAGCTACTGTATTTTGGCAATTAATTAATTTCCAACAAATTTCAAGCACAAATTAAAAACATTCTCATCCTGCTCCAGGTTCCACAGCGGCTCACTTGAGCGAAAAACACTGAATCCTAACAAGCTGTTGTGGATAGCAGGCTAGTACGGAAGATCCATCACCACTGGTGTGTGTGTGTGTGTGTGTGTGGGGGGGGGTGTGTGTGTAAACAGCTTTGAGTATCATTAAAGGAGAAAAACGCCAAATAAGAAAATGTCAGTTGAATTTAATACATCATCATCATCATTTAATCTCATCACTTGTTGTTTGGACGTTATATTAGATGAGACCAGCTTAGACATCTTCAGTGTTAATCTAGAAACGTTGAGTGGAAAGGATGGACAGTCATTATATTCTCCAACGATAATACAAACACTGATAAAACTGCTCAAACATGTTGCCTCATGAGTTTGTGTTTATGCATCTATTTAAACACCTAAAAGTCGGCTTGAGTTTGAATAGAAAGTCATTCGGCTTCATATTGAAGTAAACTGCACAGCCGTGCTCTTAACTGACTTTTTTCCGACCGACGTGACTTCAGCCGTTATCTCGACCTGAATGTATAATTTCAGTCGTGTCCTGGCGCTTGGAGATTACACACTTCATACAGAAAGCTTTTCGTAACAAGCTGGAAGTGTGGAGTTTGAAAGAGCGTTTTCGGAAGGCAGGCAGCCTCTAACAAAAGACACTACTGACCCACAGAAAGTGCAGGATCAAACACTTATGGAGCCTGACACATACTTGGACCTATTTTATTGGATACATATAACAGCCTCTGGTGCTTCCGTTTAGACCAGCTACACAGAGAAAAGAAAAGAGTTACTGGTGGAAACTTCAGCTGCATTTCTGCAGGCGACCTTAGAAAAAACAAAAGTTACCAAACAACGCGCATGATTTTTTAAGTGCTAATGCAAATATAATGTTACCACTAATGAACCTGCTTAGAATAAGACAGACACCTGACAGGTGAACACGGTGCAGAATTTCTTCCCAGCCGTCAAATTTAATAAAATCTGCAACAGATAGCTGGTCTGCGAACCCTCCGTCGGGAACCGATTATCCTCTGGCAACGATCTGCCCGGCCAATAATTTATGTTGGACGGACTTTACGTGGCGATGGAAGGAAAGGTAAAAGCCATGCAGTCATACACGTGTTTGAACACCGTGGTGCTGAAAATGGTTTAGAACAAATTGTCTTGGCGGAGTTTTTTTTTTTTTTTTTTTCCTGTGCATCGTTTGACACTCGCCCCAAAATAAACTCATTATTAAACTCATATTCTGATAAGAATTCAGCCGTGAATTGGCCGTGCCGGGGAAGCATTTCACACCGTTGCCAGAAACACACCTGAAATCAATGATTATATTTTTTTAAATGCAAGAATATTTAATATTGTTTCTGCTGCCCTGGATTGGCAAAAAATAACCTGTTATTGCAAGTTTGAGTCTCTTAAAAAAATGGTAGTTGACCACCATGTTATATAATGTACTTCAAACGACTGAAATAGTAATAAAAAATAAAAAAAAAAAACAACAAAAAATGACTACCTACCTATCAGAAATAAAACGGTGATGGAGAAATTACCTACCTACTATATGTGTTCTGTATTAAACTTGGCCTCGTGCTATTGATAAATATACATTATTACTATAATTTTGCATTCAATATTAAGGGAAATAAAAAAAAAAATGTATATAACAATTTCTAATCAACCAAAGATTTTGCAACCCCCTCTGCAGTGCCTCCCCCTAAGGGGTCGCAGACCTGTGTTTTAATGTAAAACATATAAGGCTATCAAAGGTTTCACCACTTTTATAAACAAATATGATCCTGACAGCAAGGTTGGTCCGATAAACGACGCCATAGTCCACTAACGATGTCTGCAGTCACAACAATCCCACCATCCGTGGTGATGTTTCACCGTAGACATTGTCATAATATAATTGGGACCACACCCATCGAGCATTCATGCAATTCTCCAGTAAGTCTGACTTTTAAAGACATGGCCTGGAGGCCCTCGTCAGCCGGAACAGCCCGGGAGGCTTTCATCTGACAGGTGTAGTGACGGACGCGAGGAGGACCTACCTGTCTGCAGGTCCAGACCGAAGTAAAAGAGCGCTCCGTCCCCCAGGGCACACAACAGGTAGTAGCTGCCTTCAAAGGTGGTCATTAGGATTGAGCGAGGGATGATCTCTGAGGACACACACACACACAGATAGATAGGCGATTTATTTCTGCCGCCCTCTGGAGTCAATGGTCCCCGCAGCAAACTGACGAATGTCGCAGGAAAAAAATCAATCATATCCACACTGGATGCAGAGAGAATGGTTATATTTTTTTTTTTAAACAGTAATTAATGAAAAGGAAATAAGTTTAATGTCTGCTTTTAATGCGTTTCTGTTTCCCCAAATGTTGGTTTCTCAGGCTGCAGGCCAATTACATCAGAACAACTTTGGCTCGGATTAAGTGCTTCTTGGCAGGTGCTCTGAAAAATGGCTGCATGTTTCCATGGAAATGTGGACGGTTTCTTTTTGGGCAAGCGTGGGAAAATATTAAAGATCAGACATAGAGGGACACAGAGGAAAAGCGAATAAACAATAACAACATAGCTTAGGGACGAATGTTTAACGTAAACATCCTCAGCTTCCAGTGATTGAGGTAATAATGTCACTTTAAGCAGCATATTTGATTTTTAATTAAAGTTTTCCTGTTTAGAGTGTTGAATGTTTACAGCCAGGTTGTCATTTTCAGGGGACTGAGCCGGTGAGAAAACGGTTGCGCAAAGTGTGAAGCGGCTGTCACTCAAACGCAACTGTAAAATGAAGTGTGACACTGGGGAAGAGAGTGTAGACATATTCTTCCTGATGAAACACTTTAATTGGAGAGTCAGAGTCCTGTCTGTGCCAGTTCACCGTGTTACGAAACTTTGTCTCCAGCACCTGCTGACTTTTTCATGAGTTAAACTAAAAAAAAATAAAATAAATAAATAAATAAATAGTCAAGAGCTGTCATACAGAAACGTTCCCAGTTTAAATACTTCCCGGGAGTCTGAACGTACTTGGGATAGGAGCATAGTTAATGTTCTCCAAGTACATAATGACACGAGGCACTTGGAGTGAGGTGCCACTTACATCACATATTAATGAAACTGGAGACAAGCTGTTTTACTGGAGCAATTACAACACTACAGACTTAGAGACTCATGCATTAAATCAACTACATTAAATCAACTTCAAACGAAGCAAAATCCAGCTGAACGGTAAAATACTGCGGCTAATTCAGTAAAACAGAGGGTCAGCCACAGCTGGTTGTTTAACTAGGAGGTATGTGTAAGATTATTTATTGGCCAGGAGAGATTATGGGTTTTTATTTGGAACATTTCGTGGGTGGTGGGAGCAGGTGATTAATGGTTCCCCAATGGTTCCCCAATAAGGTCCAGAAACTCTCCAGACACAAAGTCTGACTGAGGGGTAAGTCACACGTTCGGAGAAAGGTTCTCTAATTTTACACAGATCGTCAGGTCTGTCTTCTGTTGCTAAAATACCTCACGAACGCTGCCGTCCTCAAAAGAGTGTCCTTTGTCCCTTTTGGGAACAGCCGGTAAACTGCTGAGTCCTGAAGAACTCGCCGTTCGTTCTGCGTTGACCTTTGCATTTCTGGAGTGGTTTCAAGTTTACACCACCCACAGGTGTCCCAAATAAAACCTTAAACTCGCCACTAATCGTTTAGGATTAAAGAAGCCAGTGTGTAATAACAGCCAGTGTGCTAAGCTGTTCGTGTTACACATGAGATATTCCACATTTAAACTCATCTTTTCCACCTTCAGAGCAGAAGCGATCATCGTTATCGGTTCACTGGATTACAGACGGTGGAAATGATTTGATCTATTAATGTGAACAAAAATATTTTATATCTTATTTCCCAGTAACATTTCTCCTTTTCCTTTCTCTCACCTCCACCCAGCATTTCCTTGTGCAGGGTTGTGAAACAGGGCAGATTGAGCACGCGGGCCGAGATGTCCGTCCAGAGTCCGACGGCGCAGAGCGGTGACTCACCACCGGCGTCCCCCAGAGGTGTGATGTCCAGACAGGCCACCTCGTGCTCCATCTCTGTGGTGCTGATTAAAGCGTAGAGGGCGTGAGAAAAACACCGGCAAGCTGTCCTGCCCGAGCGGCGCGTACGACAAACCCTGACACTCACAGCTGACCAAATTAGCAAACAGGATAATTGTGCTTTTGCCACAGCAGACGCTCTAATTGAATTGTACATTTTTTTTTCTTTCTCGTGTGAGATGCAAATTGAGAAATGTCCCACGGTCACTGGGTGAGTGGAGCTGCGAGTTCACACTATTTAAAGTCGTCAGACGAGCATTCACTTCCTACGAATGTGTGGTGGGATCCGAATCAGGGCAAAAGAACAGTCTGAACTTTTTTGATGATTTCACATCAAGACTCGATCAGATTTTCCTTTTTTCGTGTTCTGTTGCAAATTTACTTCCTTGATAACTTTGAAAGAGAGTGCGAGGACACCATTTACTTAATTTAAATGTCCTGATAGACATGTACTGATAGAATAAACTTGGCCTTAAGCTCCGACTATAGTTCAACAGCCCCTGATAAAATGATTATCTGAGTCCAAGACATATTGAATGCAAAAGAACTATGAGGAAAAACCGATAGCTGATAACCTCATCTACTGCAGGAGTTTAGACATCAGCTGCCGCACAGAAAAGCGTTTCAGCCTTGTGCTCACCTTTAATCCGGCTGTAACTATCTAGTACTTGGCGCACATGACGCAAACTCCCAGGGCTGCAAACACAATATGTCTGCAGCCCTGGCAGCCACTTTTATTGACAGTAGTTGTTATACTGAGAAATGTACACAACAACACTGCAGATCAGGAAATAAAAAAATAAAATAGAGGTCAAATAATTCAGGATATGAATGACGAATGTGAGTCAGAGGCAAAGTTGTTCAAAAGAGATGGAGAACAATATCTTGGATCAAGAGTTTTTTTTTCTACCAAAACTTAACTAATTGGTTTTTAACATCTATGTAGCTTCAAACAAATGAAGACATGAGGTTAGACATTATTATTATTTTTTTTTTACTCCTAAACTTGCGAGCTCAATCAGTTTGTAGACGTCTCAATAACAAATGAACTAAGAGACGTGCTAAGCTTTAAAGCATAGGTCTTCAACAGGGGGTCCGTGACCCCTGGGGGGTCCGTGGAGGTTCTGCAGGGGGTCGCAAAACCTTTGACTATTTTAGTAAAGGGGTAAATGAAGTCAGAACACATCAGAGCCGCCCTACTGCTGCAACATGAAATATAAAAATGAATATTTGAACCTGTGTATTATTTGAATAACTTAACACCGAATGCAAAATGATAATAATAATGTATATTTATAAATAGCACTGGGCTTCGTTTAATATAGAACGCACATAGTAGGTAGGGGGTCCTAGACCCTGCTTTAAAGGAATATGTAGCTAAAGGCAGTAGTCGTTCAGTTTTACACTAAGACTGGAAATGGAAGTAAATTCACCAAATAGCAAAATACAGCTTATGGGTTTAATCAGGACAAAGTTTGTCCCGGTGTTCAGTCTTTATGCTGAACTAAGCTACACGATTCTCTTCTACACATTTAAGCTATAAATTAAACAAATAAATAGTAACAGTATTAAATCAAGCAGTTCAGACATCAGGAATACGATGCTCCGGGCAATTATATCTCACACATTTCAAGACAAAGACAATAACACAAAAAATATGTATTTGACTGAGTATCTGTGTCCTACCTGATCTGTTTGAGTTCCCCAGCGAGGATCTGCAGGTAGTAGAGCGCCCGTCCAACAGCGAGCACCACCTGGGTGTGGTTGCAGGCAGCCACGCTGATGTTCCTGCCCTGTGGCTCCTTCCATTCACTCACCAAGGCTTTGCTGTCCTGCAGCACCAGGCGCACAGAGCCTGATGTGATCTGTAGGAGCACACACCATAGTTTATTTATTTTTTTTTTCTCAAAAGACTGACAGCATTTCAGGTGAGTGACACAAGCTGATGGAGGAGCTGGAAGCTAGAAGATATTTCAGAGGATTTTATAGTTTGCGTGCGGTTTCTGTGCCAGGATTTCTAAAGCAGAAGATGCGATTAATCCTTCTACAAGATTTGTGTTTTCGAAATTTAAAATGCGACTTTTGATTAATACACTCCAATGGCTTAACATGGTAGGCATTAGATTCGGAGATAACGCTTGAAAAAAAAATGAGGAGACTTGCAGCAACACGGATGGAGCCGATACATATGTTCACCAGTAAATTAAAGTGGGAGGACAAAATGAAGGCTGCACGTTTTGCTCACTAGAGAATATAACCATTTAATAGGAGCAAAAATGACACGAAATATGGCTCCATAAAAAGAGAGAATAAAGGATAAATGTCCAGCATTTGTCTGATCCCTGAAATCACATTAACGAGACATCAAAATAAAATGTTTTCAAGAGCTCGTACTATCGTTACAAAAGTTTATTTGATTGCATTTGAATTGCACATCGCAGAGAGACTTGTGAATCGCTGGCAAAAGCCCCCGAGGTTATGGGGAAACACAAATTCAATATTGAAAATGTAATAATGAAAAGGGCAGAGCGGTAGAGCACTGGAGAGGCAAGACAAGACAAAGGAAAGAAAAAGAGCTGAAAGAGGCCTCATTAACAGGCTGCAGCAGGTACAAACAACAATCATACTATAAATGGAGGTGTTGCACTGGTGGGGAGCACAGGATAATATGGAGGTGTAATGAGATGTGAAACTAGCACATATTCAATATAGGATCCTAATGGAGTCCTTGATAGCAGGTATGAAGATCATATTGCCCACTTTCTACAGTTTATGTTTGCAGCGTGTTGCAAGTCGGAGCGTATTTAAGCAGGCAAAAATACTTCAACTTTGACCTTAGTTTTGTGTGTGTAAGATCTTGCTGAACGCCCACACAACTCATTATGCAGCCACGCCAGTGGTTCTGTACATACAGCACATTCAATAAGTATTCAGATCCCCTCCACTTTTTTTTTGTTTTGTTATGTTGCAGATACAGAACTTTTGAGTTTGAGGCATAGACTGTATATAAATATGGACTGCGTGTCCCCACTTCCTTGCATTGGCCAGCGTATCCAGAAATCTGAGACTTGAACATCCGTCAACATTTTATTAAGTTTTTAAAATGACTGAAACATTATTGAAAAAAAAAAATAATAATTTAGTGTTTCAGTTTGGCTTAAGTCCCATCCACTAGGGAGGAGAAGGTGGATCTTATGACCCAAACTGCAGCCAGTCACCAGGGGGAGCTCTACTTGCCTTGGCTTCACTTTGGAGGAGCTGTTCCATATTATACTGTCCATGGATCAAGGTGACAACATGTCATGCAAATAAAATGTCTGCGGAGGTGACATCAATCGTAAGTGTAACTGTTAGCATCGAGAAGCCCAAGAAGGCTAACAGTTAGCAAGCTAATGAGTGGTAGGTCAATGTAGAAAATGCAAAGACAGAACAGAAATGTGAAATCAGATTTTGAGAAACTTTCCAGCGATAAGCCTGTGAAAACCACAAGAGTTGTTCATGAGGAGTGTAATTGTTTGAAGGTGGGATTAAGAACAGCTGTGCTTCAAGCTGACATAAACATGCTAAAATGATAAAAAAATAAACTTGTAATAGGCCATTTTAGCAAGCACGATGTTTACAATGGAGTGGTTTGAAATGCTAGTGGACTTTTTCAATTTTTACCTAGTTACAGTTCATCCTGTGGCAATTTCGAGGGTCCTCAACAGTTTTCATGACTTATTTTTATTTCTCTTAAATACCCAAAGTTGGGCAAATACAAAACTAACCAGACACAAAAACAACATCCCCAAAATAAACTACACATAGTTAAATATTGACTTGGCACTGGTGCCTTCAGATGTGAACTTGTGGTTGTGGCATGGGAAGTTATGCGCACAAAATATTTAGTGCAAGTCATGAGAACACAGCTGCTTGGCTAATATTGGCAAATACTGGACGGCAAACATGACCCCATTGGAAGAGGTGTATGCAGATGTGCATGTTGGCATCACAATCATCTCTCTGAAGTTGTGTTTATGGCCAAATGCTCAGTTTGGTCTCGCATTCAGAAGGGTTTTAGCATTGCCTTGGTCTCTGATTCCCCCCAAGAGGAATATCTGGTCATTTCTAGACGCTCTGCACTGTTAACCGGCTGCTTCGTTAGATTGTTGTTTGGTTTTTTTTTTTGGCAATTTTGTGCTGAGGAAGTTTGTCTGGAGCTAAGCTTGTTTACTGGAACTGGCTGCCTACAGTTTTTATTGCGGGGTTAATTAGAACTGCAAAGCTCAAGCAGTATATGCAGGAGAATGGAGCAAAATAATGAGATATAACAAGGATGAAAGCTGCAAAGGGAGGCATTTTTCTAACCAAGTTTAGCACTATGAGCAAGGCTTTTATTCTACGTGGAGTCATTTGATTCACAGAAGAAACATATTGCCACAATTTCTAATGTGACAAGAGCGCATCTAAAAAGGATATTTAAATTGGACAGTGCCACTGAAAAAGTTTGTTGTCTTGTCGTTTTTTTATCAGCGTCCACCCCTGAAGGACAAAGTGGAATAAATATCTACAGCTAGCAGCTCGCGGACAGTTGTGTAATGCAAATCCTCATTCAGTTTAAACTCACCAGTCGAGAGGAATGACAGATTTTTTTTTTACTTTTTAAAATTCAAGCAGAATTAACACAACCTAAACAACAACCTACAACCTAAAGATTTATGGATGTGGGAGGACGTGTCTAACATTTGGCAGGATTCCTGGCAGGTTTGATCCTCATTTCAAAAGAGGCAGGCTGAAACAATCCGTATCTAAATGTAGCGCAACATTAATTGCCTGATGTAAAATACATCAAGTCCTCTTAAGCTCTTCACATTCGAGACTGCCCCTTTCAATCATGCATGATTCAGCTCCAGCAGAGTATATCTTGCTAAATGGAGAAAGGCCACAGTTGAATAATTACTTTCTATAATTAATTTTTAAATTTGTTGAATTAGAGAATATTCCTGCTTTGACTTTTACTGCAAGTCAGCAAATTCTGCGAGAGAGGGCACGGACATAAAATGTGTGTCGACTAATCAAAGCTATCAGAATATGAGTCTGGTAACGTGCCATTGGAAATTCATTAGGGGTGGGATTCAACTGAAGTACCTCCACATGTGAAAGGATGGTCCTGGAACCAATCGGAGGCATTTTGTTGTAAAATAATTCAACTCCACAGCTCTCAGGTGACGTGGATGACTATCTCACTGTTATGCTTTTGCTTCCCCAAGCCAGACCAACTAACATTATGACCACTTTCCTAATATTGTGTAGGTGTTCAATGTGCCTCCAAAACATTTGAGATCCACCAAGAGAATGGACATGGGTCTTCTGAGGGTGTCCTGTGGTGTCTGGAAACAGGATGTTGTTAGTGGGGACCTATGGGTTGAGGGGAGGGGCTTGTTCCAGTGGATCAGTTTGGGATCTAGTGAATTTTTATTTTTAGTTGTTCCTAAGCTGTTTTTGTGTGAGTGTCTGTGTCAGGCTGCATCGTGCTGAGTGTCATTGCTATGGTGGTGTGATGTCTAGGTGGGTGGTTCATATCAAAGTAACATCCAAATGAATGCTAGATCTAAAAGTTTCCCATCTGAACATTGAATTATCACAGTGTGCTATTTAATTCTCCTGTCAGTGGTTCTAATGTTGTGGCTGATCGGTTTAGAGCACAGCTGTGCATGTACGCGTGTGTGTACGAACTTGAATGAGTTGCTGGTGCGCCACGTTGCCACAGTAAAAGGTCTGCTGGTTGTCCACAAAGCCTGGAAGTTCAGTCTCCTCAACCTCCTCTCCACTCAGCATCAACACGCTACGGGGGAAAACACAGCGTTTAGAGAAAAAACATAAAAAAAAACATCCCTGCATTCAGAGTTGACTTCACACGTATTTGTCATTCTGTAAACACTCACCGTGTCTGACCCACAAAAGACAGCACCAGCATGTCATCTGTCTCTCTGCCGGCCTCCGAGCGGAGCGGCCACAAACCTTAAAGACAATTCAACAAATCGTGTTAGAAGGAAAGGTTGCCTCCTGCGCCGTTTCCACGGGATAAAAGAAATACGATACCCAGCCGGGGCTCGATCTTTAACTATTGCATCTGTCAAATGTTAACATGTTGGGAGACGTACAGGTTGTAGATTCCTCTCAGAGAGCCATTGATTGGCCCAGAGAATAATTGCCTCTCATCAAGAGGCCAGGGGCAGGAGCCAGCAGTTGAGATTTTAGGGCAGCGATGGTCAATAAACAGCTGAAGCCTAACAAGTGCAAGCAGACCTTAACTGGCCTGTGTGTCTCATTTAAGCATCAGAGTACAGTCCTTTGAGAGGAACCTAATTTTCTAGGATTAAGAGGTGCCTGCTGTCGGTAAAAGCCTGATGGGATTCTTCAGCTTGACTGTGTACTATCGCAGAGCTCTTTGGTTTACAAAATTAAAACAAATGACTCCAAATCTAACCTTGGCACTTTTCCTATTCTTTTCAAAGGGCCGTGCCAAGACCTGTGACATCTGAGCCATCTGCTCGCGGTCCCATGCCAAGGTTGAACAAGCAACAGCTGGCGTCTTGGCCGGGCGAGGCAGGCAGATGTGCGGGCTGAAGTGGCTCCACTGTCAAGTCAGTGGAGGATTAAAGTCCAGATAGGAATCAGGACTTTAGAGGAAGGCAAGAACACACAAACCTTTGATTCCCGGCAGGTCAATGCTGGCGTGCTCGTGAATCCCAATGCCATTGCGGATGATCCGAAGAGAGCCCTCTTTGAATGCACCTGAGCATGTCACCAGCTGAAAGTGGCAAAGAGAGACACAAAGACAACGTGAAGAGGACGTTTTAAGGAGGTATGCAGTTGATCCTCTTATTTCCTCGTTTATAGATTTTTAATCTCTTTCCCGTCCCTTCTTCTTCCTCGCTACAGGCGACAGCTCCAGTTTCATGCAACATGAGTCTCGTGTTATAGTTCAAGCCATCGTTCACATCGCTAACAATGAACATGTATGGTCACTTATCATTGGTGAGTGAGCATTAACTATGGAGATGGGAACCTGGAGATACTAAAAATAAATCTAATGGGGCAAAAGGAACCAGAGCAAATAGGCGTCGACTCTCCACTTTGCTTCCGAGTGAAGTAATCAGGGCAAAGGTTATAGCAGTGTCTTTCCCACTGATTAACAATTTCGGCAATTAAAGTAGTCTGCTGGATTATTTTCCCAACTACATTACATAAAAGTGGAAAAAACAGAAAAAAGGAGTGCTTGAAAAAACCTTCAAGGGGCTCTTTGATGTAGGCGTGATCAACAGCAGCAAACTAGGAAAAAGATGACTGAGGCACTCCCATGGGTCAAAGTTTAAAAAGCTTTTATTAAAAGAGGCTAATACATTGTAAACATTAAAAAGCATCTACACGTTGCGCAAAGCCTTCATCACGATGACCAACGCGTAGGAGCTTTTTAATTTCTACAATGTATTAGCCACTTTTAATAAAGGCTTTTCAAGCTTTGGACCACAAGAGTGCCTTGGTCACCTTTTTCTTTGTTTGCTACTAAATTACATAAAGGTTTGGTAAAATAAAATTATTAAGAATAAGAATTTTCTTTAGCTTCACGAAAATAAAGTTGGGTAGTTTTGCTCTAAGAACGGTTCAAACAGAGAAATCAAAAGAGTCTTGAACTTAACTTTTCAGTTTAAGGAACAGAAGGCGTTACTTTATCTTAATCTGCTGAGACCCGGCGTCCTCATATGGGGACATAACGTTTTAGGTTTGTTGCAGCTTCTTATTCTGCTTCATTTAGACCTGTTGTCCTCAAAAGGAGACGATTTTGTCTGCCATCTAAAGGCAGCAAAGGGTCAATACACTTGTTTATTTATTCTTAGTAGCTTTTCTATTTTGATATAACATGCAAATTTAACAAATTCCCAAGTACTCGTTTGAGGACGTTGGGATTTCCAATTCTGCTTTTTTATTATTATTATTATGGTACACAATGGTGACTTAAATTGCAATATGCAGTAAAATAATACCTGTGTCCACATAATTTGTTTTCAAAAACCCACTTGCTGTTCCAAGATGTTGTTTTTTTTTTGTTTTTTTTTAAAATCCCAAATACCTATAGATCTTAATCTTCAAGAAATTAAGATGCATTCCAAATAAATCCTTGGGTCTCAGGAGGTTTTGGATTCAGTTAAATTGCACTTTACTGAAATATAACTGTCTCAGGGCACATGGCCTGAAATCTGTTAGGCAGAATACTAATACATTTTTAAAAAAAATGCTGTTTAAAAATATTTAATCATGTCCTTCAGCTAATTCCAGGTTGCTTTGTGTTGGCAGAAATGCAACAGTTTGAGATTTAAAATTGCAACTAGAAAACAAACCACTTCATTCAATCTAGTATTATTTAATAAATCGATGTTATCGTTACTTATCTAAGTCGTTGGGCATGGCAACGTACGCTTCACCACAGTCTGATCGGCACATCCCCATAAATACAACAGCGCTGTACAGGTGTCATTGTTCAAAATGTGTTTCCTCGTTAACGTCTCTCAGTGGGAAAGACGAGAACAGAAAACTCTCTGTCTCTCATTCTGCCTCCTACACCCATCTGTCCAGATGTCTTCTCTCCTTCCCGAGTTGCAGTGATTTCACTAAAAGTACCTGCTCAACATTCATTAGCTCCAACTCCAACATGAGCTCCTCATGTCCAATCGCAAACTGTTTGAAGTAGACGTAAACACAGCTGACGAGGAGAGTTTTAACGTAGTAATTACAGAACGATGTCGACACACAGGTACAAATGTTTGTAACAGCTTAGGGGCTGATCCACAGCGAGAGAATAAACCGAGCTTGGTTATCACTACGGACAGTTTAAGTGGTTGCCATAAACATCTACCAAGTTACGGTGGACGTAGCAGAGCCTAATCAGTTTAATGGCAACGCCATTAAGAACTGTGATTCTGAGGATTTTGTGAATCAGTTCATGGTAGAGCTTACAAACACGACAGTGTTGAGATTCAGCACCCTGGAGGTAAATAATTCTGGTGTCTGACTGGAGAGCGCTAGAACGTTAATAATTCATCCAGTCACGGTAGACTAACGAGATTAATACCAGAACTCACATAATCTCAGCCCCTACCACCTGCCACCCGACAGCCGCATTGTTAAGGATAAAGCCATTCAGAACCTGGCAACGGCCTCACTCCCACGTGTATGTTCTCAAGTGCCCTCACACATTCCCAGACTACCTGCCTCCTGATAGGCTTCTCATATTTGTGTATTTTACGCAGGTTTAATCAGTGTGGTTTACAGTGGCACCTCAGCGAAATAGCTGTTTATTTTCTCTGATATGACTCTTGACTGTGCTGTTGTGGGACAGGGCAGGTTATATTTATTTTTTAAACCCTCCAGCTTGTGTGTCCATCCTCTGCTACTATCTCAGCTGTCTTTAAATGTGTCCGCATCAATCCAGCAGCCCAAATGATCAGTGGATTTGCAGCAAATGGCAAATTAAAACAACTGTGATTGGATTTAGCTCTGGTTTGACAGGCTGAAGAGAGTTAAGAGTGTACAGATGAATGCAGTCAGTGCCTGATGGAGTCCTGGTCCACACCCAGGAGAGAGGCTCAGTGCTCTAGTGGACCGATGCCTTTGGAACCACATCAAGTACCCTGAGGCCTGGTGTCAAACCCTGCCAACAAAACCTTCTGTACTGTTTCTATCTCTTTCCTCCACTGTTTCATCTCCCTCTCGTCTGAGCAATTCAACACAAAGGAGGAAAGTGCTCAATTTAAAATGCTCTTTTTTGTCAAACTAATGTATTTCTGAGAGTATGGTCTTACAGCGTGTCCCAAAAGGAGATTTTTGCAAGAGAAAACAGTAAGTTATGTCTAGCTTTTATCCTGAAATGAACATGCAACGTGCCTTATCTGCATTATATTAAGAATAGAAAGGGTCTGACATCTGCAGTTTAAAAAAAAAACAGTGCTGAAGATGGATTGTTGTGACATGTGCAGAAAGGAAAGGACAAAGACGAGGCCTTCACTTAAGAAGTTTACAGGAAATAATTTGCCTTTCTCAAATAGAACGAGGAAGCTGATACAAAGGCTATTGTGTACCAAAGATGCATTTTAGGTTAAAAAGTAACTGCAGCTGTCCAGCTAAATCATTTATAGATGCAAGTGGGATACAAGGTGCATGTTAATGTCTGGTGCACAGGTGCAACAAAAAATAGGCTAGACAAAACACTCAGACTACCGAAATAAATCACAGGAATCTCCTAATTAGACATAGTTATATGTTCTGGCCAGCGGCAGCTTTGTGCTGTGGTATGTTGTATACTATAAGCCGAGCTCCCTGGAGGCAGATGCACACTGATGTATTTTCTGTAAATCACCATCAGTGCCATGTCTAGATTATTGGATTATTAAAATAAACGCCCAAAGCTACGTCAAATTCTATCTCAATTATGTCAATTCATTCATGGAATGGAATTACCTGGCCCTGGCCTTGTCTCTCCAGGTCTACCACACACATGTCCACAATGGGTCCCAGATTGGTGAAGGTCTCCATCACTGCCACATACGAGCCCTGGTCGTTGCTGTCCACGTTGAGCTGCAGGAAAACAAAACTCTCTTTACAAAAAGACTCAAGGACGGTACACTGCGGTCCGTGGATAAACGCACTATTAAATCAAAATGTAAATTTAAACATTACTTCCAAAAAGTTCCAAGACAATGACGTCCCAAACATTTCAAACAAAACCTTAAAACAGTACGTTTGGAGTTTAATCTGATTTTGTTTTAACTTTGTTTAAACAACTAAAGGTCTAAAATTCATCACTTTCACATTTCAAACTTTGGTTTTCTCGGCGCTTACCTTCACTAACTGAGAGTCGCCCAGTCTGGAGCCCACAAACACCACACCATTGTCCAGGTAGGTCAGACACTCAGCAATTGATGTCTGTCAGTGGAGAGACACGAACAAATATCAGTATTTCCTCACCCATGTCCTCAATAGTGTGGCTGCAACTATCATTATTTATCTTTGGATTAACATGCAGAGGCAGAAAGCGCCAACATCCAAACAAAAAGACATTTACTTTACAGTCAAATAATATAAAGAAAATTTAAAAGTGATTTGCTTTCTTTTATGTTGTTTAAATAAAACCAGTCAATCCAAAAAAAAAAAATCACTAATAATTTTCCACAACGAAAGAACACATCTTTAAATACACATTCAACTTTAGCATCCATCCATATCAAGTCAGCTATTGTACAGGAAACACCAACACTCTACTGTACATAAAAGGTCAAGGGGTTCCCACTTCGACACCAACACTTGATCATGTTGCTGTTACCCCATTAATTCCTGTCTCTCTCCAATGATTACTATCCCACAAAGGTGGAAAGAGCCACATAAAATAATTGTTGAACGCCTCAGTCAATACGGCTGACCAAGCATAAAACCAGCACTAAACAGTGATTTAAGATTAGTGCCAAAAACGAATCGATTCTCAATTTTGACACGTGATTTAAATCCAAATAACAAAGCTTATACAAACAGAAGCCATAACGCACTATTCCGGCAATTCTGCCATCCTCGTTTTAAGAGTCGTCCACACAGCGAGTAATTATGAGAACTTAATTTAGGCACCAGTAATTTCATATAAGCAAATAATTGTTAACGCTGACCTTTGACACATCCGAGGAAAAATAATTGTGTGATGATTTGACATTGAAAACAACCACTAAGTCATCTCACTGCAGCAACAGAAAGGTCAGTGAATTTCAATATAAATGAACAGTGCTGGTTTAAGTCGTAATTATTATTGCTTGTTTGCCAAATATAAAAGAAGAAATGTGACATAATTGACCTCTGGGTCCGTTTACTTTTTAAAGCAATTTGAAAAACAGACATAACTCCGTTTGACACGTAACCTCATCAGCTCTGAAGGTTTGAGCCCCTGTATAATATTACGTTTGATTAAACAAAAAAAAAAAAAACCTGACCAATCAAGGTAAAAGTGTTTTGATACCAAGACATTTCTAGCGATCATTTAACCCTTCAACCTTCTGCTGGCTCATATATGGGACAGCAGTAACTTTTTGAACCAATCGGATCTCTGTTTGTGTCTATGTCAACCTTTAATTCATTGTTGTGTTCCTCAAACCATTACTGACCCATGTTTCTTTGCAGCAAGATGCATTAACCAGCTCAGAAAGTCTATAAGGGAACAAGACCATGAAAGGGTGCACATCTGCCACAGTGCTTAGTAGGTAGGTGGTATGTGTCATAGCAACATCAACAACAGGACCCAAGGTCTCCTTGTTTTCTTTCTGTAGTGAACCCTGGTGCAATGTCATTCCCGAGACATGTGCATCCACCAAACCACCTGTTTGATGCAAAAGGAAATATGATTCATCAGACCAGGCCGCTGTCGGTTGCTGCTCTGGTTCTGATGCTCAGATGCTGACTGTAGATGTATTCTGACATCTTTCTATCAGAAAGCGTTTTCATTCTTCAGCAATTTCAGCTACGGTGGCTCATCTGTTGGACACACGGGTCAGTCTTGTTAGTTATGGCTAATCGTTGTCAACTACGTTTTAAAATTCCACCTCCTTAGTGTGAATGTGGTGTTGTAGACACAGTAAATACAGGGCTGAGTTTTTGAACGCAGAGCTGCTCTTGTTTATACCAACTGAGACTAATGCCTAATTTAAAGGTCTGTGCAGGGCTACACAATGACCTTGCGCATGGACCCTCTGTCGGTTTTAGACACTTGAGCTCGTCAGTCTGACTCTGTACCAACTCCACCCAAACGCTAGACAGCGCCGTGTCTTTTTTTCCCCAGTCATGTTTATCTTTGTTTGTACTTCCTGCTCCGCATTCAACAGTGGCGACTGAACCTTTCGCTAAAATTTCGTCCAAATTCCACCAAAAATACCAATGTCTCTATCTCCAAACCTACTCTGTTAACCTTTCCGATTCTTTACCGACCCAAATAAATCAATTCTAAAATTGCAGAGATGGAGAAGCAGCCGGAAATACTACAGAGAAAACATATAACTACCAAGCGGACCAATCACAGCTCTTGCGCTCTGTGTCGCATCTCATCAGTGTGACTACAGAACAAATACAGGCCTGACTTTTTAACGCAGAGCTGCTCCTGTCTATACCGACCGAACAGACTGGGCCTAATAGTGTAATAGTTCAGATGTTTTTGAGAAGCAATTTGTTTCCAGCCACTTCTTCTTCTCTGCTTGATTGTTTCTAGCTTCAACATCACTCTGAGAACTAGCAGGAAAACCACTTATTTCCAAAGTCTTTGGCGAACCATTAGCGAAAGGCGCTCAAACCAAACGCTGCGCCTTTAACCTGAGGTTTACCTACAAAGGCTGTGCTGAAAACCAGTCAATGCCTAAATCAACTTTAAAGAGATAAGTGACGCCCTGGCAGGCCAGCAACAAAGGAGTGGGATCATTTTTCTCATCTTCTGTACAAGTGTAGACAGATCCATTAGCGTCTGCCAGGGACATAAACCATTAAAAAGTCAATTGTAACAAAAGAGGATAGAGGAGGTAGCGGGAGAAAAAGACAGCAGTGAGAATAATCAACAAGCAAACAGAAAGGGCGGTTAGGAACAGATGGGATGGACGCCAGCGGAAAGGCAGGTGGATAAACAGAGTGGAGATAGACAGCGACAAAGAGATGAATGTAGGACCTCTCCGAGCAGCTCCACGTGCAGGTCTTTGAGCGTCACCGTGCCGTCCATTTGCTCCTCCTTCTCCAACAGCAGCATGAACAGACGTCCCTCCATGTCCCCGAGCAGGTAGCGGGAGCCGTTGGGGTCCACCCGGTTGTGGCAGACAATGGTGCTTTGCTGCGATTGAGAGCAGAGGACATAAAAGAAAAAACAATCTTTAGAAAACAGCGCTCAACAGCACCTTGAACTAAATGCTCAGCCTGATGCATTAACTAAAGCGTATGAAAAAGTAAAGAGATACAGCCGGAGTCCTGCCTTCGGTATGTTTGTTTTATTAGCCCTCATCATGTTTTCTTAGGTACCTGCAGCCCCCAGGAAGATGTGTGTACTACGAGAGCACAGCTAAGAAGCTTTATACCCAAAGTGAGGAATCCAGCGTCGTCTCATCCCAATCTGTGTTTTATAAACTACAATTTGAATACAAATATATCCCAAACCATATAGCTATGTTGTCTTTGGACCGTGGGAAGAAGCTGGAGAAAGTTCACGTAAGCACAAAGAGAAGGGCCCCAGAACCTCCATACTGTGAGCCGACAGTGCTAACTACTGCTCCACCCACACAGTGCTATTAGTATTAAAAACTGTGTGGCACACTCACAGTTAGAGCCTGACAAAATGTTGGACGAAGATTTATTTTCATGTTTGAAACTGACAATTTATGAGCTATTTATACTCTGTTTTTTAAAATCATTATTTTAAGACTCATTTCGGTTTGTGACACAAGTTTTCTCAGTCTATGTGTCAAGAAACCAAACAAAATATGGTCCAGAAAATGTTTTTCTTTAGTAAAACTATGTGCCAAACATGTGTACTGTAACAATACCCTGTATGAAGGGGTCGGTGGGAATAAAAATAAGATAGTTTCTATATAAAATAAAGCGATACTGCAAGGTAGGAAATGGAGAAACAGTCACAATTCACTGTGCAAAGACAGGTTGAATTCTCCAGTTTGCTCGCTCACTACAGCGTGTGCATGTTAAGTGAACATTATTCTCCTATAATCGACATCATCTTCAGGTCTTTGCAGTTAACTGTCAGGTTGCGTGTTTCTCCACAGATCCATTATTGAGTAAAACAACGTCTTCTTCACCTGCAAAGCAATCTTCTCTTGATCTACAAACAAAACATCACGGCCTCCACTACACAGTTGCTCAGGTGGTTCATACTTGCAAATCGTTTAACATCTCTACAAACACACGGTTTCGTGACCACGTTTCAAAACTTTGGTTTTGGATACCACGTCCTTTCACTGTTCTTGTCCTTGTGGAAAATGAAGCAGCTAAAGTTTTCTTCTTGGTTGTGGTTTTGAAGCCAGCATCAGAATTCACATTGCTCCCGTTCATTCTTTAGTTTCAGTTGCTGCTGCAGGTTTGTCGTGCTGCAACTTTTATTTTTTTGACAAACTCCTTGCAAACTTTAAACTTATCATATCAGACGATGCAAAAAAAACAACCTACTTCCATATCGGTGAGGTAACACAACTATCTTATCTTTATATCTATTCAGTATTTTGTCATCTCATAGCTGCCCTTATTCGTGTTTGTGCCAGCAAAACCTAAAAATACATCGATACTGAGATTGTTCAGTAATAAAAATGTGAATTAATCAATGGGGAATGCTTGGTTGCTTAGACACATTTTGCATATTTTTTTAATTTTCTCACAGAAATTCAAATTTCTTTTAATACACATCAACATGAATTGAACATATTTTAGTAAATGGATAAGGGATAGCAAAATATTGAATGCAAAATTATAATAATAATGTATTTTTCTAAATAAAACCAGGCCCTGCTTAATCTCTCCATCAGTTTGTGGGTCCTTGGCCGAAAAATGTTGAAGACCCCGGGTTTAGGGCATTTTAAAGTTGAAAAAGTAACTTGGAAACTTCTTCAGGACAAGCAAAAGCAAAAGCAACACTGATTTTTCATCTTGTGACGTGTAATCTGTGACATATAGTCAATGCTGAGAAATCTGTCCTGCACTCTGATTTACTGGTCATATTAATATCTATATAATGATGCCTGACTTTAAAGGTCTAATCATCTTATCGACAGGTTTTCTTTCCAAATAAGGCTCCAGAGCTGGTTAAATGAGTGAAGGGAAGAAACTCTACTGTGGCAAAAGTATCAACATCCCGGTTTCGCTCAGCCTTCAGGCCTGTTAATAATCTGGCCTCTTCAAAGAACCAGAACCGGGCTGCACCGAAACTTCTTCCAAAGTCTCTATTTTTCCCTTCGCTACAACCATAGGACACGCTGCACAGCTGGATAGAGTGGAAGCCGTGATTGGATTTGGCATTAAAGGCACATGGTGTGACTCAGGCTGCTCTACTTTTCCTTCAAAAGAGGATCCTGTTGTTATCGTTGTGTACTGTACTGGCTGAGTCAATTTCTCACTTGATCAAACCTTTACAAAACTAATTTTCACGATCCTCTCGCCTGTGGCATTGCTTACATCTTTTGTCAAAACGTAGAGCCGCTTTCATTTTCACAGCTTCACAATCCGCTGGCATTCCTCTCGAATATGTGGCAGGCAATTAGCATTTCAGGAACCAGTCTACTGGTCCAACACAGTCTAGTCTATCAAACAAACAAACAAAAAAAAAAGTATTTCGCTGGCGTACATACATTCAACAGGACTCCACGCTTTCAGTGGACGAAAATTCGCGGTTTCCATTCCGCCGTGTTTCCTCGGCAAAGCTAAAAGGAGCGTGCGTTTTTAGCTGAATGCAAATATTACATTAGGCGTGAAAAACAACTCCTGAGTAAAAAAAAACTCGCAATTTCATTTCAAACTGGGTTTCAATCGTCACAGAGCAGCTACAGAAGCCCCACCGCCGCTTTCCTCTCCTCACCCTGAAGAATGCGAGCAAAGCTACAGAGACAGAGGGAGAGAGATCTGTGAGATGGTTAAATGTGGAAGCAGCTTGAGGCTTTTAAAGACAGAACAGATCAGCGGGACACAGATGTTTGCGGTTGATCAAAGTGCAGCGTCTGAAGCCATCATTGTGCTGCTTTTCTATTTTGGATTATAGCTTCACGGTAAGGACAACTTTGCTGGTGCAGCTAAATAAAGCCAGACAAAAAGTAATGGAACAAGTATGAACGCTTATTTGCCCACTTGAATACCTGCAGCGTTTCCGTGCTGGTGTCTGATGAGGTTACCCGTTAGCAGGGCTAGATTTCTGAGACGCTGTTACATATTGTGTTCAAACATCGGAGAATCCGGCCACGTTTTAGTTCAAAGAAGTATCTTATTACAAGACATTTTATTAACAATCTCAAAGTGGAACTTCAGTCCTGTCATCTGCCGTTTAGTTCTGGGTCTTGCTGTTTTTCCATTACCCCTAGAGATGCGAAAAACCCAAATACCGCAATAAAAACACTTACATTTCGAAAAAACTCTCAAATATCGCTAAAACACTTTTACGCTCTCATGATGTGGTTTATCAGACGTATCGATACAGAAGTTCATTGCAAAAGTGCGATGGAAACACTTTTTTTGTATGACGCAGGGGGTCATGTGACCAGTCCATCTTCCTCAAAGTGAAGTCTCACGTGGCAAGAATTTAAGAGAATTATGGGACTTTATGAGAGTTATCGGCTCATTCACAAAACGTTTTTCTATAGAAACACGTACACAGGGGCAATTGTACTTTATCAAAACTTCAGAAATATAATTTTTATTTTTGTGGAAACACAGCTAGTGATGTTTTTATGTTTATATTACTAAAATAATGCAGCACTTTGTGGACAAATTAGGAACACGTGTCAATTTCCTTTAAAAAATTGCAAATTTCCTTTTGCAAATTCATCGCGCGGTTCAGACTGAACCCTCTGTTGGGCCGTACGTTTGACACCTCTCATCTAGAGCTTCCTAACTTTGGCGAGATGTTACAAAACTACTAAAACTGTCACTAACACAGTTGTGCCATAACACCGACTTAATGAACACAGTGTGTACACCCACTAAGCTTTGCTACAATTCATACTTTGAAAAATGGGCTCTGTCAGTCTTCACCTGGTATCATGCATTTGGTTTTTATCAAGTACATATGTAGCATGTTTGCTTTATCCAGGGGCACGTATGAACTCATCTGATCGTTTCTGATTCTCTCTTCTTCTCTTTATCCTCCAGTCTCCTCGCGGCAGGCCTCAAGCAGATGGGTTCTCCTTTATGAGCTTGGTTTCTTCTTGTTAAAAAAAGTGTTTTGCCGCCGCTGCCTTAGAGTTTGCTCTCGCTTTCAGTATTTTGGTTCGGTTCAGTGTCTTGAAACCATTTTGAAATTTTAATTTGAACTGAAATAAAACAACTAAAGGGGGGGGGGGGGTGCCAAAGACCACAGTTTGGATTAGTTTGCAGCTGATGAGCTCACCCACATTATTCCAACAGTTGATGCAGTGGCTTGTAATTTGGATTACATTTCGGGGGAGGAAAAAATATCTCTCCATGCAACTGGACGGTCCTGCAACTAATCAGAGCCATTTTGTTGTAAACAAATTCAGCCGAGTACGTCACTGTTACCCTTCTGTCCTTCACCTCATAAAGGCCTCCCAAATGGTTTCCGCCCTGCAGATCTTTGCTTAATCAGTTCATAACAGAGGGGAACCAATTTTCCAACAACACAAACAACATGTGAGAATCAAAAGTGCGAATTATGAAAAAAAGAAAGTCAGGTTATATCTCCAGTTGCCTTGAATGTGGAAATAAGCGAGCTAATAACAGTGTTGGATCAAAACAAATCGTACAAGACGCACTGCAAAGACGCTCTTGATGCCGTCATATGCAAAATGTAGTGCAGATTCGTGTCTCTGTGTGTGTACTCAAGCGGGGGTTAGCTTTTCTTAGATACAAGCAGGGCGTTAAAGAAAAAAAAAAAGGTTTTAGACACAATGGTAACACCTGAAACTTATTCAGTTTTCAGTGGCACTCACGCAAAAGTGCATCCGAGTGTGAGCAGCTCAATTTAAACAAAGGAAACTTTTCTATTTCATCACACCAATTTTAAGTACCTCACTCTTTTTATCTACAGCACGTGGATTATGAATTATTGCCTGGAAGCCGCTGAGCGAAAACAACTTTTTTTTTCTAAATGTCAAATGAGAAAAATCCCCCAAAAAATTTGATAATGAACCTTGAAAAGGCACAAATCAATCAACTCCATATCAGATTTACACGCTACTTATCGGCTCAGCCAACAGCTCAGGCGCAGACGTTCGTTTTAACTCGAAGTGACAAGATAATAAAGCTACGCGGCTCCAAATTAGAAGCTAGCACATCCGAACAATTTGATTGTTCTTTTCCAAAACGTATAGTACGACAGGAGAGGACGGTATCTAATTATAGAAGCAGGAGGCTGCTGGGGAGCTCCTTTGGGCCTTGAGCTCAGTTAAATATAAGCAGAGCGGCACAGAAAACGACTTAAAGTTGATGCCGTTAAAAGAGGCGCTGTATCGAAAGTCATCATCATAATAAACCTGCCAATATATGCAGCCTTACATCAATCAAGCATGCACCTCAAGGTTGCTGTTTCATTTACATGTATTAAAACACTATGCAAAACACTGCTTAACACAATTTTCATTTTAGCCTCTTTCGCTATGACAACAGCCTCCATGCTAATGACGCCTCTCTGAAATAGGCTGGCACCTCCGATGGTGCACCAGCTCTGGAAATGACTTTACACAACTTTACTGAAGTTTTCCTCTGCACTGGGATGTAATGATGTGTAATATTTTCACATAGATAGAATGTTGTTGCATCCTATTTAAATACAATTGATTAGCATTGAAGTTAGCAGCTTTACGTGTGAGGTAGATAACGTTTTTTGCCAATTTGGTCACGTAACCAGAAGGAAAAACAGAATGTTTCCCTAATAAATTTCTTTACTATTATATTATAATCCCATTATTTTCTGTTTTAGTGTAACTCAATTCTACTCCGGTGCAGTTAAAAGGTTTAAAGGAACAGCTGTAGCGTAGACTTTTTAATGAACGTACGGCAAAACAGGCCTCGATCAACACCTCTGGGTCAATGTATTTACCTTGATAGTGGGCGGTGCAATGGCCAAGTATTTGTCTCCATTGTGGTAGGTGATGGACTCTTGTCCTATGATTATAGCGCCACCAAATGGCTCTGGCACTAAAATACAAGCACACGGGCGAGAAAATCTGTGTTAAACCTGTGCAATTTCAGACAAATTGTACATTCAAGGCAAGTATACCCGACGGCAACAACTCATGCTTTCTCTTTCAATTCATAACTTATGTTTTCAGTTAATCAAATAAATCATTACGCTGCCTCAACTTCGACTCAGCCAGAGAAAAGTCTGAGAGGTGAATCAAGGAGGAAATACAGTGCGGTGTGGTCTAAAATGATGGATCAAATCTTAACATTCACACCAGCTTGTGTCAAAAACAAATAATGACAAATAAAAATTAATAATAAACTACTATGTCTCAGCCTACCTGGGATGACCATAGATGCTTCAGCCTCCACGTTCTCCTGTTTCCAGGGGCCCTTGTTGAACTCCTTCTCCCTCAAAGAAACCTCGTAGGTCTTCACGTGTCGTCCCTGAGGGTCCTACGATACACAACAGAACAGGAATTAATTTATTATTTAACGTAAATTAAATAAAAACAAATGCCACTGCTCTGCTCAGGTAATACTTGGTTCAAATAAATGCAAACGTCCAACTTATATATATATTTTCAAGTACGGCGCTCGCCCTACAGTACCTGGTAGATGAAGCAGACAGTTGGGGCCTGGCAGCCGTACAGGAAGTGAACGTCGATGACCTGCAGCTCCTCCAATCTTATGTTGAAAGCTTTGAGCTCGCGGTTGTCCCGGTCCAACGGGATCACCTTGAACAGCCCGTCATACAGCCGCAGGCCAATCATGCGGCATTCAGGGTCCACGATGCCGATAATACCCGTCTCCGATGGACGTCCAATGCGATCCTGCAAAAGGGGCATTCGGTTTGGAAAGTTTTCAGAATGACAGAAATAACATTGGGTGAATTCTCAGAATACTACTGCAGAATATGGAACTGCAAGTTTTGACAGCTTTTAAGTTACAGGCACACAACACCTGAAATAAAGGGCAACTGTGGCGTCATGTTACTTGGGTCTGAGCCAAATGTACTGGAACACAAGGCAAAAACTACAGCAGCTACGGCTGGTGGGCACATAAGTCTGTGCTTGTGTTAAGGGGGGTAAACCATAAGAGAATCTACAAGTTGGAAAGCTCAGCGACTAGGAAGAGCTGCGAACTATTATATAGAGCTGACCTCTGCTAGATAATGCTTATCAGTTTGTCTACAGTTTATTGTAGACCAACCTCAGTGTTTTATTGTACTCAAATACCAGACTGATATGACGACCTAATTTCTCTTCAGTGATGAATTAAGTTATTTATCTATCTATCTGTCTATTTATTTTAGATGATCCTATCATCAACCACATGACTACAACCACCTGTGTAATATTGTTTATCTCTCTCCCTTTTGCCTCCCGCAAAGTTCAGGTGCGTCAGGATATAAACAACAGACCTTCTGAGAGGAGAGTGTCCTATTGTGTCTGGCACCAGGAAATCTTTGAGTACTATGGGTTGAGGGGGAGACGTCTCTGTGAATCGGGCTCGTTCTAGAGCAACCCACAGATAATTGATCAGTTTTGGGGTATGGGGAGTTTGGAAGCCAAACCAACAGCTTAGGTTGTTCTTATTTTATTATTTTTTAGCTGTTCTTAAGCTGTTTTTGTGTGGGAGGCTTCACTGTCCTGCTGGGGATGGCTGCTGCAATTAGATAGGTGTTGCTCTGGGCTGGAGGTGCCTGGTCAGCAATAATGTTTAGAAGTTCAGTATGTGTCTTTACAACATCAACATATTGTATGTCGTCTACAGTGTCTCCAATTTAAACTAAAATGACTGATGTAATTCTTTTTTTTTCTCTTTTTTTAAAATTCATTATATACATGATCTCTGTATTTTACACATGTAAATTGGTTAAATTGTTTTGACATCTTTAAAATAAGTTAATTAATAAACAAATAAACATGAATACCAGGAACACATTTCTTAGCAGAACATTGCCACAAGATTATTAATATTATTCACTTGTTAATGTTGTGGCTGATCGGTGTATTTGTGTATTTAAATGTTAAGACTTCATGACTTTGTGACTACCATCACTTCTGTTCTTTTGTTCTGGTTCTCAAAGATGAAGCACCAATCAGAGTGAGTGCCATCAGTGGAGGCCAGGCTAACTTAAATTTTTTCTTATTGTATTAAACAAAGAAAATCTAATGTTAAATGTATATATTTTTTTGCTAATTTAGATTAAAGCAGATTGCTACGAACATGTGTCATAACTGCACAACGAGCCAATGAATTTAGACGATCTAAATTAAGTTTGCGTATTTTAACAAAACCAAGTGACATTCATGTTTATAGCAGAGACGTTAAGGTTGCCAAGATGCCGTCTCACCCACCTGAACGTTGCCATGAGCCCGGGTGATGATGTCGATGCTCTCCCCGGTCTGTTTGTACTCAAGGATGCAGGCGTTGTACTTGGATGTGAGGATGAACAGCAGATCCTTGCTCTCACCCTGGAACAGACACACACACAGTTCTCATTTTTAACAAAAGCCATGTCGTTAATGCCAATTATTATTATTGTCTCATGTGTGTTTGGGTGAATGTGGCACATGCATCTGCCAGACACAACACAGACTTGTGTGAAATAATCTGTCACTGTCCAAACATACACAAATGTCTAATAAATGAGTGAGTGCAGCCAAAGTCAAACATCGAGGAAGACGGACTAAAAGCCTGCTTACAATGTATAAGAAGTTTCATTTTGTTATCACACACAAACAGCACTCACCTTGGGCCGGAAAAGCTCCATGACGGAAATTTTGCCGTACATGCCCACTTCTTTGACGGGCCTCAGCCCCTCTGCTGTGACCACATAGATCTCCAGGCGTGTGTTTTTTGCTATGAGCAGATTGAGGTCGTCCGCCGAGGTGAAGTGACCTGTAGACATTTATAATATGTTATTAACCATGTTGTTGAGGTGAAAGTAGTGGCTGAATAGATGATTGACATATATATCTAAATGAAGGATCTAAATAAGTACTAAACACACTCCTAAGAAATACTATTAACAACACAAGCTACCTGAAATAAATTACCTTGAGTATATTTTAAATGTTAAAAAGTAGTTTTAGCTAAAATAACCAATCACACCCACTTAGCCATGAAAACAAGATCCTTTTATCAGATTTATTTTTACTTTTTTTTGCTTGACTAGAGTCTCAACGTCCAAATTCTCACCTGCAACTGGAGGAATGTGTTCAGATTTTCCCAATAAATGCTTCAAATGTTTTCCTAATAATTATAATAAAACCTAAACACCCCACCAGTCATTAAGAACTGTAACTTGTAATAGTTTCTAATTTTATACCCGTAAAATAGGATCCAAATATTTGTGATTCACAGCTATACTTGCTGGCCAGTTCATTAGGTACACTAGTAAAAACAAATGCAGACTAATATAAACAGTCATGCACAAAATCGTAAAGTTAAAGGTTATGGTATTCAGCATTTATTTAAAAATGACAGAAATCTGTCTATTTAGAAGTGTTTTCGTTTTGGTAGCTGTGGTTTCTCTATTGAATTGCATGGTGTCGTACATACACGTGTTTCTATTATTTTGTCTACCCCATTTTTATGGTTAAATAACAGGAACGCGTTTGTGCACCACAATAACTACAGAGCACACGAGTCACGTCTGTCTGATGCCGTTTTAACACAAAATGAACACTGTTAACAGTGATGACGCAAGGATTTACTGCTATATTGGAACATAACTACTTCCACCAGTGTACCTAATGTTTTGGCAAGTGAATGCATATCAACACAGTAAAGACAGAGACAACGCATGTCATCTTAAAATCATATCACGACTACAAAAAAAAAGAAAAAAGAAAAAAAGAAGAAGGTCTCTATACTGAATGATGCCGATCTAAGTGTAATAACTGTTTAAACACGTAGCAGTAGTAAGAATTGGTTTCTTATCTAAATCATCTACTATGCATCTTGTTCCTTTTTCCACGAGACGAACGTGTTGTTGCAGCTTATAAACGAGGGACACAGTGTGATTTGATTTTTGTCAACAGGAGGAAACGCAGTTTAATATACGGTTTAATATATAAGTAAACATGCACAATAACAGCTTCGCTGGCTGGATCATATTCACTTTACAACAAGCGGGACATCGAGAGTTAAGAGGCGTCTGCGTCAAAACTTGAACACGCACAAGTCGAGCAAGTAAACATTTTTTGAGTTAGCAAAACAACAGCTAGCTGCCACCACAGGCCCGTCTGCAGCACTTTGGTTGTAGCGCGGGAGCTCAGCTAGCACGCAGGTGGAAAATGTTTCATCAGTGCACGAAAAAAAAAACAAAATCACAGCCCGTGCTTACCTGTGATGCAGGCGCTGACCGCCGTGGGCTTCTGGGCTGTTACCACGTAGTTGTACGACATCTTTGACAACAACAAAAGACAAACACCGGAGGAGTGTTTAATCCCGCACAACTGACAAAATCATTGATAATAAGACTCACGGAAGTAGTTAGCCGAGCCGTTGGGGTCAACGGATTAGCGACGAGCGCCATATTGGAAGCGCGCCCCGTGCGGCCCGGAGGACACATTGCATGGTAAATTGTGTAATTTGTGTAATTTGAGGCCCACGGTACATTTTACGTAAAGCCAGACAGGGGTATCAAACTCATTTTGTTAGGGGACCACCAGACAGCCCAGTTAATAGCCCAGAAGCAGTGTCGACTTCGGTTTGGAAATTCACAATAACTACGCTGGGACAACTGATGGAAATTAGCTTCGGATACAATCTGGCATATTTACGTTATCTATAATGTTCATTATGCCCTGTCACTAATGTTCTGCCCCTTCAAGTCACCCTAAATCACCTATATTAGCTGCATCGAATGCAAAACATCAACCATATATTGCATATACATCCATAATTATTATAATGGATACTCATTTTTCCACATCTTAAAACAGAAGTGTAACTAGACACCTATTTTGAATTTTATTCTAATACAAATACATTCTTCTTTTTTTACCTCATAAAATACAAATGTAGCAGACAATTAATTATATGGATTACTAAACAATAAATAAATAAAACTGGATTGACATACTGTCTATCATTGTTTTTCCTTTTCTCTCAGAAAATTGTGACTGTCATGATAATACTATGTAACAATTGCTTCCTGTTTTTGTGTTTATATGTAAATATATCGTTTAAAGACAAGAGGTAATAAAGCGTAATTTTAGTCCTTTTTAGATACTACTGTATTGTTTTATTGGACAGTTTTTATTATACAAAATATGAAAACTCTTAGAAATGACTTATATTCATGATCAACATCATGTTCTTTGCAAGTCATTCCTTAACACTCATGGTTCCTTCTGTCCTAACTCATCTGTAAAGTGGCCAGTGAGTGTATATTAGCTGCATCAAAATGGCTGCTTATTTTTACACATGCATATCCTAAATCAGAAGTGTAATTTAAAGAACTAGACTTATACACCTATTTCGAATTTCATTCTAATACAAATATATAGTTTATATATATTTTTAACCTCAACAAATACAAATACTGGATACTATGTAACCATTTCCTCCTTTGTTGTTTTTTTTTTTCTCTTACTCTTGTTGGGTTTATATATGAATAGTAATATTCAAAAAAGTAATAAAGCGTAATTTTAGTCCTTTTTAGATTATGCATGTATGTATATTTCATTATATAACCAGACACAAAGGCAGATTTTTTTTATTTTATTTTTTTATTGTTTTATTGTGGTTGTTTTTTTAATGTTTTTTTTTTTTTTTTTTTTTTTTTTTTTTAATTTTATTTAGTGTTCTGGGAAAAATCAAAGTATCTCAGAGTAAAGCCATGACCACACAGGGAGATTGAAGAACCCATGTGATGGAGGTGGAGGAGTTTCTGTGAGGCTGAGCCACCGCGTCAGGGGGTTGGAGGGAGGATGGTTGGATGGCAGATCATGAGGGATTGAGAGGGGAGGACTAAGTGAAGGAGGGTATCGATGAGGAGAAAAAATGGAGAGGTGGAGATAGGAATCTTCGAGGATTTTCATAGACAAGGAGGAAGAGTGATTGTTGTCGGGCCTCCGCCTAACAAACAATCACCTCCACCACTTTGTCACTGATGTCACAGGTTCTTTTCGGAGAAGACCTCCAGAACATCCACTTCCTCTGCACCTTGTCCTCCTTTTTATTCTCCTTCTTCTGGAGTTTGGCTTTCTTTTTAAGCTCTTCTCTCTCTTCTTTCTCTTTCTTTTTAAGCTCCTTCCTCTCTTCTTTCTCTTTCTGTGCCATCACTTTCTTTTCTTCTTTCTCTTTCTTTTGCCTCTGTTTCTTTTCTTTCTTAGTCTCTGTCTTTGTCTCTGTCTGTTGAGCCTTCAGCTCGTTGTTCTCCTCAGCTTCTCTCTTTCTTTCTGACAGGTCTTTCCTCTCTTCTTCCAGCTGTTTCTTGGCTTCAGTCACATCTTTCTTCTCCTCCTCCAGCTCTCTTTTCTCCTCTGTCAGATCTTTCTTCTTCTCTTCCAGCTCTCTTTTCTCCTCTGTCAGATCTTTCTTCTCCTCTTCCAGCTCTCTTTTCTCCTCTGTCAGATCTTTTTTCTTGTCTTCGAGGTCACTCTTTTCCTCTTTGAGATCTTGCTTCTCTTCTTCCAGTTCTTCCTTTTGCTTTGCCAGAGCTTTCTTCTCCTTCTCCACTCCCTTCTTTGCTTCTGACAGGTATTTCTCCTCCGCCGCCAGTTTCTTAATCTTCTCCTCCATTTCTTTCTTTCTTGACTCCACTTGAGTTTTTTCCTCTTCTAGCTCTTTCTTCTCTCTCTCCAGCGTCTTCTTCACTTCCTGGAGATCATTCTGGGCCTCCTTCAGCTCCTTGTCTTTCTTTTCTTTCTCCAGAGTGTTTTGTCCAGACTCTTTTTCCTCCATGAGCTGCTTCTTTTCTTGCTTCATCTTTTTCTTTTCTTCCTTCAGCTTTGTAATGGCCTCTTTAACTTTTTCTTTGGTCTCATCCAAAGCTTTCTTTTCCTTCTCCAGTTCGTTTTTGTCTTCCTGGAGCGCCGCCTTCTCCTCTTCCACCTCTTTTCTTAATTTGTCCTCCAGGGCGCTGTATTTTGCGGCCTCATCTTTGCGGAGGATTTCATTAAGTTCATCGGAGAGACTTTTCTTCTCAGTGTTGAGGAGCAGGATTTCGCTTTCTCTCTGGAGGAGCAGCTCCTTCAGCTCATTTAACTCCTGCTGGCTGTCACTGGAGTTGTCGTCGGTCTGTGAGCAGGCGTCTGTCTTCAGCTGGTTGTCCATCTCTTTTGGGAGTGGTGGTACCTGCTGTTCCTGCTGCTTCGTGTCCTCTGCCTGCATCTCTATTTTCTTCTCAGCCTCACTCAGCTGGTTCAAAAGATCTGATCTTTGTCTGAGCAGGTTCAGCACATGTGAGTGCAAAAACTGCATGGTCTCCCTTAAGAAGTCATTGTCATTTTTAATGACCTCCATTTCGCTTTGCAGCTGAATGAAGTAAGGGTTGAACCTGATTGACAAAGGATGTTGGGCATTGACGGTGCACTCTCCTTTGGGTTGGGGAGCATTAGCCACACACCCATCCATGGGTTGGGGTGCATTGGCTGTGAAAGCCCCTGTGGGAAGTTGGGGAGCGTTGCAGGCAAGTGCTCCACTGGGTTGGGGAGCATTGACCACACACTCCTCCATGGGTTGGGGAGCGTTGACCACACGCTCCTCTGTGGGTTGGGGAGCTTTGCTCTGAAGAGGATTGTTTCCAAAACCTCTTCTGGGAACATTGCTCACCCTCCACACTGGTGCTGGGTTGAACGTGTTGTCCATTGGATCGGGAAACTATTACAGTAAAGAAATGTAACAGTAGATGTCTGCTGGAACAGATTAGAAGTTGTCTGTAGTAGACAGCAGTCCCTTGTTGATCCTTGTAGTTGTCTGTAAAGACGGGGGCTTTGTGTTGACGTATGTCGTTGTCTGTGTAGACTGGTTTTCTAGATGCTTCTTCACGGTAAACTGTGATGAATCAATCCGAACTTCTAGTAGATACGAAGTGTCTAATAGATGAGTCTGACTGCTGTGAGGTGTGGGGTATATAAAAGCTCTGATGATGACTGATGATGTCATCATTCTATTGCCTTTGAAGATTAAAGGAAGCTCCGCCCACAGAAAACATTCCATTCCACTAGATACAATATACATTTAAAAAAAATTAAAATGAAATAATTTATTAATTATCACATAATCTGTCCACAACTGCACCCTATTATAGAAACATAAATTCTGCTTTTTTAAAAGTTCATTTCCACAGTTGCTACCGTGCAGCAATTAATATGGAGACCAGCTGCAGCTTGATTCAGCTGTAGATGGGGCACACTCACACACACAAAAATTCAAAAATTCACACACATTATAAAATCATCAATTATTTAGTTTTTTATTATTATCATTTTTACTACACAAACTCACAAGGCATATGACCAGGTCATGGCTTTACATCGAATCATTTATACATTTAGGTTATTCAACGTACAATGTTTCTCATGATCTTTTTTTTTACACCCCATCTTAACACCCTTCCTACATAGTTCCACACACTCTCTCGTATATAGCTTTTTTGGTAATGTAGAGTGGATTTATCTTTTCTGCTGGAAGTTGATAAAAAGCAGATTACAGAGTAGAAATTTGGAGCAAAATAGAAAACTAAAAGATACTAAAATGGTCTTTGTAGATTTGTCATTACAAGTGATCTCATTTAAAAAATAATGAGTAGTGTATTGTGATGCTGATGATTGTCTTGCATTGGGAGTTAAGTAACATCTGGAACTCAGACTGCTCAGACTTTTAAAGACTCCACATATATTGTAAATTTCAGAGGTCGGCACCCCCTAGTGGTAGAAAGTTATACACTCTAAAAAAAACCTATGTACGTTGATAACAAGCTACTTCATCTCATCTCATCTTCTACTACTGCTTATCCTCAATAAGGTCATGGGGGTTGCTGGAGGACTAATACCTTCACCTACAAACATCAGTGCTAACCACCGAGCCACTGTGCCACCCACAACAAGCTACATACTGTACATTTAGTCTGGTAAATCAAAAGCTCATTTCCATTCCTCATCCTTGTCTGACAGGCGCATCAGTGTTTTTATTCGCAAATCCGGGTCTTCCTCTTTTTTTCTTTTTTCTTATTGGGAAGACTCTCAGGAGGTGATCCTTGGACTTATTTTGATTTCATTATATACGTCTGGGACATCTGCTTAGCTCCTCCACAGGTCTCTCTTACCATTGCTATTCCAATTATATGCAGCTTTACTTCAGTTAAACCCAATAACCTCATTGTTTACACTCTGGTGTGTCACAAATTGGACATATAACAAAGATGTATCCGACTCATTTGTTGACAAAATGGATGTCTGGTGTCCCCCTCTGGGAATGTTGGGATTATTTTTGACCATTTTGATTTTTGATTCAAATTTAAATTCTAGAGCACTTCATATACTATCTCAGTCTTGTTTGTTTCAGTTGAGACAACCTAAAACTCAAGAACAAATTCAGTGGAATAAAAATATCCAAACTTACATGTACATACTGTATGTCAACCTGGTCTCTCATCAGCTACTCTAATTACATTACTTGCATTGCATTATTCTGTCTTCTCTGGCACATCTCCAATTCGAAAAAAGGGAAGTTGTTGGTTCCTAATCAACCAGATTCGTGCCTCTCTTCTTCACCACTTCCAGTAAGGTTCAGAATCAACATATGAGACATAAAGTGGAGTCGATGCAGTAGTCCTTTCTCATGATGTAATATTTTAACATCTTAATCTCACTGTGAAAAGTGCTCTAAGAGCCACACATAGCTTATTTGCATATTGAGACTCGATAAAATTAAGTCAAAAGTAAAAAGAGGACAAATCAAGTGTAAACATAGAGATTTATGTGCTTACAGTGCTGGAACACAACATACATAAGCAGAATGGCGCAGTGGAAGCGTGCTGGGCCGCAGTGCAGTGGAAGTGTGCAGGGCCCATAACCCAGAGGTCAATGGATCAAAACCATCCTCTGCTACTCATAATGTTTGGGAGAGTTTTAGTAGTCAGTGGTGATTTTGGTTTGGAAATTCTGGTAGGGTCATGAAGGAAAATCTTATAATGCAATCCAGAAATACCATAATCACTATCCTCACAACAAAAATACAGTCACTGAAAAAACCCACTCAACATGCAAACACCACCCAGAAAGGCCAGAATCAGACTTGAACCCGAAGGTATCAGTGCTAACCATCACAACAGTGTGTCAATGATGACATGATATCATATCAATAATACCGTCAAACGGCAGAGTTAAATGCCAGTAAATTAGATTCACTAAGCGCCTTTCTGAGAAGTTCTGGTTAATCACATTTTCTGCTTAAACCACTCCTGGTTGAATGACCTAGTTTTGTTTTTTCCCTCTTGAGAAATAATTAAACCCCTTCAGTTGGATCCAGAAGCTGGTTGAGACACTCTAAAAGATGAACTAAGGATTTCGCGCAAGAGACTGTCTTTTGCACGTAATCTATGGTGTTTTGCTATTTGTACGAATTGTTTTGAGAAATGCACTTACTATTTTGGAAATGGCTAAAAAACTATTCTAAAAAAACTATTTTACTATTTTAAAAAAGTAAAATACTAAAAAATAAATAAATGAATAAACTAAACTATTCTTTCAGACAAAAAGAAAAAAATTCTTTTAAGAAAAACAAATACAATTTGGACACAATTTGCTGTCTGCTCTTTAGTCCAGCATTGTGTTCTGTCCACTTCTCTCACTAGAACAATGGACAGATTTAGAATAGCAGTTATTATCTTTGAAAAACTGCAGTCTTCTATGTAATTTTTACAATTTGCAAAGATACCTCAGACTTAGTGTTTATATGTATTATAATATACAATTTAATACAAATATTCATTAACTCCACCTGAACAATTTTCTTTGAGAGCAGCGACCTCTGCTGTCTCAATAGCACTACTACAGCAGTCGCCCAATTGCTGTGGTACATTTAATGAATAAAAACTGAAATCAACAATATAATCTTTTATTCTTCTCTTTGATCCAAGATTAAAGCATAATATTACAGACAATACGTGTCTTGTGCTGCAAGGAAATCCAAACCACGTTTGTTTGTGGTTATTAAAAAACGATAACGTAACATTCAATGTCTACAATAGAGGAGGAGTAAGAATGCCCCGTTTTTGAGTTTCTGTCCAATGTGCTTATAGTAAATTTAGTTTTATTCCAGGAAGTCTGATGTACTTTTTTTTAAATCTATATATTATTTCTCATGTGATCTGCCATTTTGCAGGTTGTTCGGTGGGGATTACTGGTTACAGGTGAAGTAGCCGATATTTCCAGATGATACCTGAATCCACCATCCAGAGAAGTACCGTTGCCGTGGAGACGGTCATCGCGTCTCTAAGGAAAACGCACTTTAACTGAAAACGACAGCTAGCAAAAGTTAATATACACAATGGAGATACCTGGAAACACAACAGAAACAAACCTGTCAATACACATAAATGTAATCCGTGGAAATAACCTGGTAAGATGGTTTAACGTTTGTGTATCAAAGGTGTTGTACGAAAACTGGAGAACTTGGCTAACGTAGCATTAGCAGGTGTGCTTTCATGGCGTTTATGGACGATTATTTTACCGTAAATTAAACCTACTTAGCTTAAAAAAACAAATAAACATTTTCATAACAAACCGACCAAACGTTCCGGACTGTTATCAAGTTATCACGCACTTTGAAAAAAAGTACAGGAGTGTTTAGACTATATATATATAGTTACAGAAATAAATATGCTAGCTTTGGTTATAATTATAGATTATATCATTTATTGCTAACTTTATATGGTCTGAATCAAGTTAAAAATAAATGCCAACTCATATGAACTGGTCAATAAATGTAGCTTATGGATGGTTTAAGGAAGAGTCTACATTTCCGGAAGAAATATAGTAACGTTAAATTAAGGAACTTTAATTGTCATTGCACACAAGTTACAACGAAATTAAGTTTGGCAGCACTGAAGAAATGAAGAGTTATTTTTGCTAATAGATTCAGTGGTTGCTTGTTAAGCTAAAGCTGTACTTTATTCTGATATGTTTTTGTGTAATATGTATTGAAGACATTCAGTCAGCATTCACAAGCAAAAGTATGCAATGCCATACTACAGAAAAAAAGCATGCATTCAAGGTCTTTCTTACATACTACTTATGTTTTGTTGTGCCCTACTCCCAAAATGCCATCTAACTTTCATTATCATTACCTATGATCCTTGATCAGAAGTGCGCATATCTTCATTTCCCCATGGATGTGCCATATTTTCATTACTACAGTTTCTATTATAGCAGGAGACTGTTTTGCCTCCAGTCTTCAGCTTTCACACGGAGACATCAAACCCTCTACTGATCAAAAAATCATCCCTACCCGGCTTTAGGTCCCATTGGGGGGTTGGCAGCATGCAGAGCTAATGGCTGACACTCATATTATATAAATATTCAGGACTTATTCAGAAAATGATGCAGATGGAAATGACGGATATGGAACTTTTAAAAACTTGAAGAAAGTAAGAAGGTTAACTGACACTGAGGGGATGTGTGGACGGCATTGCATATTCTGTTTGTTCTCTTTTCAGCATGGGAAAAAGTCAAGCAACTTCCAGAGTTTTCTGCATGTTGTGTTTGATGAAACTGTGCTGGGAGAGTCAGAGAGGAAGCAGGCTGACCCCGTGGAACATCGTGTTGACTATGACTTTACCTGCGACTTCCACTGCTCAAATGACACTCGGGCTCTTAGTGACATCGCCCATAGACCAGTCATACGTGAGTCAAACAGGCTGTTGAGCTAACCGGCTGTTATAATGTTTCTCCTAAGCTGAAAATTACTCCCTACTCCTTCTTATCATATTATTGTTTTTATTGTCTTTTATCCATTTCAAATTGTTATTATCGATGAAAATTGAAAAGGTCAACAGCTTAAACTGAAACAATTTGAATATTTATTCAGGCAACACCTGCAGTAGTCACCTCACTGCTGAAGAGAAACAGAGGAGGAGCTGTAGTTTTTGTGTTGGTGCTTACTTTCCACAGCACTCTTTAATGTGAATATGTTTGTATTGGGCAGTGACAGTGATGGAGGTCCTGCCTGAGGAGAAGAAAGCTGAGGCCAAGACCGCCATGCTGGGCCAAGCTGTGGTCGACCTGCTCCCGCTGTTGCAAGGTCTAAATGCAGCTGCAGTGTTTGAAATATATTTTTGTGTTTTATTAAGACAAACCAGTACATCTCCCCGAACAGCAGATGTGTTCTGTGGAGGTCAAAAGAGCAGAAATTGATTTTAGAGAGTTTTCTTTGCAGGGCAGGACTTTTACAATGATTTTCTCTTTTCTTTAGGTCAGTGCAATTTCTCCTCCACAGTTCCAGTCAGTCCAGTTACTAGCGCCTCAGGGAAAGAGTCTCTGCAAGACTTTAGCCGTAAGGTTGGTTGGCTGTGTTTCTATAATCTCAGTCTGTTCTTAGAGGAAGGGTCATACCAACTATAAAAGTATAAAAATAGTGGCCATAAGCCTCTATATTTCTATATATTTTGCATAAGTAGATGCTCTTTGTACAGCAATATTATATGTGCTGCTATAAGTGGTATCCTTATGGGGAAATATGTTGTCTGCATTTATTCAATCTACTCAGAGCAATGGGCAGCCACGCATGCAGCGCCCAGGGAGCAGTCTGAGGGGGTTTAGTTGCTGTCTCAAGCCAACTCAGCTGTAACTTATTTGAATTTATGGTTCTAAAGCTGCTTTTTAATCCACTGTTCCACAGCTACACTGCTACACCCTTTTATGAAAAAGAGTGAAAACAGTTGTTGTACTTCAAGACAGTTTCAAATGTTCCTTAATCATTTGCCCCCCTTTAGCAGTCAAGCTTGGATGTGCGTGTCAGCGTGACAGATCCAGTGCTGTCTGAGACTGAACTCTCAGCCTCCAATCTGCTGAAAGTAACTGTGGAGACAGCCTACTCTGTCCCCGAGTCATGGCCAGTAACGGGCCCTGCCCCCTCTCCCTGTTCGTACATCACAGCCTTGGAAGTCCCGCTTGCTGCAGGGGTGAGTTTGGTTCTGTGCTTTGTGAGAACATCTTACTGATAGCATTTTAATAGTACGGTTGCATTATTCTTTTGACTCACAGCAAGATCAGGTGCTCGTGTTCTCTGAAGGGCACCTAAAGTCAGGGGGGCAGAGGGAGCTCAAAGGCCGACAGAAGAAGAGGCCCCATCAAGCCACGCTAGTCCCAGGAAACCACTACCTGCCTGGAGTATTTTTCCAGCCGGAGTCCATTGAAGAGGAGGTTGGTGAGCTGACAGACTTAGAGGTAACCACTGTCGCACACTGACACCAACTACACTACCAGTCAAAAGTTTAGACGCACCGGACCGACGGGCACATGATTAATGATCTTATACTGATAAATGTTCCCACAGGACAGAGCGTTCCGTGAGGAGGCAGAGACCACGAAGAACAGGCTGAGTTGGGACACAGAAACACGCTGTTTCCTGGATGCGGGCGGAGCTACCAGGTCGGCTCCACACATAACTCACTCCTCTTCTTCTACAATCACTTGTCTCTCTTATGACCCCGTTTCGCCACGGCTTTAAAGCCAGTTATCACTTGCGTAGAATGTTTTCTGGCCATATACAAAATAACAAGATTAAGAAAATTGAATATTGTAGCAAAAAATAATCACAAAAATATTCAAATGTGTATAAATGTTGACCATGATTTCAGGCTGCGGCAGAGGATCACTGAGAGCAGACTGTGGCCGGTGGAGATTATGAGGTCACTGGTTCCACTAGAAAAGGTCAGTAGCATTTTGTGAATGTTGAAAAAGAGAACCACGTCAGATATCAGTATAGGAAAAATTGCTCTGAAATTTAACCATTACTAATGTCAGATCAATCCAAGAGTAGACAACAGGCAGGAAGCAGAGGAGTAACCAGTTACCTCAGTGGTTGAAAGTACTCATCTCAGGTGAAGGAAAATATCATCATTGTGCAGGTGTTTTTATGTGTGTGTAGCTAGGAGATGAGGACCCAGAGATCCCCTTCCATGGTATGGCGTTTGTGGACATGGGCCGGCTGCTGTATCCTGGAGTCAACCGCATCCGAGGAGCATACAGCGTTCAGCCTTTCTCACCGGATGAGCTGCTGAACAAGGTCACACAGATACATATTTACAGTTGTCTAAAAAGAAATTTTGGGAAACGTGTACCTAGACTTCCTATTAAATAGTCTGTTAAATAACCCTGTTGCTTTCCCTGTGGTATACAGCTGTATTAAAGTGAATTTGTCAATGATCTCGCACCAAAGGCAAAGCGCAGTGTCAGTGTGTTAAAGGAGCATGTTAAGACAGTAGCCAACCAGGCCAAAGCTCGTGCCAGCTCAGCTGCTGGCTCTCACAAGGGAAAGGCAGGAAAGAAACTGGACGGAAACACCAAGGGAGCCAAGGATTCCAAAGAGCCAACCAAAAAGGTCGGGCAGGTCCTGATGCTGTGTAGAGATAAAAATTTACATTAAATTTAATTTTTAATCTTTAAGCTTATTACCTCTCCTTAACAACGTGTTTCTTGTTAACATGTATTCTTTTTACTGTTGTAGCAAACTGTCAATCCAATTAGCGTGGCTGAAAGCCTGCCTGAAACTGAGACACATGTCAGTGCAGAAGGAAATGTAAGCTTCCACTGTACACTGTTACAAAAGGTTTGATGTGGAAAATCTAGTGTGGTTACAGTTTAACACAGATGTATTAAATACTTAAACATACTAAACATTAGTATAATATTCTTTGTTTAATAATAATACACGGTGAACCTCAATCTAGTCCTCATGTTTACTGTTACCATTTCTGTCATTTCTGTCAACAACAGATTTATTTGGAGGCCAGAACTTATATTATCATTGAGATAGCTTTGGAGAAACCACTTGTACCAAAAACATCTCCAGAGGAGCTGGCCAGAAGGTAATGTGTTTCATATGTCCTCGGTTTGACCTGGCCCTGTTGCATTCTGAGTGGTCTGATCACAAGTGGTACAGCTATGAACATTACTCATTAACATTCACAACTGCACTCTTCTCTGTTACATTTAATTGCTGTGGAGTTTCTGTGGAGCACAAAAGAGTGACAGCGTGTCTCTGGCTCCTGCAGGGTGAAAGCACTGATACCACCCAGACTTCCACTTCCAGCGGGTCCCAGCAAAGCAGAAAGAGTAAGACACAGACACAGAAATATAAGAGGAAGTACAAGAGGAACACACCATTCAACAGTAGAGGCCTGCTTTGTGGTTGAATTTTCTCCACTGTTGTGTACTCCTGCAGGCAGTGCTCGACTTCCACCGTCAGGTGGGCAACACGGTGACCCGTGTTTCAGAGCAGTATGAGGAATTGTTTGGAAAAAGTTGCAACGCGATGCAAGACTGCAGCCAAGAGCAGATGAAGATTCAGCTGATGGGAGAACTCAATGTCTCTGGGAGATACTTTGCCTTCAAGGAACAGATGAAGGTCAGAACAACAGCAAACATCCCTCATGGACCAGTGAAACTTTCAGTGACACTGACAATATTTGGGTGGCTCTGTCAATTTGTACAACACAAGTGTTTGTTTTTTGTCCTGGAGTGGTGGCTTGTTTTTATCTCCTGTTCATTTTTGTTTTATTTTCTGGTACGCAGCATGCAGTGGTGAAGATTGTACGTGACAAGATGCAGCGGACAGAAGCATTCACTGACCCCCAACAACTGAAAGTCTTTCTCAGTGAGCTTTATGTGTACTTGTTGGACGAGACGCATGTAGCTCTCAACAAGGTAACAAACACACAGGCATGTCAATGTATGGCTCATCTTTGCCAGGAAATCAATTTTTCCCCTTCACCAGATTTATTCTAGCGATGTTGAAGATGAAGACTCAACTAATGACATCCAGTTGAATTCTGCTCAGCTCACACATTTTGCCAATGAAGCACAGCTTCTTGGGAATTATCCGCAGGCAGCCCAGTACTATCAAGAGGTACAGTCACGATGCTCACTGATCATAACACTCTTTGCTCAAAATAAAGAAGAAGAACTTGCTGAAAATCTATATTTGAATCCAGAGGACAGAGCAATCACAGATGTTGCCTCTTTTTTTCTGTCACTTCTTCTTGGAGCTTTGCTGTGTTCTTTCGTGTGTTTTTGCAATGGAAGACAAATGTTATGTTGAGGTTGCAATTATAATTTCCATCATGGCTATTAAAATGATGAAAGGCATTGCATGTAACATGTTGTGTTTGTTTACGTGAAGCTTGTGGTGAGGTACCCGTTGGAGCCCTCCCACAAGTTTGAATGGGGAGGCTTCTGCATGCTGACAAGAGACTACATGAAGGCGAAAGAGTGTTTCCACGATGCCATGTCCATCCAGCAAACGCACCAACCAAGGTGAGACATTTGCGGTTACACAGTTAACACTGGAAAGATAGAAGACAGAAGATAAATAGATGGTAATTAATGGATGGATAAAATATTTACAGAAAATTAAAGTTCACATGTCCCAGAGGACAGACATGATCTTGATACTAAATCATTCATCACTGACAATTAAATAATTGTAATGTAACTATAGACATTGTGTCTTCTTATGTCTCCAGCCTGATGATGTGTGGGGTCTTGGCTGTGATGTTTGAGCAGTATAAGGAGGCCCAGACCTTCCTGGAGCGAGCCACCAGCATTGACCCACCGAGCGTAGTGGCCTGGACGCTGCTGGGTTAGATGGATTTGTTATGTGTATTTTATCAGTAAAGTGGTTAATTCCATTCATTGTTGTATTGCAAATTGAAAGAAGTAGTGGTTCACTGGTTTGGGTACGCAAGAAAATATGTGTGGAAGAAAATAACTGGCCAAAATGAAATGTCGAATCAGTGCTATCAATATTACAATCTATTATAACAACATTAAGAACTAAATATTCAGATCTGAATGCCTGCAGAGACCAGGCCCATAGAAGGAGTGATGCTTGAATGCTGGAAAATGTGCAGTATGGTGTCATTTCACATTTTTGGCTTTTCTGACCAGGTTTACTCCATGAGAACCAGAATGAGTCCATCCTGGCTGAGAGGGCTTTTCTCGAAGCAAAAAAGATACTGAGGGCCGAAGAGGCGAGTAAGCAAATACAGAGGGAAGAGGAGAAGAAAGATGGCGAGGAGAGGGACGAGAAGGACCAACAGGAGGAAGAGGAGACAGGCGCATCTGCACAGTCTGCCACTGATAGGCAAGGTGAGGTGGAGATAAAAAGCAGCCTGAGATGAAGAATAGAGAACAAATGTTCATGCACCACACAGTCAGAAATGAATGCAAGTTTATATATTATTAAGGTGCTTGGCAAGAACCACATAAAAATAAGGCTTCTCTGGTTGTCTATTGAGACTCTTGTCAGTCTGAAGTGCATGTGGCACTTAATATGGTCCCCTGGAGCAGCCTGATAGTCTGATATATTTTCCTCCCAGACCCAGAGTTTGTTGACCAGGACCTAGAGATGCACAGAGAGCCACAGAGTGTCAGCTCCAGATCATCTCCATGTGAATTCTCCTCTTCCATTTACACACAGACAGTCCACTTCCTGCTGCAGAACAATGCCCTGCAGGTAAAAACACGCACACACACACAAAACTCTGGTGGGTTGCCTGACCAGCCAGATAGTCACACACTGAAATAAGAAGGAAAATAACTCACTGCTGTCTCCTTCTGTGACAGTCAGTTCAGAGTGCTCCAGGTTCTGTAGTGATTTATGGCCGTCCACATTTGGAAAATGACTCGCTGTCGAAAACCCATGTTGGAAAGTCATAACATATTTATTATTTTTTGTCAGATGACATGCACTGCGACAGAAGAGTTCTTTTTTCTTTTCTTTTTTTTGTTGCTAAAATTAAGAATAACTACACTGACAGTCTAAATCTAAAAGTTAATTTAAAAATTATATTAGAAACATGTGGTTTCTGTTGTCAGATGGCAGAGCACACTTTGTCCCAGGAGCTGCTGTGTTCAGACGGTGGCCGCACTTTCTCCTACCTCCTTCATCTGGGCCAGTTGCAGCTGCTCAAAGCTGACTACTCCAGTGCTGCTGCCAGCATCAAAGAAGCGCTGTCTCTCAGAGATCAGGTATTCCAACACTGTCATCTGGCTACAGCACAGAGTGTGGACTTGGTGGACACTGTGACATGTGTGGTTTGTACTGCCCTGTTAGAGTGAACTGTAAAAGTTTACAGTGAACATATGAACCTACTTCACCTCTGTGTGAAAATATAAAAATATAACTGAACAAATTAAACAACTTGTTTACTGGCAAACCAATTTAGTCCACAATTAATCCAAAGGCCTGAAGTTTACAAGACCTTACTACTGAAGTTCTCTTAAGTTTTGAAGACATCTTGTTGTTTTATTGAACACGCAAATGATAAGCAGCCTCAGAGTCATGTTAGTGCTGCACTGAGAGACTATGAGTTTTATCATTCACTTCAATGGATATTTGCAACTGGTTTATCTCAGTGAACTTTTTTGTGTGGTTTAGTTTCTTAATATTAATATGATGCGATGACACCATTAAGCCTGACGGAACTAGCATCTCTACTAACCTGTAACCTGTTGTCCACACTGTGAACAGGATACTGATGTGTGGGCTCTGAATGGTCACTGTCAGTATTTGCATGGAAAGTTCACTGATGCCCAGAAGAGTTATGAGTGGAGCATCAACGCCCTGGAGCGTCCGTCAGACTTTCACATCGTCTTCCTCCGCTTGGGATCCATCTACCTTACGCAGGAGAAGGTGCTGTGTCTGCAGATATAAATCCACTAACTTAAACAGTGTAAATAAATCTGATTTTTCTTTTTTATTTCCAGTTTGTGCAAGCCAAATCGGTGTACTTTCAGGTTTGTGAGGAGTCTCCATCCTGTCTGACCTGGCTGGGTCTGGGAACTGCCTGTTACCGGGTAAAACTTTACTTCATGTCTGTAATAATTGTGGAAATTGTGGAAGTCCTAATTCTATCGTTATCAGAGTTTTCTTGGGACTTTCTTACTAATGACCAGGTGTTACTGAGAGCCATACTGTTTGGTTTGTCATGGAAGGAAGTAAGGCACAGTTGTGTGTGTGTTTGTGTAGCTGGGAGAGCTGTGTGAAGCTGAGGACGCTCTGACTGAGGCCAACCATTTGAACAACCAGAATTCAGAGGTGTGGGCTTACCTCTCTCTCATCTGTCTCAGGGTGAGTGATGCTCTGAAAAAAAAAACTATTCAAGTCCCAGTTCAAACAACACCTTCTATATATAGTCTATATTTTAAGACGAACCATTACAAAATGACGCTTTCACCCCTTCTAAAGAGAAAACATGTAGCCTTTCCACACATAAACAGGGTAGACATTAAATTTCAAGCCACTTGAGTTGGTATAAACAACTTGTTCCCATTATGGTAGAGTTGAAGTCAAGTTGAGCATCATTAGAAATGACTATTAAGGCTAAGGTTAGGTTCAGGTCAGGGTGTGGGTAACCCACATCCCATTGCGAATGTAGAAAAGATAAACACAGGATTATTATCTGGTGAGAAATTAACCACTAGAGTTTTTTTTGTTCTCAGTCTGGCAGAGAAGAAGAAGCAGAGCGGTTTTATAAATATGCATTAAGGGTAAGTCTGGTATTTTAATCAATCAGTCATCTTGAATTCAACAGTTAGTGGGGAATTGTTAATTACTGATGTGAAATCTATTTAAAATGTTGAATGAACATTTACAAATACAATAAAAATACCATTTTTATAAAGACAAAACTAAAAAACTAAATGGTTGAGTGGGTTCCTGTATTTTATCGTTGATTCTGCCACAGTGTTTGATTGTCCCTTTGAGCAAAGACATGTCTGGAAGTCAAACCTCACAAAGAAACTTAATGTGTTTTCTTGCACAGTTCAACCTTCAGAAGGAGTCACTCCTCACAGAGTTTAACGAACTGAAGGACCAGCTCCGCTTCAGGCATCTGGCCACGTGCTTTGAAACGAACACTGAAGCAGGCGTCTAAATCATATGAGCAAGTACATTCACATATCACACAGACACGGTGTTATTTGACATTTTGTTGTATTTTAAGCACGTGTGTTATATTAAAATGAAAGACGGTCAGTTCAGATGCACATGATCAGTTGTATGTCACAGACAGTAACTGGCTGAGCCGTAAAAGTTCAAACCCGGTTCACTGTCGACATTACAAGCTGATTTATATAAAACAAATGCAGTATAGTCTTTACAAAAACAGGACAGCAACAACAAAAGAAAAAAGGGCATGTTGTTGCTGATAACAACACAATATATATGTAAAAAAATTACTTTTTTTTTTTTTTAACATTTGATCAACAAACAAAGTTTCTCCTCATTGTTCTAAAACACTCCCAGATTTTGGCACAGTCCTCCCTGCAGTGAAAGGAAATGTTACGAGGAATACGTTGTTGGCCTGGTAATTACACCTTTAATGGATGTGTTCCTAAAAGTAAGTTTTTTTTTCCAGTTTGCAAACTAGTGCTGCCAAAATGTAAATGAGGTCATGATTGTAAATGCATTCAGAACACATTTCCTCTACTTTCAAATAAAATGTATCTAAGTTTTTTTTATTTTTTTACTGTATAGTTTTTCATTTCTATACTCAAGGGCAGTTTTTCTATAGTTTTTTTACATTCGCTGCTCTGATGCAGCAAGATCACTGTCTGACCCGAGCGAAGACGTCTCTGAGCCACGGTGAATCCTCATAGAGTCTAGGGTCACCCAGATACTCCGAGGTCCTCTTGTAGAAGTAGTAGTACAACACAGAAGCTGCAAACAGAAAGAAATCGTTTTAACATATAGTTTATAAAACACTCAGAAAACTAGTTTCCATCTGTTCTGTGGTGCTCAAGGTGCTCTCGGCAAGAATGTCTGCGCCGTAAAATGATAAAATACTGACATATTATTGCTCGAGCCGATATATCAGCCTTCAGAACATCTCAGACGTATTTTGTATTAAAAAAATTCTCCCACTGGGACATTCACCCAGTTTTCAGTGCTTTAAGTAGCAGTAAACATCCAGAACAGCTGATAAAATGTGTATAATTTCTGTTAAATCTATTTCCATCATCGCTTTAGGGATGATTCAAATGTTTTGTCTCTTTGTCCCAGTTACTATAAACTCCATCTATCACACTTCATCGGCTGTTGTTGAGAACACCGATAAATAAAACCAACCTACATACCCAGAACGATAAACACGTGAAAATGTTATTGTCCATAAACATGAGAAAAGTGACTGGTGTAAATATGTTTTCATACTCCGATCAGCCATAACATTATAACCACTGATAGGTATATTTTGTCTTCATATATTAGATGCAGGAAAAATTAGTGAGCAGATTTGGGAAACATTCACAACGACCAAATCGATATTAAAAGTTATAGCTTTAAAGATATTAAAAAGATATTAAAACACACACACGCTATACTGAACGAGTCTGAGGTGTTGACTTGGCCTCCACATTTCCCAGATCTCAGTCCTATCGAGCATCTGTGAGATGTGTGGGACAAACAAGTCCAATCCACGGAGGCCCAGCTTGCAAGTTCTGATGATAATGTCTTGGTGGCAGATACCACCTCACCCCACCTTCAGAGGTCTCGTGGAGTCTAGGCCTCAGTGGGTCAGGGCTGTTTTGTTTTCACACAATCATAGGCATAGGCCATAATGTTATGGCTGATAGGTGTATATTAATGATTAGCTTTTAGTTTGCATTACTTGTCATTCTGTTAGTTTCTCTTACGTTCTTCAGCGTTATCATTGCAAACTAAGTAGACAGACATGGATCGAAAGGAACTCCCCACCTGCCGTTAAAGCTGAGTGAGATCATAAAAATCACAAGGAAACTGACTACAACACTGAATCACACACTGAGTAACCGTCTGGACTGGAGTGTTAAGTAGCAGACAAGACAAAGGAACGCACAAAACATGAAGTACGTTCTCATACTTGATAAGGCCTGCAGAGAACAACAGCAACTAGACAATTAATCCTTTTATCCCCTTATGAGCTTATGTAAAAATCACACCCACATGGTGATGTGATATCACCGCCTGGAGCCTGTGGAAAAGGAGAGGAGAACACACTCACAAAAACAAAACCAAAACCAAAACACTACTATCTTTCTGTCGGTGGCCTTCTTAAGAACTAAAAAAAAACAAGAGTGATAGGCAGACTGACACATCATCCATCCATCATCTGTAACTGCTTATCCTCTGGAGGGTCACAGGGAGCTGGAACCTGTCCCAGCTAGCATTAGTCGAGAGGCAGGGGACACACTGGACAGGTCACCGGTCTATCAGCGAGCCAGTTTAGAGCCAATAATTAACCAAACATGCATGTCCTTAGATGTGGGAGGAAAGCCAGAACAACACTCTGCACAGAACATCCAACTTAAATATCATTTTTAGAGATAAATTAGAGCCACACAGTGCAGTCGGTGAGAAACTCGAGTATTTATCCAGTTTATTTTGGCAAAATTAGAGTTAATCTTCTCACTGAAAAGCAGCATCCACCCCTGTGTAAACATTTGCGCCTATAATTCACCACGCACTGTCTCCTGCTTCTTCTGTTAAACAGACAGAAGACACGCAAAGGCTTTATAAGTTAGTGTGAGTTCTCCCTCGTTGTCGATCACATATAGAAAATAATAATTTAAGTCACGTAGATTGGTAAATACAGTGATTCTCTGTCTCTTACCGGCTCTTTGGAACACAAACAGAACCTGAAGGCCGTCTGTCCAAATAAATCTGTTGTTGTTGAGCCAGCGCACATTCTGAAAAGAGTACAAAGAAAACAAAAATCGAATGGTGAAAAAAAAGCCCCTTACGTCAAAGTTACTGAAAAGAACTGAGAGAATTTTTTGAGATGAGGCATTTGAGGATTTTATGGTATTCCTTGGTCCTATATGTCAGTCTTGTATTATTAATATGCACATCAAATTTTAACCGGATTTTTAAATTTTCAGAAATATATAACAACAACAGTTTAAAAGGTCACAGTTTGGTACTTCATACGTACCATGAGCCAAGAATGGAGTATGATACTGAAGGTCAAGTAGAGAGCAGAGAGCATTAGCAAGGCTCTAAATCGCTCCAGTAGTATGGCAACCAGGCCGACCTGGAACACGTATGTGTTGAACAGCATCAGCAGAATGATGATCAGGTTAAACAGGATGGCAATGTCCTGGATGCTGTTGAAGTGAATGGCAGAGAAGAGAAAGCGTGAGCAGCAGAAACAAAGAGGGCAGAAACAAGACGATTGCAGGATTACAGTGTAATTTCATTCCATTATCCCAAATGACTCATTATAGACTACTTAGGCATGCTATTTTGAGCGCGGGAATTTTCCTCCTGGATACAATTTAATTCCTCCGAAAGAGAAGTGCGACCCACATGAAAAGAACGAGCTGGACGGCCGGTTCGGTCCTCAGCAGCTCGCTGAAGGAGTTGACGAACAGGTCGAAGGAGAGCAGGCTGAGCTGAATCAGTAACACCAGGGAGTAGTTGCTGGTCTGGAGCGTCTCCGGCCCGAAGGCTGGGCGCCCGGGCGGATTGTGGTTCCACTGCGGATCCAAGGCTGCACTGCACTCTCACACACACTACATAGAAACATCAACAGTTCTGACTCCCTGGGGTTTTCAGTGATGCATTGGGTCGGCTGCAATCTGTCTGATGTGGCCTTAGGGCTCCATGTCCCGTTGTTTAAGTGAGTCCTGTTCACTGTGGAAAATGTTAAGTCTTCTAAAAGCTGGAAGCATAGTTGGGTTTAGGAACGAGCCACCAGGAAACCAGGATGGTTAACATGTCCGACAGCCGCACGTGTGCAGTCCATGGTTTGTCTAAAGCGGCAAAGGTTTTCTTCAACCTTCATATCAAATGTTGTGAGACATCAGAGATCCTGTGGAGGGAGACGGGAGACACATTAGTATTCTACTAGAGCACACAGCGACTCCATTAAACGGTCTGATGTAGACACTCCTCTGAGAGGGTTGGACCTCAATTACCTCCAGCAGTTTTGACCTTATTAACACACGAGTACTTGGAGCTCCTTCACCTGGTGAATCACACTTTTCGAATCCAGGAGGGAGTGGGTAATTTTTTTCTAGCTGCAACTTGCGCGGCAGTGACAGATCCGTGAGTAACCTGCGCCGCTTTAAGGCGTGTTGTTCACTCACTCTTTTGCATTGAATTCACCTTCAATTATAAAAACCGAAGCGTGTGGGCACAAGCTGCTCATTCGCAACCTCATGTTTACACAGAGTGTGAACAGGGCACAGAAACTTCTATCCTTGTAGACGCTGTCGTTTGTTTTGATGATGTGCTGTACATCTTGCCGCCATTAATTTTAGTTTAAGACAGAAAAAAACACATTTTCTGTCCATTATTTTTACAGTCACTTTCTGAAATCTGAAAACATGGACAGATAAAAGACAGATAAAAGCAAAACTATATGTACGTGCAGATAGGAAACCATGCAAATGTACAAAAATCCAGCTCATCAAACCTTCAAAACTAAGCCTAAATTACAACCAACGCAACTGTAGGATGTTTAAACATGAAATGAAATGAAACTTACATTAAAGTTATATTAATACTTCACTCTTGTACCAGGCTGAAAGGTAAACAAACCATCCTTTCACTACTGTTGCCTCTTTTCTGAGTATTAGTTAAGCAGCTACTGTAAATCTTTGCCTTGGCTCCTCTGCCATCTTGTGAGCCAGGATCACTATCCAGCGAGATCCTTCACTCCGACACCCGGCGGATCCTCTTATGGCCGCCGTATTTATAGCTTGGCACGACAATGGCAGGTGTGAGGAAGATTAGGATTGCTTCTAATATCCAACAACGAGGAGACCGCTTGTTCTTGAAAGCAGTCCCACTGAGGTTCTGGGTTAGCAGTTCTACACCGCTAAGTTTGAAGAAACTGGATTAGGGGTGTATCCGAACCAGACAAAACAAACAAGGCAAACAAACGCGGTGAAGGTGAAACATCCTGCATCCGGGTGGATACACATCACAGGCAATCACTAAATCTTTTTTTTTTCAATAAACTACTTTTATCAGCCCTTTTTCTGACATTTATATTTGACATGAATAAAGGAGTAAATTTAGGAGAAACTTTTGTTGTCGTTAACGTGCTCCCAGCCTGTTGTTGTTCTTGGAATTGCGCCGCTTAATCTTCTTAGAAACATCCCAACGGCTTGTTGCTTTACAGATAAACTACACGTTATATTCGAGCGCGAACTATTTCAGATTATTGACTGCTACTACAAAACCACCGCCATAAAAAAATAGAATAAAATAAAACTAACCTGTCGGTGAAGGTTGACTTCAGAGGCTGTGGTGTAACTCTCCAAATGAAGACATGTGGCCACAATCAACAGAGTGTGCAGCGGACTGACAGCTTGTGTCCTAGTAACAGGTTTTATCCCTCCACTAATACACAGGCACAAGACTTGTGTCATGGCGTGCTATGGGATTGTTTACATACACCTCGGTGGCGGCATGTGTTAAAATAATGTATGAAGCAGTGCACTCCCAGTTTGATTATATCTCAAGACATATCTCAGTTGGAGAAACTGTTAAACATAGACTCCATATAAAGACATTGAGGGCTAATAGGCAAACAATTTTTGATTCATTTAATTTAGACTAAATACGTCTTACTTAAAAATGTATATTTACACTTCTTAACATATCTTTTATTGTGTATACATTGCCTTGTTTTTCTGTTTACCCGTGTAATCATCAGATTATCCCATTCTGTGATTCTTTGTTCAGTGACACTCAACATTTATTCAGAAGACAAGTAAACACTACAGTAATTTATTATGTATTCACTATATTTGCATTTTTTTTGTTTGTTTGTTTTGTTTTGCCACATACATTATATTTTACTATGGGAGACATAACTGGAGTCAAGCCAGAAGGAAACTATTGACATCTAGTGGTGAATCTATGTTACTGCATGAACACAAAAAACAAGGCTCCACCATTAACCTGTGCAGAAAGGTTCTATATATCTCAACTTTTTGTGTGCTACCGAATCCCCTGCAGTGTATATTTTTAATAATAATCAGTTCTGTTTCATTTATGTATGAGACATCATATATAAGCATAATGTTGGTTGGGGAAGGGTCACAGAAAAGAAACATGCAACTCTAGAGATACAAACTTAAACTAACTCAGTTAATAGGTCCTACATTTAAAAAATAAATGAATAAATCTACCTCATCTGCAAATGAGATTTTTGTTTTTTTTTAAGAAACAATTACAAAATGTTTTAAATTAAATGTGCAAATGTATTTAGTCAGACTTTATCTAGAAATAAGCTGCACATTTAAATTAATTAACCAGTGTTTACATGTCCACTTTATAGTATCAACAACTATTTACCACCAGACTGTACATATGGAATGACTTTATATTTATATATATCTTTTTTGCCTTTATTCATCCCACAATGGCGAAATTTTCATTGTTAACAGCAGCAGAGACATTCAGCAGTCATACAGACAGTGCACGTATGGGTCAGGCTATGTGTGAAAAAGATATATTACACATAAGGCAGCATTCAAGTAAGACACAGAAAAATAACTATGTTTATAGTAACACTACACTACACACACACACACACGCAAACACACACAAATCTACTGTTGGAAAGGATGCAGACAATGTAGTACATGTACACATATATTTATAACTGTATTTTAAATTTGGGTCATTATACTTTTTGAGTTTAACACAACTGACAGGCTTTTAGGATTGTTTTTAGTCCTAAAATCAACATGGCCGCCTACAGCCAATCACCACATGGCACCACATTTTATGGAAAGATGATTCAAATTTTTATATATACAATTGAGTAAATTGAAATTGAAAGTTTTATATGAATATATCGTCGTAACACCTTTGACTCACACACTACTTTGTGGTAAATAACTAATAAAGAGGAGAAAGAAAATACCTTGGAGGAGGCCGTGTGATTTGGATTTAACACACTTCCTGGAGAGGTGGAATGTCATGTGTTTGTAATGGGTAAGTGATTTCATGGAAACAGATACAATTAGTCATTTTCCATATAAAATTTGATAGATTGCCAAAAAAAGAAATGTCTGTCATGATTATCTCAATAAAATTTGAATAAGCTCATTTTATTATTATTTAGCTAATTAGAAGGTGGTTGTCATTAAATTTGGATGGTTATTTAGTTGACATTTTAGTGATATTCTGTATTTTTTTTATTAATAATTGATACATTTTCATAATAAATTATGGGTTTTGTAAAGACATATATATATTTTTTTTACTTTTAATAAAAATGTATGTGAGATATATCCCAAGTCCCTCAATTATATATTGACGATTGTTTTACATTTCATATATTTGTCAGTGTTGTTATCTTTGTATATTTATATATTATAACATTCCCGATTTCTTACTGTTTTTCGTTTTTTATTCTTGTAAAATTCCACAATGAAATTTCCCATACGTCTTTTATTTTGAAACCCTCTTGATCTTTGACCCATCATCGTCTAGCCTTTACCTTTGCTCCTTTGTGTCAGCTCCTCTCAGGCAAGAACGAGTGCACGTAAGTAAGAGGTTTATCTTTTATGAAGTTTTATCTCCCTAACGCGGTATCAGCTTGTATTACACTGCAGTCAAAGCATCGCCCCAGGACACATGAAAACATGCAAGGTGGCCCTGGGTGGAGTCAGCCTTCAGCAGCAGCTCCAGCCTCTCTCCCTCTCTCTCACACACACAGAGTCCTTGAGCTCGGTATCTCCATTGTCCTCCAGCTTTCCAGCTTCCGAGGAGGTTATATCCCAGCGAAGTGGCATGAGAACAGGCGACGTTTAGCAACATTATCCTCCAAACGCATTTCACGTCTTTTCCAGAAACCAGCGGCAGGTAAGTGGAAGCAGGAAGTGCTCCGTGTGCTCGGTTAGCTCGTAGCGCAGTGGCCCAGTGAGGTGGCGTTATCGTGCTAAATTACGAAACATTTCCCAGTTTTCTGCGAACCCCTTAGTTGTCGCAAATGTTTTAACACCTCGTAGTTTTTTGTTAAAAGTGGGTAGTTTCTGTAAAATAGGTCGTTTTCCAAGTATCGCAACCGCTGGTTGTAACTTCAGCGCTATGTTACAGCGAAGAGATGCGACCTGTTAAATCCACAAAACTCATTTTTTTTATTCACGTGCAGTGCTATAAATTAGTACTAAACGAGCAGTAGGAAAAGCTAGTGAATATTTTAGGTTGTTGTGATAAAATAAAAAAACGAAAAAAGGTGGAGGTGACTTGACGGTGGTTTTGCTGGTTAGCCGTCACTGTGATTTCTGAGAGAAACGCTAGCTCAAGTTTTCCCTTGTAGTGGCTGCGAGTTGTGGTTTACAGCTGATAGACTTAAGAGTTTTTTTTTTTTTTTATTCAGGTCGCCGATATCAATGATAATATTGATCATTTAAATGCACAAAAGAAGATACATTTGCCCAAAATATATTAAGTGTATTCAACATTGTACTTAACCCTTTATAGGGCACTCAACTACTTGGAAATAAAAAAAACTCATGTGTTATGGTAGAGCCTAAGAAGACTTTTGTGTTTTTTTTTCATTTATTTATTTAACATTCATGAAGAAAATCAAGATAAATTAATTTACTATTTATGATTCCTTGACCTGATGTTCCTATGTCCTACAGGATTAAAAGAAAGAACGTAGTTTAGGCGTAAAATGTGAAAAAATTTATGCTTTTGATGGTTTGATGAGCTGCAGTCACCTCCATATTTATCAGACAGGTTCACAACTGGGTTTAAATGGAAGCTTAGAAGGTCCCCTTTAAAATGATACCAAACACAATATTATTGAACATTGAGAAAAGTCCTAATCATGAGGGTAAAACAGATTATGCACATGCGTCTAACACACAGTTTTCCTTAGGGGGTGGTTAACTTCATGAGCTGATAACCAATATTTAGCTACTCACCTGGAAAGGCTATCATACAAAAAAATTATCTAGAGACATATATCTATCCAAAAAATATAGGTAGCCTTTGTCCCTTTGACTGATACCAAAATCCGGTCTGGCCCATGGACTATAAGTGATGATTCAGGCACTCGTCAACATTCACATTGTCGCATTAAACAACATTGGGACATTTCTTTGTGGTACCTAATAAAGAAGTTACGCTCATGGAGAGGTTGGACCTAGCAGACCATATTTCACAAGGATTTGACCGGAAAATGTTTCCTTGATCTCCTCTGATTGGCTGAATGAAGACCACATGAGAGTAAATAAAGGGTTAAATAATTAATATTATTATAGGCATTTACTCTCTGCTGTCCCATGTTTAATCACATGCTGTCTCACACTCATTAGGTACATTAGTGAATGCCTTTTAATGTAACGATCCTGCACTAAATCCCCATTCATGACTGTTATAGTGTCCAGTTTATGTAAAAACATTGCTAAATCAATAATGTTTCTGTTATTAAGCCAACTGACTAAAAATAATAAAATAATAGGAACATGTGTAGGTACAATATAATAAATGTAGTGACGAAGGGAAGATGCTTGGGCCACATTATCAGAGATGGTTTGTGAGATGATGATGGTGATGTGAAGCGCCAGCACTGGCGACCATGCTGGGATGCAAATGTGTACTGATGATGTGAAGATAGCCCTCTTCAGATCTCACTGCACGCCGCTCTATACAGCACACGTGTGGTGCAGTTACATTAAAGGTGAAATGAAAAAGCTTCAGGTGGCTTCACGTGTAATGATGCTTTTAGGATACTGCTTAAACTTCCAAGGTGTAGAAGTGCAAGCCATTTTGTATGCAGAGCTGGGGAGTTTTATATTTAAATGTACAAAGTTATCCAGGTCTTGGTTGAGTCCACACTGCAGCAAGTTAGCTTTTGAGGTTTAGTACTGTGTTTTATTGATGTTATTGTCTCGCTGTCTGGTAGCCAGACAACACCTCTTTGCCATGTGACTAGTTTTTCCTTTCATATTTAAGTGTAAAGTCACTGGTGTGACTAATCTAGCTTGAAACATGAGCCAGTGTTCAGAGAGACATTCAGATTGGTAGAACAAACTGGATTACTTGTGCTTTTCCAAGTGTGTCACCAACAGGTGGGTCTCACGGTGTGTCCTGTCCTTGTCGCTGTAGCTGAACAATTTATTAAGTCCCACGATTTGTAATTTGTGTGTAATTTGTGGTAATTTGTCAAGCCACATGCTTTACACTGAAAAACTGGCCAGTTGTGTTGTACGTGTCCTCAGATGACTGAGGGTTCAGCTGTGCAAGAAATCGTTTATGTCAGTGAGGATGTAATACTATATCACATCTCTGTGGGTGCATGCTCAAGAGTTCAAGTATCAATAACAGAACAAACGGTACACAGTACCCATCAGGCAGAACTTTTTACAATCCTGTATATCCACCTAGAGAGGAATCACTCCAAAAGAGTCAAATAAACACATATACAAAGAAGTAAAAAACTAACAACAGATGGCACAATTGTGGACTTTAGCCAGTTTCACTTTAAAATCAGTTCTGGACTATTTCACATGGATATTATTTAATAATATGCTATTATAAGGGCCCATTGGTTTAAGACTAAATCAGATTTTAAGTGGAATTTTGCTGTTGCTCCTTTCCGTCAAAAATACCGTGATTAACCTCTGTTTCCAGTGATGTAGGGTGGGTGGGTTCAGATCATTTCCCTTGCCTTTAACAGAAGTATTTACGCCTACGCCTGTTTGTTGAAATTCAGTGAGAAGGTGTGTCCAAGCTTTTGACTGGATGCGTATGTTATTGAACCTTATCAGTGCTATCATCAGTGCTTTATCTGCTAACAATGACAGCTTCATTAAACATTAACCAGGAAACAGCCTTGTTGAACTTCCTGAGACCCTCCGTCCTCATGTGGGGACATTAAGTTTTAGGTTTGCGGTACAAAACCTCATCAAGTGTTACTATTGAAACTTATTAAGCTTATTAACTTTTCTAGTTTGATATAAGGTGCACATTGAACAAATTCTATCAATAGAAACAAGCTACAATGTCGTTATTTATTACCAAGTACTCGTTTGAGGACGTTGGGACTTCAATCTTTGCAATTCTGGTTTTGCACAGCAATGTTCAGGTATTAAAATAAATAGTTTTATAATTTGTTCCACACAGTGAAATAATCCCTGTGTCCACATATGAGGACGTATTTTGTTTTTTGTCAAAAACCACTTCCTCTTCAAAGCTGTTTAGATTTTAAACTTCTTAAGTCCTACTAATTCTAAATACCTTAGAGAAATTAAAAATGCGCACCAAACAAAAGCTCAGGAGGTTAATGTTACCTCCGAGTAAAGACACCACCTCCCGAAACAAACTGAACATAATAAGATGCTTAACTGCGGAATCAGGTGTTCTCTGAAGAGAAGACTCCCAATACAGACGCTACCTCATCCGTAAGGTTAAAAGGAAGCCTGTAAACATTTAAACAGAAAGCGTCCTTTCTTGACTCAACACATTCCCACCTGGCTCTGAAAAGTAAAACAAAAAAAAAGGGAGTTGTCAGATATGTCTTGTTTGAGTTTAATTAACAGAAGCACGATAAGAGGACCCACCGTGACAGATGGCAAGCAGACCGAGCCCAGACACAGTGACTCATTTACGCAGTGCTGATATCTGAATTGACGGTGGGGGGCGGGGGAGGCAGAGAGGGAGAGTCAGAAGGGGGAGTTTAAAAAAAGGAAGGCGAGTCAGGGCTTGACTGGGTAAGTGAACCTCAAAGATAGTGGAGTAGAAGAAAAAAGACAGAGGGCACAAAGATCACATGAAGAGTAATGATATATGCAGCTGATTGTTGTGGCGAAACCGCACATCACAGATATTGTTGTGGTTGGAAATCACTTCCTTTCTCTTTTTAAAAACGTTGTTATTGATTTGATTTATGAAACACGCCCTGTTGAAGCAATTAATCCCGTACCTCGTAAAGGAAAGACGTTCAGCCTGTAGGAGTGCTGTGCGTTGGTATGAAGCGCCAGAGGAGCGAGTGGTTTTATTTCCCAGCCTCTGGCCGACTCTCAGCTCCTACTCAGTGCTTAGTCATGGATCTCTCTGCATGGACATGAAATAACTCAGCTCTGATTCTGCCGACTCTGCTGCACCTACCCGACGGCCCACATTAGCCCTGTAACAACTCATTTGTTAAAAGCATCCCAACAACAGGGAAGCCAGTTTTTATTTGGTGCTCTAATGCTACGTCTTCTGTTCCAGCTGCCGTCCTGCAATGCGCCAGTTTTGCATCTGAGACAATGGAAGATCTTTAATTTTTAAGCATTGTTTTTGGTTTGGTGTGAGTTTTTGCTGCTTTTCTTCGTCATATGTGACAATAAATTCAATAATAAGCGACTTCATAAGGTGCTTGTGAATTGCATAAAACTGTTGTTGTGTCCACACTGAATTACTTGAGGACTTATTTCTTTTGTAGCTTCTACTTCAGGTATTTGCCAAATAGAAACTCAAATGTTCTTGTGACAGGTCGTGAGTATTGGCTATAAATAGGAAAAGAATGAGCTGATAAAACTCCCATTTGGAGGCGTGGAAGAGCCCTTTTATTCATACAGTTGATAAACGCCTGTTGTGATTCTACTACACAGAGTCAAAGCCACACAGAGAACACAAAACATCCATTCAAAACCAAGGAATCCCAGATTTCCCAGTGCTTGTTGCTGTTCTTTGTCGTACATGTGACATATGACAATATGTTTTGTGTATTCAGGGTTTGGGCTGTTGGCCAGACGAATAAAGCAAACAAGACCTCATTAGTTACTGTGCTGCAGGAAGGTTTTCAAGTAGCCTTCGTTTTTTTTATTATGTCTGCACTGCAGCAACTGATAATAGTCATTTTTTTTTTTTTTTACTTTTCCTTTGAGGAACCTGTATCAGTGCATATTTGCAGATGTACACAAAAAATTAAAGTCTCCCTCAGAGAGATCCCAGAACAGTTCGGAGTGGGCTCTGATTGCATTTCTGTAAATATTTGTATAGAAAAACATCTGAGTGACTAAATATCACACTCAAGCGCTTGCCATACGAGTTCGCTCTGATTACAGCGTCAGGTAAATCTCTCTGTACTTATATTGGTCTTTTAAATCTGTCGTCTGGCAGCGGTCCCACACCGGCGTGCCAGAGGCAATGCATTTTACCTCAACCATTAATGACTGGTTTGCTGTTACAGCAATAAGGAGTGTATTGGAAAACAAAATCCAAGCTTCTGGTGCTGCAGATAAAAGAGAAACTCCACCGAGGAAGGAGGAAGAGGCTTCTGTAATTGCTGTCTCTGTTGAAAGTCCTATAGGTTTAGGTGTTGGCTCCAAAGTCGAAAATCATATGGGTATGAGCATCAAACAGCATTTAAACCACACCTTATACTGTGTACTATAGTCTTTTAACTGTTTGGTTTGTAGACACGTTTCTGCTTTTCTGTTTGAGAAAGTTCAAGATTGTAGTTTCTCATGAGAAAATATGCTTTGTGCTGTAAGTTGTCACACACTCTAAAAAGTGTATGTTTGTAGTAGTTAAAGTAATGTAATGTTTTGCGTGAGTCTCACTCAGTTTTCTGCTTTAGTCATGGCAGTGTACTTTGTTGTTTACATCAACTTGAAAATACACTTTGCTCAATTAACCTACTTTTCTTATTCAAGTCAAAGTTTGTGAGTTAAGTCTCTTTAGGTTTCGTTTTTGTGCGTCTGACGTCGTGACGTTTTGTTTTAGATTTTTTCAGAAACACATTTGGCGACTTTACTTTGATGCAGTGTCTTTTTTTTTGTCCTGAAAGTCCTTTGGGCCAAGAAATGCCAGTGTGCCATGTTTTGGAAACACACGGAGCATGTAACCTGAACTTCTTTTGGATATTGGACCTTTGTAAGGGCCAGCACAGCACCACTGACGCCCCCCAGTGAGAAGGTCTGGGTTCAGGTCTGGCGTGGGCCCTTATGGAGGCCTTTGCATGTTCTGCATGGGTTTTCCCCCATTTCCAAAGAAATGTTTGTTAGGTTGATTGGTGATTGGTGATCCTTGACCGTAGGTGTGAGTGTGAGTGGTTGTTTGTTAGCCCTGCCCTGTGGACTCATGACCTGTCTAGCAAGTACTCCCCCTACCTTTCCTGAAACCATACTATTAAGTTGTTAAGTTGCAACAGTATTTTGCAAAATAATTTAGTAGAAAAAATTAAAAACTTCTAAGTGGATGTTCCTTAAATTTAAGTTGGATTAAGTGTAACTCATGTAAAATCTGCTCTTTATTCAGGATGAAAGCCAATAAAGGCACTAAGGAGAAAAGCGAAACATGTGGAACCATCTGCCTGAAGTATCTCCTGTTCGCCTTCAACTTCCTGTTTTGGGTAAGTCTCCTCTCAGGCAGCTTCAAGCCTGTACAATAGATATTGTTATGTGAACTGTGTTGGTGTAAAGTTCGCCTCATGCAAATGCATGTTGTGGACAAGCTTTTCAAAAATGTGGGCGTGTCCTTAAATATTTTTTGTTCAATCTTGTTTCCTTCATCTGATGATTTCTTCTGAATTGAATAAGGGATATTTAGCATTTTCTCAGTTTCAAATCAAGTAGCTACGCTTAGACTTAGACTTTAATGACCCACAAGGGGAAACTGCTTGGGCATAGTAGCATAATTGTTACAAAAAGATGAGCTTTTGCACAGCTGGATAGAGTAAGGAATAAAATAAGTTATTTTGATCACTGTGGGAGCAGAGCTGAATCAGTCTGATGTCCCTCTAGTGTTTGATCACTGATCCAGCTCCCTACTAATGACACGTCCAGCCTTTGGGATCAGTTTGTTGATCCTACTGATGCCTTTTTTACTGGTACTATTCTCCAAACAAACCACAGAAAGACTCTAGTAACTCACTGCTCTCATTGAAAGACCTGAGCTTCCTGAGGAAGTAGAGTCTTCTCAGGTCCTTCTTGTCCACAGCATCACTGTTGTCCCTCCAGTCCCGGTTACTTGTAATGGTCCACCACTTCCACCTCCAGGCCCTGGATGGTGATGTGCTCCAATGGTGTCCTCGTCCTCCTGAAGTCAATGACCAGCTCCTTGGTCTTGTCCACATTCAGGAGTAGTATTCACTGATCTCATAACAGACAACACAAACGATGGCAAACCATTCCCTAGTGTTAATAAACTGAATTTTAATCCTTTAAACCTTGTCAAGACACGGACACAGACAGGAACCATGTTGATTGGCGTTAGGCAGCATTAGCAGTGTGTGCCAGTGCTTAAATGCATCGAAAATAAATACAGATGTGTTCAAATGGAAGAAGCCAAGAGGACTGGATGAGGACGTGCCATTTATCTGAGTCTCAATACCCAAGTGGTCGTATTGAATAAACTAGAAGCGATTCAGGAGACACGTCCAGTCTTAAAATGGCATGTTTTAAATTAACAAACCACTCTATGAAATACTGTGTTTTCCTACTGCAACCAGCCACAACCAGCGTGTCCTCGCACTGACATAATTCGCCTTTTACTTGGCAATAAATAGGAAAAATGAGCTGATAAAGCTCTTTCTGGACACACTGACAAAGCCTTCTTTCTCATAGAGTAGACGAACGCCTGCTGCTATTCCAGTTCACAGAATCAAAGCCAAGTTGCATACTTTCACAGAGGACACAGAGGACGCATTCAAAGTCTAGTACCCCCAAACTTTCCAGCGTCAAGAATGTGGCGTTCCAGCTCAGTGTAGAGAAAAAAAATATTTTTACGCGTGTTAAATAAGAGTCGAACATCAGTGCGACGCAAGCGAAGGAAAGATGTCTGGTTGCCGCTCTCGCTCTCGCTCTCAGCGTGAAGTCACACTTACAGCTCCGTCCATATGTGATAATCATCTGTCTGCCAAAGAATGTGATCTTTCTCAAACTGGCAGTCAAGTAGCACTCATTCTCTAGGGTGCCAGATGTCAGAGCTACAAACAAATTACATTTTTACAAACTTTCCTAGCAGTTAAAAATCGTACATTTGTTCCAGAAAAGCATTTTTTTTTTTATAAGTCTGCTATTACATGTTCATAATATTTTCACCTGATTCCAAATGCATAAAGCTGCATGAACTAACAGCTACGCTCCAGATGCCTTTGGATGTTATCCGCTAATCTTCGTAGCCTTGAAGGTCAGTGAGATTAGTTTGGCTTTAAACACAAATGCTTTCTGCAGCTGTGTTTTTCAAGAAGAAATGATGAATAATCTTTAAAGGCCAGAAAAATTATAAGCACATGCTTCAATTTGTGCATATACACGCTGCAGAATAGAGTGATCCAGCTAATGCATGACACAAACCCACCATATTTAATAAATTCATTTTAATTTTCATAATAAGGTGAGTTGCAGTTTGTTTTTCAACATCATTCAGGTCCTTTTCAGTTTCAAACGCCCCCATTTCTACTTCTTAATGCCACTGGGGGTCGCCAAAGTTTGAATTTCATTTGAAGCCCTTTCAAGTGGTCAGGAAAAATTTCCAGTCGTTAGTTGTGTTTTACCAGCAGATAAAAAATACACAATTATATTCACCTAGAAGTAGAGCAATTTCTGCAAAGACAGAAAGTCCAGAATCTTTGACAAGGACTTTTCTGTCGTGTTTTGTTCCTGTGCCCATTGTGTGAAAACTCTCCTTCCAATCACTGTCTGAAGTATTAAACAGAAAATGTCTTCGAGTGAGCTGAGGATTGTGCGTCAACTTAGAATCACCGCTTCTGTTGAGTAATTAGGAAAACCACAGTAATGCCAAGCGAAGTGCGTTGGTCGAAACATGAATCTCGCTGTGCTGAATCCTGCGTTTGTGTATTTGTTTAACTGCCACTCCGTCTCTGGGCGTGGTGCCGCCTGAGTCGAGGTTCTGTAGCCGTCGCCTTATGAATTAAATCTAAATTAGGCAGGCGGCCGGACGGACGGACGGACGGACCCCTTTGGCACGGTGACAGATTTCTGATGCAGTGCTGCACCATCTGCTGACTCGTCTTGGTAATGTCGTATCGATTCAACTGTCCTCGTGTTCGCTTTAACTGTTAGATGAGATAACGCTGAAGATTTTGATGTCGTGACAGTAGTTATGTGCTGGAGCGAAGCATTGATCTCTAGGCTGCTGCGTGACTGCTGTTACAGTGCATTGTGTGGGCCCGAGGGACCACTTGATGCTTCATGATGCCTCAGGTTCCCTTTAACTATGTGATTGGTTTTAAACATGTATGAGTGTTGTTTAAGAAGAGCACATTTCAAGATACAAGATCACTTTATTGAGCCCCGCAGGGAAATTATTTTGTCCAAGGAGTCACAAGATGAAGAAAAAAAACATGAGCAAGACATAGACGTAAGAATAAAATAAAATAAAATAAAATAAGAATGAGGTTGAAGTAAAACTTACAAATAAAACGTACAGTCCAATTTACATGAAATATACAGTAAATAAATCACTTAGCTAACGTATCTTGTGTGCAGATGTGCGACAGTCAATCAGTGTAATCGGCCACATCATTAGTTTAACCACAGTCACGTCTCAAACTAATTATTTTTTAATTGTAAACATGTCTGACAATCATTAAAAGTGCTTCAAGTGTTAATAGCGAACATATGTCATTTACATTCCTCAGAGCTCGTGGTGACGTTGTTTTTCCGTCCGGCCGTTGCCGTTACAATAAATTATTATCGTCTTCAGTTAAAAGTGATAAAGAGAAGCAGTAAATGTCCTCTTTAGTGATGCATTTGATAGATAGATAGATAGATAGATAGATAGATAGATAGATAGATAGATAGATAGATAGATAGATAGATAGATAGATAGATAGCTTGTTCAAGGTTCTCGCCTCTGCCGCTGACTAATAGATTCGTTGACAAATTGCTACGACTGTAGATAAGTTTGTATTGTTATCGAACCACTGACAGCAGCAGTGATGCCTCTGGATTACCGAGCAGCTTCTGCAGGCTCTTTGTAATTATCTTGTAGCATCAGCTGATTGAAGAGTGGATTCTGTGTAACAGCAGTGGAGTCTTATTTATCAGTTCACATTCAGCCTTGGAAAGACATTAACTTTCTCCCTTTGAAGCCAGTTTAGGTGAATTGAAATGCGTCACACATTGTGCTTTTTTATTTATTTATTTATTTATTTATTTTTTAACGGACCGAGCTCTTATCGTGTGCTCTTCTCCCAGCTGGCAGGCGGCGGCGTGATGGCGGTGGGTGTTTGGACCCTGGTCGAGAAGAGCGACTACATCAGCCTTCTCCCCTCTAAGACCTACGCTGCCACCGCCTACATACTGGTCCTGGCTGGAGCCATCGTCATGGTAACAGGCGTGCTGGGCTGCTGCGCCACCTTCAAGGAGCAGAAAAGGCTGCTGCGAGTGGTAAGAGATCACGTCAAGGTGGAAAGATAAGAGGAGCTGCGCACGGCGCGCTCGCCAAAGCGTGCGAAACTGAATTCACTCGTACTTCACAACCTGAACAAGATCAATATGATACACAGGCCGTTATTTTTTAAGGCTTAGAGCAAGACATGTCGAGCACATAGTGCACAACAGAAATGTTAAAGGGTTAGATGGGTATTTTAAGTAGTTGTAAAGTAAATCATAAAATAAGAACTGAATTTACCATAAAATCTTTTCGACGGGGTCATGTAGGCTCAGAAAATGTACTTTCCGTGTTTCTCAAACATTGTCTCTGCTGGACACTGAAGTACTGGCTGAGTAGCGCACATAACACTTCATTTGTTGTTAGATTGTTGGAAGAAGTGCACTGTTTTTCACATGTGATAATGCTAAGCAGATGTGAAGCCATGAATAGCATCCAACATAGAAGTTACACGTGAACTTTTAACCAGAAACGCCACATACTCAGGTTTCATATAAACAAGCAGATGTAAAAATAAAAAGGCGAAAAATTAAACGACGATAAATCATTTCAGAACCGTTATTTAAATGACATCTTATGCAATGACACAACATGGCACGTTTCTTTTTTAAAAATGCATGTAATTGGTTATGTCCTCATGCTCATGCTCCGTAAGCTGATGTGAAGTGCCACACACCTGCCTTCACCTGGAGCCAGTTGCCCCGGGTGGACGTTAAAAAGTTGAGGCTCAGCTAAGACAAGATCCACGTTTACGCCGTCTAACGCCAAGACGGTTGTCACGGCAGTCAAGTTGCTATGGTTACTTCCCTCATCCCGACTTACGCCTGCACCAAGAGACAGATTAAAAATGGCCGATGAGCCGAATAAATGAAAATTAAATTACTCACATTGTGAAACAGGAAAACTCATTGAACTCTACAGTAAGTATACGCGCTGTCTGCACACATTATGCCAAGAAACCGTCCTTTCTCAAACACACACTCCCTCAAAATGTGTGCGTCATTGGCAGATCCATACCACCGCGCCACAACATTCAGTCGCACACTTACTGAAATAAATACTCATTAATATATATCTACATCTGTTTCCTGAGGATTGGTACCGTCTCTTTCACACCTGAATGCCCGATGATCGGGGAGTTTTTAACATTTTTTCCTCTATAAAAACTGCTCATAACTTTTCTCTTTACATCTGCCTCCAACTAGACGTACATTTTAGTCTTAGCTGTAGCACAACGCCTAGATGTTGCAACAGAAATTAAACCTTAAAGTGTGTTTAAAGGCCCCTAAAGAACAAATAAACTGTTCTTGTAGCTTATCTTTGGACATTTCCTTACTTGGTTGCTACTAAAAGAGCCACCGGCCGCAAAGAATTAACAACAACAGTGGGATCTCACGGTTTAAAAGTATCACTCAGATGGTTTGATGGAAGTAAATAGTCTTTTTTTTTTATAGCATAAGTTTATTTATCTAGTGAAGTCATAGTTGGCGCGTGAAAAGACTTTGGCTCATTATTTAACGGAAGAATGAACCTAAAATGGTTAGTCAGAGCTAAATTGCGGAGGCACACACATACAAGCTCATCCTTGCGATAAGAACCAATCAAGGCCAAGCTGTCGGCTTCAGACGAAACCAAAACTTGAGGGAGCACGAGCCCACATTTGACTTGGCACACACCGTCCGCAGACAGAGCTTGCGCTTTGCCAACAGAGACACCTGCGCGGCGCTAAAACCAGCACTCGATACAAACACACAGAAACACTGTACGATTCCAACGATCGCCGTCCTCGTCCAAACATTTCAACGGGGTGAATTTATGCAGGGCACAGCTCAGATGTTTGCAAGGTTTTCACCAGAGACGAGTCAGAAAAAACAAAAATTATCGTATCAGATATTTTTCTGATACAGACGCAGTACCCTGCCTCCATCTGATCTATTGATGAAGTTGCTTCCAATAAGAAAATGTAATACCTTTGTCATTATGAGAATAAAAATATAATTAATCCATGTGATGTTCAAACTATTTCCCAAGAGAAAATAAAGTCTGAGCTGCCAGTTTAATTATTATTATTATGACGTTCTATTATAAAATGTATTTATCTTTAAAAATGAAATCCGTAGCTGAAAAGCTTTGCTAGTAATGTAAGTTTATTTAAAATGTATAACTGCCTCTGATACCTATTATTAGTGAAATACAAGCACTTTCTTCTCATTCAGCCTCACCATCTGTCTGTCACTAGCTCACTGCTTCTTAAATTTCTCTCCATTTTCCTTCACATTTGCTTCTCGTTATCTATCAGTGATTCTTGTTTCTCCTTTTTTCCCACTGAATTCTGAATTAAAATGGCAGCAGCTAAAAAAACAAACAAACAAAAAAAAACAGCCACGCTATTATTACTGTAAAGGTACAAACATAGAAATGAATAAAAGAGCCCGCTAGATGGAGTCGGTGAATTCCAGATTAGTAGATTTGTAGCTGGGTATAAATCCAGACGCGTGCGCCCGCGTCTCGTCCTCCGTCTGCGGTTCGGGGTTTTAAATGCTCGGTGCATCCTGAAGGGTTGAGATTAGGTCGATGAATCAAAGTGAAAGAATGAACTTGTCTGGAAGGAGAGATGCTATCGGGGTTGTTAAAGAGGGCGAACGTAAGGGTGAATTGAGTGGGGGGGTGGTAGAGGTAGATTGACTGTTGTTGTTGTTTTTTTCCCCCCTGTATGTTGCGAGCGCCTGGTACCTGCTGAGAATTCATAAGAGCGGCAGTGACTGGCGGCGCTGTCCTGTAACCTAAAGGTCACAAGTTGTAACAAAAGAAACTGATCCAGAAATAGGATGGCGGGGACATTTGGCAGCTGTACGGCTAAAATAAACCGGCTACAATTGCTTTTTGATTAAAGGGAAGGCAGCGTCTGACTTTCTGTGAGGTTATTAGTGGCGTTTGTGCCGCACGGAGCATGAGACGAATCAGCGAGACAAAGAGAAACAGAAGGAAATCTGTCCCACGGGAGGACGGAGGAGGAGTCCGCCTGTCTGTGTTTAACTTCATCTTATACTTTCCTGTCTGCCTCACTCTGTCTCTGTCTACACCTCGGTCTCTCCCATTTAATCAAAAAGCACCCGGTGTGTACGTGTGCCAGTACAACACAATACTATTCAGTAGTACTACAAACCACAGCCTCCAAAATAAAACAAATCATCAGCTCGTTCAGTTATTTTTAACAACTTCCGAATCCCGTAACCTTTACGAAGTTGAGATTTAGCGCGGGACAGTTTAATTAGCATGCGTTTGTTTTCACTAGTGCACCTAATGAACCGGCAGGTGAGCGATAGTGTTAATGATTTTCGTCGATCACAGCCTCCCCTGGGATGGAGTTGACATTCTCTACTGTTTGTTTTGTTGCCGTTGAAAAAGAGAAAAGCCACCACTCTCTGTTGACTAATCCCCGCAGCTCTAATTCTGCTCTTTGTTTAGCGTGGCGGTGTTGTCAGAAACCGGGATTTAATGAATCTATAATCATCTTGTCACTATATCTCGGCATTAGCATTTTTAGCTCATTAGGGCGTCGTCATCCGCCATCTTTTATTTATGACTCTCAAATCCTCCATAAAACTGCAGCTAATTT